>NC_141355.1:3509147-4109147 GCF_057382095.1 Aulonocara sp. 'chitande type north' Nkhata Bay | reverse complement strand
AAAGACCATCGTACGTATCATAAGTTTACCAGTCTCACAAATCGTCGTCATAAATACACATTCCTTAACCGTTTATTAATATAACCTTTGAGCTCAACGGTAATTAATTAGTAGTGGAAATAATTTCTGGTACGCATCACAGAAATGTAGCAGTGACAATAATACTGTATGCTGTAATCGCACTGGGCAATTAGTGATACAAAAAACCTGTTTTATCCTGTGAATAAAAGTATATGTTTTTGTCAATGTACCATAATAACATAAGCGAAACGCAATATTGTGTCAGGACAATTCACTATTTATGCACAATAAATAAAGGAGCATAGCGCGACAATTTCTGTTCAGCGCCAGACTTGCTTGTAACCTATATCACCAATTATGTTATGAAAATGACGTATTAACTACTAAAAACACTGACCTTCGTGTAAATGCTTGGAGCAGACTAACCTGTGAGCTGGAGTGTTCTAGGACGTTATATTTGATCTTTGAATGGCTGCAATCCAGGCCATCCGTCGCCTGTTTGTCACTTCGGAAACATGGCTGAACAATTTCTCTTAAACGTCGTAATCCGATAACAACCGATCTCTTTACCCGTCGGCTTCCCGTGGCTGTCATGCGACCGGCTATTGCAGTTAATAATACAACAGCTTCTTGACATTTTTGTGTTTCTTTTTATCGCTGTTTAACTGATTTTAATTGAAAGCCTGCGTGCGCTAGTACTTCTTGCCACGAGTTCCCAGAATCCTTTGCGGTTCTACCCGTGAATGACGTCACATTTTCAATCTCTATATAATATGCGTGTTAAATTTTATATTTGGGGTGAAATATCAAGTCTTTTCAAGTAAACCGGTTCAAGTCCAATTCAAGTCCCAAGTCATTGGTGTAAAAGTCCAAGTCAAGTCACATTTTTTCAAGTCAAGTCTAAAGTCATAAAATTAATGACTCGAGTCTGACTCGAGTCCAAGTCATGTGACTCGAGTCCACACCTCTGGAAATTATCTTAAACATTTACAAGTGATTTATGAATCTCTGTTGTTGGCTTAAAATGCAATGACCCTATCGTGTGACGCAGCTGGATTTTGGCAAGCTTGTGCAAGAAATCATCAGGTTTCAAGCTGTTGGACTGTGGCCCAAAAAAACAGTAGTGCAGACAAATCAGCATCCTGTGAGGATCTACGTGTAGCTACAGGCGTGCTTTAGGTGTGTTATCACTATCTGGTGACAGCTGCTGGCTTTACCAAGACTCGTGGTTAATCTGCGAAAAAAAGCCCAAATATACCAAAAGTAATTATAATTATATGTTACTAATTATTGTTTCATTTATAGACAAATTAATTTAAATAATGTGCTCTAGCCGGCTATGGCCGGCTTGGGAATAACTCAGACGAGTTGGAGGTGGTGGTGGTGGCACCTCTGATTAGATTGCTGCCCCCATGGCCTGGATCTGGATAAGCAGCAGAAGGTGGATGGTATATAAATAATACAGAAGTTTCACTTTGACCCGTTGTAAAGTTTTTCTTTACCTTTTAAATGAACGGTATAAAATAAAACATTAAAAACTGCCTTCTTATGTTGCCTGGTGAGGCTCACTGCTGATCCACAGCGTTACCACTGCTGATTTTAAAGGCGAGCTCAGAAAAGAATGTAAATATTTTCACCCTAAGCCGGCTGATGAATTTCATCGACTGCGTCTGGCTGAACCTCAACTGGATTTGGGCCGCTACCAAGACCGCTCAGCGCTGGGAGTAACCCAGCTCCAGCCGTTTCTCTCCCTCTCTGACTCGCTCTCCGCCTGTTTGTCCCCCTCTCCCAGTGGCCGACAAAAAGCCACAGGAAGCTGCTGTCAGCTGCCTCAAGAGCACAGTGAGAGATGCAGGAAGTGACCATCAATCCCTCCTCATTTCCTCCCCTCTGGTCTTTGGCTGCTGCTGCTGCTGCTTTTGGATGCCGCTCTCTCTTAGCTGCACGCCATCAATATGGGCTAATGATAGGAATTAGTAATGAACCGCTGGACGCTGACATTAGGCAGATCAACAAGATGCTTGTTCCTCTATATAATAGTACATGGCAAGCTGCTCTAGTGCAGGAGCTGCATCATGCACAGATTAGGACCAGATTGAATTAGCTGTGGCTGGACAAGTATGAGAGGAGGCTTTAGTGGTTTGTATGGTACTAGAGTACATGTGGTAAGGCTTAGAAATTTGAATGGCAGAGGAAACGGAACAGAGTTTACAGTGGCTTTAAAATCCCCAAGTGGTCTGGAAAGCACATTTTTCCATGATTGTGTCTTTGTTCTCGCACAAAGGCAGGAAACATAAGAAGATGTCTGGTATATTATAGCAGCAGTGGAGACTAGTCTTACTGGTTAGTCAGAGGGCAGCAAAGTGCTCATCCACTATGTAAATCATGCCACATAGAGTAGCTGTGTGTGTGTTGAGGATTTGCATCATCTGGTGTGGACAGAAACACTAGTGATGTCCCAGTGACTCATTTGCTAGTTGAGTAAATGGAGGAAGAGCATCAGTAAACCAAATCCTGACCAGACTGATGATTTGATTTGGAATTAAATGGCCACACCCATCAGGTACTTTTCAATTTTGACTGTGTTGACTGTTAACAAGATTGTGAGTTTTGTTTCCATCTATTTATTTCTCTCTTTCTCTCTCCTGTGTGGGGCCAGCCAGCTTCTGAGGGAGTTTTTTTGGCTTCGCTCTGCTGTGTTTGCTAGCTCTGTTGGCTGTTTGGTGCAGCAGAGCCAGATGGTACATGGTAAATAGACTGGATGCTATGTAGCGCTTTTCTACTCTGCTCGAGCACTGAAAGCGCTTTATACTACAAGCCTCACTCATCCATGCACACACATTCATACAAGCACTTTTTTCTATGCTTAAGTGCTTTCTATCTAACATGCACACATTCACACTCCAGAGAACGCATCAGGAGCTTTCCCGAGGATGCTTTGGCATGCAGACTGGAAGCCAGCGGTCCCCACCCCCCAGGCCACAGACTGGTACCGGTACCGGTGAAATTTATGGTTTTCGGGGTTTTTATTGTTAATTCTGTTTCCCTGGGTCTTTTCCCGTGTTGTAGTTGTGTGTCTTATTTTGAAAGAAATATTTACTCGTTACCATAGCGACCAGAGAGCATTAAGGGGCAGAAAGGAGGATGTTACATTTCAGGAGGACGCTGCTAATAAAGTTACACAATTACACAGTGAAGTCACGTTTATTATTATATTTACAAAATACCACAGTTGTTGTCTTGGTCGTATCATTTTATTTTGTTGTATTTATCCGCGACACCTTAATGGCTGGTCCATGAAAATATTGTCTGACATTAAACGTAGTGCAAAAAAGGTTGGGGACTGCTGTCCTGAGCCACAGCCACAGGAACTTTAGAGTGAGATGGCAGTTGTCACTGTGAATGACTGCATTCATATTTTAATCTCTACTTTTCATTAACTTTAAAAATGTATCAGCTGTGAATCAGCAGGTTTAACAGGTTTCAATGCTAGTCGCTACGGGCACGTGAAATGCATTGAGGTTTCATACAATAGAACCATAGACAGAGAAAAAAGAATAGCCCGCATAATGGTTTCACATGAAACTTTTTGTTAGAAAGAATAAATGATTTAATGCTATTCAGCCTATTTTGCTCAAAATAAAGAAGCATCTCTACCCCCACAGATCACGTCAGCTGTTTGTCACTCAGTCATGTTGACCTCATCCTGACCTGAAGCTGCAGAGGATGTTTTAGCCTGGGGCCAAAGACGACCACTGTGAACAAATTCTCTGGTATCTTCTTTTTATTTAGTTTACTGGGGAATTTCACTGGGAGGGAATGGCTGATGCCCTTAAGGCGAGCAATAGAGCTGTCTAGATGCGAATATAGTTGGGAACTGAGCAGCTACCAACCACAAAGAGTTATATCGCGGTTTTTGCTTTGCTCTCCTCAGACTGCCCAGATGTTGACCCTCTAGAAGCTGCTTTAGCAGCTGGATTTGATTTCTCCAGACCCAAGCCCCGTACTCTCCTCCTTCCTTCCTAAAGTGCATTCTCATACTGGGAACTTACTCTCTCACCGGCATCGAGTGTCTCTCTGTCTTCCTCCTGTGATAAATGTTGCAGGCTTTGCCAGCCGAGCCCAGACGCTGTCAGGATATTGCTTTGCTTTTAGCACCAGAAGGACTTCTGCTTCCCGGCTCTTTGAACCAGGCGGTACAGGAGACAAGAGACAAGAGTGTAATTACCATGGCAGAATGTGCCGCGCACCAATTAATGGCAGCCTCTCTTTGAAAGAGGAGTATTGTAGGGGTGGGGATGACTTTCAGCTGCCATTGCTGCCTTCTGATTGAGGCCTCTTTGAGAGAAAGAGGCAGTGTGCTTGTTGAAGCATCTTACAGCTGAGGCTCCACACAGCGGTGGGAACACCAAGAGCTGCAGGCGCCGGGAGAGACGTAGGACTCAATAGCGATAATCTTAAAAGATAGCGCCGGCACGTCATTTCCACCTTTCTTCAATTTGACTTTCATTATTAAAATTGGACACGATATCTTTTAGCCTTCAGATGCTTCAATTCACGTCTCACGACACCCTTTTTATCGTTAATCAGAGGCGAGCGTGTGATTTAAGAGGGAGCATTCTTTGAATGGTTTTTTTCGTCAGCGTCTACCCTTTGTGTCCCGCGCAGCCGTTACATCACACGCAGCTCGTTCGGCCGAGTTTACATCTCACACCTTCAAAGCCGGTGCGGCCCAATTTCCTGGCTTTCTGCTGTTCGGAAGAAAACCTGTCAGTTGTCAGTGCTGCGTGAGCCTCATGAAAGCCTCCTGATCCACATCAAACAGCTCGATGGCCACAGAGAACACGGGGGCTGCTTTGTTAATTTGCTAGTTGCAACATGAACGGACAGATTGCATTGTTTACCATAATCACACCTACGTACGGCGCATCAGGCTTTTCGAGCTCGCAAGAAAGTGATCTCATAATAAAATTTCCCAAACACTGAGACGTGTTTTCTTTGACATCTAAGAGGTGATTGATATGTGATTCTCTCCCTGCTTTGCCAGCCTGTGTTGTGTCTTATGTCATTGAGACCAGCTTTGATAAATCAATGAAATACATCAACGGTATCTCAAACAGAGAACCCTGTCTGTCATCCCGCTAAGCCAATCTTCCATGAGTCAGTGAGTTATGAACCCAGCAGCAGCTTATGTGTATCAACAGCTCTGAATGTAAAAAAACAGAGAGAGTAAGAAAAAGAAATTCTTCCCACAAGGGAAACAGCATCGCTTTCCATTGTAGCAGCAGGCCTTTCAGATTGAAAGCAAACATTCCTTTTGATGAATGTGGCTGCTGAAAAAAAAATACAAGGATCAAGCTCACCATGCTTTTTAGTGTGTGGGAAGGAAGGGAGGGAGAGGAATGTATGAACCCCACATCTACCTCGAGCCTGCCACGGCCTTTCATTACCCAGCCTTGCTAAAGGAAAGGGGAATTGAAAGGTCTGCGCAGGAAGCTCAGCCGACAGAAGGCAGACTACATGTCAAGTGAGCCGCAGCTGTTTTGCAGGGCAGTTGATCCGCTCTTCATGGCTTCGTGAATTACTCCGCCTCCTAGCTATCATTTCGGTGGCGAGTTGTATTCACAATTGGATATTTATGTAAGAAAAACAAAATCCGGTTTGCAGTGTTTCCATCACAGTCTTTAACCAGCTAGATTTGCTTAAAGGAGCACAAGAACGCGGCCACAGTTAGGTCATTCACTTATCACATGATGTTGTATTTTAACACTGGGCGGCTCTTCAGAATATTTGTTTCAGAGATGCTGATGTGCAAGAGCAAGATGAGTATGTAAGCCCCATCAAATGGGGCAGAAATGTTAGCTTAGAATAACGATTGGGAAATGTCAAACAGCCTGCTGCTTTTTTAGGATCATTTGTGCGTCCACTATTAACAGAGAGGTCAAAACAACCTGAAGCTGCCAGCACTGACATTAAGCAGTGTGAAATTGAAAAAGTGGTGTTTTGGGAGAAGGCAGGTCTCCACCAGGAGCAGCAGCAGTCCAGGCACAATGAGACGCAGCGACAGGGCTGACAGGGATGGAGCTCATTTTTAAAGCTGTTGTGCGCCTCCACTCGTGCTGCTGAGCTCAGCCAGGCATAGACAGAGGCAAAAACCAGGCTGCCGGAGACAAGGGCATGTTCAGCAGCCTCGCTACAACAAATCTTCAAAGGGAGGATTTGTATGAAGACATCCGCTACATATTTAAAAGCCACTCCTCAATGTGACACCATCAGAACCTTATCTGCAGAACTTAACTCCTACCTTTTTCCCTGGAGCGCTGACAAAGATTAAGCAGATGTACTCTGCATGTGCTGTCCCTAAATATGAAAGCTTTTTCCAAAGAAAAAAACGTGTGTATAAATATATAATAGGCGGTACGGAAGTTCTGACATGTGTGGTCACAGATTATGTTGGCACGTGGTAAACAGCAGTTTTTCTCATACAGTAGAAACCTCATGCTGAGCCTTAGAGAGCCTAATATACGTTAATATACAGATAGGTCATGTTTTGATTCGAATGTTTTGTGAATGGAGAATTCATGCAGTCAGGCAGTGTAGATACTGTGTTGATCGACTTTGTGTACTTAACACTGTTGACTGAGTTGAGCAACACATGTAAATAGGAGCTAATAAGTACTGAGCAGCAGCTACTTTAACTGGATTTATTGATTGCTAGCTACTATGTTAGTATTGGTATTACAGTAAAAGGACGTCAGACTTAATACTGTTGCCCAGGGAACGATCAATTACCAACACCGCGGGATCCAAACTGACAAATAGTGATGAGAAGAATACAAACAATGCAACACTATTTTTAAGGCGTTTGACAAAGTGCAAAGAAAATACAGTAGCTTCACTGTTAACAGACGGCATCTGTTATGTCATGTAAACGAGCCCGATGACAAAAGCTTTTGAAATGTGCTCCACTGTGTGATTATTTACTCAGTTCCCTATCATGATTCCTGAATGACATTTCCCATATAGGAATTCAAAAACCACCAATTAATCACATTAAGCAACTGCCTGCTGTTTGCCAAGACTGGGAGTTGTTATGCCAGCTCTGTGTTGGCTCCATGGTAATTAAATTATATTAAAGCCCAAATACTGTGCTTTTTAAGTCGTGTCAAATAAAGCATCTCAATAGTCTCATGTGATCTGAACAATGTTGACGCGACACTGATTAGAGCGTGCTCAGAAAGAGCTGTGTGCTTTGTTGATTCCTTTTGTTGTCATTAAAAGCTGAGTTATTGCCTTGCTGCTGGAGGATTTTCATTTCTCCTCTCTTTTATGGACAAAAATGCCTGTGGCCTATTTTCAGCTAATGTACTCCTGGGTACTGGAGGCCTATTGTGTTTCCTGTAGACAATCTTTTTAGCTACACAGCCTTTTGCTCCGATTATACTGCTTCCACTCTGTTTGTATGATCCACTGTCACGGGAAACCACTCTGCTTGATATCAACACAAAGACGAGACCCACAATGCACCTCAACCTGGAGAGAGAAAACTCCTAAGCCTTGTTTGCTGTGGCAATTTTTTTTTCTTCACATCCCACCAATGTCTGAGACCATCAGTTAACATATTGCCTCCCGTTCCCCTATTATGTGCCTGATGTAAACCACCAGCATGTGCAGTTAGCTGTTGAAACATGTAAGGGGCTGGCTGATAGAGGACATGAGCATCTTAAACAGACTGCATTATTAGGTACACAGCTGGAGGCCTGCAAGCCTCTCATTTGTAGTACCGCAACGGGAGCATAAACAACGGTGTAATCTCCTCAACTTCAGTGATGTAATCGGCGGTAAAAACCGGCGATAGTCTGTTGTGAATGAGCTGGCCGAGCCACTGATGCAATACAGCTCGCTTTGATGATAGCGCTCCTTAGCGTCGTGCGCTTTCTTTGCGTGTGCTGTCAGCGTGATGGAAGTATTTTCAGCAGCCGTGTGGGGTCACTTAAACTCAGGGAAACTGTTATATCTGGATTGGTGCAGGTTTTGTGTTGGAGTTAAATACATCCCCACTTGGAAACCGGATAATGTGCAGTGACAAGTGTCCACTGTAGGCTGGAGATGTTTTCTATTGTAAATACGTCTCACTGCAAACGTATCTGACTCTGGGGTTCCTCCAGGTGTACAGACATGCGAGGTTAAATAATTCAAAATAAGTACGCGTCACACGAGTCTTTGAGCTGCAACTTCGGCTTCCAGTCACAGTCAGTCCAGAGGTCACGTTTCCAAAGGTCAGTCTTATTCCCAGGGTAACAAATACTGCAGTTATGTTAAAGCCACTGAGAGATTTGCATAACGTTTCATTCAGTGTTGGTGCCATGACACATCAGGTTTAAGTCATTTCTCACTTCCATCTCATGAGATGCTATATGGAGACTTATAAAACACTCCTTGGCAACACATCTTATTATTCATTTATTATATTTAGGAAAACAGAACAGAGGTTTCTGGCACAACATCACCCACTTTTTAGTCACATGTGTACATACTGGTCACATACTGGACACGTGACTGGTTGTTTCTAATTTTTCCCAACAGGATTTTCTTTCTTTACTCAAACAATAACAGTATAGTTTCATTCACAGACTTAAACACATTCGTTTAGTAATGAAGCTGTTTTTTATACTGCAAGTGTTGCTTGAGCGTTGACCTCTTAAGCTTTAGGAGGAGGCTATGGCAAATTGTCCCGGTTAGACCAATGACCTTAGCCAGATTTTAAACTACTAAAAGAGAAGGATTGGTTTGTCGCTGAGAAGCTGAACCCTTTTCTTGCTTATTGGACGGGTTTTGGCTGTGGAGACAGGATGAAGGAGCCACAATGGATTCGATTCTTTATTAGCAGTACATGCACAGACTGTGCATTCACTTATAGTCAAAGACAAATTCATAACCGATAATGTTGCGGGGCGAGAGAGGACACTGGCAGCGTGCACAGAGAGATACAGTAACAAGTTCAGGAAACACCTTGCAGCAGTGAGTTATTCAGGGCAATCTGGGGGAAGGCAAGAAATATCCACATGTCTAATATATTATGTTTAATTCCATGCATGCTGCTCAGAGTAATCGCAGTCAGTGGCTCTTTTGGCAGCAGCACAGTGTCACTACTGTTTCTCTTGCAGTGTGCGCACGCAGGCAGAAAGACAGTCACTTGCTAAGGTTAGGGGGATTTTAGACGAGTATTTCTATGCAAAATCATGAGGGTACCTCATTGCATCCCCTATGCTAAAATGTACCCAGCTGTCCTTGACACTGCAAAAACATGCACATTCAAATAGACCAGGTTCTGTTTAAAAAAAAGTGCTTGCTTATATCATACAGTTCTTTTTTTTGTTGAGCTCTGAGGCACCAATAAAAATAAACACTGGCCTGCAACCAAGATTTATATTTATACTAGGGTACCTGTGATTAGCTTTTTAGGGGCCCATTGAGCTGTGTGGACAAACAGTCCAGTCTCATATTAATAAGGAGTGAGCTGCTGTCTTCAAGCTTATTACTGTTACTGAGCTCATTAGCCTGCCGGCCCGGAGCGCTTCCACAGGCTCACACATTGGCCGGTTAGGATATATTCTTTCCTATATTGTGCTTGCACGTGTAAACATTACCTGGTAAGTCCTTTACCTAATTTTGCTGCTGGTACTCAGACATAACCAGGCTCACGTTACATGTGCTCATCCAGGTTTAAAAAAAAAAACTGTGGCAGCAGCGTCTCGCTTTCGGATCAGTGGAGAAACAGAATTTGGGTTTTCTGAAACTGAAGTGTTACGTTTGCTGACTTGTTCAGTAACTACTAACCTAGTTTCCCAAAACAAGTCACGTGAATAGCAACAGTCGGATCACTTGGTTTTAAGGTTAACCTTGACAGGAATGTCAGTTTAAGGATTACCGACGCATCATAGGTGCTTGTAGAAACAGAAACCATGTGGGCAGAAACCCAGTTTGTCTGTGTTTCATTTAAACATCATATCCCAGTTGTTGAAACTAGGATGATCTTTTTATACAGCTCATTACCACGGAAGCCTCTATGATTCAAGCTACGTGTGATTTATTCTATGTTGTCAGCTATAGATGCAACAGTTAAATGAGTGTGATCAGGCTGAAGCTAACACTTGTGTGTGGATTGTCCGTTAATTCTTTTTTTTTTCCAGTAGCAGTTTGTATTGACTAACGGCTGCTAACGGCAAACCCAGCTGTTTTATTGCCTTACTCATAGAAACCCTTAAGAGCTAGAAGTCATGAAAGTCGTGTACTAAGAACCTAGACGGACTAACTTATTAGAATTCACTCGAAGTACCTCAATTTTAGGCAAATTTCTATTTTTCCTATGTGTAAAATCTTGGAACAACGTTTCCTCCATTTGCCATATAAAAGAACTTGTCTAGAGACGCATACATTACATAGACTAACCTGTTTGATTAACCAATGAGAGAAAAAGAGAATGGGGTAATGAGTTGTTTACCTTCTCTATAAGTTATAGCCAGATGTTATTGCTTAGCACCAAAAATATCTTTAAAATGGGACAACTAAAACATACTCAATCTTATGCTAATTAAACAACAAAGCCTTTGATGGCAGTGAAACACACTCAAGCAATGAAAGTGCACGAAAAACTGCCAAATGAATTCAGTGAGAAACTGATTACTGTTCGTTTAATCATTACAAGTGACGTCACTCAGGACTCCAACGCTCGCTTCGTTTTTTCTGCAGCGTCTGAATCACTCCACTTCACTAAGGCACCTTAAGATTGGCAGGTTTGCGATGCTCCAGAAGTCAGGATGTGCGTTATCCTGTTCAAGTTTACAGTAATGAATGTAAACAGAGCGCGAGACAGACCAGAGCCTTTGTTCACAAAACACATGAGAGTTGAGCACAAATCTGGCATCACAACATATCACTGACTGAAATCTGCAGATACTGCGTTGCTGCTGAGTGGCTGTGCAAATCCCCTAATTTCATGGTTGTGCATGTTCAGATGTCATATTCTCTTTTAGCTATGCAAGCATGCCAAGTAGTGTACATGGGCTGTTATTTGGGCATTCTCTCTGAAATAATATGTACCGTGTCAACACAAGAAATGGATATGTGCAGTTCTTAAAGTGAGTAAGTGTAAATGGACACGCAGCTGCCAGCAAAGTGTAGTTGACCCTTTCCTGACTTCTCAGGCTGCACTTCCTGTTGCATTAGAGCGTGTGTCTGTGAACAGAATGCTTGACATGTTTTTTTAGGGGTGTGATTATGTTACCACAGTTTCGACCGCCCTGCACCTTATGATGCACACACTGTGCTTTACATTACACGTACAGTACACTGCCACATAGAACAGCGTGATTACCCAGCTTTCCCTCAATTAAGTTTCCATGACAGTGGAATGTGCAGGCTGGGAAGGTCGCTGAGGAGATAAGTACTACTTACCATATTCAGCGTCGTTTGAACTAGGTAATTATATTCAGCCGGAGACGTTTCTCCTTTCTCACCCCCACAGTTGCTCTCTCTCTGTCTCTCTCTGTTTCTTCACGGCTAGTTTAAGCGCTGGTGTTGAGCTTTAACAAGGCTGCTTTTGTCCTAGATAAAGCTTCTAGACAGCACTCATCAGTGCAGTGTAAGATCCCTGCCTGCCGGAGCACAGAGCACTGCCCTGGGGGCATCTTATCACTCCGCTGGCAATCACAAATACCCACTGAGATAGATGGGCTTCTCAGTTCTCTCTGTGGGGAGCCCTTCAGCAGAGAACGATGGCTTCTCTCTTTCTGAAAACACTTCTGACTGGCAGCTTGGCAGAGAGACAAACATAAAAATACAGAGAAAGCAAGAGCTATTGACAGGCAGATCCCTCAACCCACACATAGAAGTATTGGTCTCTTTCTACACATGCACTGATTGACAGATTGGCAGACAAGATGGAAATGAAGGCAGACAGAAAGCTGACATATGCATATAACACGCACGAGGCTGTGTTGGTGCAGTCGCGCGCGCACATATGCATCCCACACAACAGAGCCGTGTGGTCGCATTCCTTACGTATTTTTCTTGGAGCCCAAGAATGGCACGCTCCACACGTGGATTCTTTCCTCGTTATTAAATTCAGCACCAATTCCAAGTGGCATTGTCACCCGTCCAGACTGCCAGTCAGTTTTGCCCCTCCCCAAAAAATAAATTACAACAGTGTTTTAGAGACAAGAGGCAGAACGCATGGGATCTTTATGAACGCTGGCAGACGGACATATTTATAAATGTGGTGCCAGGATGCTGCAGTTACAAAGTTGCGGTTATGAGAGATGCTATGGATGCTATTGGAGGAGGAAGTTAAGTACTGTTTGCTGTCCTGTCAGTGTGTCATCCTGCGTACTGACCCGCAGTAGTTACCTCCTCTTATATCACCATCTGTGTTATTTGTTAGTAAAACAGCACTGTGCTACTGTCATGTAATTACATGGGCTCGCTCTGTACTGCATGATGAATGTATACGACTTAATGCGTGCAGGTGGCGGGGGGAGGGGGGTGCAGATGGTCTGTTATTATGCTGTCAGTGATTCAGGCAGAACAGACAAGCTATTTGTCTCCATGTTGTAATGAGTCAATGTTTCAAAACAGTAATTACTTTTTTGACTGGCTGACAAATGACAAGAATAGTAGCATACATTTGGCCATGCTGCCGAGTGTGTCCACACAAAAACACGCACGCCGATGTCGTGACTGAGTCAGGCTTGTGTTGACCTTTAACCCCCGGCTGTCACACGGCTATTGATTCCCTTCTTGTGCCTGACCTCATTATGCGTGCCAGCAGCCACCCTAGACTTGTGTCCGCCGCCCACCATAGATGTCATCGTCACTCTTCACTGTGTTGTGAGGATGACATTTACACCTGTGATAAGCAGGTCACATTTACCGTAATCCGATGCACAAAGCAAATTAGTCACATTTTCTCAGTTGCTTCGAGTCATAAATGGCTAGCATTTTTTAACATTGATATCTGGGCTGGATTTGGGCATTCGTTATCAGTGTGGCCATGCATATATCTGGCATTTTGTGAAGATATTTTAGCGGTAGTCTGGGGGATTGGCTACACATATAAATGGGTTTTATGCAATTTTTATTTATGGGGTTTTTGCTCAGCTCATATATGTTCCAGTCACACAGGGTGCACTCGGGTTTAACAAGTCCTATCTCCAAGTAGTCTCACCAGACGCAATGCTCAGAGGAAATTATAAAAAGCTGGTTAGATAGAAGGTAACATTTGAAGCGAGCGAGCCTGGAGGATGGAGGAGAGTTTACTTAAAGGATGCCAGAATGCTGCCGTGTTTTGACTTGAGCTAAATGTCACATTAATGTCAACTGCTTCTGATCCGTAAAAAAAGAGGAGAATGTACCACCAGGGTCACTGTAAATTATTATCATTATTCTTTTACAGAAAAGCACTTGTTGAAATGGTGAGGTGATGGTGAAGCGTTATTAGGACTTGGTTGCTGTGAGGAGAATTGTATTTTTTTTGCTTTGAACTTTTAGGAAGGTCCTGAGTCGACCGTTTGCAATCAGTATTACATGTTTGCCCTTTTCACTAGTGAGATCTTGCCTTTATAAGAGGCATTTGTGAGTTTTGACAACTTCAGCAGCGGATCAGGCTTTCTTCACTTCATAGCTTTGTTCAAAAGGTTCTGCAACACATGCACACATTGCTCTTCACAGTAACATAAGTGTTGGATCAACACCTTAGTAAAGATAGTGTTTGCTTTCATTTCTTAAAAAAGTTCCACAGAGATATTTACATATGAATTCTCTGTGAGAGCAAACAGCTGTGACTTGAGCACTAAGCTTAATTAATTTTCACGTGAACATACTATCAGAAGAGAGGCTGTCGTTTGATTCCTGTCCGTATATGAACAGCAGTCTGAAGCAAAGTCACCAAACAAACCTGCACATTGAAAAATACCTTCACCGGGTTATTAAATGTTATAGTGCATGAAAGCTTTCATTGTAACAGATTTCCCTGTTTAACAATGACAGCTGCATTTTCCAACATGAAATTGGCATTTTTCACACTGTACCTACTGTGATCTGCAACAACAGCTTATTACTGTATTTCCTCTAATTGCAGTTACTGAGCTATAAACAATATCTGCCTAATAGTCCACGAGACACATCCACAACAAGTCTAAACATAAAATAACCATCACAACACTACTAAAATCAAGATTTAAACATTAACAGCTCTGTAAATCTCTGCAGTTATCATTGCAGAATCAACCTTAATCAATAATATTTACAATATCTTACATCTACTAGTGGAACTGGATCCAGCATCAGTTTATAGTTGAAATTTGGCTCGACTCGACTGAGTCTGACTTAACTGAAAAAGAAAAACTGCAGTATAATCTAAGTTTCTTGCAAGCATTATTGAGAACAACTCTTTTCTCAGTTATTGATTCGGTCTTGAATACCTCCCCCGCTTTCCATATAGATAGCTCCATTGAAACTTGCGATAGGTTCTTGCAGTTTTTTATTAATAAGATAGAAAGGCTTCGATCTACATCTACCCCATCTCTGTATAATGTCTCATTAACATTTACCTCCTCAACTGCTTTTGACCAGTTTGAGGCTGTATGTCTTAACCAGGTGGAAGATCTTTGCAATAGCATAAAGACATCATCCTGCCCTTCAGATGGAGTCCCAACCCATTTTCTAAAAAAGATTATTAAGGTAGTCGGTCCCGACATTTTAACTATTTTTAATAGTAGTCTCAGCTCTGGAGTAGTACCAACTGGATACAAGCACGCTGTAGTGCAGCCAGTGCTTAAAACACCGAACCTTGATTCTTCTGTTTCCAAGCTTCTGTTTCTGTCAGAAATTTCAGAAAGGATTGTATTTGAGCAGCTACAAACCTTTCTAAATAGTCATAATATTTTTGAGAAGTTCCAGTTGGGCTTCAAAACCCACCACAGCACAGAAACTGCCCTCCTAAAAATACTTAATGATATTTTATCACTGACTCAGGAGGCCCAGCTGTGCTCCTGCTCCTAGACTTAACCGCAGCCTTTGATCCTGTTGACCGCAGCATTCTGCTCTCCCGTTTGGAGCAATGTGGTATCAAAGGTATCCCCTTGGAATGGTTTAGGTCGTACCTCTCCGAGAGGACTTTTTCCGTGAGCCTTGATGATTTTATTTCTTCCCCAGCTCCTTTTACTTGTGGTGTCCCGCAGGGTTCCGTATTAGGCCCAATTCTTTTTTCAATCTACATGTTGCCCCTAGGCCTAATCTTTAGGAAGCATAACATCTGCTTTCACTCATATGCCGACGACACCCAGATTTATCTTCGGTTTAATAGAAACACCTCCACGCCCATAGAATCGCTAGTCAAATGTCTTGACGAAGTTAAAACCTGGATGGCCTCAAATTTTCTTACCTTCAACGAGGATAAAACTGAGATAATAATTCTTGGACCAAGCTGTAATTTTAGTGCCCCAGATTTGGACTTATGTAACCTAACATGTGCTGTTAAAACGCATGTAAAAAAAACCTGGGGGTTTTCTTGGATAGCAAACTTACATTCGAGAAACAAATTAATTCAGTTGTCCAGCGGTCCTTTTTTAAATTAAGGCTCCTATCCAAAGTGAGATCTTTTTTATCTTTTAGAAATTTGGAACGAGCAATTCATGCGTTTGTTTTATCTCAACTGGATTACTGCAATTCACTATATGTGGGTGTCAGTCAGTCCAGTTTGGCAGCTCGGCTTTTGACTCGTGTGAAGAAACACTAACATATTACTCCGGTGCTTGCTTCCCTTCATTGGCTTCCAGTGCGTTTTAGAATTAAATTCAAAATCTTACTTTTGACTTATAAAGTGCTAGTTGGCCGGGCACCTATTGACCTATTGCAGCTTTATACGCCTTCTAGAGCCCTTCGATCAAGCGATCACCTGCTCCTACCTTACATAAGTCTAGGATGGTTCATAGAGGAGATCGGGCATTTGCGGTTGTGGCACCGAAAATGTGGAATAATCGACCTCTCCACAATAGAAAGGCCCCAACTGTTACTCTTTTTAAATCGCATCTTAAAACATATTTTTTTACTCTGGCTTTTCAAACGGTATGAGAGTTACCAATTCTTTTATCCTAATTTTCTTTTAATTTTCTTACCTGTCGTTGTTGTCAGTGTCATTGTTTAACTGTTACTCTGTACAGCACTTTGGTCAGCTCCCTGTTGTTTTTAAACGTGCTTTATAAATAAATAAATGAAATCTAAGGTTATACAGTAGCTAACTCTTTAACATTAACTGCATTCACCTATATTTTCAAGATTAAGTAATGATTTGTGTCCTGCATCTTCAGCGGTAGGTTTGGACAGAGTCAAATATACATGTATTTATGAAGCCAGCAGCAGATTGCTGTGAATGGATGACTACCCTTGCTGTGAGAGAGACTCTGGGAATGAGAGGCAGAGTTACATCAGTCCATCAGAATGTAATAGGGATAAAATGAGGTTCGAGTCTTCAGAAAAATGGGGACAGGATTGGCAGTCCACATTTATAGGGCAGTTTGAATATTAAGTCAGTGGACATGAGGGCAATAGACCTCTTAAAATTCTATGCCCGGATGTCATTAACTAGGCCGAGGGAGGCTGGGAGTGACTGAATGAATGCGGGTTAGAGCAGCTCCCCACAGGCTCGGCTAAGATATACTGTTTTTCACTTCATTTAATGGTCTTTGAACTTAAATATGTGTGCGTGTGATATTACTTTTTATGTAGGCTGTAAAGAAAAAAACGTTTTGTTGTAAAGAGATACAAATCCAGGGCAGCTGAGGCCTAGGCTTGCATTGGCAGGCCCAGACACACTACGGCTGCCAGCTTTCCCTGTGAAAACGTAAACAGACAGTCACAACTAGCACACAGTGCGCTGATCCACTGCTCTGTGCATAATGCCCCGTGGAAAGACTGAAGCAAAAGCTGGCAACACGAGTGATTTGGAGGCTACGGACGCATTTTCCTCCATATAAAGTGATTGTGTGGGCAGCTTTTCATGCAAAACATCAAACCCCTGGCAGCCAGCGTTGGAGTGTTGGGAGTTTATGTGTCACTCGGTGGGTGTCACACCCCAAGAGCTACTGGCTTTGGGGGCTAGCCCGTGTTGAAAAACCTACCCGATCTAAGAGCACGATCGGATCAGAGAACACATGTAAGGACAAATATGCGAGCTTTGGATGAGTTTGGGGATTTGAGGACTATCCACATGTTTCTCTTGCTCCCAGTAAGCTTTGCACACTAAAGACCAAAGGGGACTTTTGTGGAATTTGTTCTAATTTCTTTCCAGACGGTCTTTTCCTTTTTATACCCTGCACCTGAATGTTGTTGTGCATACTCCATTCTCTCGTTCCACTTATCCTACATTCAGAGGCATCCAAATGAAAATTCCTTTCTTTCAGTTAATTGACTCACAGCGTCTTCTCCCCCAGCTCCCTCGGAGTTGTGAGGCAGAGTCAGCTGTCAATTTCAGATTACAGCATGCTGTTGTTGGAGAGAGGTGCCCATTGTGTTTATCTGCAGTGACAGCTGGCTGGAGGCAGCGGGGGAATAGATCTGTCACTGTGCCTAGTTTGTCTCTGATCTGGCATCTGCCCAGCCACTCCACCTTTGGCTGAGCTGACTCGAGCACATCTCCACTTCCTTTCCTCTCCTTTCTCTTCCTTTCCTTTCCTATCCTTCGTCACCTCTTAGTTGGCATTCAGTCACACGTCTAGTTAATTTCACATGTGCTTATTGAAGCCCCGGCAGTTTGGCTCACTCTGACCTGGGTTTTACAGCAGGTGGGCCAAATCTCACTTGCCTTCTTGTGCTTACCGCCCCTGGCCTTTAGCATACAGATTTCCCTGGGCAGGAGGGCCTATTGACTGTGATTATTTCATCATGCCAGCAGTTAAGCTGCAATAGAAAAGGCAGCAAGATGACTCCCAGTTTGCCCCGTGCTCCGATTCCACTCTTAATTTTCACAGAGGGGGAGCTTTTGTAATGAATCGCTTGCTCCTGCAGCAAACTCGCTCGCCTGTCACGCAGCGCTTCCTGGGGGCTGCCTGATGAATTGGCAGCTGCTCCATTTCTATCATTTGTGGGGCAGTTTCAAGTGAAAGGTGCTGCAAAGCCCTGCAACACATGTCAGAGCTCATAGTACAGCACTGGCTTGATGCAACTCCCCATTTTAAAGTGCTGCAGGGCAGGAAAAAACCCCCAACAAAGAATGAGATCCTCCACTGGAGCCGAACAAGGGTCAGCAGAGAGGAAATTCCTCTATTTGTAAACTCAAAGGTTTGTTTGTTTTTAGCTGATTCACTAAGCGCTAGCTGCCTGTTCACACTCTTGCTGCTTCGTTTGATGTGTGTCTCTTTGTGCGGTGTTGTGTTGACACTTGACCAGAGTGCTTCTGTAATCTGTTTTTCTCCTCTTGCTCGAGCTGTATAAACACATCCTTCCTCCACGGGAGGCGAATGGATCACTCATCGTTACAGGGAAAACGGGGAGACGAGAGGCACCCGCCACCGCTGCCGTTTGTTGCTGCTCGGTGGAAGCAGCACGCTGTTTACGTGCGCATGTACTCAAATACACACGGCGACCTACGTAGCAGGTGGTGCAGACCAAGTCATCGCAGCCTTTCCACTACAGTTGTGGTTTGGAGACATGCTACCGTCTAGGTTCCCTCTCATCACACCTGAGAGGACAGCGACGTAGCGCCTGAGTGGGCACAGCAGTAACCAGCCCGACACTTGGTTTCGCCCCACTGCTCTGACACCACAGTAGCTGATGAGACATCATTCAGGCCCGCTGGACTCCTCACACAGGGCCACTGCTGCTACTCTTACACGCCCCACTGGATGAGTGATAGGCTGGTTCCTACAGGGAGGCGGCTTTTGAGGATGCGCAGGGCTCAGAGTCATGTAAGGGCTTCTCTACCAGCAGCAGAGCCTTCATCTGGTCCTTGGTCAAGCTAGATTTGTTCTGTCGGTTGCTTTTTTAAAACTTTCTTACTGTGATTCCTCTCAACTGCTGGTGGCTGCTGACTTACTGATTACTTCCTCCAGCAGCCAGCCTCCTCCCATCTGGTTCCTCATTAATCAGTCTGCTCACAATGTTATCTTTCTGAGGAGTTGTTCATAAGTCAGTGACATGTGTTTGCTGGGTTCTGGTGGGAGGTTTTGGATTTGGATTAGGCTTCCTCTCGGAACTATTTGGAATCTCACAAGAAACACAAAGGGGAGGATCGTATTATAGTGTCGAATACCACGCGTTCTATTTTTGTCTTATTCCACATTAATAACTTTTTGACTACACAGCAAAGAAGGAAAATTCTAATGACCCTGGATGAGCAAATTGGTTTGCTGCAGCAGCAAAAGAAAGATCATAAATGAGACTTAAGCAAATAGGCGACAATGAACCACACAGAAGACGGCATTAGAAGAAAATAATGAGAGTGGAATATATAAATGAAAGCACTTACGCTTATGTGTATTTATGAAGTTACAGCAGAGCATAAAGAACGTCTGATACACACAGATGCGATTCAGTTTCGCTCACAGATGGTGCCGACTCCGTATGCATTCATACATCACTGTGTGCATGGATGACTAGCTATTAATGTGATATTGTCCTGCAATGTGCAACATGTCACATTGTCTTTATATTATAAATTAGTTCCTTTAGGACATTAAAACTCAGCACACTGATCCTTTCACTCAGTACTCTGCTTGGTTTTCAATCACAGCGTTTAACTTTTTTTAGTACTTTGGCTCATTTTGCTACGGACCCAGCACCACTTTGGTGTTCTCTGAGTCATTTAATGGGAAAACTATATTCAGAGCTGCCCTTAACTGGAAGAGACGCTTTAAACGAGGTGAAAATTAGACTCTACCAGTGTTCTTTAAAAATATTTCATGTTACAGTTAGTTCTGAAACTTTGGCCATTGTTGAAATCGAGTGTCGTGCCAACATTTCGCTAGAGTGCAAATTATCAGCACCTGTTGTACAGTTATATTTTAAGCACATTGTGAATTTGAAGCTTCTCAGTTAAAACGAGGCATAATCAATACAAACCTGTGTGGGGAAAACACACGTAAACACATGCGATCCCTGAAAACAGCCTCCTAGCTGGCCTTCATCATCATCGTCATCACTGCTGATGACTTGCTGTGTGAGTGTTCCATGTTTTATAAAAGTATGGGGATGAATTTGTAAAAGGTTTACAGCTGCCTAATGCACTGCTAGCAGCTGGGTCTCCAACCTCCTCGTTCACTTTCTCCTTGTATCATTTCAACTAATTATTTACATCCATCAAGAGCGAGTGCTGCGGCAGCTGTCGTACCAGCCTTGACTGCATCAGTCTGTTATCTCTTGAAACCATTTCCATACATCTCCCTCTGTCTCTCTTCCTCCTGGCGAAGCAGTGCGATGTCAAGGCCTCAGGTACGACCTAATGGACCTCCTCTTTTCTCTCCCTGTCGTGCTGCTCTGTACCTCCACAGGATTAAAGTGCACTCGGCAGGGTGCAATTACACCGCGAGCGCCGTTATATCCAAAGTTAAACACAGCCCTCGCTGTCTGCTCGCTAGTCTGCTGCAGGCTGCTGCAGCCTGGAGATAATTGTATTGCTGTCAGCCCTTGGTTGATGAGTTGCCAGTGTAATTGCTTTACGGTTTGACCTCTGGTTTTTCAAACACGCGCCCTGGTCAAGGATCTGCACGGTTCAGATGAGAGATGAGAGAGTGTGTGTGTGTGTGTGTGTGTGTGTGGTTGTTGGTGGCAGGATAAATATGTTAGTCCTCTAATGCTCTGTGTTACTCCCGAGTCCTCTGTTATTTATTTATTTATATTTTTACTGTGTCTTAAAGTGCAGTTCTGTGCACAATTAAATTGTTAGGTGTTGCAGTCACACCTAATATTTGGCTGCATTTAGCCTTCACTTGATCCAAAATGCTGCTACAAGAGTTCTGATAAGGACTAGAAAGAAAGACCACATTTCTCCCGTATTATCTTCTCACTGCTTCCCTTTCACTGTAAATCAGGAATTGAATTTAACATCCTTTTCCTCACATACGAAATCTTGCATAATCACACCCGTCATAGTGCCTTATTATCCTAAGAGCACACTTTGGCTTAGTTGTGGTTCCAAGACTTTTGAAAAATAGAAGCAGAGCCTTCAGCTTTCAGGTCCCTCTGCTGTGGAATCCGCTCCTAGTTTGAATTCGGGGGACAGACACCCTCTGTACTTTTAAGATTAGGCTTAAAACTTTCTTTTTTGATAAATTATAGTTAGAGCTGGATCAGGTTACCCTGAACTCTCCCTTAGTTATGCTGCAATAGGCTTAGGCTGCTGGGATGGCTTCCCATGATGCACTGAGTGTTTCTTCAATCATCTCTTCTCAGTCTCTGTGTGCATATACACCACTAGTGCATTTAATCATTAGTCATTATTATTCTGGCGCTCTCTGCCATAGTGTGCCTTTTGTCCTGTCTGTCTGTGCTCTCTTCTCTTTTACCTCACCTCCTCTCAGGGAGATTTTCCCTTCTACTGTCCTGTACTTGCTAATAGGGGGTGATCTGACTGGGGGGTCACTCAGCATTTTTTTGTTCTTTTAAATGCTGTAGGGTCTTTAACCTTCAAGTACATTGAAGTTACTGCTGTTATGAATTTATGCTGTATAAATAAAATTGAGCTAAAATGAATTTAAATAGTCACTACAAGCTAAAAACTCACAAATATATTCAACTAGAACTAACCAAAGAAGCTCTTTAAGATGAACAGATTGTAGAATCAAAGGTAAGGTTGTATTTTTAATAGAAATTTAGTATTGCTGGTGTTTAAGAGCAACAAAGTGATTAGTGTTTATCTTCCAGCATAGCACCATTTGGCAGTTAGCAGGTGGCTCATTAGTGTGAATATTAGCAGCACCTGTGGTACTGTTGTCAAACTCTTACAGTTATATTTTAAATGCATTATGTGTTTTAACCTTTTCAATTAAAAGTAGCAATAACAGCTATGAATCTATAAATATGAATAAGTAAGAATTCTATTTAGTGTGAGTACAGTTTTTTTCTCTTTTCACATGGTCTGGTTGTTTAGCTACCAGATGTTCCTCTGCGCTGGTCATAGCTGCTAACTTTTCATGTCTAGTGTTGCTGCTAGTATTTTGCTGAAACAGCTAAAAGTTGTTTTTAGAAGAGAACAGAAGCTTTTTGAGCTACTAGAAAGATGGCCCAAAAGATGCTAAAACATTTGCAATAGTTTTGAACTTTAGCTAAGTTTAGCTAGGTTAAGCTAACAGGCTAAAGTTCAAAGCTATCACTGGAGTTATCAAACTGCTCTCAAAACCTTTATTATGTTCTCAAACTTGACTAATCACTCCTTTGTATTTTCATAAGGAGGGAATTGTGTATCTGTGTTGCAATTAGGTGACACAGCTTCAACATTATATAACAATATTTCAAGGAAATTTGTGATAATGTTTAAGACAATATATTTTAGACCCAACCATTTATTAAAGTGAATAAATTGAAGGACTTTTTTTTCTGGCAATGTTAGTCTAAGTCATTTATTTGCTTTTGGATAAAACATAAGTGGCTGTTAGTCTCTCTTTCTTGTGTGCCTTCTTAGCCTGGTTCTGCTGGAGGGTGTGTTTTTACCTGGAGTGGTAAAACAAGTTTGTTGTTTCCAACTTTAGCAGGAATTGTTTCCTTGCGTATTTGACAAAGTTCTGTTCTTTGTTGAAGGTCTGGTCCCTTGTACCTAAACCATTTCCATACTATTAAACTGGCTCTCTTTTTAAGGTACTAAATTGTTATTGGAAACTGACTGGAGACTACTCTGTTTGAATTTGTGCCACTGTTGTGCAGTAAAAGTAAACATATATATACATATAGTGGAGATCATAAGGTGGCACTGTTTCACCACACAAAAATAATATCCATAAAAAGCATGGCGTCACCAATAAATAGTTTTACTGAGGAAAGCTCAGATAACTGTGCCTCTTGCTTGTGAAGGTAACAAAAGCAACAACAGGCCAAATCATTTTCTCTGATCTTTATGTACAACGTATAAAAACGTGATTTCATGCTTCAAGCGTATTTTAGTAATACGTGGATCAGAAGCGGTTAATGGCACTAAAATAATGCAGTTCTGTGTCATCCCTCTAAATGTTTTGATAAAAGATAAAAGACATGATGGGATAATAGGAGCACAGACTGTTTTCACATGTGTGTCATGTACTGAGTTGGCAAGGTCAGCCACTTGAAGCTCTTAAGTGCTGGAGAAGGGGATGTGGAAGAAATTCCCTACTAACACCTGAAGAAGAAAGGTTTTGGAGGTGCGAGAGAGAATCCAGTATGCAAAGCCAACATGTATATATGCCTGTGGGTACATGCAGGGAGTGACTTTTACAAGTGCATATGTATTTGCATTTCAAGTGTATTGCATAGGAAGGAGTGAGAATTCTAGATTGTGTATTTATGTGTGTGAATGGGTGTGTGAAGTGGAAGAAAGATGTTAGTGGAAATTGACACTCACTGTGTTTCGCAAATGTGAGAAAAGAAAGGCTAGAAATTACACTGCTGAGATAATATGGATGGGTGCGTGTGATTGTAGGAGGGAGGCTTTACGTCTATAAACATGGAGCTGTTTGTTCCTGATGGATGAGGGTTCTTTAAATGTGTGCGTGTGAGTGTGTACGCCAAACAATCTCATTCATCTAGCAAACTGTGTGACGGCATCAGTTCACAGCTGACTCAGTGGTTGGGGAGTGCTCTGGGGTGGCTTTTAGCACCACACAGGAGCGCTTGTGTTTTTTGTTGCTTCCGACACGTTGCTTTGCGCTCTCTCTGTGGCAGCTCGTTCTCCTCCCTGTCAAACAAAATCACCACGATTTCTCTTTTGGTATGAATATTCTCCCATTGTAACAAATGCAGATGACAGCTTGGCTCACTTTTAACAAGGACCCCGTTTTGTTACTTGTGCACTTGTGCGATGAATCTCCATTGCTGTGTGCATAAGACTGCATGGTGTGTTCATCAAAGTGAATAATGAAGTCAGTTTTGTTAGTAATTACATGATTTCATTTGGGAGTGAAATAGTACATGTACAACTTCAGGGTTTTATTTGAGGATTGTGAATGTTGGCTGAAGGTCACAAAATCGTGACCTGCTGATATACACTAGAATAGCGACATTACCACTGTTATCAAATTAAAATTAACTAAATAAAATGGAATATTTTAAAATGTAAATGTTAAATCAGTTACAAATATTGCCAAAAAGCTCCATGTGATCGCATTGACTGCTAACAGGAGGACAGTCCTTTATAGCGATTGCTATTGCTACCTCCAACTATTGCTTGCAGCTGGTTAAAGACAACACATTTTCCCCCGGTGACTGGTGGTTGCCAGATGGTCCTTTTCTTTTTTTCACAGTAAAAAAGCCAAACTGAAGCAAGTTTGAAAAGATAACGGTAGCTTAGCTAAGAACTCTGAATGGCCTGTAGAGCAGCAATGCTTCCACCCATGTATTTCAGAAAAAAGAGTAATAGATAAAACCTTAAGTGAAGAGATAAGGCACACTTATGAAGTTCAGGGCCAAATAAAGTAACAACTTGTGTTTTTTTTTTAGTATTTTCCCCTTTTTGAGCCTTAGAAAGAAAAAAAATGATTAATTGTTTAAAAAATGCAACACTTTTAAAACTGCTCTTCATCACTCTAATTTGAAAAATGTAGTTTTAACAAAACAGATGTGACACGACAGATAAACAGCAGGGAGTGACATTAGTGAACACCTTATTTGCCAATATGTTGATGTCAGTCGTGTATTGGTCACAACTGATGTCGTACGACTTAGAATTATGTCATATGTTATTGTGTAGGCGTTAAATAATGAGGAAAAAGGGGCCATAATCATGAGTCAGTCATAGATTAAGAGGCAGAAGTCTTGTATGACGGATAAAAAACAAATATTAACTGAGTGAAGTTTGTTTCTTTGTTTTTCCACATGAGCTTACTGTGATTAAAGGTGAAAGGGTGAGGCAGGTGTACACTGCTATGTTAAACAGGCTCTGTCCTTCATGTAGAGTTTGTGTCAGTATCCTTTCAGGCTTTTACAATGTTGCTTTGGGGCTGTGCTTTTTGACTGGGTCAGCAGGAATGTAGCAGAGGGTTATGATGGACAGACTTTGACACTGAGCAGATTACTTCCTACGATCTGCATTAGTTATAAAATAGATATTACATCTTGGTGGTGTATTGCTTTGACTGCTGAGATACAGTATGAGGCTGCTGGTAGATCTGAGATTTCTTCTCTCCTGTCAGCTATATTCTGCTGGGATTCCTATGCTCTGTCGGCCCCC
Organism: Aulonocara sp. 'chitande type north' Nkhata Bay; assembly: GCF_057382095.1. Taxonomy (NCBI): domain Eukaryota; kingdom Metazoa; phylum Chordata; class Actinopteri; order Cichliformes; family Cichlidae; genus Aulonocara; species Aulonocara sp. 'chitande type north' Nkhata Bay. The sequence continues at coordinate 4,083,721 of NC_141355.1, read as the reverse complement.
TGCTGTGTGAACAAAGCCAATCCTCATACTGGTTCAGCTCACAGCACGATGCACTCAAAAATTTGTCTGACGCCAAAACACTTCTGCTACGTTCTGAGGTAGTCGGCGTTTTATAATTGTGTTTTGATTTGACTTTGTAGTGAAACGACACAGAGAACAACTGTCAAAAATAGAGAGTTCAGTAAAACCGACAGAATAATGTGTTTGTTAGCATTCAGACGCTCGCCGTTTATTCTTCTTGAAGAAGCTTGCCATTAATGTCCCTGGTGTGCTTTTAGCAGTTCCACTCATGGAAAAACACTCAACAGTTGGTACAGAAAATATGTTGGGCAGATTTGTTGACAGTGTGAAACCAGCGTTACACATTTATAGAAGTTTTCTGTTATTCCACTCCACCAATGGGAATAGTTGTTGCCGAGGCAACACTTCCTCTCTCTGGAGAATATGAGGAAAGGAGAAACCCAAGGAATGACACCCGGCTGTATTTTGGGCTGTAGTGTGTGGGCTGAGCCACAGAAATCAGGGAGCTTCCTGTGACAATGGGTAGGAGGTTCACAGGACATACTGGCCTCTGTAGAAAGCCACTTTCCTGACAGACAAGCTACTTAGCAGTCTCTAGAAGAGCCTGTGGGAGGTGAAACCTGTGATATCTGGTAGCACACAAGCTCTGATTTAGACTTCAGGGATCAGACTGTTTTGTGTGTGTGTGTGTGTTTGCTGTTTTGTAAGCAAATTTTGTTTGTTGGTGATGTTTGCCATGGCCAGCAATGATTCAAAAACTGTTAGACTTAACAGTCGCAAAACAGAAAGTTGAACAGTTAGTTTTAAAGGTTTGTTTTCTTCTTGGACAACCTGCAAACATTAGATCAGAGGTTTCTGTGAGGGACCATGAAGAAAGCAGGCCCCTGGATGCATGCATCAGCTGCTGCAGAATCAACAAAATGATCAGCAGCTCAGACTGAGGAAGCGAGTCTGACAGCTGAAATAAACTGCTCAGTTGGTGGCAGCCAACTCAGCCAACGCATGAGCTGATGCAGAGTGTAACACCACTAAAGCCTTTTGTGATGTAATCAAGATTATGTTTGTTGAATCTCAAGAAAACACAAATGATGAATAGTTTATTTATGTGTGGATCACCCTCAAAAACACATAACATGAACACAAGGAGTGGATTGGTCTCTACAGTTTGAAATCACAGAAATCAAATCAGACCGTTATTAACAACGTGTCATCATGGTTAATATAGCATGTAAGAATAAATCGACACATGCAGTAATTGCATTATCTGTCACAGTGAATTCTTATTGAATTTCGTGAGTGCATCTCATCCCATATAGTTAATGAACATGTTGATTCATTGCCTATTTAATATTTGGATGCATTTTTGTTGTTGTCCATGGATTGCTGCTCATGTTATTGATCGCTCCTTTTACTTAAAGCAGACACACTGTGTATGTGAAGCAGATAAATGACGGATACAATGTTACATTCTACATAAATGCTATATTTATTGATCACTTGATCATTTGTAGTATTTGTAGCACTACATTGTGAAAGAAGGGCAACATATACCATAAGCACTTGGGAAAGGAGCAGGAAATAATTAATGGATGGATATAGGACAGTATATCAAGACTCACTTGCTGTATTAACACAGTGGCAATGAGGAGGAATCTTGATCTTATCCTTGAAATGCAGAATATGTGTCTGTCGTCTCATATTTCCTCAGTGTTTGTCTGAGGTGTTAAACAGATTTGAAGCCCATGTTTATTGTTGTACTGTACCACCCTGTTATTGCCGCATTCCCGTATTCTTCTCCCCTCAGCACCCGCTGGCCAGATGGTGTCACTCCAGGAGCTAATTCAGCCCTTGAACATGTGTGGTGCACAAACACACTTCCACCAGAATACACAAGCTTGAATAGTACTCAGATATACAAGCACTTCCACATATACTCTAAATATACTCTGACTGCGAAATGTGCAGTGGTACAAGTCAGGGGTAATTTTGGCATTCATTTTGACACCAGCGAATGCTACAAATACTCAAGATACTAAAACACATGCTTTTCATTAATTCACCCTTGACCTCTCACAGTCGCATAAATATTCATCAGCGGTGCATGTTTACATAAGCACATAAACAAGCATTAGGTTGCATAGCAATAAGAAGACTTAAAGGGTAATAAAAGCAGCAGTTTCGTTCTGTGGTCACACACACAGCTAGTTCAAAAACTGCAATCAGATGGGTGCAGAGAACAATAAAAGAGAGGCGCGGGAATGCAGCTGAGAGAAGGAATGGGGAGTTATCACCACCTGCACACACACTCGGCATATAGCAGCATTGCTGTCAAGAGGAATGCCCAAGCCAAGAGCCACTGGAAGAGCACACAACAGGCTCCAAAACTGTTAAAACATCCAGATACTAGAGATCCCCCTTGTGCCTGTTTTCATGCACATTTTCATTTGCTTTTCGAAGTTTGAGAGCAGCTGGTTTCAGTTAATATCTAACAAAATACTTGTTCAGAATTTCAATGGTCTCTTGTTGCTGCTACAAATTGTCACTTGTAGTGCTGCTTATAAAGGAGCCTGTTTGTGTGGCAAAGCAAACTTGACAACCTTAATAGTGCTACAGATATGATACAAAATGTGATCCAAAAGCCACACTTGTTAGTAGCACTAATGGAAGTGCATAGCCATATGGATTTTTACACAATAATGGAAACGTTTGAAAGCTATGATATACAGACATGTTAATGTCAAGGAAAAAAATATTGACAGAGATCTGAAAGAGAGGCCTGCCTGAAGGTTAGCTTCTGTCAACTAGTATAGCTGCATGCTAATCCTTCGTGGCTAAACCCCTACAAATTCTCTTTATTTCTCTGTTCTCACACAACACACCGCATACAGGAAGACTAGCTTACATTAAATAAGAGAAAATACATCAGATCACTTAACAAAAGCTGAAGTAGGTGTGGTGTATTTACTCTATGCTCTAGTGCAGCGTGCTCACTGCAGAAACATGCGCTTTCTCTCGTTCACAGCCTGATAATCTCCTTGGCACAAAAATGTCTTCTCACGTCTTTTACCTTTGAGGCAAGAGCTTTCTGATTGTGTGCTTTGAGGAAAAACAGGGCGTCTGAGTAAATGAGCATATGCTCTAAGTTCACCAAAGGTGCGTTTGATGTAGCTGACAGCAGCATAAACAGCAGGTGTGTGTTCCACTTTGTCTGAACAGTGTCACATGACGAACACTTCTAAAGGGAGCAGGCATGATTAAATCAATCCCGTCTACAACATGACAAATCAAGGTGATTTATTGGACATGCCAAGAGCTGCAATAATGTGTAGAGAATCAGTACAACAGCTGAGCAATAAATCTACACAACCAGACCTCAGCCAGCCTAAAGGCAGCTAAACAGTGCAAAAGTGATGCAACAAAGGACTCTGCTCGCTGCTTTTATGTCATGTGGAAAGAAAGGCTTAAATTTTGCATTCTTACTAAAAAAATACACAGACACAAGCAAAAGCTAAATTGTGGTGAAAGATCCAGCTCGACTCAACGTTCAAGATCTTTTGGTGACCTGAGAGTTCAGTATGAGTCAACTGGAGAATCAGTCCTGATATAATGACCGAAAATGTGATATTTTCAAGTCAAGCTTCATAAAAAATGTTTGCATAAAAATTTAAATCCATACTTAATACATTGTACAGTGTATTTAAAGGTCTTCTTTTAATGTGTTGTACATTGTTTTTAAAGAGTATATGGAGGTGGGTTTAAATCATGCAAATTTCAGGTATAATTGTTTAAGATTTCTGAAAGCTTATTATAATGATTTTATTATACACCTTCTGGTTGTAGATGTACAGCAGCAGCCACTATTTAAGGTGATTTTTGCACTTTCCAGTCATTTTTAAATGCAGATTTTGTTATCTTCGGACTTTATCAGTGTGTTAAATACACTTCCTTCCACATAAATTTGCTTGCTTCTTTTCTTATTGATTTAATTGGATGCAAATATGTAAGAGAGATATTTTAGTATTACTACTAAAAAATAGATGCAAGGCACGGGGGTTTCCTCAGGGCAAACAAGGCAATCAGTGCATCATCATCTAAAAGTTAAAACATACCATATCAAAGTGATCACTCTCCTTACATCTTGAACAGCATTCAGTGCCATAAAGCATCTCCAGCTGAGCATCTCCATCATCCTTAAATTACTGCCATCTTGTGCTCACGTGTAATGTGGTCTTTGTCGGCCCCTCCCTGAGCCTGTTCCTGCCAAAGGTGTCCTCCTGTTAAAAGGGAGTTTTTCCTTCCCACTGTCACCAACTGGTTGCTGATAAAAGGTTGTCTGGTTGTTATAAGGTTGTAAGGTGTACCTTACAATAAGAAGCGCCTTGAGGCGGCTGCTATTGTGATTTGGTGCTATTGAATTCAATTGAAATGAATTTTGAATGAACGAATGAGCCTTCATAGAGAAGACTCATATCACGAAGAGGGGACAATAACATCTGCCATGTGAAGTGTGACAAAACAGGCGTGTTAAACAGATATAAGCTCCACCAGCCTGATTAGCATGTATATAAGTAATCTCTTAGTATAACTAGCTGTTTGCCATTAATATTTTAATCCCGCTGTAGATATTGACTGTTAATCATGACACACAGTTCTCAAGCCTTTAAATTTAGCTGTGATTTTTTTTTTAAATAATATGTTTTAATATGTTTTTTAATTTCAATATGTAGGGCCTGTTTTTCTGAGCTCACAAGAAGCTGTTATTTTACAGATAAATGTGGTCCTGACAGGACAGCCCAACTACAAATACATGATTTTATAGAATACTTGACAATCTTAAACACCTGTGGAAATATAATTTATGTTTAGATTAATGCACAGAGTATATATGGTAAATGGCCTGTATTTATATAGCGCTTTACTAGTCCCTAAGGACCCCAAAGCGCTTTACATATCCAGTCATCCACCCATTCACACACACATTCACACACTGGTGATGGCAAGCTACATTGTAGCCACAGCCACCCTGGGGCGCACTGACAGAGGCGAGGCTGCCGGACACTGGCGCCACCGGGCCCTCTGACCACCACCAGGTGCACGTGCAGGTGTCTCGGACTGTAAAAGAAGAAAAGACACAAAGCTCAGTCAGCTTTAGTCACTTTGCAGCACCTCGGTGAAACGTACAATGCTATTTGGAAGTATATAATTGATAGTTTTCCCACAACTCCATTGAAGAGCACAGGAGCTGTGGCAGCCAGCCCTGCAATCTCTGTGTGGTACCGCTTAATGTCAAGGGAGGTGTACCCTGCAGAGCTCTTTGTGTCTCCTAAATAATTACTAGCCTTAGAAAGAAGAGAGTTCCGTGGAGAAAGCATGATGATAATGAGCACCAGACACTACTAAGTGTCTTCATCTCCCTTTCTCTTTCTGCACACTGTCTATTTTGTGAAACTCTGGCTTGTGTATGCCTCATGAAGACCCCGTTACCCTTTGCAAGAAACCTCAGGGTTGCTGACATTCCTCTGTGCAGAATGCATAAACCCTCCTTTGGGAACTAAACGTGCTTCCACAGTGGATCTCAAGGTCCCAGCATAACCATGTAAAGCCATGCGCTTTATTGTTAGCGGAAAGGAAACCTGTGTTGGATTTTATGCACTTGTACCCACACAGATACACACACATAAACACACTCCACTCCCCATGCAGCCTGGAACAGCAACAAAGCTCTCCCATTCTGTTGCCAGGGTAACGTGGCCGGGTCAAACCAGTCGAGCGGTCTCTCCTGTTCCAGGCTGAGACCCCCCCACCATCACCGTATCTCTCCCTCTCTCTCTGTGTTCGTCCTTTTTATCCTCTCCTCTCTCCCGCTCTTTTGTCAGCCCCACTGCCTCATCATATCTTAAACCACTTCTTCTCTACTGCTGAGGTCACTGTCACTTTTCTATCCTAGGCAGAACAAGGTAAAACGAGAGAGATTCACTACTTTGACCACTAGTTAAAAGCTTCACAGATGAATTGTCACGGAGGAGCAGGGAGGACTCGGCGCAGACTGAAATCTCAGAAAAACAGGTTTATTTACACACTCCAGGTGCACTATATACAGGTGAAGGAGAAGGGGGCCAGGGTTCCCAGGGGTGCAGAGCGGGGTCGGGAAAAGCGTCCAGAGTCTCCAAACCAAACACGAGAAATCTGCATACAGAGAACAAGGGTTAGCACGGAACTTTCACGGACAGAGCTCAAAACTGGCTGAGGCTAAAGTAGCACTGACGAGCGTTATTCAATAGTCCAGCGGCGAGGTGCTCTCAGTCACTGCCTTAAGTAGCGGGAGCAAACAAGGTGAGGAGCCACAGGTGATTGCCTACAGGTGGTGGAGGCCGGGAGCTCACAATGAGCTCCGCCCAGGCAGCGAGCAGAGAGAGAGGAGAGAGAGAAAAGACAAAACATAACATGTAGCCACACAGGGCCAGCCGAGCAGGCACGGGGACCATGACATGAATAGCAAGGCTTTTAACATTGTATAAAAAAGTAGACACGACATCAGGGGAATAAAAGAAGGCTGCAAGTTATGTTTTCATATTAGGCTTGCATAGGCCTTAAAGGTAAAGAAATGCTATGATGAATGTTAGACCTTCACCTGGTGTACACTGAAGTGCACTTTCACCAGCTAGTAAGCTCCGTCACAATTATCTGCATCAGTATTTTATTCTTTTGATTTGTAAATGTTTTTAACAGTACACAGTGTGATACACTGCTCCATTGTGTGCAGAAATAATTTCATAACCATTTCATAAAAGAAAAACCCTACTTCAGGCCTTTGAAATATGGAAATGATATCACAACTAAGCTGTTGCTGCCAGACACGGTGATGAATTACCCTTCTACTCCTGGAGCTATTATAGAGCTGTTGTCTGAGGCATGGACTGAATAAATGGAAATAACACACACAAACAGTTAAAATCTGTTTATTTAGAATGCAGCAGACATGAGACAGCAATGAGAGCAGGTGCAAATGCTCTAAACAAAATCTAATTGCTGTGTGCTTGAGCTTGAGCTTCTGATAATGCGATTAACAGAAGCTGTAATGCTGGCAAACACAAAACTAGACTGAGAAGCATGACACATTTTTATGTGTAGATCTACATCCTTTACTCTCACTGTAGCGCTGTGTAGTACATTTTGCCTCCATTGAAATGGCATCTATAATTCCTCAGTGGTATGTTGTGAGATCTATGCAAGAGGCTGCAGAAATTAATACATGTTGATATGACTTAACACTGCAATATATTGTTTGCATGCCTCTGGCGATGATCTGCGTTTTCTTTGGAGTGGCAGCTGCTCAGCATACTGCCCTTGAGGCACTGCCACAACCTGCCACACTATATTAGCAAGAAAGTTTGAGTTTTGAGCAGCTGATATTTATTTACTCCTGAGGCATATTTGTGTTTTATTAGTTTGCATTTCACTTGAAACAGACATGTAGCATGAAGGTCAAAGAGATAGTGGTGAGATGTTTGAAGCTTCACCAGATTCAAGTTGGATATGCACTATGTGCGTAAATTGGTGTTGCACCTAGTGTTTGGTTTTCTGGCTTTAAATAAGATGTGTATTTGATCACATGTTAATGGTTTACTGCAGTCAAACTAAAAAGAATGTGCAGCAATGTTATATTCGGTAGTCCTTTCATTTTTAATGATTTAAGGATTCTCTGTTTTCTATTATGTGGATTAGAAAATATCAAAAGAAAACCTCAGTAATATTGCTAGATTTGGTTTAAAGGTAGCTGAGTTTATTATGATAGACAATAATAGATGAAAGTGGCAGGGGATTTTGTGAGGGTTTAAAATGTAGAAACAAACTTAATTATGGCTTTTTATCACTACAGGGGAGGATTTTCCTGAAGATAATGCTGATTTTCTAAGCCCACAAAGATGATACCAGTACAGTCAAAAAATGAAAGCTCTTTAAAGACAGATTTAAAATCAATGATTGCCATGGGAGGTCGTCTGTTAGTACCACCTGGATGTTGCATCTTGAGAAATAAATGTGTCTACTCGTGAGGAGAAAAGAGTTACTTTGAGTCGCCGTGTGATATCACACCACAGTGTGAACGTGTGGGCAGGGTAACGGCCGTTTGTGATGGGGTAAATATGTCACCCAGTGGAATAATACAAACTATAAATACCAGCACAATGATTTTAGTCCAGGCATATAATGTGCATTTTAACTGCAACTATTTCTTGAGCTCTTAACAACGTACCATATGAAACATTCTTACAAGTTGAAGCAGAACCATCACACATGCAGAGCTGGGGTGTTCTTTCAGTTTTAACTTAAAATTTAATTTTCAACAAATTTTTATTTTTTTTTATGTTTCCTACAAATTTAGGTTTCTATTAGTTTCTCCTGCAGACAAATACAAATAACATAAGCAGCTCCTTTCCAAGTGAGTCTTTCATCTTGAGGAACTGCCGTTTGGTATTCCACACTCTGCTCCACTTTCTGCAAGTTCTGGTTAGAGTGGCCCAAACCTCACAGAAGATCTCTAAAGCAGCGAAATAATAATGACTGCCAGCTACAGGGGAAGGTGCTGGAGTTGGGTTATGTGTAACCATTAGGCGTAATCCTTTTTGCAGAAGCAGTTGGGGGATATGGATATGCGGTGGGATGGCCTGGGACTAGCTGCTTAACATGGATTAAAATTTAAAAATAACAGTGAAAGGATTTTCCACTACTAAAGTGATGAGTGATAGCATCATTCTTTCAGACTTGGCTTGCCCACGCATAGCCTCAGATTGAACCTGAGATCTGTGGTCAAACAACCGTAGCACTCATCTTTTTAAACTTGTTTTTGTTTAAGTGTTTGTTCTTGTTGTTTACCATTCCTGTTGTGAAGCACTTTGTGATATTTATCTTGAAAGGTGCTGTGTAAATACTTGACTCGCTTTATTTACTATGCATGAAAAATGATAAATCCAATAAGATTCTACCCCATACAATAAGACTGATACATTAACTGTTTTCTTCTTAACAACACAACAAAACATTGTTGGTCTTATTTCATAAAGGACGTTTATATCCCAGTGAGGTTTACTGTGTAAAGTGACCTTTGGCTCAACAAACAGCTGATTCCTTTCACAATGAAAATGTGATTTCCCTGTGATCGGCAAGTGTTGTACCCACTCTTAAAAGGTGTGAGAGAAGAAATTCTTATACATAGAAAACCCTGTTTTTAAACAGCTCCTTTCATGAGGCGTGGAACTGCAAGCTCTGAAACAGTTCAGCTAGAAATATTTTCAGTGTAGGAAAAACACAATTTATGCAGGACTCCTGGGTTCCAACATAAAGGTGGGTTTTAGTTAGGTTCCTTTCTCTTGGCAGTTACATTTTTGGAGATTGATTTTTGTCCTCCTTTCTATGGGAGTATTGTTTTTTTTAAGTACCTGATACATAAACACCTTTTGTCACGGAAGGTGTCATTCATTAGCAGTTATGAGCCTAATGTGCTACCCATCTGCTAATCTCCCACCTTTGGAGTCGATAATTTGATTATTCATATGGAGCACAGATTCATCTGCAGTTAGGCTTAATGCTGCTGGCTGTGAACAGATGCTGAAATGTGAACTTGCAGCCCTCTGGCCTCAGCTCCATACGGCTTCCAACAGAGACGTGTTGTCCTGTGCCATTCAAACACACAGTGATGACCACCGGCAGCAGGACATCACCAGCTCAGTCTTATTTTCAGATATGGAAATAAGGAGCAGCTGAAGCCCAGGAGGAGGGAACAATTCAGACACTTGACACAGAAGTGAGGCAGACATCAGGGGTTGTCACGGAATAGGACTTGTGCATGTATGCCAACACGTGTGCGCTTTTTTATTTTATCATCTTGGCAATGGCTTTGACTTTACTCACTTGCCAGCTTTATTTGACCTTCCTTTGACCATTTGTGTCTTATTATGTGTTATAAGTATGAGTCTAGAACAGCTGATCTGTGCTATGAGATGGGTTCATAGCCATCTTGAGCTCAAAGTGCAGTACCTTGCAAGGAGGAGTTGTAGAATATGTCTTGTCTGTGCTCCCATTGATTATCCCGCCGGAATTACTGAGGTTTGGTTGTTCATAGAGGCATCACCAGCAGTTGAGGATCAAACTAGGGCTGCAGTTCATTAGTAATTTCATTATTGATGCTCATTCTTTTTATTTAAATTGCAAACTAAAAAATCCACTCATGTGAGCTGTTCACCCATCTCTCCTTAGAAACTCAGTTGTTTGTGGCAGCTTGAAGAGATCCTGAGGCTGAGCATATGTGAAGGCTAACCATCAAACTTTACCTCAGCAAAACCTTTTAACATAGAATATTATTCATCTAACGTTTCGTACAGTTTTACCAGTGTAGTGACTTCAGTAACAAAAGCCGCAGCCACGTGGCTCTGTTATACGTGTTGGGCATAAAATTGGGGAGGTGAGGACGAGCTACCGCTGTATAACATACCAGCAACTTAGAAACTGTCTTTAAATTCCAATAAACAAACACTGCTTTCATACAGGGCATTGCTGAAGCATGAAATCAACAACTAACAAGGTTAAAGGGGGAGACTGTGTGGTCATAGACTAAATGTAAAGCTGCTGTATTTTCTCCAGTGTGTGTTAAAGCAGCACTTCATATCACAAGCTCATTATATCTGAACCATAAAGTGATTATAGGCTCCAGTAAGGCATTGTTCTGCTGCTGACAGGATTAAATATGACTTTAGAGAGAGGGAGCGTCACTGCTCTCTGCTCAAGTGTTTGCTTGCTTTGTATAAGCCAGAAGTGAAAGGGGCCGCACACTTGACTATTTGCCAGCTGCGGTACACCCTCCCTCTGTTCTTTTGCACATTTATCTCCTGCCAGTTTGTATATCCATCTAGACCTGTCTGCTTTGTTCTCGTTGAAGGATTCAAAGAAAATCCTTGAGACACCAAAGGCTGTAAATCTCAGTGTGACACTGATCAGTATCTGTCATTCAGTGCAAGCACAGAATTATTTGAGATTCACTACTGCTGACTTGATCTAGTTTAGTTTCTTTGATTAATACTACGTAATTGCCAAGTTCTAACAAAATCTTTTTCTGCAGAAGAAGAGTGGAGTTGTGAAGACGCAAGAGAAGAAGGAGAGGTGGAAGGAGAAAAAGGCGGCAAAGCGTCAGAAGAAGGAGGACGAGGAGGTGGAGGAGGAAGAGGAGAATGTTCAGCCAGTGGTGGATCCCCTGGAGAACGGCTTCCTTCATCACGCCCAGCGGGAGCAGGAGAGGATGAATGAGAGGCTGCTGAAGAAGACTTACTCCAAGAAGAACAAAATGGTTAGTGTGTGCCTGCACGGCATTTTAAAGTCAAAATATCCCACTGGCTACAAGTTCAAGTAAAGTTACAAAGGTTGCATGCATGTTGCATGGATTCTTGGCTTGTGTTTTGCTGACAACAGAACAGAGACTTGCACTCTGTCCATGAAGGAAGAGGAGGCGGATGCTTGGGCAGAGTTTGAATCTAATTTAAAAGGCAGACTGCAGACTGTCTTTTTCTCCAGATGCTTTCCATCCTTATCCAAATCTAATGTAAAATTTGAAGATGTTGAGGGAATGGATATTATTGTCAGCTGCTTTACTGATTCTTGCGTTCACTGGGACTTTGCAGTGTTATGGATGTCGCTTTATGTAGGAGACATGAGTTATCTCTGTCAATGAGCAAACCTTATTCAGTGTCCAGAACTAGAGAAAAATCATTAACTCCAAAACATTGTGGACTTCTCACCGATAAAGTCACTTTTACTTGGGCAGTATTGAAAAATGGTATATGGCATTTTAAAATTAAAGTGGTTCTCATTATCTTTGATATTATATTTGTATGAAAGGGCTTTGTTCCTTCCTTATTCCTGTAGTTAGAAATAGTGTTTCTCACATTTTTGATTGTCTTGAGTTTAATCTTTGGCTTTTCTTTTGCTGCTGGCTAATGAGACTTTCTTCAGTGGGCAACCTACAGGCAATCTTCTGGTGACTAAAGGTTTTTGGTGCACCACCTAGCAACCATTTGCCAACCTGTAGGATATACAAATTTTTCACTTGCAACTGGTGGTTACCAGAGAGTCACCAGCCTTTCTGAATGGTTGTTTAGATAGTTTAGTTTATTAAGATCCCCATTAGCACCTGCAATAGCAGTAGCTACTCTTCCTAGGGTCTGACTAAAACATTCTCATACATAAAAGACGTACTAGGGCTTTAGCAGTTAATTTCACAGTCGCTGCCTGCAACGTCTAGGACTCACTAGCAATTAGTCAGGTTTTTTTACACATAGACTATATGTAGAATATTCATAGAGTCTATAGTTGTGAAATGTGAGTATGGTTCACTCTAACTTAAGCCTGAACAATACCCATAAATTATATGTCACTTGATCTACTGTCAGTTGCATGTGCATTGTAAATATGCCACCCATGCTATAGCTGCTTGTTCTGCTGTCAAACTTATGCCTGAATGAACTTGTGAAAACACGAAGTAATAAGTGATCCAAATATGAATGACAGAATTCTTAACATATTGAAGCCAACAGTGTTACACAGCCCACATCTGCCTCACTAAGATAGCCCATCTGTGTGTTAACAGTTTGTTTAAATGGGTGGATATTTTATGCTCCAGTCCAAAGCCAAGATCCACCATAGTGTTGTTAAGGATAAAAGAGGAAATGTCGTCAGGAAGCCAAACGAAATAATGAGGCTATGTAGCCCCGAGGCCTCCTCCACAGACAAAAATATCTCTCTTAGATAAGATTTCCTTAGGAAGTTAACTTGGCTGAAAATGAGTTTGGCTGGGATATTTAGTTTGCTAAGAGACAGTTAAAAATTATGCATTCAGCTGATGCTGTATTTGAAATAGACTGCAATTACTGAACCAGATCTACATCCCAGTACAGATAATAACTCCATAATGTCAGCAAAATGCTGCTGTCAAGTGAAAAAACCTTTTAACTTCTGCTTTGTAGAATTATGTTTTGAAGCATGTTTTTAAGCAGAGAGTAGGGATTAGATCTAAACCTAGAAGAAAAATAAAGTTATCATTTTTTAAATCCCTTTTATTTCTCCTTTTCAAATAATACCCATTAGTAACATTCTCCCTAGGAAAAACCCCGATCTTTGATCTTGAACCACTTCCACAAAAATTATTTTATCTTCAGACTATAGCAGCGTGGCTGTCGGCCAAACCACACATCTACAGAGAATGTGTTTGTTTTGGGTTTTTCTGTTCAGATGCTAATCAAAATGACCATATCTTTGCTTAATGTAGTAAAATATTAAAACATACATAGGAAATCATAATAGCTACAAATCTGCTTCCAGTCCATTTGAAAATGGAGCTACAGGCAATACTCCTAAAAGACTGTATACCATAAATAATCCAGTACTGCAGTTATGTGGTCTAATGCGACAACAGCGAGACCAATTCAGGCAGGGACTCTATCAGGGATCCACAGAAATGAATCGGCTCCTTATAAACATAAACTTTTCAGGTGTTTCAACTCCTGAAGGCAGAGGGATCGCACACATCTAAATCCCCATAATAAACACCTCAACCCTATGATCAGTAAATAACTATTTTCCCAGCTGTATAAATCCACGAAGTACCTCTGGCTACATGTGCCCAGGTATTTGCTTGTTACTTAACCTTGTTTAACTTTTAAACCTTCCAATCCCTTCCCCTTTCCTTCTATTAGTTGTTTTCTTTATCTTAGTGTCTGGCTGAGGAATACTGTGAGCTTCTGACTTCTGTTCTTAAGTATGCCTTTAATCCATAACTATAACCCCCAACTCCCAGATATATTAAGTTGTATCCATATGGTATGGAAAACAGCACACAGTTGCAGTCAAAATCACAATACAAATAAATTATGTTGCATAACTAATGCATTACCTAACACCATGAAATATGAAACAACTCCTTTGCAAGTTCTGTAATTAGCATTTAGAAAGTTGCTGAATGGCTCATCAGCGCTTTAATTGTAGGTACAGTTGGTGTTTGTGCAAAACCTGCTTTGCATCTACCCGCCTGCTCCAGTAATAGAATTTTAAGAGGTTTACCAATATAATCTGTGCGTGTGACAAGCAAGAGGATATTTCACAATAATTACACCACACAATATAGTTAGAGCCTACAGACATTTTAATTGTTTTCATTTCTGTTTATCAAATACTCTCATATATCCACAGGTTATTGCATTGCACAGCAAAGCACCTACTCTGTCACCATCTTTTCATATATTTACGAGTCTATCCCTCACGTTTCAAGAGATAGTTAGCGTTAGTGTGTTTTCAAGGGTGGCTCACAATGATCACAGTCGGTATAAAAGTTTAATACCAAAGCCTCGCTTCATTTTTGTGACTCTCAAGTGATTATTTACAAGGAAGTACTGTAGATATAAGAGGTAAGGAATACAATAGACTGAAAAATCTATTCAAACTCTGTTTGTCTTTACTGTGGAATTCCATGCATATAAAACATATCTGCTTCAGATGGATTGGGCTCTGCCTTATTTGTACGTAATCTGTTCATAACTATTCCCACCTTTTATACTACTCTTATCTGTATATAATCTGCTCCTATTGCACTTACTGCTCTTGCACTTCTGATTAGATGCAAACTGTATTTCGTTACCCTGTATGTATACATGTGTAATGAACTACAACATTCGTGCTGTTATTTACAGACACATTTATCAAGATAAGTTAACAATAGCATGAGCACATTTACACTTAGTTATGTATGGGCGTACTGTAAATTGTTCCATATAACAAAGGAGACTTTGGATTTGCACATGTAAATAAAAGCTTTCTGTAATAACAAGAAAGGAGCAGCCACCCTGCTTTAAAGCAGGTGGTTATGTACAGTTGGGATTTTTCCTGGATGTGACACAGGCTTATTTACAGTTTTAGAAATTTTCATTCTAATAAATTGTGACAAATACGTAACCTTTAGTAACTAATACATGTACTTCATAATGATCGAATATACTGAGAGTTTCCACCACCATATCACCCAAAGTACACTTTTTCTCCTAAGGCCTTTACTCTGCCCTCCTCTCTGTCCAGCTTAGTTTTTCCTGCCCATATCTCTTGCTGTTTTGCCGTCTCTTCAGTTAGAGCAGGTGTCTCTAGTGTATGTCACCCACTATGATCTGCAGGCGAGGTGATGTGTCGATCTCCTTGAGGCACCCTGTGGTGCTAGAAGCTTGCCGGAGGACAGAAGCTGCAATGTCAGAGCAGAGTTTGTCACTGGGGAACAAGGATGACACTTGATCCAATTAGAAGACATGTCAGTACCTCAAGAATGGTCAAGTGTGTGTGTGTGACTTTGTCTATATGCACACCAAGGTCTAAGCTTTCTTGTTCCCATCTCAGTCACTCCATGGCAGAAGCCATTTTTGCAACAGTCCAATGTTGTTTACTGATGTTGTTGTCAGCGCCGAGGTTTTTTGATGTCCAGGACGGACATTGTTTGAATTGGGCAGGATAGTTTGCATCTGTTGTTGTGCTTGTTCTTTCAGCTCCTCCCTCCTCCTCACCCTATCCCTGCCATCCTCTTCTGTCACATGAGCCGTGTGTTCACTGCATCCCGAATCTTCTCTGTGTCCAGCAGCTTCATCTTTATCATCCTTTGTCTAATATATCCACTGTCCCTACTCTACACATGACCAAAGCATCTCGGCCTTGCCTCTCCAACTTTGCCTCCAAACTGCTCAACGTGAACTTGTCCCTGTGATATACTCATTTCTGCGGCTGTTCGTTCTGGTCACACCCAGAATCTTCAAAATTGCCACCTGCAGCTCTGCCTACTCTCTTTTTTAATGCCTAGGTCCAAACCATACATCATAGGGGCTCTTACTACAATCTTCTAAACCTTCCCTTTCACTCTTGGTGCTATCCTTCTGTGACAAATCACCTCTGACACTCATCTCCACCCGCTGCACCCTGCCTGTACTCTTTTCTTTGTCTCCCTCTCATTCACAGACATATATTGTGTCTTGCTTCTACTGACGCCATTCCTCTTTTCTCCAGATCCATACCTCCACCTCCTCGGGCTCTCTTCCACCGCCTCTCTATTCTCAGTACACAGTGTGAACATCATATTCCATGAAGACTCCTACCTGAGGAGGCTCAGAGTCGATCCCTGACGTAATCCCAACTGTACTTTGAACCTGTCTGTTCTCCACCGTCTTGTTGTCCTCATAGATGTCGTGCACCACCCTCACAAACGTCTCCGTCATTTCTGTCTTCCTCATTCATTACCACAGTTCCTCTCTTGGCACCCTGTCATATGTTTTGTGGGGTGGCTGTAGCTCAGGTGGCAGAGGTGGCAGAGCAGGTCAGCCACTAATCAGAAGGTCGGTGGTTCGATCCCAGGCTGCCTCCTGGCTGCATGCCAAATATCCTTGGGCAAGATTTGCCCAAGGATATTGGGCAAATGCGTGTTTGCCTACTGGTGGTGGTCAGAGGGCCCGGTGGCGCCAGTGTCCGGCAGCCTCGCCTCTGTCAGTGCGCCCCAGGGTGGCTGTGGCTACAATGTAGCTTGCTATCGCCAGTGTGTGTGTGAATGGGTGAATGACTGAATGTAGTGTAAAGCGCTTTGGGGTCCTATGGACTAGAAAAGCGCTATACAAATGCAGGCCATTTACCATTTTCTCTAGATCCACAAAGACGCACTTAAGCTCCTTCTGGGCTTCTCTATGCTTCTCCATAACTCTCAAAGCAAATACGGCATCTTTGGTGCTCTTTTTCAGCCTGAGGCCACAGCCTGCTTACTGATAGTCCCCTCTCTTCTTAACCTACTTTCAAGTCTTTCAAATATCTTGGTGGTATGGCTCATCAACTTTATTCCCCTGTAGTTACTCCTGCTCTGCAGATCACCCTTGATCATTCTTGAAAATCAGTACAGTTCACTTCTCTGTTCTCTATTCCTGAGACATCCTCTCGCTCTCCAGGATTAATGTTAAAACAAGCAAACTTTAAAATACATACTAATGAAAGTCTATAACGCTTCAAAGAACCATACCTCGTTATAAGCTCAAACTATTTTCTAAGAAAATAATAAAACAAACAAAGAACAAAACAGAATAACACGGCTTTAAATATAACACATCCACCTGTCGAAGGCAAAGCATTATTAGAGTACGAAAGTTAAGGCAATATCCATAAACATAAAAATAATAGAAATATGTTTTATCACTGCTGTAAGACTTTGGAAACACCGGTTGCAGACCACAGCAGCGTGCTGAAGGGGTCATGAATAACACATAATGCTAACTTGCCCATGCACGCATTCACTTCACCATTAATGTCCATTAGCACTTTGCGTTCTACAAACCCTGCTAACAACGTGATATAGCAACGCATCTCTGGATGCTCTATTATTAGGTAGCATCCTCCACATCCCCATCCAGCCAGCCTGTGAAAATGAAGCTAGCACCCTACATGCTCCTGTCATAGTCTAGCTGCTTCAAGACTACTTTCCCAGCTTCATATCAAGGTATGTGTATACGTAGTAAACCAGCTGGAGACAGATCAGATTAGCTGAGGCATTAACAGTGCATCGGAGCATGGTTCAGGGGCAGTTTGAGAGCTGTGATATACAGTACGCAAGAGCACCGCTATGCATCAGCAGTGGTGCAGCGGTAATGGAGGGTTGCGATCAGGATGAGTGATAACACTGTAAGGCTGGTTGTTATCTGGTGAGCAGCGACCCTGAGCGGTAGCAGTTCATCTCATAATATCTCTCTGGGCTAACCGCACTTCAAACTGGGAATAAGGTTCAAATGGGCATCAAGGTGAATCCTCCTGACTGTGTCTTACTGTGAAAGTTGGTGACCTGCAGTTTATTGTTGTTGATAACAACACTTACTTTGGTTGTGTTCATAGAGAAAACAGCTGCTAGATGAATCGAAGTAAATTACTGTTACCATAAAGAAGCTGCTCACTTTGGCAAGAAGGTACAAGTTTTGCAAAAAGAATATCTTTATTCTCCCGAGGCTTGACCTCTCACATCACGGCAATGTTGCTTATAAAGTTGTCATTGATTGAGAGGCTGTTGTACGTTTAATGAGATCAGACCTAAAATATGGAATCCTTGATGCAATTACAGGGCTGGAAAGCTTGTAAGTAGTAGTGTGATAGAAAAGGTCTTTATTCCTGTTTCTCAGGTTAACACTGCAATTTAACAAGGAGCATTATTAGAGGAGTGGATAATGAGGTAGGCTGCAGAGGTGTCTGCAGGCAGAGTGTGTGCGCGTGTGTGGGAGCGCATAGAGAACGACAGGGATGAGCAAAGGACTAGTAAGAGACCTTGACAGATGAATTGGGTAGCTGTATGTAACCTGAATATGTATGCATGATTGCATAGCAGATAACTGTCATTGCGACATGAACAAAAAGCAACCGTGAGAACACACAAATGCCTGTACAAGCAAGAAATACGTGACTAAAAAACTGTTTCACTGAGGGATTTTTTTAATCAGAACTTGCTCTTGGCTGGCTTACCTGTGAATCCTCAGTATTAGAGTATTTTATTGTGTCGTGTCTTAGTCATTTGTACCTGATAACTTTGCATGCTGAGATTATCAAAAGCAAAGTGGGCTGCGTAAGCTGTACCAACACAGAGCAGAGACCTTTAATTCAATAGGTTTCGTGCTATTTTTAACACACTGTAGATTCTGCAGCCTTTTTCACAAATATTATCAAGCTGTACTTTGTCATTCCCCAGCTGTGTCAGTAACCTGTTCCAGACCACATTCACAAAATCATTGTTTTTCGAATGTGGTTTGTTAGCATTAACCATGGTTTAAAGGCAGTGTTTCAAACTGAAGACAGCTCATTTAGGATTTATTTGCTGTACGTGTAGCTACACATTGGGAAGGTTTAAAAGAAATGATTTATGACTAGCGGACCAAGAAATTACATAACTGAACATTTCCATAGTTTACAGCACAGCTAATAGAATACTAGCATGTGAATTACATACAGTAAATAAGAACAGAAAGAACAGAATAGAAATCAGACTGACTGTTTACTGAAGAGCAAATATATCGCCGTAATAATTTCTCTACTAGTAACACATATTTTATAAGCTAATCTGATACTGATCCTGGTAGATGATATATAAGAGTCAAGACCTTCTGCACATGATAAAAGTACATTATTCAAATTCATTACATTCCTGGCAAGGGGGGCAGTGAACTCCTGTTCCTGAGATAATTTTCCTGTATGAATATGCGTCTCGTGTCATGATCCGACTGTGTGCAGGCAGGAAATGGACCCAAACGCAAACTCACTAGAAACAGGATTGAACTCAAAATGGCAGCTTTTATTGCTGAACCAAGAACGTCTACAAGACCTAAACTGAGAAGAATCTAACAAAACACACACAGGGAGACGCAGGGAGCAACACACAGCATGATCACAACACTGACACAGAGACACACAGGGCTTAAATACACTGGGAAATAACGAGGGGACTGAGACACAGAAGGGGAGCACAGCTGGGAGAAATCGGACATAATGGCACCCAAGGGAAGCGAAACTCAAGACATTCGCGTAGGACACAGACCTTCAAAGTAAAACAGGAAACGTAACATAGACGCAGACTTGAGTAGGGGAGACAGAGCAACTAAGAAACACAGAGAACAATAACAGGGAGACACAGAGGGCAGCTACGAAATACTCAGAGAACTAAAGAGAATACAAGAAAGCCAAACTAAGACACTAGACTAAAGAATAAACTGGGACAACAAAGAACTAAGATCATAATACAAAAACTCAGAGACACAAGAAACTCAAAACACTGGGCCACCGACCCAGGACGGTGACATCTTGAAGCATTTTCTTTTCTCTGTACGCTTTTTAAACTTTCCTAAATACCATCTATTTTTGTGCCGCAGACGGACTGACCACAGATTAGGTGAGAGGAGCCAAACTTGTCCCCATGGGTTTCCACTGGGGCTGGTTATGTTGACTTTGCCTGGGATGCCGGGGGAAGGCTGGGAATGGAGTCCCATCAGTGTTGAAACAGAGGTTGGGGAGGGCATAGAAGGATTTGGTGCCTACAGTCTGAACTAGTCCAAAGACAGTTTAATTTGAAGCTCAGATTCCTGCTATGACTCATGTATCACATGGATACAAGGTCCATGCATGAATGTGGCTGTGATTGGAGCAAAGAATTCACTGAGTAGTTGCCTCTAGGAATATTTAGCCCAATCACCCCTCCACTCTTCAAGTGGAGCCTCCAAGCACCTTTAGCAAGAAGAGAAGAGGAGGTTATGTAGATACTGGAATACATCCAGAAATAAAGACAAGGGAATGACAAATAACAGCCAAACCTACACAACTACTGCACCAGCTGTGCTTAGTCAGGTGGATATTGCTCCGGACAGTGAGCAAAGATTAATGTCAGGCCATGTAAGGTGCTGGGTTGCTTCACTGTTGAGCTATAATCATGCACACATCCCACCACTTTTAACAAGTCATATTCATTGAGATACAGCAGGGCTACTTCAGAGCAGCCACTCTGGGGACAGTTAAACCTGCATGGGAACATTAAATTAGCAGAGGTCTGAAGTCATGCTCTGTTGGAGCTGGGGCTATTGCTCCGTGCAAGCATGGAAGTGGACCAGAGGCGAGGAGAAGCGCCTGCTGGATATACTGTTTTCTTTGTGATACTGCAGTATAAGGATAAGCGCATTATCTTAAAGTCATGGTTAATTTTGCATTGCAGTACAGAGTGTTTTCAGTGCAGTTGTTAGGTTTTATACTCAGGAGGCAGGTGTTAGCTGTAATAAATTTGTCAGGACATAATTTGTATGTGCTTTGCTTGCTGGCTAGTTGTGATTGCTTTCTTTTTTTATGTAATTTATTAAAGTGGGACCTCCCAAGCTACATCATATTCTGGTTTTGCATCTGCTGGAGAATCTGTAGCTATAGCAACAGATATATTGCTCCTGGTAGATGTTTAACTAGAGCAGACAGCAGGGAGAGACACTTTATTACATCTTGTGCTTTATGATTTACTGGATCATTGTGGTTTATATTACAGTAATGTTTAGGGAGCTGTTCAAAAATGTGTGCTCCAGGAAATCTTGGGTATCTGGAGTCGTATTCCTCCAGCAAAGGCTTTCTGCCAAGCTGCGTCTCATAGTTTAAACAGCGAGTCATGTGAGGTCAGTTTTATTGCAAAAGGCTTTTTATCAAACAGGCTTATCACAAAGGTCTTGTACAGATGTAAACAAGAAATGAGATTGCAAACTGTGTGAGTGTGTGTGTGTGCCATTTGCAATGCTCACTTTTAACAAAAACAATCTATCTCTAAATCTACCTCTTACTAGAGTTGTCACAGGAAGCACACTGTCGCTTTGAACCTGAGCAGCCTTTACAGTTTTTTCTGAATGCTTAAACCCTAACTGTGATTCCTGTAGCACAATCTCTAAAACTATTCAGACTTATAGCAAAACCACTCACTGAGTGTGCAAAACTAAAAGCACAAAAACTGCTTTGCACTCAGTTTGCAATTTTGTAACACACACTTTGCAAAACTGTAAGCACAATTCACTGCACAACACTCAATTACCAAATTTCCAACACACTCCTAGCAAAAGTATACACATGTATGGCTATCATTAACACTAATTTGCCAACTGTCTGGCACACTTTCACATGTGAAAACTTTTTTAGATAATTAGTTCACTTTGCAATCAGCCTAAGCACTATAATCCAGGTAAGCTGTGTGTGCGGAGTACAATGGAGGGAGCAGAAAGAGTGAGAAGTAGAGGAGGCCGAGGAAGAGGACGTGGAGGTGAAGAAGTAGGACGAAGAGGACAACAAGGACAAGGAGGAGCAAGAGGAAGACGAGGAGGGGGGAGAGGAAGATGAGGAGGGGGGAGAGGAAGGGTAGGAAGAGTAAGAAATAGAATTGCTGATGACATCAGAGCTACAATAGTGGACCATGTAATCAACCGTGGAATGACCCTGAGGGTAGCTGGCCAACGGGTCCAGCCTAACTCGAGCCGCTACACTGTAGCAAGTATCATAAGGACATCTTGAAATGAGAATCGGTTAGCACAGTCACTCCGCACAAAGATTTGTAGCACTGCCATATGCCAATGAGAAACACACCAATACCATTGATGTAAAAATACGGAAATTGTTACTTTACAGAATTGCTAGATGACCAGATGCTGGGGCAGAGGAAGCATGTTCACTGCAGACCAAGTAACCCATATAGTCATTATGGCGATTGCAAATAATCCTATACTTGGAAATAAACACTTGTGTTTGTTTTGATGTGTTTGAATAAACACCAGTACTTGAAGTTTGGATCCCTCTATGCTTATGGATCTATGACAGAAGTAGCTCAAACTGACATAGCCTACCTTGTGCACAGAGAAAGCAAAAGCCAGATGTGTTTTGTATTCATACCATCAGTGTGCAGTTGGCGCATTGTGTGCTTAGTAGATGATGGCTTGTGTGTACTGTTTGATACGGAAACACCATTTTTACGAAGGTGTGAAGAGTTAATCTAGCTGTGTTTGCTTTTGCAAGAGAACTACAATGTTTTGATGATTGGGTGACAGGTTTTCTTATTTGTGTGAAGAGTTTGGCAAAATTAGCCAATAGTTACAAAAAATGTGCTTAAGCAATCAGAAAAAACTGTAACAGGCACTGAACGCCACACTTCAGTTCACCGCAGGGGAGCAGTGAACAAAGTGTTAGAAATGAGGTCGTTCAGCCCAGATTCTCAGATTGTGTTGCCTTTCATGTCATTTCAGACCGATATGTTAAAGTCAACCGATCCAGGCTTTTTTTTTAACGTAAATATGAATGAGGAACCGTCACGAAATGTTGCCAACTGAAGTTATGATTAGGATCATTGGCATTATAGTGCAGTAGCCTTTGCATTTCCTCATTACACGTGTTAACCATTTATTGGATGAGGAACAATATAAGGTGAGTTGATTTGTTTTTTTATGTAATATGTAATATTCTCTCATAACCCTGTACGGCTGGAATTTTACATTTCCAAGTATTTCACTGAGTTCCCTGTAAAGTGTTACAGTTTTTTACAGCCGCTAGGACACAATTCTCAATACTTAGGTCACTTTTGCAAAACTCTTCACACAATCCTCCTAACTGACCGTCAGCCTGGCAAAGCAGTTCATTTCACATTCAAAATGCACTACAACTACCAAAACACTTCATTCAGGTCTCAAATAACCTCATTCTTCCAGAACACTAGCAAAGGTTGACAGCCGACAAACACACTTTGTCACCCACAAAACAATGACCTAAAAAACACTAACAACATGTAGCATTACACAGTGTTTTCTTGTGTAAAACAAGGACACATCTCTGTTTATAATTTCAATATATGTTACTGGAATGAATCAGACATCATGCAGAATTCGTTAATATTTGTTTATGTATTTTTTATTTTTTTGCACTAAGTAATCCCAAAATACAAGAATTTGTATACACACCATCCACTGATACACATACAATAGTAATGCTAATCTACTCGGTCTCCTCCATTTGGCCACAGGTTCTCATCCACATCACATCTTATGTCATCTAGTGCAATACACCTAGGAAAGAATCTTCTGGCTGCCAGAATTGAAGGAGTTGAAAAATTGAAGGAGTAACACCTGTGTAGATGTTCATCTACAATGAGAATCAGCTGTGGCTGGTTAAACTGCATTTTTAGATTTAAAATATGTTTCAATAAAATATTGCTGTTGGATTTTGCTCTTTTCAAGTTTTGCATTGTGTTATTGTTTTGGCCATAAGTTTAACAGTTTTGAAAACAGTATGTAAGCACATGCAAAATGTCCTGTACGTACAAAGATTTTTGGCAGTTGTTGTGTCTGAGTGAGAAGATGATTCATGAAATTTGAGAGATGTAGTCATTGAATGCATTTTGTGCCAAAACAATGATAACTGATCCTCAGTTTAGCCCACATAGACTCCTGTTGTGCTCACTGTGTGAGGAGTTTTGCAAACGTGACCTAAGTATTGAGAAATGTGTCCTAGCGTCTGTAAAAAACTGTAATATGTATGTGGAAACTATTTAGTACTGTTTTTGAATCACTGCTCTTGTGCTTTTCTCTGTATATCATTTAAACAGAGTTTGGTGGCTGTCATAATAAAGTTTTATACATATATGTTTGTAGGTGGCACTTTGTGGTGCTTCCTATTTGTTACAGCAGATCCTTGTTCCTGTGTTTTGTCTGAGCTAAAAACAAATGTAAAGATGAAAAGTGGCAGATTCTGGCTTGAATGATTTGTTACTGTTTCAAAGATTACAAAAACTTTGCCAAAAAAGAAAAAAAAAAGTACTTCAGAGTCTCATATTAGTTCAACGATAGGACTATTTGACCAGGTTTCCTGGCCAAGTGTGTGTGTGTGTGTGTGTGTGTGTGTGTGTGTGTGTGTGTGTGTGTGTGTGTGTGTGTGTGTGTGTGTGTGTGTGTGTGAAGCAGATAGCTGCTGTACTTGTAACAGGTCTTTTGTTTGGAGGCCTGTGTTTTGACAGGCCTAAGAGGGGTAAGACAATGGAGTGACCCTGCTGTATCGTGATGTGTTCCTGCAGCTGCCTGCTACGCTCCACTAATATTGCTTGCTTTCATCAAGTGCTTACAAGTGCTTCATTCTCTCCTTGTCACAGTTTGTTTAGTTTGCTTAAGTTAATTAGATCTTCTGTTAGCACCTATTTAATTATGCTCTCCGTAACTGTTGTTTTGCTCGGAGAATGTGTTTTTGTGTGTGTGCGTGTGTTCCAGTGTGAAGTGCATGCTTTTATTTTGTGTGTGTTCCTTAATGGGTTGTAGGTAATCACTTGTGCACTCATTGTGCTCACATCTGTGTACCTCTGTGTGTGTATCTAAGCCTTTGGGCTTATGAATGTATAGATTGGTGTGTGTGTGTGTGTGTGTGTGTGTGTGTGTGTGTGTGTGTGTGTGTGTGTGTGTGTGTGTGTGTGTGTGTGTGTGCACGCGTGTGCTCATCCTCGCTTAGCTGGGATGCGGTGCTAGGCTGCCTGGCAGCATCTGAACATTTAAGTGTCTGTCATCGTTGCCACTTTAGTCCATTAGGGTCACTACGTTAATGGGATCTGCTGAGGCCCCTGCCCTTGTTTTCATAGCCAAGTGCCTGGAGGAGATGTGGAGGGGATGACTTGCAAAGCTGGACTTTTATAGACAGATTAAATGGGATTACTGATGTCACCGAGACATATGTGATCTCTGCAGCCACAGTTTTCCTTTTCTTTTTCAGCGTGCACAGATTTGCCGTGATACAACACTGACCCCTGCTGTATTAGTCAGTCATTGCACCCAAATGTATGCGGAGGTAGTGATGATGGCGCGTTAACCCTTTAAAAGACTGCACTGCATCGTCCATTGGGGGTCACTGTTCCCATTTGAAAAAGAAGGTGGAAGCCTCTGTTCTGTCGTCCTGCCATTTTGACTGCCTAATTTAAAGCATATCAGGGATTACAATATTGAACCCAGGTGGTGGATCTTTTGCGGTTTCATCAACGTTTCCTGTAGTGTCTCGTAATGTCTGCTTAATGTGGCTTCTAAATGTTGCCATGAAAACAGCATCGTCAGTGCTAATGAAATGCCTCTGGAATGCTGAGGCTCATGTGTGGGTGGTATATACCTGCACTGTCGCTCCTTAAAACAGCAAGCATCTGCACAAGGTCAAACATGTCCAAATCAGTAAGAACTCTCCTAGCATTAGCTTCATATTGACACGAGGAAAGGGTTGGTTTTTTAAGCTAGACATATTTGAAATGTTTGTGTTTAGAATGAGGTTCTGTATGTGTTGTGGTTTAGGGGATATGTGTGTGCAAGCAGGCAGCATGTTTGGTTCCTTTTTTTCCTTTTTTAAAGGCCATTCACACAGTAGCAATTGAACCAGAGGCTATAATTGTGTTTTCATGTACTATAGATCCTGTCATTAGGCCCCTGGGTCTGCAGGCAGTTATATGATGACAGCTGACAAGGGGGCGCGGCTCCTTTGAGAATGACGGGGAGGGAGTGGGGGGAGGGGGCACATACACAAAAGCCACAATTACTTCCTGGACGGTCCCCAGAGCTCAGCGGTTGGAGTGTGTATGTAAAATGATGTGGGAGAGGCCATTTGCAAAACAAAGAAAGGGTATTGGGGGGGTGAGAATGATTGCTTTTGCACGATAGAGCATATACCCTGAGGTGGGGGGTAAAGCGGATGAGTAGGTGCTGACACACCCACTAGTAGTCCTTGAGGAGTTGGAGGAGTTAGGGGTGTGGTTCTTGTGGTTGACCCCCTTGGAGGGAGGTTTGTCCCTTGGGCCCTGACAGCAGAGGATGGTCGAGTGAGTGAACATCAGTTCAGTATTTTCAGTCAAAAGTTACAGATCCCCTTTAGATTCACAATAAGACCCTAAAGAAAATTCAGTTTGTATAAGAAAATTTCAGAAAGAATTTTAGTAGCATGAGTTGCTAAGTGTCCGTTTTTCAAAGAAACTTGTTTAATACGCCTCTGTTCAAAACCACATAACTCAGTATAGGAAACAAAGAGCCTTTAAAAATCCTTTTGAGCATTTTCACATTTTTAGAAACAACACATGGGAAACATTAGAGAGTAATTGGAACATGTGACATGTGATTGAAGTCAAAGGCCAGGCTGGAGCCGTGACACTGAACTGCAGACATAACAGCATCACCAATTAGCAGTGCATTGTTGCAATACTGATTGGATAATATCTGAGCAGTGCAGTGAGGTGTGAGAATGTTTAGCAGGGTTACAAAGCTGAATTAGCCCAGTCGCTTTCAGTTTAATTAATGACCCAGTAGTGGTAGTATAATTGCTTTTCAAAGTGTGTCCCTTCTGACTCTGATGTAGGGCACTGCACATAGCTGTCTTGGTTTAAATGCCCAGTTCAGCTCCCACAGGGCTCGTCTTTGCCAGCACTCCCCCAAACCGCCAACCCCCGACCTACACCGCTGCTTCAGCCGCACAGGGATAGGTATGACATGTAGTGGTCCACATGAAATATTCAGAAGCAATTTCCTCTAAGTTTGAAATAATACCTTGAAATGTTAATGCAGTCTCAGTGTGTGTGTTAAGTGGAAAGCATTCTAAGGTGCCTGCGTTTGCATCGTCCCAGTGCAGCGGCCCCTGTGTTTAACCTGCTGCTGATGTCAGGCAAAAAAGCTGCAATGGAAATCCAACATAGCAAAGAAAGGAAAGTCCGAGGGGGCTGTTACCATCCCAGCAACTACTCCACATCCTTAACAGCATGCTAGTAGACACACTTGTGCTTGGAGCTCTTCAAATGACTTGCACACACAAATCACCCATACGCTACATGCTGTCGTAAATGCCCATGCAGAGACGTTCTTTACATCTGTCTCTCACACACATGGACACATTCACACCATTGATGCGCCGTTCAGACAGTTGTTCATTGGAGGTTGACAGGTGCACCAGCATTCCTGGTTCTGAAAGATTCACCACAGCTAGTGGTTTTATACAGCAGCAGGCCATGATCTGATATCTGCTGCCATTACTCTGGCCTCACCCACTAGGTGCCTCTTCAGCTTGATCGTTCCAGAGACACTGTGATGCTATCAGGCTCGGTGATGCCTCCATCGACTGATACACTCCATGGATTAGGCGGAGACTTACCACTGGCTGTTTCTGGCGAGAAAAGCATTGCAGCGCGTCTGCAGAAGCTGACACAGCTCAGTGTAAATATTAATGCTATGAGCTTAAAAAAAATCATCCAGTGTGATTTGTATATCAAGCAAATCAAGATTGCTATCATTTTATTTGTCAGCTGGAAGCTCACACAAAACTATACACACACCCTTGTTCAGATTGTCTTTCCGCTCACAGTCAGAGGCAGTGAGCCTCGCAGGGGAACACACACTTGGTTGCACAGTTCCTCTATGTGCTTTTGCCCCTCAGCCATGACAGCAAGGCATTAAATATTAGTGATGTTTCACGGCAGGTTTGTAACACAGTTACACTCATCCGGTTCACCTGTCCACTGTCTTTGCACACTTTGGGGCTTTGCTTTGAAAGACCTGAGACAAAAGGTTAGCTTGATGGGGACCAACCTACCTATGAGCTTTGGGCAGTGAATGGACACACACGATGTGGAGAAGTTAGCAAGGATTGGCAAACACGTTTTCACACAAATACCTGCACATATTGTATAATTAAAGATAACGCATTGAGTTAACACGCGTGCTGCAAACATGCAGAAGTGCATGTCACACATCTGTCACACAGGATATACAGGAAGTGAACATAATGCAATGTCACTGTCACTATAAGATGCTCTATAAAACAGCGCTGTAGCAAATGTCTTATTTTAAATGGTTAACATTTTATGGCAGTACATGATTGTAATGTACTACAAGTTGTTGCTTATGTTGAAAGGACATTTGTCAAAAACACTCGATTACTACTTTTTGATTGTGACCAAAATGGGATTTAGGTTAAGACTAAATGCAGGTCAGGCCAGGTCCTGACATGTTTATCCATTGAGCTTTCAAAAGTCAAGCATAGTCTGCTTTAGCAGTTAACAGCAGAACAAGGGGGAGGGGGCACCACAGGCAGGAGCAGTTGGAATATTAGTTATCTATTCAGCGAGGATTCTTTGCGCGTCTTGTCACATGACAACCTTGCTTACATGTCTGGCCTTTGGGTGGCGCAGAGGGGCTTGTCGTAGCAAATGACAGTGACCTTCCCAGTCCCCTACTCCACCTTCTGGTGGAATTGATTAGGCATAATTGGAGGGAGTCAGAATCTGAGGCAAGTGGCGCGCTAAATAAATTTGGGTAGTGTTAATTGCAGATTCCACTGTGTCTGTGTGTGGCAGTGTGAGGGGTAGAGAAACACTTAGCCACTGGCTGACAATAGAGGATTAATTGGTCTCCTCCAATGAACATAATTAGACTGATTGTTAGGAGAGATAAAGCAAAGGTTTTATGGGCGCAGCAGCACTGTCAGTGCTAAGAATATCATCTCTTCTCCTCCTGCTTTCTAATTCCCCTTCTGTGGTGCAGTCCTCAGTACAAAGTTAACGCACCTCATTCTACTTTGAGTCACAGAGGAGTTGAAATCCCAGCATATGAGGTAGGAGTCATCGAGTCTTACAGCGATAATGTGTCTTTAGGGAAACAGTCTAATCTTCTTTTCCAGCTACAGTGCACCCCATGTATTCCTGATCTTTGATTACATCAGTTTTTGAGCTTTTATTAGTCCGAAATACAAACAACAAAGAACCCTGTGCCTGATGAGGGAGCTATCATGCATTGAGATGATGAGAGGGAGTCCTGTCAGCCATCTAGACCATGTGAATCCAATTGTAACTGGAGTTCATTCCTACTCCAAGTGGAAATGATTTGGGAGCCCCAGAGCATTAGTCAGGCTTGGCCAAGACAATCGGCAACAACAACAGCAGAGACTTGTGGGATTTGGGGCCCCATCGCCATCCCAGAAACTCACTGAGCTAGAGCTGGGCTGCATAGAGCTCTGACAGAGTCCTCTTGGATGGTGCCCAGGTCTCATATAGAGAAGGAGGCCCCCACAGATTTCTTCAAAGGGGAGGGCAGAGAGAGAAGAACAATACATTTGACAAGATTCATCAGTAGAGGTTAACCACAAACAGCTGCATGCTAGCTGCTACTATAAATATGACATGAAAAGATAAGATGAAAAACAGCAAACGGAGGAATCAAAGAACATGTCAGAGACTTTCAGAATTTATGCCTCACACAGCATGGGATCATAGTTTGACAAGGCAGGTGTTGGATGTCCTCGAGTAAGACAAACAATGTAAGGCAGTCTTAAAAGTTAAAGTCTTAAATTCTTTGATTAACTGGTTAGTATTCAAAGCATATGTTCACTTTCTAGTACGAAATGCAGTACTGTGCAAAAGTCTTGAGGCACCCCTCATTTCTTTGTATTTTGCTACCAAGCATCCAGACGCAGCTTGTAATTTTTTAAACGTTGTCTTGAGTAACAGTTGTCCCGGCCTTTTGAAGGTCAAAGGTTTTTTTCTTTTTTCTTTTTTGGGACATTGGCTGCTTTTTCACTCCAGTCCAGTCCTTATACCTGACCATTTTCAGAGAAATTATTTTGGCATTTGTTGAGCCACTTAACACTGACCTGTGAATCATATAAAAGTAATCATACCAAGTGTTGACTAAAAGGTCATTGTGTAAACTCTGTTTGCATAGTTTTCAGGAAATCGTTGGCCCTGTTTCCCATTTTCCTAGAAAAATGGAAAAGAAATGAGGAGTGGCTCATGACTTTGAGAACCTAACTGAATTTATTTTTTAGACATGAAGACAGTCTGGAGACAGACCTCTACTATGGGGAAACATCCATTGTGGGTTCTTCTAGAGTCAAAACTCTTCTATTATGACAGGAAAATAAAACCCACACAATATTTCTGCTGTCAGATCCATGTTTTCGTTTAATTTCATCAGCATGTACATTTATTCCTTTCTTTTTAATGTCATATCAAATATAATCTGAAGTGATTGATTGCACCAACATAACAATATTTAGTGAGTCAATCATGTGATCATTGTAGTGTGTAATGTGCTGCATTATTTTAAATTAACCTAGCATCTTTTTGATTTATTTTGTAAATGCAGCAGTGATTTACTCGGTCCTACAGAAGTTGGTTATTTAATCATAAGAATATATAAAGCTTATTGATTATTACAGCCTGAGGCATTTCTTATCGTGTTTTAGCTTCAGCTTCAAGTCATTTTGAAGCAGTTATTTTAATAATTGATATAACATTTTATGTTGGTGATTTATTGATCTTTCTACGTGCCTGATACATTCTGTCGCTGCTTGGATTTGATATTAAACTGAAGGGTAAATATTTTCCTGGTAATGTTCAATTAAGTCGTGTTTCTTTTCTCGATTTTTCCACCCAGGAGGTGAGAAAGCCCAGTACAAGCTGACCTTACTTGTTAAAAGACATTTTCTAAAGTCCTCAAAGAAGTGGAAACATCTGCACAAATGTTGTTTCCATGGACACCTGTCATGTTTCTGCCTGGCTCCGAATGAGAAAAACAATGTCGGGTTTCTGACCTGAACCAAAGACTAAAAAAGTCAGCAAGCTTCTCTGACTGACAGGGAAGCAGCCTGGGGGGTTGGCTGAGCTGAGCAGGGCTGCTGAGGGCTGGGGGTTGAAGACCTTGAGTCCTGCACCCGTGGTGTGATGGAGAGACTTGGCCTTGCAGCAAAAAAGAGACGGAGGCTTCTGCTCAAAGCCGAGGTACCTCGGGGAAACATTTTGATGCATGATGGGTGGAATAAAATAAAATGGGATCAACCCGGGCAGCAGCAGTTATTGGTAGAGGGGAGGTGGATGCTGTAGCCCTCTGGCAACACTCAACCTAGGGCTAGCTCTGCTTTCTATCTTCTATGTTTTTCTATGTGAAACTCCCACTGGTGCCCTGAGAGAAAACGGGCTGTTTTAAGATGTTCTAAAGAAATACTAGCAGATCGACATATCCGTTTTAACTCAGCTGGGCATTAAACGGGGAAGTGGCTCCCCTTTGAGGAGAACTCACTGACCTTGGCAGGAACTCTGAAGGATCACAGCCAGATTCCTCACTTTCGGGTTTCCTTTTGTGGCTTATTTTTAAGGTGCGTGCTGAGTTTTTTGGTCACTGACTTCATCATCTCATAAAATTGTTACCATGACAGCCTAACCGTTAATCTTTCCAACTCCAGTTTTGTATTGGTTTTTTTATTCTCTACTTTATTTGAATCCGCTCTGTCACATGGCTTAGTAATAAGTTGTGTTTGGAGTGGACTGTGACAAACTGTTTCTTTTATAAATACTGCTCTCTAATGGATGAAACTACCTTGGTGCACCATTTCCAACTGATCCTATGTGATGGTTTGTTGCTCCCTCAGTGACTCTTTCTGCCAAAGTAGAGATTCCACGAAACAAGGGAGAGGCGGTGATCCAGCACATTAACCGGAGAGGCCAACTCATTGTTTCATCTCACTAGCTGTTTAGCCTTGGCTGCTAGGTGGCTCCCACCTGGCCCCAGTGGGGTTGTGACTGCTGACGGTTGGCCGAGAAGTCATGGCCACAGATTAACTCTGCTATTTATGGCCCGAGCCCGTCTAACTGCTGCCCCAGAGATGGGAAATATTGCTCACTTAGCAGGATTACTGGGTGCTGTAATGCCCCAAAGGCCTGCTTTATGGCAGGCCATAAATGTTCCCAGGGAGAGGCAGCGAGAGTCGGATTGATTAGCGCTCCGGACGAAAGTCGATCTGTTACCCACGCCCCACTGGGGAAGACTGTGATGGATGCTTCCGGGAGGTGGAGAGAGGCAATGAAAGGGAGGGGAGGGCACTTTGCTCTGCACCATGCCAGTCCTACACATCCCCACAGTGACACAAGATGGAGGGTTCCTATTGCTCGCAGGGCCGCAGGAGGTTGTCAGGCAGTCACAGAGCTATAGCCACTGTATGCAGCGGCCCTTTGCCATCCCACTGGCAGACAAATGAAGAGGCGACCTTGCCACATGCTGCCATTTACCAAAGTCCCCCTTGACACCTTGCATCCCCCGGGCATCTGTCATTTCAAAAGATAGACCCCAACTGCACCCCACACCCCCTTTGGGGCAGTCATTTGCTGCAGTAGACAGTCTGATAGCAGCAGGCCTTTTTTGCCTTACTGGATGTCATTATTGCGTGGTTACAAGAATATATTAATGTGGGGAACAAGCTGGAAAAACAATGTGTTGCTTGCAACCTTATACTAAACATAAAAATCGAATCAATGAATGAAATAATAAACACTGACTTTAGTCAAGAAACAGAAGGATCCACTTCCAGCCGACTTCTTCAACTCAAAATGGTTGTTTTAATGTGGATTATCTCTGGTTTTCTGATATGTTAACTTATACTATACTACTATTTCACTAGCTGGGCCCACGTCCTCATTTGAGGTTTGACAGCGTTTTAGTAGGTAAAGGTGATGCTTTGACATGAATTGAGCTGCGGTTTGGGGAAGGCCTCGAAGGGGACTGGCGACTGGCGACGGCTCCCGGGCCTGGCAGATCCCCGTGTACTGAAGAGAAATGAAGAAGTTAAAGAATTGAGAACAAGGAAGGAGGGAGGCATGTAAACAAGAATGAACAGCTTGCAGAACTGGGGGAACCTATATCGATGACAACTGGAAAGAGTGTGTTTGGAGGCGTGGTCCTGCTCCTGAAATAATCTAAATGGACTTGTGTTACATTTCAGTAATGACTGATTTGACATTGTTAGTTCTGGGAGTATAGCCCTTTATGGTTACAGCAGCGCTTGTTTCTGGTGAACAAGGACGTGTTTGTGGACATCCACCCAACAGCTGACCATCATCATCCACTCAGGTGCTGTACCCTGCTGCAGGATTATAATGGCATTAAAACTGCCCTGGAACTGTGATAAACACGACAGCAGCATTCTTCAGAATAATACAGTGCAAAAATAGATAGGATTGATTGTTTATAATCTTTTTTTTTTTAAATTTTTTATATTTTTTAAATGATTGTTTATAATCTAAACAAACAACAACCCTGAAATGTATAAGCTTCACGTAACTATAATTTATGGCAGAGTTGTTTTTGGTCTACTTGTTGCACAGTCTTCCTCGCTTAGATAATGATGCCCCGTAAAGACTCTATGAAGACTTAGTAGTTTGTCTTAATGTACCAGTAAATAACTTTCTGTTTTTCTTTATTTTCTCTTTTGTACAAATCCACATTAAGATTGATCAAAATCTACAAATTAGTTTGAGTGTTTAGCACATTATTTATTTATTTATTTATTAACCTTTATTTAACCAGGAAGATCCCATTGAGATTAAAAACCTCTTTTTCAAGGGAGACCTGGCCAAGATAGGCAGCAGCAGATGTCTCACAGTTACAGAAAT
The DNA here is from genome assembly GCF_057382095.1 of Aulonocara sp. 'chitande type north' Nkhata Bay. NCBI lineage: Eukaryota > Metazoa > Chordata > Actinopteri > Cichliformes > Cichlidae > Aulonocara > Aulonocara sp. 'chitande type north' Nkhata Bay. The sequence goes on along the minus strand of NC_141355.1, from coordinate 4,049,685 downwards.
TACTCAAACACAGGCAGCAACAACACACATGCAACAATAAGTGAAAGAATACAAATAAAATAAAAATAAAATTCAATAAAATTCAAATAAAATAAAAAGTCAGTTAAAATGACAATCAATCTAATTGAAACAGTTGCATGTTATGGACTTGGCCTCAAGGATTCGTAGTTTAGATTTAAAATCACTTAATGAAATGAATTCAGTCTTTTTCCATTCCTTCTGCAGTTTGTTCCAGGCCGAGGGTGCTAAATGGACAAAAGCTCTTTTACCAAGTTCAGTTCGGGCAAATGGAACAGAAAGCAACAAGTAACCATGCGGACGAAGAGAATACCGACCAGCATGTTTCATTACAAGCAGGGAACATATATAAGAAGGCAGCAACCCAAGTATCGCCTTATATATAAAACTGTATAAATGAGAGTTCCTCCGACTTACCAAAGCAGGCCATCCTACCTGAGAGTATAACTCACAGTGGTGAGTCTGAAATTTACAGTTAGTGATGAACCTCAGAGAAGCATGATACACAGAATCAACCATTCGAAGACATTGAGCAGAAGCATTCATATATAGAATATCACCATAATCCAGCACAGGCAAGAATGTTGCAGCAACAAGCCGCTTCTTTGTATTAAAAGAGAAACACAACTTATTTTGAAAATAAAATCTCAGTTTTAACTTCAGGTTTTTCACAAGATTCTCTACATGTGGTAGACAGCTCATAACAGCTCAGTTAACACAGCATCTGTAACGAGTCAGTGCGAGAGGCAGTAAATACTACAAAAATAACAGCATGAAAGCTAAGTGGTAGGACAACATGTACCAACTCTCTCTCCCCAGGTAGTACTGATTTCTTACAACATGGCGCTATGCTCGCCACACCTCTCACCTCATCCCTCTGGCTCCCTGCTGTTCTTCAGTCTCCCTGACATACCTACACAGTTGGACTGCAGCTGCCCTTATACGAGCCTTCCACTGGTTTCAATATTTTCCAAATGACTGATTTGAGATTTTGGCTGCACGTGTGTCTAGTTTTTAAAATATGTGTGATTTATGCACAATTGTGTATAATGTGCAGATTTGCATATGTATGTATTGTGTGCACACACACACGTGCGCTCATACAAATCAGTATGGAAATGATTATGCATATGGGAAAAGTGCAACTGAGAGTGCCACAACATCACCAACGGTTTTTCATATTGTTGGCTGTTGTGGCAGATAGCACGATGAAAGGGATCAACAAAGAGCTGACGGAGCTCTGCTTGTTGAGTTTATGTGTGCTTTTGTCTTTTCTTCCAACTAACACAAAAATGTTTTATGTTATTTAGTAGACTGGACGCTCTGGGGAGCCTGCCTTTCATTCTGATGCAAAGTCCCCATGACTTACATCTGCTATTGAATTACTAAAAGAACCACATCAGCAGGTGTTTTGGTTTCGTTTCAAACTGTGCTTGTATGCCAACTTTGGTTTATGCAAAAATAGTTGAGCCCTTTCCTCCACTGCACCAGCCCTTTATAAACTTACACAGTGTAGTAGCTATACAGTTAGACCGCCATTAATTTACTGCTCTTAACTTCATAATTTGCAGTGTTTCTTTGTTCCTACAAGTGACAATCCAAGCATGTGTTTTTGCCACCATGCTGGGTAGGAGTTGCTTTTCTTGTTTAATGTGGTAAATCACAAGAGAGCGGGAAAAAATGCCTGTCACACAGATAAAGCTGATTACAATGCTTATCAGATACATGCACATAATTATAGTCATAATGCAAATGGAACAGCAGTCAAGATAACACAAAGCCTCTCCACCATCAAAAAGCATAGCATGTGATGAGGAGATAGCGTATCATAACTGGCAACTGTTTTTGGTAAGACAAAGCAAGCACGTTATGAAGTAACAAAGCATGGCGCATGGCAGGAATGCTGGTCACTAAGCAGGAAAATCCCCTTAGTGGCTGTTTCCATATCTGGACTATTTGTGTACTCGTTACTTCTGAGTATGTTTTGCGTTGTGAAAGGTTTTCATCATCAGTATTGACTTGCCATTGGTAGTACTCAGCTCTTGGTGTTAGATGTAAGCCTACAGAAGCCCCTTTAAGCTTGGAAAAGCCTCCTGGTCTCTGCTTGCATTCAGAATGTCCTTTCTTAACACTTTGAAATGCACTGCTGCTGTTACTGTTACGTTTGGAGCTTAATAGGCCAGCCTCATGATGTCACGCATCACATGCTACACCAGAAACTCTGGGCAGAGATTGGATTAGATTATTAAATTGAGAACTGGAAGCTTAATATATTTATGTACTTATATTTATGCCCCGCAAAATTTCTGAAACACCGTTCACCTGATGTGTAGCTGTCAAAGTGTTTTAAAATTTGGAACCAAACAAGTGCAATAAAAAAAAGATTTTGTGGAGGTGGACACATGATAAAAATTATTTTTGCTGCTTTTCTGGATTGGCATATTTTCTTTGGTATTTGGTAACTCAAATCAGGTCACAGACAAAATCAAACTAGACAAGATCAGACAATATTTTATTTATTCAGCCTATTGTTTTTATGGCGTCAGCTGTGCATGAGAGTCATGCTGGTCACACCAGCAGATGCCTGTCAGATAGAGGCACAGACACAGGTAAGCATTCTTACAGATAATAGGTCAAAGCCTTTTACACGGTTACGATAAAAACTGTCACATAATATCCGTGTGTAACCTGTTTGGTAGTATCACAGCAGCAATCCAGCGCACAAAAGAAAGTAAACCGATGCTGATCCCCGAGTCATTCTGGTTCAGCTCCTGTGTTTGTTCAATAACATCACCACTTGCATAGTTTATTTCTCCAACAAGGCAGATGTACTTCTGACTCTTTGTTGTTTGTCAGCAAAATGATTTGGAGCCTACTGAGCCGAACTTCATTATGATGGAAGAAATAGTCCTTTAAAATGGGATGTAGATCACTTAGGCATAGGGCTCGACATAGGTTTACACTAATAGTAACAGCGCAAACACTGTAGAGTTATACCTCTTCAGTGTTTGACTTAAATAAATAAACAGTAGAAGAGAGAAAACATGCTGCATGCTAAAAGAATACAAAATTCATCAGTTGGCAAAGGTCATATAAGACTGCTGGATTAAGATAAATCATAAATTAATTGGGGCCTAAGCAATGAAAGTAGGGCATATTGATATTATTGTTTATTAGTATTATTATTTCTAAAAATAAATAAATACATACATTTTTGAGTGCCTAAACATCCTTGAAAACGGACGTTTTGCATGTTTCAGAAATGGTAGAAAAAATGTGTGTTTTTTTAGGCACAGAGTTCAAATTAGTCTGTACCACCCCCAAATCATTGAACAAGTACTTTAAGACTCATGTACAAAATTTGGTACACACAACGTCCCTGATACTTCATATCATATCTATCATATCTGATATCATATCTCACAGTACAATAATATTGAATGGGTTGCATTGTTGTATTTTGTCATGTTTCTCAGGTCTTTGTCTGAATTTCTACGAACATTATTGCTAAGGATTGTCTTATTGCATTGGAGTCACACTGGGTTAAATATGTACACTTGGGTTTTAAGGGGTATTTATTATTTTCTTCTTTTTTTTGGGTTGTATGGAAGCCCCAAACGCAATTTCATTGTTCTTGACAATGACAATAAATAAATAAATACTAAATACTAAAATACTACTTTAACAAACTCCTCCTACAGATTTTATTGGATGAACCTCGAGCTTAATTTTGCCATGGCTTCCACTAGACCTTGTTCATGACATATGCCAAGCATTTGAGTTTTCACTGAACGGTGTGTTTGGGGTACCATGGCAAATTTCAGTCATTCACTGAAATACGTTAATGTAATTCACATCACTTTGTCAAATCTGGCCCACACTTCACATGTGTGATGATAAGAGTCCCAGCCTGAACACAAATGCATACCAATATTCATGGTGATATCATAATATCAACAGTGATAGTCAGAAGGAACAGGAAATGACATGTTTAAATGTATCAGTGTACTCCTCCTGCCTACCATATCCTCTGATCACCATCAGAAACAAGAAAAGGAGGGTCTCTTAAAGTTTTTCCGCTCTCAGTGTTGTTATGAGTACTAGGTAGGCTTTGATGTGGCATCGATCAAACCCAGATGAGCAGACATTCACATCCCTGTAAAAACACACTGGGGATATAGTCGTAGAGCAATGTGCCATGTTGTGTTTGCTTTGTGAGCTCCCTAAGGCCTGACCTCCCAGCTCCATTTATGAGGACCGTTTACACAAGGGAATAATTTGTAATATTCACTCGGGGCTTTGGAGAAAGATTAGTGGGACAAAGGGTAAAAAAGGGATCAGCAGTTTGTTTTGCTTGATACAAACTGTAGTGGACGTTTAGTTTGTTTAAGTTCACCCTTTCTGTAACGCGAAATAAAGGGCTTGAAAATAAAAGTCACACGTACTTCAAAAAATGTGGAGAAGTAGAGAATCTGATTTTTGACTATCCAATAGTCACTGTCTGGAGTCGGTAGACGGCTACTTTGAAGAGGATAGTGGTTGTAGCCAGGCTGAACACTGAAGTTGTTCCACTCTTGAAAGCATGTCAATGTATCTATACGAACTACTCCTGGTGTTTTATATTCAACATATTATATGAGGGGAAAAAGTAGATGTTCGAGTTATCTGGTTGGGTATTGGTTTCCATAAAGATGAAATGCAAGAAACAACATCAAAGAATACACCACTAAGGACTCTGAAAGTTGTTCAAGAGGTTGCACAACATCGATTGGACTTTTGGTGAGATTGGCCATGCATGTCTATGTAGCACTCAAAACTAGAGTCCTGGCCAGGTTGTGAGAGTGAATGCAGAGATTTGCTGTTAAGAGGTTAAGGGAAGACTAATACAGGCACTGAAACTGGTTTCCTGTTTGCTCTAACTGTAGTTGTATTCATGAACCATTTTGTAAATATAAGGTACAAGCTTATATAAATTAATATTCCATAACTTCACTATAGAGGCTCCTAACTCTTTATACCTTTAGCTGGCTCAGCTACTCTATAAACCTTATTTTCAGACTTGAAAGGTGGACGACTGGTTCATGTGCTGGTCTCCTAAACCTGGATCGAGAACAAGAACTATTGTTGGTGGAGTTGAAGTTTAGCTGCAGGACGGCAAACTCACAAAAGAAGTAGCTCAGTATGTTGCTCAGCTGCTTTATTTGTCACCAAGTGCTTTGCAAAGGAGAGCATTATAAACTGTATTACATCTGTTTAAGTGTAAGTGCTTGTTTACTTTTGGGGGGTTTTATGAAGTCATCCATTTAACTTTAGTTGTGACATTTTTCTTAAGGATACGAGACTAAGACTTAGTGAACTCAAAGCACATGTTTTTTTGCAGCACTGACCCTGGTAGATAAATATACACCTGTAATAATCCTACACATTAATCCACAGTGAAGATACACATATATAGTGATTGCTAAGAAAAACTCAACTCTTAGCATTTGTTTGCCCATGTGGTGGCATAGAAATTAATCTTAGAGCTTTTTGATCGCCATAAGATGCTGCATTCAAAGCAACTTCACTTAGTATTGAAATTCCAGGCAAACATGCTCTTTGGCCTTGCAGCTGCTGCAATGTACAAAGATAAAGAGAATGAAAAAAAGCGGAGGATAAAAAGCTTTCTATCCCTGGAAGGTCAAGTAGACAGACAGCTTTACTATCTCTGTGACAATGGCTCTAGCAGAGATTCACTGAACAGCACTGTGATAGAAATCGCAGACAGGTAATGGTGGAGCTGGAGAAGGAGTGGGGGCTTATGGGAGTAGTTTTCCTCACACTACTGCTACCCTATAAATTTATGTGATTGGGTCCACTGTCTCCCTCCCTTTGATGAAATTCAATAGCTAGACTGTATGCTAAAGTGGTTCTAAGCTTTAAAACAATTCCTGGGTTTTTTGAAAGGTTATGATCATCTAAATCAGGGGTCTCCCCCGGTGTCCCTTTCAGATGTGTCCTTGATCCATCACAGCTGATTTAAATGGATAAATTACCTTCTCAACATGTCCTGAAGTTCTGGTAATGAACTAATCATGAGATTCAGGTGTGTTGACCCAGGGTGAGATCTAAAACCTGCAGGGACACCGGCCCTCGTGGACTGGGATTGTTAAATCTAATATAGCTATAAGTATATGTGTAATGCGTTTGCATCATCAAAGTTGAGAATGGGCTGATGCATGAGTCATTCATAAGCAATCGGCACCATCCTTTGAAAAATAATATTTGTCGTCTATTGAGTGTGTCTGATGCAGCTATTAAGCTTCTTACTTGGCAATGTTGTAGCATAGTCTTAAACAGGAATTTAGGAGTTTCTGATCCAAGTTTTTTTTGTGATTGTTGTCAAAGCAGAGCACAGGTAATTGTAACGCAGACTTTGATGACTGTAGCCCACTTTTTTGCTCTGTCCAGCTCGCTGCTGCTTTATTATGAACGTAAAGCCTGTATATGTAGGCCTGGCTGGTTAGCAGATTAGGTTAAGTGAGATTTAAGATCAGCAGATCATTTGATCTCCTGCATCTTTATCTGATAAAGTCCAAACACATTACAGTAGCTGAACTGTCGTGGCTGCTTTCATAATGGAATATGCTTCTAGAGGCATTTGTTTACGGTTTAAGGGGCAAAAATGCAGCATGCATTGCACTTTTAGTCATTGTGCTTTTGAGTTTAAAGAGTTTATATTATCCACTGAGTGGCTTTTGTCATTTGAATTTACTGCCATAGGGATGGCTGCTAGGGGACCTATTTTACCTACTTAAAGCCTAGAAGATGCATTATTGTCCATTCAAAAAAACTGATGAACAGAAACTCTGAGATTTAGCAGTTTGGGGTGAAGACGTATTATTTCTGCTGTGGAGCTGATAAAATGGAGCTTCCTAAACGTGTTGAACCTTGTGAAAGGAGTTTTGGTTCCTGTAGTTAGTGTCTAAATCTAACGAAACAGCATGTGAAAATGAAAACAGATAGTGAGTCTAAACTAATTTTAGCCCAAAGGATGGGTTTCAGGTGTAATGTGTGACAACACGTTTTGTCCATGTCTTATTACGATGAGGCTTGTTCAAAATCTGGTGAGCAATCCAAAGAGGTTAGCTTTAATCTAAGGGACTTCTCAGTTCGAAGTTTGTACCTGTTCAGTTCTTCACATTATGAAACTTGTGCACTGACCTTGAACAATCTCTTGTTTTGTTTGCATGGTGAATCTTATGTTCTTATGTTTTAACTGTTGAGGGCCTTGATTAACATTAGCAGGGTAAGAGGATCAGGACCTTTGTCGCTGTCTTCAGGAGAATGTCATGCCGTTGTTCTGGTTGGGGTTACTGCGTGTAGTTGATCCTCCTCCATCATCCTCCAGGCCCTCCCGCCAGGCCCTGGTCCAGCCTGGGACTTTGAAGGCTAGCTGTTGAGATTCAGCAGACAGACGCCTCCTCGGGGGAACTGACATCATTAGAGCAGAGAGCAGATCCGAGCTTCTCTTCAGCTTCAACAAGGGAAAGAGAGAGATAAAGAAAGAGGGAGGGATCGAGAGAACGGAGGGCAAAATTTAAGCAATGCAAGGTCAAGATCACGGCACAATTACCCTGGCAGCTATGTGCCCGGGGAGGCCGAAGCCCCTGACTTCTCACCCTGCCAAGGTCGAATGGGCCGCTCCTCGAGACAATAAGCCTCCCAACATCCTCCTGTCATTTCTTCATTCACTGCTCACCTCCCTGCTCCTTCTTCTCCCACTTGGTAGTTCATATGCTGTGAGCTCTTGACATTCATTTGCAAGCTTTTACACATTGTGTTTCTTACAACTAGATTGCGTTTGTGTGTTAAATGACTGTTACTGACATCAGTTGGTTCCACGAAAGCAAGTGAGCAATCCATACTTTCACACGCACAAGTCTGAACAAAGCCACTTTACATGACAGAGACAGTGCTGGCATTGTGCTTTCTTGGAGACACGGAGATGTATCCTGTAACTCGAGAGTTTCGTAAGTATATGTGTTGATGTGCACGGTGTCGTATTAAGGATGTCTGTGCTGCACTGAAGAAAATGTGGGTGCTACTGAAACCAGTTGTCTCATGTCCAAAATTAGTGTGAATCAAAACATTTCAGAAACTTCCTACATGTTAATCTTGTTTGTGCATCTTAAGATCTGCAGGTTAACTGAGAGCTCATGCATGAATCATCCAGGGCATCCACATTAAACTGCAAAATACAAGACAATTATACCACATGGAAACAGGCCTCCGCAGTTGCCAAATATTTGCCTTAGCTCAGTTTGCTCTCGCTTGGATTTTTTTTTCAAGCAAAACAAATATTGCAATTTTAAAGCTTCAGCAACAAGGAGAGCAGCATACTTTGCATAAAATAATTCAGCTGCATGACATTGTATGATGTAGTCAGACAGGTAATGAAATCACTCAATTCCACAACAACAAGAGGTCAGGTTAGTATTCAATTAAGCCACATCAGTGTATAACACTTTTCTGCAGCACAGATTTACATTTAAACTTTAGTCAAATCCTGTGGACTGTTCCATATGTTCCTAATCATGGACGGATATAAGCGGCAGCTTTGCTGTAGTGGCCTAGCTAATTACAATGCACAGTTATCCTCCTTTGTACACTTATTAAATAACTATTATCCCTATTAACACAATTGACATGATCCTCTTCTGCCAACTACAGCCTCAACAAGCTGCGCCTGTCAGCTCAGCTAATGTTGCAAATATGCTTTCACGCACACAAACGCACAGAAAAGAAACACACAGTGCACAGGCACTCACAGATAGCAACGCTCAAATCCCCACACATGTCAGCATTTTGAGGGATCATATAGATGCAAATGCGACCGTGTAATTGCACGAGCAGTAGATCTGCGCTCTCAAGGCTCGATGCTGTCATGTCAACGGCTGATCCCATCTGGTTTTCAGCATTTCTTTTTTTCTTTTCCAAGACCTGATTTCCATACCAACCCAAAGCTTTAGAATCCTCTCATCTTATCTGCTTTCCCTCCTCCCTTTTCCTCCTCCTCCTCCTGTTCAAACTCCTTTTAAAACCTGTGTCTTCAGGTCCAAGCAAGAATGATAGGACTGACAGCAAATAGACACATGTCATAGTCAAACACCGAAATGACAGGGAGGAAGCCTCTAGCATAGTTTAGGTTCTGCTCTTCCCTTCTCTGTTCCACTCTCTGTTCCTGACGTCTTTCATATCTGAAATACTTTTTTACTCTTTTCATAGGTGCATTATAGTTCTGTGAGGAGTAATCCACAGTTCTGTCCAACCTCTACCCTTCTCTTTACCACTTTTTAATCTACTATTGGTCTCCACCCAATTTCCTTCTCTTATAAATGACTCTGTCTTCTCACTGTCTTTTTGACCCTCCATCCTTCACATTTTTGCATGTCAGGTACACAGGCTGCATGCTTTCTGCATCTGGGCTTATAAGGATTTAAAACATTCCGTATGCAGGCCTGTATGTAGAGGTAGATAAATGCCTGTGTGACGGCACCGTAATGCGTTACCAATCTACCAATTTACTGCACATCCAAAGAGAACGATGATCCTTTCCTTGGGAAAAACGACTTGGCTATAAGGGCACTTTAGGAGGAGGAATGAGCCAAGTATGTGTTTGTTTTTATTTATTACTGTGATTTTGGGATATTGTATTATATATTATATATATTATATATATATAAAGAAATACCATTTTATGTCTTATTTGTATATTGATTATTTAAAGGATATCTACACAAAAGGAGGTTCCAAGAAAGTACAAGATTTCTGCTTTTTTATTAACTATTAACTATTATGTTAACTTAAGCAGCTTGCTTTTGCAAGAATACACAAACATAACAGAGAACTATACAAAGGGTATTTCCTGTAAACAGTGTTACTAAGTATAAGGTGGAATCCATTTTTATAGTGAAACTATGCTGTTAAATTGTTGTTTAAAAAATAAATCCTAAACAAAACTTACATCAAGAACATTTTAATTCGGCGTTTTCATTAGAAACTAATAATAACTAACCTAACTAACCTAATAATAGGTGAACTTTTCATTGAAGTCATTAGTTTCTTTCTAATTGGCATGGTAGTTAGCACTGATGCCTCAGCGCAAGAAGGTCCTGGGTTTGAATTCGCCATCTTCGGGTGCCTTTCTGTGGGGAGTTTGCATGTTCTCCCCCTGCAGGAGGTTCTCTCCGGGTACTTCAGCTTCCTCTCACAGTCTAAAAACATGCAGTTAGTGGGGTTAGAATAACTGGTCATTCTAAATTGTCCATGGGTGTGAATGGTTGTCTGTTTCTCTGTGTTAGCCCTGCGACAGACTGACAGCCTTTCCAGGGTGTACCCGGCTAGGATAGGCTCCAGCCCTCCATCACCCCTCAGCAACCCTGAATTGGATAAATGGAAGAAGATGGATGGATGATGGAAACTAATAACTTACATGATTGCATTGCTCCATTTAGTATCCCAGTAAACTATTCCTCAGTTCATCTATCTGCAAGTTGGGCTTGTTGGTCTGTATTAGAAGACATTACATCTTCATCTTGATATAATGTGCTTATAGACTCCGGTGAGCAGAACCAGACTGCTGTCATAACATCTTCATTGGCTGTGTTAAATTCACCTGACATAAAGAGACAAGCTTTACACAGTTTTACAGCATAAATGGCCAATATACATACACACATATACATACACACATATACATAGACACATATACATACACACATATACATACACACATATACATAGACACATATACATACACACATATACATACACACATATACATACACACATATACATACACACATATACATACACACATATACATACACACATATACATAGACAATTGTTTTTAGTCAGGGTCTGCGCCCTTTCTAAGCTGCTGCCCGAGTCTTCATCTTCTTCTTCTTCTTCAAATACCTAAAGTTACACACACACACACACACACACACACACACACACACACACACACACACACACACACACACACACACACACACACACACACACATACCACAGATAAATGCATATGAGTGTGCCAATACACACAGCACTCCTACCTCCCCTTCCCCACCTTCATCTAACACATAACACTTCCTGCAAAATTTACTGGTACTGTGTGCTATGCAGGCATGAGATAACGTCCCAGAAGTTTTCCAAGGGCAGGGCCAGCGCTCAGACATCAGAGGGAAGCAGCGTCGAACCGAAGCTGATTCATTACATGTGTTGCATCTGCCTCCTATTAAAAAGCCCAGAGCACTCTGGCTGTCTCTCCCGGTCTCTCTCTCACACTCTTTGACTGCAAACTACCTCGCGAATCCTTCCATTTACCTCACCTCTCTCTCTTTCGAAAACTCCCTCTTTCTGTCTCTTTCCTCTTAACTTTCAGTTACCTCTGATGACATGCCTCACCTCCTCACAAGTCTCACAGGTTAGCTCTAGCATACGTTGCTACAGCACCAGGACTTAAATGTCCAAATATTACACAGCTTCTTCGTGTTTTTTTCTTCACTTTATTGCCTCATAGTTAGCTCTGAATAAAATTCAAACATTGTGTGTTCTTTGTTCTCCTGAGTCTGTCTGTTATTAGGTTTAAGATTCTTGAACTGGCTTTGGCGGTTAGTTTTCCTGTGAGCTGTCTTAGCTTCTGCTGCTGTTCATTGTAACTGGAGCCCCATGAATATACTCATAATAATATATTATGTTGCAGAATAGATTCTTATTACAGGCATACTGGCGCTGATATGTATGTCAGCTGTAAAGTAAAAGGTTTACACACTAAACAAATAAACAAGATACAGTTAAGATCATTTAGGATCAGCTTCTTGGTCACAGCTCTTGAAAGGGGACTAATTTTAAATCCAGAGACCCAGCACAAGAGCATGATTCAGAAATATTACTCATTTTATACTTTCCCTTTATGCAGTCCCATAGCTCATCCTCTGCCCCGTGCTGGTTGGCCACATATTGATTAGAAAATATGATATCACCCTGACATTCCTGTTAATGACCTATTGCCCCAACCAACTGAAGAACACAGTCTAAAGTTAAACCAACTAAAAGTTTAGGACTCTTCTTCAACTGTCTATCTTTTAATGACTTGCTCATTTCCTTTTAACCAATAATCTCATCTTCAGTGTTTTAATTATGCTGCAGTGAGTGATAGGTATTTTAAGTTGTGTGTGTGCATGCGCGCGTGTGTGTGTGTGCTTTCGGTGAATTTGTTAAAAGGAGCCTTTTTGCAGTGCGAATGTCAGCTTCAACTGATAATTATTTCAGATTACATTAGAGGAAATTAAACATTTCTTATAGTACGTGTGAGGGTGACAAAGTTATCAGGTGCAGACACAGGAGAGAGTGTGAATGTTGCACTTCCAAAAATGTAATTTTTACAACTAATAAGATCATTTTCAAGTGTTAAAAAATAATTAATGGTTTCACGGCAGCTGAATGGTCTTTGCCCATGGATCAGTGGTGCACAGTGCCCTGTGTGTAATTTATCAGAGGCAAATTAAAATGTAGAAATCAAAATAACTTGATCTTTGAAGAAACTGGGGTTAGGCTGAGAGCAGTGACTAGAATGTTATACATTAATGATAATACTGATAACTGCTGTCAGTACTTTTGTTTATTGCGTGACCTTCATCTGGATTTGCTTCATATTTACAGAGAGCAGTTCTGGCTTTGATTTTCAGTTAACTTGTGAATTCAAGTTGTGAAAATCTCCGTGTGTAGCCAAACACCGTGTGTCATTTCGACATCTGTCTGGACCACTGAGCTGTCCCGCCAACAGACTCTTATCAGCTGATAAGACTGTTTACACCAGTCTTATCTCTGTCCACTTAAGGGCGATGTAGTTGAGAGTCATAAGTGATAAATCCATTCCACTCAAAACCTTCGGCACAATTTTCCATCCTACCGTTATTAGAGTCAACACTCACTACAGGCAAAAAGCCCTCTTTATTTACTGCATGTATCTTTTACAATACTGAATTATGATGTAACTAAGACATAAGGAACTCATTTGTAACATATGTTCTGCAGTGAAAATGCCTCCAATCAGTCACACATCTCTGTTTGAGAGACACAATGTTACGTGTAAACAGTTAATTTTTATTCTTATTTTCTGATCTGTTGGAGAGAATACAGATCTATTTTCACTTTAACTTGGCGATTGGAAAGGACGGCTGAGACGGCTGTAAAGGCACACACACCTGAAAATGAATGAATAAATCATTTTCTCTCTTACGCTCCTAAAGGTTTAGCTGAACACAAAGTGCAAATGTGGCATTTCCAGCAGCATGTACCACAACCTGAAATTGGTTTACTGAGACTTTGAACGTGCCCTTTTTCTTCTTTTTTTTTGAAAGTCAAAGTGAACTTTGACTTGCAAATGATTATGCAAGTTGGGGAAAAATAAACAGCCTCCAATATGATTACCATTTGAATTTTTCTTGTAAGCATGCATAAGAGCTTCCACCGAAGTGGAAGCTGTGCGTGTCTCGCAAAAAAACAAGAAATAAAGAAGAGGCTTCACAATTGGAGAGCAAGACGCAGATCCACAGCACTGCTTCCTTGTTTTCCTTCCAATAACATCATTAGCATTTTGACATCATCCTCCTAATTGTTGTTTGTAGCTTTGAGAAATGGTTGCCTTGGAGTGAGAGTTGAGAGGGAGAGGAGGGGGCTGGGGTGTTTCCGCTGTAAGGGGCTTATCTGTTCAGGACAGATACTGTTCCTATGGTCTTGGATGACAGGTAAGGTGTGTGTGCGTGTCTGTTGGTTGCAGTTGTCAGTGAACCCCGGGGACAGGTGCTGAGGGATAGGTTCGTATTTGGGAGCAGATGCACCTCCCCTTCCTCCTCTCTTGCCTTGTTCCCTCACTCCCCCAGGAGGCATATGGTGAGAGTGATTGGAGAGACCCAGGGCCCAGAGGGAATGCTCTTCTCCCCAGTTCATCTGTTTTAGATGGGGCCCTGCGGGACACTCAGGCTCTCCTGAGGTCCCCGTTGGCTGGGAATCAGGCCGAGTAGGTGGCTCTGCTTTCAGGTTGACTGCTTTGTTACAGTGCGGGGCGGTTGCAGTGGCCACCCCTGTTAGCTTTACACTCGGCTGCATTCTACACTGCAATTTTGTGCAGAGGACACAAATGGCTAATAGGTCACACCTTCTCATTTGTTTGCACAGTACCTCATTTATATGCAGCGTGGCTTTTAATCTGCCGACTCTTGTCGTGTCCTGGCGTCGGCGCTTGGAATGGAAACACCATCACAGGCTCGTATTTGTAAACCAGCTTACAAATGTGATGTAGTTCTGAGTGCAGTGGGAGACAGCGTTATGGGGGCATTTTAGGACTTGTATAATATGTGTATCCCTTTTTATGTGGTCATTTATTATAAAGTGAGCTCTATGAATAATGTATGATTAAAAGCTGTAATGGATACACTGGGACTCGTCAAAATAAAAGCAAAAATCCATTTGCGCTCCCTGTAGTAAATCCACTTGCTTGTCCTTGGGCTAATTTCCAACTTGGGACTTGGTGGGGGAGTGAGTGCATGTATTGATAGCGATTCAAGGGAGGGAGGTGTTGGTTGTGCTGTAGAGGGAGAGAGAGAGGGAAAGTGAAATAACGCATGGATGAGGAACAAAGTCAGGAATACCTCTCTTTCTCTCTCGATGCATCCTTCCTTTATCTCACTCGCGTACAGAGTCTCTCTCCTTGCCTCTCTCCTGTCTGTGTGTCTCACCATCTTATAGCTCCTTTCCCTGCCTCCAAGCAGCTGCCACTTCTGCGCCTGAAGAAAATGAAGGCAGATGAATCAATTTGGCCTGTGGCCCTAAAGTGCACTTGTCTGCGCCCCAGCTTGGGCGGGAGGGATAATGAGCCGATAGATTGAGCCGGTGCCGGAGCTCGGCACTGAGCGCGGAGGTGCCTTTGCCTGCCGCACCACCGGGCCACCCTCACACACATACACGATCCCAGATAGACACACGCACACACACATGTGCTCCCTGAGCAGCGGTAGCAGCCTGTTGTTGGGTTAATGGGGGTGAGGGTCCTTTGCGCAGGACACTTTTCAGAACAAATTAGAGGAAGGATCTCTATCAGTCATCTTCAGGCCTTCTTGTATTGCCCCTCATCTCCTCCTCACTCTGTGCAGGGGAAGCCCGTAGAGAAGAATAGCAGAAAGAAGGGAGTGTGTGTGGGAGGCAAGGTCCAAGATCTTAGGGTAATGAGGACTGACACTGGAACAAGGCCAAATCACAGCCTCCCTCAGCACTGTTGACAGGTGACGGCAGGCTAGGGAGAGACAAGGCAGAGCGAACAGAGGAACTGGAGCAAGGAGAGGAAAATCGAGGGCAGAGCTAACAGCTTCTTTGATTCAAGGAGGGAAAAGGTGGGAGACCACGCAGTCATTCGATGCCCCCATAAAACCCCCTGCAAGGTGAAGAAGGAGGGAGGATCAAAGGAGCAGTACAACAAAGCATCACCCGCGAGCCTCCTGCCAGCTCCCTGCTGACAAGCTGCCGATTGATAGACACTGCAGGAAGAGGGCGGAAGAGTGAATGGAAAAAGAAACTTAGCCAAGCCTGAGCAGATATGAGCCACTACTATGTCCATCTATGTCTAACCCTTTCTACGCAGAGGGGCTTTGCGACTTCACCCAGGGTTAGAGTAGTATAAATGAGGAGACCCACATCGGCCCTACTCAACTTGGGGGGAAATTAAGATGCTGGAGGGCCTTTTGAAGATAATTAAAGAGCACAGAGCAGCAGCCTCCAGAGATGGTCTGCAGACATGTTCAATACCGAGACTAATGGAGCTAATTTCCAGTACATTATTCATGTAAAACACAGGCCAGCTAAGTGAAGCTGTGTTTTTTTCCTCCTATTTCTCTTCTCTCTGTAGTCTTAAGTCATCTCCCCAGTCTCACTCACACACACATTACTGCATCCTTTTCAGATATGGGATACGTAGCATTGTTGTTTGCTCATTGTTGGTTTCATTACCTCTGTTGTCTGGAATTCAGATGCTGGTCATTTAATGGTCTTAATGGCGTCATTCAGATGCAATCACAAGAGTGACAGTGAGAGGCAGGTTGCATTTGCAATTTTTGGATGGTTTGGGCATCTGACAAGGATGCCTCCTGGGTCTTCTAGGTGAGATGATGCAGGGATGTCCTACAGGAAGGAGGCCACGCTGGAGGAGACTATATCTCTGCTGGTCTAGGAACGTTTCAGTGTACTCCTGGATAAAGTGGAGGAGGTGGCTGGGGAGATGGGGGTCTGGGATCTCTGCTTAGCTAGCTTCCCCTACACCCAGCCCTAGATAAGTGGAAGAAAATGGATGGATGAAAAAAGTCAAGTTTAAAAACACTTTTGAATAATTAGTTATCCCTGCAGTTTTCACTAAGAGCTGCCAAATGTAGAATTTATAGTCAAGACTCACGAGCTGCTCGTTTGGTATTAACGCTATATGATTTTGTGCTAATACAGCCCTGCATCAAATGACCAGTGATGGTTATAACGGCATTACAAGTAACGGCGTTACTAACGGCATTACTTATTTCACTAACGAGTAATCTAACTAATTACTATTCCTATTGTTACAATACCGTTACTAACAAGAGAATGCGGTCACGTTACTATTTTTCAACAAACAGACGTTTGAAGCTGTGTTCAGCTTACCGCACCTTATATCAGTTGCAGGAAGTAGCTGTAAGTAATCTGGGCGCTACAGCTTTAAGCAGCTGCGGACGGTGATCACGATCACTGTCTAGCACAACACCTGGAGCTAAGGAGGCAAAACAATCGCATGAGTGCTGCTGTTTGACTGAGGAAGAATATTTTTTTAAATTGTGTTGATAGGCCACGTAAAACCATGATGTAGATGATAAACAATGTATACGCGGCGTTTTTTCCTCAATAGCTTCGTCTCGTTTAACGTCTAAGGACAGCGCAGCGAGCACTCTCTGAGCCAAAAATAACAAAACAAAAAAACGCCCTTTTGTGTTGGTGGAAAAATGTACCATGTTGACCAATCAAACAATGATATGACAACATGAAGGGGGAAGAGGGGGAAGTTTTAGGGGTGACGGCGAGAGAGGGAGAGAGAGAAAGACGTACATATTGAATGCAGAACACCTGATTGTTATATAAATAGTTTGAAATGGTTATAAAAAAAAAGAGGGTAAAAGGTAAATAGCTGCAAATAACTTTGTTGTTTGCAAAACTTGTGCATATGATTTTAAAATTGACAATTTATATTTGCATTTAAAGTTATGAAATTTGATTCATTAAACATGTTTGTGATGGTTGCAGTAAAAATATATCTTTTTCTACTCGGTTTTTATGTTTTTTCTGTGATTTTAGATCAGTTGTGTTAATACGGTGTGTCAAAATGAAAACATAACCATAAATTCAGAAACGTGAGGTTGTGCTGAAAAGAATGACACCAAACAAGGCAAAGTAAATATTTTTTAAAGGTTAAATGTGGAGGGAAAATCAAAAGTGGTTAAAAATGGCCAGTTATACCCTGGAGCCCAGAGGGTTAAACATTTTTTTAAGTAACACAATAGTTACTTTTCAAGTAATTCATTACTTTTAGAATCTTGTAACTCAGTTACTAACTCAGTTACTTTTTTTGAAGAAGTAACTAGTAACTATAATTAATTACTTTTTCAGCTAGTCTGTATTACATGACTGTGCTCACAGTTTCTACACACTTCACATAGCATCACAATAAGAACATTTAGTTGCTGCTACAGCCTGATTAGCCTTCCCCTAATACTGTCTGGAACAAACCTAAATAAAGTTTATTTTCACAAAAACTATGTGACATTTCGAAGCAGTGATAACAGTGTTTTCTTTCTGTTTTGCCCAGAGTGGATTTTAAAGACATCATTTAGGAATAGAGAATAGTTATAACCTTGGACTTTGTCACCACTTGCAAGCAGTTGAATTTTAGCAAAGACAATTAGTCCCATTGTCAAGCTTACTAACTCGTCCTTTAACATTAATGAGTATACAACAAAAGAAAAGGGGGAAAAAAACATGAAAGCTATATAGCTGGGAGTTTAGGGCCAATTAAGCACCTCCCCAGACAGGAAATTAGTCCCTCACTTAATCACAGGCAGTCCAAGCTGCCAATCCCTTGTCAGAGTTGGTGAATTCCTGCCTAGATCAATTGCTATCCCATGCAATTGAACAGCAGGTTGGGGAACGGTCTTTGCACGCTACATCATTAACCTAGGTGCCTAATTAGAAGCTGTGTTTTGATCAATAGCCAAATTGATTGCTGACTGGGAAATGTAACCCCAAAGTCCCTGAGGAGACGGAAGCACTTTGGGCACTTTGGGAATGTGTCAGCAACGCTGATGCTGAGTAAACAAAGTATTCAGCGCCAGCACTTGACAGCAACACAACTGTGGCTGTACCTCGACGCTCCGTCTCTACTGACGTGCTTGCCTCCCTGCCAAGGAGGATTGCTCTGTTTGTGCTCTCCTTGAGAGGAGGAAATCAAAAGGGCCACCATCTATTTTGAGATTCAAGGAGTGATTAGGCTGACAGCTAGTTGAGAGAGAGCGAGAGAGACCGAGGGAGAGGCGGGTAGAGGTGGAAGTCAAACCTAATTAGGCCCACCTGCCAGGTCTCTCTTCCTTCCATTTCTACACCCTGATTGCTAGGCGGCAGCTCCCCCCCACTGCTCCTCCATGCTCACCCCACCCTACCCCTATCCTGTCACTATTGACCTCAGCACACTGCTAATGCCCCTTGGCCAATCAGCATGCTTGCCCTGGCGGCAGCAGGGTAATTAAAAGGGAATTGTGTCTACTTGGCTTGTGAGCTGGTGGGCACAAGGGTAGACAAACATTCTCTCTCTCTGCCGCCCTGCCTCCCTCCCTCTCTCCCAGCCAGGTGGTACCGTACAGGACCTGTCAGATTAGCTGATGACCCTTTTAATTCTAGCCCAGCCGGGGGCCATAATTGATATTTACCGGGAAAGGTTAATTGTAGCAGTGATCTGCTTAAATTACAGTGGAGATCAGGAGACCGGGGCCAGACACCATACTTGCCACCGGGGGAGCTGCTACACGCAAACTGCTAGTCAAATGGATTACACCCCGCGGCCATTGCTGCTGTACTCCAAGGTGGGGAAGCAGCACGGGACATTGTGATTGGCTGATCCTGCAGCAGCACACAGTCTTCCTTGCTTAGCTCGCCAACCTCCCATCTGGCTGGGAATTTGGTTGCACACCAACTGTGGGACTTGATGGCCTACAATAAAGCAAACCATCCATGTTAGCATTAGGGCTGTCAGGTTTTGGTTTCGCCATGATTTTACATTACATCAACTTTTATTTGATATTCTGTATGTGCTAAATAGTAAGTTTTTTTTCTCTAAAATGTTATACACATGTCAACATTGTCTGCAGTATTATCTACTCATAGTTCACGTTACCTTTAAGTTTTTGCTTGGTCATTCTGGCCTTTTAAAGTTAGCTTATGGAGCTTTTAGAGCTAACTGAGGAACTGGGCTGGACTGGAATTTTAGTCCAGCAGCATATTATTTGCTTTTTCATTTTTCAGCCAAGGTAAGGATATTACAGGTCAGAACTATTCTGTCCTGGTTAATTTTGCCTACCCAAAGTATGATCGGGTGTGTCCTCACATTATCTAATGTACAGTATGTGATCAAGAAGGAAATGTTATTTCACTCAAGCTGAACTATGCTGACTAGACTTATAGTTAAATAAATCAGTCAAGCTCAACACGGAGCAACTGCATTTGCACTGATCCCTTAAATTAAGTAAACCCAGCACAGTTGTGTTTACTTAATTTGCCCTGCTGCATTACCCATGCTGGCTGGTGCGACCAGCACCTGTTGGTTGAGGTTTTGCGTTCCAGGTGTTTTTGTTGCAGCCAGTTCGATTTTGCATTTAACCAAAGTATAAACTGACTCTCACACACTCATTGTATTTCCTTTGAAAGGCTGTGTTCCATGGTCAGTTGAACCCATTTTTATTCGACTGTGCTTTACATAGTCACCTGGTTCAAAGTACATTCGACTAAGTTAGAGGAAATAACATGAGCTGGAATATAAGACACAGTTTAACAGACTTGTTATAAATGATTAAAAAAACTTCCACTTCCACTGCTGGTTGCGGTTTGACAGGAAACCAAGTGAATGAAAAAGTATTTTAACCCTTTAAAGCCGGTCAGAGCGGGCACGCTCCGTTTTGTGTAACTATTTTTAAATCCCGGTAGGTCTGCAACCACGTAAGCTAGCGCAATAATTTTTTTGCATATGAAACCGGAGGAGTTGTACTTAGATCTTATGTCATCAGCTTGTCCTCGGTCACAGTTTCCTTCCACATAAAGCTTTGCAAAAACTGCATAAAAAGCACTTGCAGCAACAAAAACATAATATTCCAGAAACAGGCTTTGCCGATCCAATCAGCTGTTTGTAACACTTCCTACGTCCATCAGCGTGAACTCTCGCATGTCCGACATGACCTGCCCGAAACTGGAAGTGACGTCATTTTGCAGAAATGTAGTTTTTTTTACCATCAGGGCCTCATGGGCCTATACTGGTGTTTTTAAAAGTTATGTTTGACTTTATGACTTTCTGTGTCGTTTCTGCGATGCTTAGTACTCAAATTGCACTGCTGGAAATAGTTTATTTTGATGCATATGCTGTTTTTTTTTTTTGCAAATTTGCACTCTAATATTTATTTTCGTTTTTCCTGCAGTATATAAAAATTGGTGTATTTCAAAAATAAAACTATGAAGACACTTAAAATAAATTTCCTGTGGTGGGAAACTATTTTGTGCAACTTTTTTGTATTTACAGTTTCTCTTAAATTTCTCTAACTAGAAATATATGTTAAGAAAACAAAAACGATTTTCAAATTTTTTGTAGTTTATTGCACTTTTTTGCAATTTATGTAATTACTATGCACTTAATGCATATTATTAAAATTTTGGCTATAATGGTTGTATTGATGTATATCAACTTGAAATGCTCCCAGAAATGGCTCCACAGCATGTAAAAATATAATATAAGCTCTGGCGGACTTGGTTCTATGGTAGGTCTTAAAGGGTTAATAAATTTCACATATTTGCAGGTAGATCAGAGTTCTGCTATTCTTTTCTCATGTACCATTGTGTGCAATGTATTGTTTTTGTTTTTTACTTTGGTCTTCTTTGCAATTATTGTGTTTGTGTGTCATTTCTGTCAGTCAGATATAAAGTTGGCTAATGCACAACTAAAATCTTTCTAGCGTGATTAAATGTTTGGTGTTATTAGATCTTGTTGCATGGGCTGACACTGAATTGGAAAATGCAGCGATAGAAGGCAATCAGCAATCAACAACCCAGCCTTCTGTACAATTTTAGATGGCATGAATATTAATAGAGGTTTCTATAGTTTGTTGCATTACACAAAGTAGGTGAGACTAAAATGTGCGCCCACCACAGTTATGAAGTACACTTAGCTCTCAACAAGATAGTTTTAAATTGTTGTTTTTCTCTGGTCTGTGTAAATATTTCAGTCTTCTTCTCTTTGCCATCTTGTTATAGCAAAAAGCTGTTGCAGCTTTTAAATTTGTTTCTGAAAAAAAATACAATAAGTCAGTGTCTTTAAGTAGTGGCATGGTCGATTCTGTGACTACATTTTTAGACGATGGCATCATGTCTTGTGTGTTCTGCAGATCAAACCTTTGGCTCTTCATCCAGTCAAAGTTGGCGAGGACGAGACTGAACTCAGTCGACCACACAGGAGCAACTCCAAAGAGCAGCTCAGTGAGGTGAGTCCACAGACGAGACCCAAACTCTAATCTCAGATAGCCTCTTTGTGTTGGGAAGAATGCTAGTTGGTTAATGTGTCTGTGAAGCTTCTCGGTCATCCAGGTCATCGTAGGCTAAGCAGCTTGGAAAGAAAAGCTTCTGCACCAAAACTTAAAGAAGTCCAGATGCTTTTCTTTCCAAGCTCCCGAGGGTAGTTGGTTAACAGCGCATAGAAAGGACTGGTCACACAATATCACTTAGTTTGCTTGCCATTACGTGAAGCGTGACCAGTTAAATTTAAACATAACCAGGTTCAGCCAGGTGTGGGTCGACCTCACCAACCCCAGAACGGAACGAGTTAAAGGAACGGTTCCAATTATCCCTGCGCCCGCATCCATATGCCAGCCCATTTAGAAGATGAGTAGGTGGCAAAGCAAAATGGAAACCAGACATTGGTTCAGCATAAGGGATGAAATAATGCAATTTAAATACAGGGGAAGTAATGAGAATTTATGCAAAATCCCAAGCAGCTCATTTGAAATGAATGTAGAAATATGCTTCCTAACTAATGCCTGTCAAGCAGGCCTCCCAAACCTAACTAAATTCAATCAGACTGTTCATTTAGCTGACTAAAGCAGGAGGAGCGAGAGAAAGAGAGGAAGAAGGAAAATGTGCAGCTTCCTTTTCCAGCAGGGTTGAAATGATGGGAAGGAAAAAGATTTAAAAGAACTTATTAAATACATTGTTTTAAGTTATTCATATTTCCAACCGAAAATTCAGTCTCGTGAAAAAAAAACAGCCTAATTTTTTCCTATCTTCATTTTCTTTTTTCTAAGCCTCGCTGCTCAGTTTCTCTCATGCATCCCCCCTCCGCACTGTTTTTCTTGAATTTGTGTAAAAGGCTGTCTTTTAATGAAAAAGTCAGGAGGAAGAGGCGGGCTTGTCAGATAAAAGCCCAACGCTTGTTGACAGCTCTGACAGGGATATGCGACAAGCACTAAGAAGGAGGGGGCATGAACGAAGGGGGGCGGTGGAAGTGGTGGTGCTTGCTGTAATGGCGAGGGGTGGGGGGAGAACACGGTTGAAAATTGCACGCTGTAATCGGCGACGGTGTTAGATGTGGCATGTCTCTCTAATCTGCTGCCAAATAAATGGTGCACAGACGTTGATCGCTGTAGCCACGCCATCTATATCAATCCATCTCTCCTCCTCTGCCTGTCTTTATCTTTCTTTTTCTCCTTCCATCTTTTCGTGTTTCTTCGCTGGCTGTATTCCACCCGGTGAAGGCCTGGACGTGACACACAGCGTGTCATTGTCTCCCTTATATCTCTTACTTTTTCAGCTCCATGAAATCTCCACCACCGCACTGAGAGCTCTGCTAATTTTCATAAAATACGCTCCACCACATCAAAGTGGTTCCCCAGCTTTAAGAGCTCTTAACTAATGATGCCGCATTGGCAACAAGTAAAATGGATTTCTCTTGTCTTACCGCCAAAGGAAACGGAGACAAATGCGACATGCGGACGCACCCGCCTGCCTGTAAAAACAGTCATGCATCAATTTGTGAGCAGGGGGTAAAAAAAAAAAAAGGAAAAAATGCAGGGGATGCTGTTTGTTCATTGCCATGGTCGGGTCTTTATCTGTTTATTTTGACTAGGTAATTGTGCCTGCAGTGCAGTAGGGCCCCTGCACTAAGCCACGCAGGGATTAGGGAAATGTGAGGTGGGAGAGGGGGTGGGTTCCACTGTAACTGTGTCCTGCAGAGGAGGGGGTGGCAGTTGTGCTGCTGTCGGCGTCTCGAAAACCAAACTGTATTCACCAACATATCCACCCACATGCACCCAAACCCACCCACCCACCTTATTTTCCAGCCACAGAGGGCATACGTGTTCACATCCTTTCTCTTATTATTGTCCAACTAGTAGTGATTGGCCCGCCTCCTGGCCTTCATGCAACGGTAAAAAACCAATAGTCTGGGTTAGGAGAAGATGGACAGGACCCTCCCCTTTTAACGCCATGTTTTTCTTTCTTTCTTTCTTTCTTTTTTTTTTTGCAGGAAGAGTGGAGGAGGGGGCGTGGAAATTGGGAGAGGATAAGGGGGTGGATTTAGTAACATTTTTCTTCTCCGGGGCTGTTTAGTTAACCCTTAAATGCCGCCAGCATCCGCCCCATCTCTTTCGCCACCAACCACCATCGCCACCACACACATACTTGTCCTACTCCCTCCCCCAACACTCTCTCTCTCGGGGGCGGGTTCTTAAATCCTTTTGAAGTCCTAAGCACTGCAGAAATCCATTGAGAGCCATGTATAATGGCTTTTAAGAGAGAGTGTTTAGCTGTATGCCGACCCTATGGCTTATGAACCACTGGCGTTTTAATGGATCCCCCTTTCCCTCCCCTCTTTTTCTCCCTTCACCAGCACTAAATCCAACGGATTGTCCCTCATTATCATTTAAATAAGCCTCTCTTTCTACTCAGAATGCTGCAAGTTGAATGAACTCGACATAGTAAGGCTAGTTCCAAATGGCCTTGGCCTCACTCCACCTATGCACATATGCACTTACGCACACAAACACATGAACGTACACACATTTTAACGCACTCACAACACGCACACATATAAACAACAGACCGCATTTTCCTTGAAACACGCTTTTGGCCTTTTTTATCCACATATTTTTGCCTTCCGTTCGGCTCTTACGCCCCATACTCTGGCCTCCTCTCTGGTTGCGGTAGTGAGGATAGCAGAAAGGTTGAGCAGAGTGGGAATAGCCTTTTGATTCCCACAGAGCCTACTTTCCGGTTCGCAGCAGGACTCCTCCCTAATCGTCACCACAGGAGCCGTCCTGCAAATCAGAGGGGCACACAGGCGTTGACAAGGGCTGATGCTTTGAGCAGGTGTGGGAGAATGGATGAGGGACATTGCGAGGGTGCAAAACAAGGGAGGCAGTGGCGGTGAAGGTGTGGGGGAGGTCGTTTTGGATTGAAGGTGGACCTATGGATGAAATTGGTCTAGCAGAAAAGTCTCCTCCAGAGACCAGGGGGGAGAAATTGCCAATCTAGACAGAGGAATAAAAGCAGTGAAAAGTGGAAGTGGAGGGAGGGATTTTGAGATTGGTATTCGTGCTGGGCGCTGACAGACAGAGCAAGAGAACAGAACAAAACCAAGCCTTTTCTGCCTCCATACTGCTCTTGTTCAGTATTTAGAGGACTGCATTAGAAAGCACGGGAGTGAAATGGGCCGAAACACGTCCCTTACTGCATAAAGAGATATTTATCCTGAATAAAAAAGGGACAGATAAAACACAGACAAGTAAAAGACCTCATAAAATTGATGGGCACTGTGTATAATTTTTACACTTTCTTTCTTTTGTAACTCTGTCCACCATCACAAGAATGTCAGCATCATCAAAGGATGACGTTCCAGTGTGCAGGATGACTTTGATCTGTGACAACAGATCAATTTTTGCTCATAGAGCTTCATATATAAGACACGTTATTTAAATGGGTGACAAATCTAGTGACGGGAATTCGTGACCTCATCGTGACATCGTGAGGTTACAAATCACTGTTGTCTAGCAACAGGGAGAAGGCCCTGAAAAGAGGCCGTCCCTCATTCAAACACTCGCCAAATTTGAAGCTGCTTAGAAGAAAAGTTGATAGAAACGTAGAGAACGCACTGATGCATGGATCCCTTTATTATTAGTGAGTGCCTGTTGTCGTTTGATGTCATTGACAGTGCGCTGTTATTTAGAAACTATGTTACCTGAAATGGTGTCATTGTGTGGACACAAAAGAGTGCATCAGCATAAAGGTCAAGGATGATGACATAGAACGGCCTCACCCTAACCCGCAGGACCCCACAATGACACCTTCCCAACAAGTTCGTGTCGGACCTGATAGACTGTTGTTGAGAAATTCAAACAACACACATGCATACAGAGATTTCTTTATTTTTTATAGAGATGAACATGGTGGGAACACTGAAAATGTTAGGCTATGAAAGACTATGATTTTGGAAATTAGCTCTTATTTTTATGCACCATATTTACCGATGGTGAAATATCTGCCCAGTCATCCAAAGAAAGCTTGTTGTGGTGCTCTTCCTAATCTAAGGAGTTTTTTTTAGCACTAAACAGACACTTAAAATCTTCAGCTATAAAATAATTCCTGTATCAAATAGTTTTTTAATTTGTCTCCTGATGAAGGTGATGGAGTCCCTCTCATTCGTCTGTTGACGTCTATGGGAACTAAATTCAAGCCAATAAATGATACTTAATTTTCACATGTAGCACTGCAGCGCATTATGAGGACAGACCAGTACACCCAGTATCTCACTGTTGTATTTACACAGATGTGGACCATGTTTTCCACGGTGTATTTGTAGTATGGGACTTTTTGTTTTTAGACCAGCTACCCCTGTTGTTCAGAACAGAATGAATGGTAGCAAAGTGAGCAGGCGTGGGGTGCATGGTAGGGCGGGTAAAAGGTTAATGTGAATACTGATATTAAAGCTACGCTGCTTCATCATGTCAGCGTGAGCGAGCGAAACACTCCTTAAAGGTCATCCCTGTTCTCCTCTCTCTCCCTACAGAGTTCCACTCACTCGCTGTCAGGCCGTGGCTACTCGGTAAGTGACATTTTCATGCTTCATAGCTTTACGGCAGAATTACAATCTCCAACGACCCGCTTTATGGCCCCGGCGCTCGACATTTTAATTATGTTAAATAGAGTAATGGAGAAATCATGATATTAGGAACATTAATTCTGGCTGACTGACTGATTAAATTGCAGGAAGGTGTCCTATGCTACCTTGGCAAAAAGGGCCTCGTTTTATTGGCATTGATCAGCGCTGTGTTCGCCTGAGCTGCAATTTCGATGTCAGAGTTTTATATCTTCCTCCAGTGACTGTCAGTGACGGATGTTTCTGCTCACACATATGAAAAAAATGCTTTAAAAGACTTTTGCTTTTGTGCTATAAATCCATTTTTCACTGCAGGAAGGCTGCATGTATGCATGTTACAGTGAAAACTGTCCCGTGGACTTTTGGAAGTGACTGCGTGCTAATAAGAGGTAGTTAGAGAGTTATTTTTTAATCTTGGAACATGTCGCCTGTTCAAGGTAAAGGTGCCCAAGAGGATTATTTAGTGCCACCTAAGAAAACATCAGCTCAAACCTTTTGAACATAAACTAGCTCACAAATTGTCACTACAGGACTATTTTTATCCCCTGAAAGCATCTGTTGCCTTGCCCCAGTGCATTCTCGAACCGTAAATTTGTGTTCTTCCCCTCCCATTGTTTCAATGATGTGTGTAGTCTCTGGATAATACAGACAAGCGGTCGTCCTTTATGTCCTTTCCTTAAAGGGAAACTCATAAGAGGAACGTTGTTTAAAGTGTGCTACTTTTAGCTGATGAGTGGCATATGGCAGTTCTCATTGTAGCTTGGAAGCAATCATCTCGGCAAACAAAACAACTATAAATGGTTTGTCAGCCTTAATCTGCCTCAAAGGACTACAGTTAAAGCACTGAACAAAGCTCAACTTCAGAAGACATTGATCTCTGTGCGATCTTCTTTTTTATTTTGTTTTAATAGAACATGTCACATTCCTTTTCCCCAGTGGCTGCATGCTCACAGATGGATGAAAACAAACAAGACCTTCCAAAAAAGCTTGTGGAGCCCTTTGGCTCGAGCTGTCAGTTTGAGTCGGCAGGGAACGAGGCCCTCTCTTTATCTGAAAGGAAGAAGGAGGGGATCAGAGAGACAGAGGGAGAGAGAGAGGGCAAAAATGGAGGTGGAGTTGGCGTGGAGGTGGTTGTGTGGGAGGCAGGGGCATTGTGCAAGCAAAGGAAAGTCCAGTAACGAGGGCAGGAAGTTTCATGTTGTCTGGCTCCCCACTCCAGCTATCCAGTGGTGCTATCTGCAGCGTTTCTAGCCTACAGGCACCTCCTGGGTACTGAGCTCTGACTCTCAATCTGCTCTGCTGCTGGGCCTGCATGATTTCTGGGGTTTGCTTATCTGTGAGTGCTTCGGGCTTTATAGCGTGATGGTTTGGAAGGAGAGACATGGGGTGCGAGGTCAGGGGGCTTTAGGGAACTGCCAGCAGAGACTGAGTGGATATGGGAGGAGGAGGAGTAGGGCGAGGAAAAGACCAGGGGCTTGATATAGTGTTATAGCTGGAAAAAAAGAGGCTACGTATGTGGGCGGAGGCCTGGTTATGAGTAGGGGAGGGTCAATGAGGCAACTTTGCGCTACTGGCCGCTGATAGCACGGAAGAGCTATCTAATAGTTGGCCTCTGGCGGTCATCGCTATCTGCTTTTTTGCTCCTCCACAATAAAAACTCAAGCTGGTGTACACGGTCCAGTTATCTGTCACAAGTCACTAAGATTTAATAAAGTGAATCTTTCCTGACAGTTTGTCTTTTACTTCTATCGGAGATGCTTGTTTATGCTTCCATAGGTCTTTCTGGAAGACATATGGAATTGAGTGGCCTTGACTGATTGGTTTAGAGAAGAACGTAGAGGACGTTCCTGCATTTTAGTGCCAGACTCATGCATAAGGAGTGTTTTATGCCAAATACCTTAATGCTCTCTTTAAATGCTTTGGTTGTTGCTTACACAACACATTAGCTGTTGGTTTAATTGTACTAACTGTGTTTTTGTAAACGGAAATCTTAAGACACAGGTTTTCACATTGGTATGATATTTTTTTAATCTATTTTTCAGATAAAACTTAAAGAAAAATGGAAGAGTAAGAAGTGAATAATATCACATGGCTAAATGATACCAATACATGTCTTTACCTAGTGGAGCAAAACACAGCAGGTTTTCTAAGTCGTGCATTTTTCATGCAATTTCTAGTTGTTCAAATTGTCCTTGATAAGGGAAACGGGAACATACCTTCTTTATATGCACACAGCACAAACTACACAACACAAACAGACAGTAGCTTCGTAATAAAACTATTAAAAGTTAACTATTAAACTGAACAGAATTTGTTTATCCAGTTGATGCATTTGAAAGACAGGCAGTCTTGCAAAGGCTGCACCTGTCCTGCTAAAACCCACAACCCTCTGTCCCACCCATCGCATTTCAGGGTGAGGATTAATCTCCGGCGCACTGAGTCCAGCATTGATATGTAGCAGCAGGAATGAGACTTGCTATCTAGCTCGCTGTGGAAGACTGGATATGGAATTGTTTATCAGTCCAACTCTCTTCTGTCTGCTTAGTGCAGGCTTCATTATAGCCCTGGCTATGTTTGGGAGACAAAATCTGTTCCTTGTTTCCGGTGCTGCTACCTGATTGTTGTTCCAGTGGAGATGGGTCTGGGCTCTGGCGATTTATCATCCTCTCAGGGGCTCCTCGATAAAGAGTCCAACATCTGCACCTGAGAGATACGTGCTGCAAGAAACAGGAAAATGTCAAAAAAAATCTCACTTCAACGATCCGCCCAGCCTGTCATTACCCCTGGGTTACATATATTGTCTGGAGGGGGAGATGTTGTAGCTAAGCCCAAGAAGACAACACGTCGCTCTTTTCTTCCAGATGAAGTGATTAAGCGCCAGTCACCCACCCCACGCCTTTTGAAACCACCCAAGGCCAAGCCACGGCTCATGTTTTCTTTGACGATAAATCCATGCAGGTTTTGTCTGTGACAGTATAATCTAACTAGTCTGTATTAGGAGGGTTTATCTCCGCTACGTCAGAGAGTCAAACCTTAGCTGAAGTGTTTGCGTCGAATAAGAGTATTTGGAGCTCTCAGACACACCCGTTCTTCATTTCCCCGTGCTCAGGTTGTCATAATCATATTTAACGCTAAATGAGTACACTCTAAACAGAGCAGTCCCAGTCATGTGTGCATTCTTAAACAATCTTGTTTTAATTGATTTGGCATTCACGACCTCCACGTTGTGACAAATGCACTTGTTTGTCTGAGTGACGAGAGCTTATCGCAAGATCTCTATCAAATACAAGGATTATGTCACTTAATTACAGTAGGAGCCATTAAAAGCTCCATGTTTTATTTAACAGAGTAAAACAGATTTGCTGGATTTAATGCTAAACACAGCAACTCAAAGGAAATTGGGTGTAAATTATAGCTTGAATTTAATTTTTGAAACAAGATTTTCTTGTTAATATACTCTGGCGTCTTCACCTGCAGTAGATGGAGCATCTTGTCTGTCTCTTTGTACATAACTCTGCCTCCCTCACTCTCTTTCTCACCGCGCCTCTTTCCAGTGGGGTGTGCAGGTCTCTCCATACCACTGGCTCTGCACATGGTGAAAATTAGTGAAGGAAACCAAGAGCCCAGCAGGAGTGGGATGGGGCCCTGACATTCTATTGGCCTTGGGGTGGGGCGCTGCCTGTCAGTGGTCGCTCTATGAGGGCTGTCCGCCTTAAAAAATCTATTTGTTTATCCCCGTGTGCGGTCCGGCTTCAGATCCTGGGCCCTGCTGCTCTCTACGCACCAGGGACCTGGGCTGTTGCCGCTAGCAACAGATAAAAATTGCTGTTAACCACAGCAGGGCCCACAACACATCAATCAAGCGGTCTGATAAAGGCTGCAGGCTTCTTGGGCCCCGGCTGAATGGTGCAGTTGAAAATCCTTTTCCAGTGGCTGAGCACACAGAGCCGTGATGATAGAGGCCCACTATCATTCAGAGTCGAGGAGGGAAGCTTCATTTTCAGCAGTGCAGTTCAGGTTTTTTTTAAAGGAGACGCTTTAAAATGGCACCAAACAAAAACGGAAGCGGTCATTTAAATAAAAAAGCGACACAGTGAATTAGTGTTGACTGGGCTTAAAAGGTTTATAAAAATATAAAAATGTAAAAGACGGCACAGTTTAGTTGTTTGTATGAACTCTTAATTGCTCTCAAAGCTGCCTAAAAGTTGGGACATTCGGCTTCACAAAGTTCCTCATACCCCATTCGTTAAGACTGAATTGAGATCAACTGCTAGACTAAACTCTTTACCCCACTGGGCCAAACTGGCATTAGAACAAAACATTTTTTTCACCAGGGGTGACTTCAATGGTTCATTCTAACCTTTTGCGGCCCAGTTCCACGATTCTTAAAGCAAATGCAGTGCTGATGACTTTGCTGCCCCGTAATAAAAAAGAACAATACTGATCTTTTCTTATATGAAATCCAGTTAATGTATTCCCAGCTCTATGTTATTGGCCTTGTAGCTGTAAGTTGGAGCTGGAGTTATTCCAAATGAAACCCACAGTCTCATGGGTAACAACATTACTTTTATCCCCCGAAGCCCAAGCTTGATTATCATCCTTCTTAGTTTGTCCTGGATGCACTGTCCCCTAACTCACCTGCCCCACTTTAAACAAATAGCCCTATAATGTAACAATCAAACAACGCTCTGAGGATTTGTTTACTGCAGCCTTTTTCCCCATTAAGTTTCACTAACACTGCAGAAAAAAGAGTGGTAATTCCACTTTATCATATGTTACATATACCACAATCAAGCAGCAATTACATGCTCCTTCCATTTGTAAGAGCTCCCATTGCCGACGTGGATGTTTTAATGAGGGCTGTAATGAACGCTCAGGGTGTTTGGCAAGTCTCCGAGATGTTGCTGGGGCTTTTATGGCTCCCCATTATAACGTACAATTTGCATCAGCAAATTACAATGCTCCATATCATTATCCTGCACCAAGGCCCGATCATAAATTAGAGCTCCAATTACAAACATCTATCTGGGAATGGGGAATGAATATGATGGCAGCCCCCCAGAAGCGGGCAGGAGGGAGAGAAAGCCTCCTGTGGATTGTGGGATGAGACTTCCATAGAGGTGTGATATTCCCATAAACCATCCTTATGTGGAATTCATGGTTCCAAAAGAAATAGACAATTTGGGGGGGGGGGGTCTGCTATTTCTTTTTTGGCATTTCCATATGTCATATTTCATGGCACACTGCACATTGAACTTTTTGGTATTTTAATCTCTCTCCTTCTGCTAAACCCAGCACCCACTGATTTCTATGGCTGACTGTTTCACACTTTCATTCAAAGCTAAGTAAACCAGTCCATTCAGCTGTGCAGGGGAGAGCTCTTTTTATTGTGTCTCAATCCAAACCAAAGCTCTGTCTCTGTCCCTCCCAATCTCCTTCTATCTTACTCTCTTACCCTCTCACATTCAACTTGATTATACACCGGAGGGAACATCATAAATCATAGAGATTTATCTTGCTGCAGCCTATTAATTTAGCACCACAAGTGTAATATTAGAGTATGTCATTTAAAGAAGCTTTGCAGCAGTGCTTTGCCAGTGTCCGTCGGAAAATTCAGAGATAAGCGTTTTAGTTTGGGCCGAACCATCATGGAAAAAAGGACACTTCTTTTTTTTTGTGCTCGGTTGTTCTTCACGCTTACTTCTTCATAGAACGCCGCCCGTTCTTTGGCTCATATTCTGTGCCTGACTCTCCTGAGCACTAACTGTTGTTGTAGGGCAAACAAACAGCAGTGTACCTGTGATGGCTGTGTTGCCTGTAATCTGCGACCTGTGGCCAAATCTTGCATGGAGAGGTAGAACAAAAGGCGTACGCCAACAGATCGCTGCAGGTGCCAAGCAGAAACCACCTCCACTGATGAGACAAAAGGCCTGCGGGTCTCCCACAAACCCATAAGAGCTCCCAAATGCTGCACAAACAAAGCCTGAAATTAAGAAGAGCCAGAGGCAGGCCCATTTCTGCAGCAGAGCTAAAGTGTTCCTTTTTCACAGCCTCGGTGGATTTCCACTATGGGCTTGTAATAGGGCAGAAAAATGAAACAACGCTTTGCCATTTTCAGTCACAGATATTGAGAAAGCAGTTTTTTTTCTTGTTTTGCATTTTTCCAGCTCTTTCTGCTTTCACATGTCCTACCACACGTCGTGGACTCGTTTTAAAGGTACTAAAACCTCCTCTTATAGCCTTTAGCGGGCGTCGGATGATGTTTAATTCATATTTTGTTTTTCATTTTAACCTTTCATGTCTGTAGAATCATATGCATTCATATTTTTGTTTGCAAAGCCAAAGGAGAGAATGGGTAAGAACACCTCTTCCACCCTTGTGGTCAACACCGGTGCCCCTCAGGGGTGTGTTCTGAGCCCTCTGCTATACACTCTCTTCACCCATGACTGTATTTCCTCCTGCGCGTCCAATCTCATTGTTAAGTTTGCAGATGACACCACAGTGCTCGGACTTATATCCAACAATGATGAGACAAACTATAGGACAGAGGTGCAACAACTAGAGTCATGGTGCCACGACAATAACTTGGTCTTAAACACCAAAAAGACCAAGGAGATCATTGTAGATTTCCGGAAGAGGGGCCATAACAACCATCTGCCTCTCTTCATTGGCAGTGAGGCGGTGGAGAGGGTGAGCAGTTTTAAATTCTTGGGGGTAACTGTGACCGAGGACCTGTCCTGGGGTAACCATATCACCTCAGTTGCACGGAAGGCCCAACAGCGCCTCTACTACCTGAGGAGACTGCGGAGCGCACACATTCCCAGATCTCTGATGTTGAACTTCTACAACTGTGCCATCAGCAGCGTTCTGACGTATGGATTTCTAGTGTGGTTCCCCAGCTGCACCAAGGCCGATCAGCAAGCACTCCAGCGGGTGGTGAAAGAAGCTGGCAGAATTATTGGAACAAGTCTGCCAGAGATCAGTAATATCTTCCCCACTCGCTGTCTGAGGAGGGTGCACAGTATCCTGCGGGACCAACATCACCCTGCGCGCCACCTTTTCCATCTGCTGCCCTCAGGGAGAAGGTACAGGTCTATACAGGCCAGAACATCCAGACTGGCCAACAGCCTGTATCCACAGGCTGTGAGGCTCCTGAACTCTCTGCCCCCCTCTCACGGACAATAACCATATCCAACTTCTTAATAGCAATAAACTGGTCTGCATTGGTGCATCATATCTTTATTCTCTTCCCCCTCCTGCCCCCCCCCCCCCTCTTTCTTAAATAGATAACTATCATATCTGATATCATATCTCACAGTACAATAATATTGAATGGGTTGCATTGTTGTATTTTGTCATGTTTCTCAGGTCTTTGTCTGAATTTCTACGAACATTATTGCTAAGGATTGTCTTATTGCATTGGAGTCACACTGGGTTAAATATGTACACTTGGGTTTTAAGGGGTATTTATTATTTTCTTCTTTTTTTTGGGTTGTATGGAAGCCCCAAACGCAATTTCATTGTTCTTGACAATGACAATAAATAAATAAATACTAAATACTAAATACTCCCAACCCTGGTTAGAGCTTCAGAGGTCAGGAAATGAATTTTATTCCATATTCACAAACACCCCGTGGCAATTATTACTTCTGTTAATGTTTCTATGAATCCATTAGGGTTCAAACCCCCTACCTGCCTCTCTAACTCTACCTTCATGAATACCATTTCTAGAACCTTTCAAAAAAAGTTAGACTAAGTAGGTCATGTTCTGCCACTCGTCTTCTAATCACTCACCGAAAAGAACATGATTTCCCTCCATCGGCGCCCCTCAGCCTTGCTCCTGGGATTTCATTCAGCAACACACACTCATTTGATTTTCTGGCATGTATTTTCTCCTTTTCCGTTCTCTCACTACACCCCCTTGCATATCCTAACTTGTATCTGACAGTACACAAGCATCATCTACCGTGCTTCCAGCTTCACAACACACACTCACACATATGCACCATAGCTCCTCCTCCCCCTCCATCTCTCACTATCTCTGTCTCCCTCAGTGGAGAAGGTGTCTGACAGTAACAGCAGGTAAGGTATAAGATTACAGGAGAAGCAGGGGCAATTATAACTCCAGCTGATGCTGGTGTGTTTATGAGGAGAGTAACTGTTAATGACAGTGTTGTGGTTTCTCCAGAGGCCCCAGCACAGCTCTGGGAAGCCTGCTGTTTTTGTCAGCCTAGCTTCATGCCATTTGTTGTAGACAAGTTTAGTTGAGTTTTTTTAATGTGCTGAAATGTGTCTGTGTTGGCCCTGCCTGTGCTGTAATGCTAAGTAGGTAAAGATTTCCTGTAATGTGTTCAATTACCATTTGGTTGCTGACTGAATTGCAAACAAAAGATGGTGTCTTACGGTCATAGCAGCTTGGTAACGCATATTGGTTAACACATGTATGCACGCAGTTGCTGATGCGTACATGAGCTGGCGATTGCTGTTGCAGGTCTGTCTTGCCTTGCTACTTGCTCCGTGTGCCTTCACATACAGCAGGCAGATCATAGCAACTGAAGAGGAATTTGGGTTCAGATTTAAAAAAATAACTCATCATAATTGTACAAGATTTTCAGTTTCTAGCACTGGGACTCTCCCCGTCGCTGTTCTCCTTGGCCAGTGCTTGACTGGCAGCAAAAGATTTCAGCACTACTACACACTACTGTAGACCTTAACCTGTACATACAGTGAAAGTACACTGGTTAGCCACAAAATTTCAACTGCGTAATATTAACCAAAATAACTCTGACCTGCAAAGTTATTTTGCTGAGTGTTTCCTCAGAGCACAAAACCACTGAAGAAGATGCTAACCGCTGGAAAGAGGCGTGGTTAGCATCAGATTGTTTAGCATCAAACTGCTGAAAAAAGTATTGCTGGTTCTGATAGAAAGGTGTCAGAACAGTGCATTGCTGTTTTTGGCTTGTGTATGTGGCTGAATAGCTGGAGACAAGTTGGGGGGCCAATGCTGACTCCTATCCTCCACCAAAGCACCAGCAGTAGGTACATAAGGATCAGAACTGGACCACGGTGCAGTGGTGGTCTGATGCATCACATTGTCTTTTACATCATGTGGATGGCCAAGTGTGTGTGTAGCTTACCTGGGGAACACCTGGCACCAGGATGCACAAGCGGAAGAAGACAAGCAAGTGGAGGCAATGGGGACCAACACAATGACCTGCAGCTGATCATAACATTATGCCTGATCAGTGCGGACTTCTCTTGCTAGTTTTCTCATGGTCAAAGTTGCTCGCATCATTAAGTTTCCTGCCTGTTATAGCCCAGCCTTTGTTAGGTGCCACTGTTAAGTTAATAAATGTTTCAGCTGTGAGTGGTGTAGCTATAATACAACCTGAAGTACAACTTTTTTTTCATTGAACTGCAAAATTAATTTATTATAAAGAGAAAATAAAGTAAAAGAATATAAAATATGATTGTATACAAAGTAAAGCTTTTTGTAAGTTTATATAAGTGTGTTAATTCAGTATACCTTTAAAGGTGTTTTGTTGCTTAACTTGAGTTGTTTGCTGCGTTTGACCGCATGTAAACTGTTATGCACTTCTGTGTGTGCCAGATGGTGCAAAGACACTATTTGTCTTTTGTTTCCTCAGAGGCTGCACCTGTTGGGGTTGAATTTACCTGTTTAATTATCTGTATCCTCTGACATATGCTCGACGAAGTTACAACTCTACTGTTGCAGACGTTGTGCATTTTCAGTAACATGTGCTTGCAGGTGTTTTGTAATACTTACTTATTGGTTATGTTATTTGCAAAACATTGCATCCCCTAAACACTGCAGGCCCAGGTGTGGGTACATTGTAGAAGTCATACCATAACCATGAGTCTGTTGTTGTTTTTTATTATTTTATTATGCTTGTTTCAGAATTACCCATTGTCTTACCCACACTCGCCCCGTAGTCATCTGCCCACAACTATCCACACTCCAGACCCCATGCTCTGTGCCCTCAGCGTGTGGTTGGCCTTGGCCCCGATCACACCGGGGCACATGGGAGATTAACTGGGCCGGCTTATTCACTCAGCAGGTTTCCCGACTCCCCTTCACTCATCCTGGCCCAATCTGCCAGCTAACCTCCTGCTCCGCCGAGCCATGGCAGCAGGGCACCACAAGCCCAGCCCGCCTTCATTACGCCTGCCAGATGGGCTGAGAATTAGATTCGAACTCCCACCAATGAGGGAGGGAGAGTAGAGAGATTGAAAGAGAGGAAGGGAGAGAGGCGGTGGAAGAAAAGGGAGGAGGGAAGAAAGTTGTGGGGGGAAGAAAGTAATGGTTTTTGTTTTCATTTATGTTGCAAGTTATTACATTTTAATGTAACACCCCTGGGACCTGGCAGCATTAAATGCCTGTTCTTGAATAATCGACACTAACTGCAAGTAAATGCTAGGGGAGAATGAAATTAGCAAGCGCTGCAATTTGGCATAGTGATTATCGGCTCCTTGGAGGCACTTCCGGATGATTTAAGAATGCTAACATTTAAGCAAGTCAGATCTCATTACTCTTCAAGGTTAAATCGAGCTGTGTCGAAGGGGAGATGCCTGATTGGAAATAGTGCTTCCTTGTCTCTCTTCAAGTCTCTTTGTTCATGGAGATGTTTCTCACTTTTATGGCACCTCACTGCAAGGTAAAAAAAAAAAGACTCGGGCTCAAATCTGTCAGACCCTAATGACACCTTTTGCCAGTTCTTAATTTGATCAGCAATGCTTCCAAAGTATAATCTGTTCTTTGCCATGGATCATCACTCGTGCTGCGAGCGCTGCCATGCCCAAATGCCTTAGCTTGTTCTGAACGTCGATGTGTACAGCACATTGGCTGTGACACTGATATGTGGCTGGGACACGAGATGAACAAAAGAAAATCGGGAGCTTTTTGAATCTACACCAAAGGGAAAGTGTTTATTACTTTTTCAGGCTGCGCCACAAATGTTCTTTTATACAGTATTTTTCGCTCCTATTCTCACTCATTCTATGGAGGCAGAAACGATTTTCAAAGCAATTTCAGCCCTGGCATCTTCGGGTCCAGTGTTTACCTCAGCCAGCCGTACACATCTGTTCTCCACACAAACTTGATCCAATTAGGTGACAACAGACAATGGCTTACTCCTCCACAAGCCCAGCGCAGCGCCGGGGCTGCCGAACAATACCAAAGTGTTTTTTCTTCCATTACAGGGTGTCAGATCCTTTTAAAGGTGTTTACCCACTGTTGATGTGGCAGCCCCTGTTTCCAAAAGGGACTCAGCTGGAGAAGTGATAGGCAATGAGGATAATGATGTGAGTGGGAGCAGTGTGGCGGATGCAGATGCACTTTACTGTGCAGCGTGCTATAAATCTGTCCCTCCACTGCACCACACCCCACAAAGTTGAGGGACAGATGGGCTGGACTTTTATCTCCACTTTCCGAATTCCATTGAAATCAACACACTGATGAAATTTGTATAAAGCAAGGCAGGGGCAACAAAGCTATGTCGGGGAACATGTCTATTAGTTTTTCCAAGCTGTTGTTTTCTCATGCAGTGGGGAAAATCATTGCAAGTCAAATGTAATCATTCCACTGTTGGGTTATTCACCGTCTCAAATAATAATAATATTAGTTTGGTCCCCGGCATTGCTTACATCTGAATTTCTGAGACGCAAGTAAGTAGTCTGATGTTAATCACAACCAATCACCGATGCTATCACTGTTGTTGCTGGGGTTTTGTTTTTTTCTTGTTTATAACAGCTTTATCTTTTGGCACATCTTGAAATTTGGCAGCCTGAATTCATTATCTCCAGTGTTTCATGTAGTCAACAAACATGGTATCTGCAATGTGGGATTCTGCCTCCTCCTACTTACATGCTGTGTGCACTGTACCACATCTGATGTCTCTACATCACATTTTGTCTTTGTTGTGGCCAAAAGGATTTCTGGATTGTGGCAGGGTTACCCTAGGAATGAGGGAAAAGCCTCTAAATTGTAACCAGGCATTTCCACATGAAACATTCATGCTTAAGTATGATTAGCAGAGATTAAGGTGGGTTTGTTTTGCCTCTTAGAAGGCCCCGTGACAATTTGGAAATGGATTGAGAGCAGCTTTTGCAAGCACAGCCTTCTTAATCCGGTGCCAAGAGTTCTCACCCACCTTTCCTGAATTATTTACATTGAAGTTCTCGCGTCAGCTTTGGAGCCAGTGGCCTAGAGGAACTGTATAAAACTGCCTAAACCTCAAAGCATTTGAAGGATGGAAAACATTATGTTAAGTATTTCCAAGACTTTTAATGGAACATGTTTTGCAAAGGAGGAGATTTGTCAGTGCCACTTGCAGAGCATTCAGGATGTATTAGTAGACAAAAAAATAATCATGTGCTTCATTCAGTTTGGAGTGTGCCTGCCTTGTGCAATGGGAGCTTTAGATTGTACATTTTTCCATCTCCAAGGCCGCTGTGGTCGGTTATCCCACCCTAGCTATTCGGCTATCATGTGTCCCATTTCCATATCGTCTCCCTATCGCATATATGAGATAGAGCCCTCCCATGTGCTGGATGATGCGATCCCCAGATAGATTCATTCATACATAATGATAAACGATGGGTTTGGACAGGACTACTTATTTGACAATCATTGAAGTGCCACTGTGATGGATGCTGAAGAGATCCCGCATCCCTCGCCACCCACCGCATAGCCATAGCTCCATCTTCTGATCCCAGCTTATTTATTTTCCCTGGTGGATCAAGGTCTTGTCTCTTTAAAAAAGAAACATCAAATTGAATTAAAATGGCTCGCTCACCCAAAACAGAAGCCCGTGCGCCTTAAAAATCACACATTTGTTCTCACAATTCATTGTAGCAAAGTCAACCAACCTCCACCCCCCTGTTTCTTTGGGTGTGTGGTAATGTGAATTATTCATGCCAGTGGGGCCACAGCGTGCTTCATCATGTTAAAGTGCCCATGACATTACTGATAGAGCCACCAATGCCCCCACACTATGCTAATGCATTTAGAAAGAGGAAAGAAAAGACACAGCAGCATCTCAAGGGATCAGGAGGACAAGAATAAATCACACTACAGAAATTAGTACTTGGAAGTCTATGTTTAATCATAAATTACTTGTTAGCTTACGATCAAACATGGCTTTAGCTTTAGGGTATGAACTATTGACCGGACACTCTCCTTCAGGATTTTCTGGTGGCGAACGAAATTCATGGTTCCATCCATTAATCAGTTCCATCCATTCCCTTGATTTAGCGATGTTTTTATGCCACATACCCTCCCTGACACAGCCTACAGATTTGTATCTCCACCCATGACTAAACCCAGGAGCTCACTTGTGAGGCAAATGTGAAAAACACTGAGAGTCTGCTAGCGCCAAAGCACCAGATCAACAAAACTCACCAGTAGAAGCATTATGAGTGCTCAACTGGCCTAATTGTAGTCCAGACTTGTCACCGATTGAAATCATTTAGCATTTAATGGAATGCAACTGAAATTCTTATGCGATAGAAAAAATTCCACTGTAGATCTCCTCGATTGGTGTACACATGCGTGTTAGCAGAGGAGGTAATGCGACACAGGGGTAAACATGTGCATGTCTGCGCTTTCTAGAACCGTGCTATTGGCATCAAATTTAAAAAGAGAAAATGTGTTTTTCAACACAAAAATCAAAGTTTGAAATCTTAACATTTTACATTTTGTCTTTCAAATAAATGTGGTTTATGATTTGCAGCACATTTACATTTTACACAGTATTCAAAGTTCTTTGGAAATGAACGTGCACAAATCATTACCACCCATTACTGTTAAAACAGACTTGCTAAACCATATGGTGTTACTGTATTTTTAGATATAGAATATTCATATGCAATGCCAGTAGTCGTGAAAGTAAGTGATGTAGTGTAACAGTGTGTTCTGTTGTTTTAAAGAAAGGCTGTTATGAATCAATGAGTCATACCATTTGCACAATGTATAGGACAAGCGAAGCTAAAACCAGCTACACAAGCAGATAAGTTTCACTGATGCCTTTAAACTCCCCCGTTTTACCAACTCAGAGTAAAGCTTCTTCTTCAGGTGCCCTGAAGAGGTATCTTTGTGTATGCACCACTTCTCTACTCTAATGATTTATTGGAGCCCTAAAATTTGATCAGCCAGCTCAATTGTAAGCACAAAGAATTACATTTGTTTGTGTTATTGAATGGAGCCTCAGTTTAGCTAGAGGAAAAATGTCCTCGCTGTGAATAGTGCACTAGTGAACATAATGTAGGCCCAGAGGGAGAGGCCATCATTCAGCTCTCCTTTTTGTCTTTCAGGTGTGTGTTATTATGCCAAAGAATGGTCCGATTGATAGAGATTTCTAAGCCGGCATACTATCACATCTTGCATCTGCTCGGCAGACTCATACAAATGCAGGCCTCTCCCCAAATGTTATTTCTTCGTGTTGTAAATCAATCTTACAATGAGCAGTCTGGTGTTAATATGAAAAGTAAACAAGCAGAGAAAAGGGAGGAAGCATGAAGAAGAGGTTGAACGGGGTATGAAAGTATTTCCACTGTCAGTTTGTGTTAAGCCAGTCTCAGATACGCTCTTTGTGAAGCTTTTCTCACCTTTTCAGAAACCGCCCGCGCGTCTGTAAAGGTGCTGGGTGAGATGAGCACAACTGATACTGTGGTTCCCACACGCTTTGCCTTCTGAAATTTCACAACCGATAGCGGTTACTGACAGGGGGGGGCTGATAAAAATCTCTCCTGATTAGAAAAAACAGAGTGAGAGAGGCAGTGCGAAAGAGTTGAGGCAAGGTGAGTAAAAGCTAGAAGATAGCAGGCCTCATCAGGTCTCTGAGGTTGTGTCTAGGTTTCAGTTGACACATCTCTGGCTGGCCCTGAGTGCACCACGCTTTCCACAAATGATTCGGGTTGAGTCAAGACTGACAGATTACAAACCACACTGGCATTGCTTTATCTTGTGATTGCAAATTCGTGACAGAGATTGCTAGAGTAAGATTAGGACTTTTTTCCATTTCATATTTGTGCAAACGAGGTCAAAATTTTTAGAATCCTGACTAACCACGGCCTTTATACCTTTGGTGAGTTAAGCAGCCCACAAGTCCAGCTAAGTTCCAGCATGTGCGATGACTCCTGAACCCTGCCCCAAATAGGCTGGAGATCTGAACTCAAAGCTGAGTTGCTTGTGTTGTGCAAGCTGTTGTGCAGAAACTGAACTGCTGTAAAAAAAAAATGGTATCGCAGTCAACCACCCGCTGTTGCTGGTGAGAAGAGGAAGAAGGAAGGAAAGTTGTGGGTGCCATCATCCTGTTTGTTCTTCGTCTTGTGTTTTTTTAGCTTAGACTCGCTATCTTTAATCAGCTCTGACTGAATGTACTCCACTTCACAGCTGTCATTCAGTCTGAGGTGACATGATAAAGCGTCTGACTTACTAACAAAATGATTTGACTTTCTCAGTAACACACTTGAGTTGTGACCAAGAGACAACCTGCAGACTTAAACAGGTGGCTCGGCTCGAATAGACATGTCCACATTTCAAAAAGTTTTTTTATTTGCTTCAGCAAGTTGACACCTGTAACAGTGGTCCTTCCTACTTCCTTCTTTCTTATCTTAGACATGCTTGTTAGCAGGGCAGCCATAGGCCCTCGCTACTGTGATGGCTCAGCCACAATCTAGTACACTGACAGGCAGCCTATATATCTTGTAACTGGCACCAAATATTGGTTTTGCTGAAATGTTCTGAAAAAATGCCACATTAATGATGATAAAAATAAACAGGAGGCTTGTTGGCAGAATGTGGGTGTCTGTCCCAGGGGAGACAGATCTCAGGGATATAGAAATAGTAACAGCATCACCCAACAAGGGTTCCACCGCCTCCTCCTCTCGAGCTCTCCTATACTCCCACTGCCTTGCAGCTATTGAGGCACTTGTATGGGCGTAGTAAGACAGCAAAGTTTTCATTTACTATCTGCAGAGATCCAACTCCGAAAGCCTGCCTTCAGGGTAATGTTAGGTCTTTTCATAAGTTACAAAGATGTAATTAGACAAATTAGCTCAGCAGACTCTGGGGGTTGCGTTTTTAATGGCTGTATGTTGCCTAGGTTGGTAATTAGCAGCAGCCGCTGCTCCAAAATCACACATTGCACCCGAGGCCTTGCATCCGTAACCTGACAACCAGTAACAGAACTGTAATGAAGGCTTGTGTATCCCACTGGTTTGTCTTACTTTCCAGCCAGGTTTGATGCTGGAATTCATGCTGAGCCACTGTGCAAATCTCCTATTTATTCCCATGTATCATTTTCTTCCAGGTTTAGCGTGTTGTCCTTTCAGCTCGGTGATGTATTCAAATCA
Source organism: Aulonocara sp. 'chitande type north' Nkhata Bay (assembly GCF_057382095.1). Taxonomy (NCBI): domain Eukaryota; kingdom Metazoa; phylum Chordata; class Actinopteri; order Cichliformes; family Cichlidae; genus Aulonocara; species Aulonocara sp. 'chitande type north' Nkhata Bay. The sequence goes on along the minus strand of NC_141355.1, from coordinate 4,006,779 downwards.
AACTGATGTGTTTCCGCCTCAGAGGCACAGACTTTTATTTGACCCAATCACCTTTATAGCTCAATTCATCAGGACCACGGTCTACATGTCCAGGTCTCTTGTTGTTAGTAGCACCCGAGGAAACGATCAGCCATTTCCACGCACCCGGTTCCTCTCACACTTTTAATGACTTGCCGATGGTGATTTCGTCCAAGCGCCTGTTTTTTATTAACTCGGAATAAATTCCTCTTCTCTCTGACACTAGACATTCCCTTTAAATTGGATCGAGGAGGCTGAATACTTAATCGAAAGTGACCTAGCAAAATGTAGATTAACTCGCAAGAGAATTTATTTGTTACAGTACATGTCCGTGATAAATTCATAACACTCTCTGTTTATCACAAATTTGACTGATCACTGAGCATTTCACAGTTAAAATGATTCATTTTCTGTTCACTGGTGTACCACGCAATAGTCTGAGGCACGTCTTTATCTGACACAGCATCTTTCAGGTGCTTTTAGTCGATGTAAATTAAATGTGTCATTGTTCACTTTATTCAGCGACAGTTCCCCATATTTAGTCTGCAGCAATCAACTGTGGTTGATTCTGCTGATCATTCCATACAGAGAAAACAGACGAGATGTACTTTGAAAAGGAGTTCTCTAAATGTATTTACAAATTTTCTCAGTTCACTTCAAATGACAAACAATATGTAAAATCCTTACTTGTTTTTTTTTTTTGCAAAGTACAGGGTGGGCCATTTATATGGATACACCGTAATAACATGGGAATGGTTGGTGATATTAAAGTCCTGTTTGTGGCACATTAGTATAGCTGAGGGGGAAACTCCTCAAGATGGGTGGTGACTAGGGATGGGTACCGGTATCCGGTGCCATGATGGCACCGGTTCTGACATAAACGATAGTAACCAGACCGAAAAGCAGCGCACATTTCGGTGCTTTATTTCGGTGCTTTTTTTTCCTGACCTGTGATACAGTTCAGATTCTAGCCAATCATTTTACGTTTCCGAGGATAGTAGGCGGGTCCAGGTACGTACGTTCTTTTAGAGCAGAGCTACAGATTAAAAATGCCCAAGGCGAAGCGGTCAAAAGTCTGGCTGTACTTCACAGCAAAATATACAAACTCAGCAGCAACAAGTGCTTTAAGCTGATACTGTGATACTGTCAAAGGAGGTAACACCTCAAATCCGATGAAACACCTGGCGACGCATAGCGTTTTTTTTAAAAGCCGAAAAATGCACCGTATTTGATAGCTTGCTGCGAGACCTCACACCGTGCACATCTACTGCGGGTGTGGTGCCTGTTATCGGACCCGGAGTTAGCAACATCCCCCAAAAACCCGAAGAGGAGAGTCCTGGCCCCTAGCCCTGCCAGTGTAGCAGAAATGATGAGGATGATGATGCAGCAGCAGCCGTTCTTCTCTGCGTGAGTAGCTTAATGTTGTTCGTAATTTACGTTGAGTAGGCTAACCACGTTATTAAATCAATGTATGTAAGGTGAACTAGCAAACACCGTCATAGTTACATGCGGCTGTCTTCTTGTTTGATGGCAGACAAGAAGGCTAAAATGACCAAAGAAAAAGTGGAAAACAGTTAAACATGAGAGGTTTTTGGACAAAGTTTGTGTTTTTTCCATTGTTTAAGCACTGCTTTCAGCCAAGAGTGATACCATATATGCCCTATAGCTGCAGAAAAGGCTAACATTGTTATCTTTTTACAAAAAAACAGCTGAACATGAGAGGTTTTTGGACCAATTTTGTGTTCTCCATTCTTTAAGCACCGGTTTGAGCACCGTTTAAACACCGACACCGTTTCAAAAGTACTGGTTTGGCACCGGTATCGGATAAAATCTAAACGATACCCATCCCTAGTCTTGATGGGTGGTGACCATGATGGCCATTTAGAAGTCGGCCATCTTGGATACAACTTGTGTTTTTTCAATAGGAAGAGGGCCATGTGACACATCAAACTTATTGGTAATGTCACAAGAAAAACAATGGTGTGCTTGGTTTCAACGTAACTTTATTCTTTCATGAGTTATTTACAAGTTTCTCTTTGTTCACAGCCATTGACATGTCGAAGAGGTTAACACGTGAGGAGTGGATCGAAATTGTGTTGATATCTTGTGGACGCAGTAACCGGGTCATTGCAGCAGATTTCAATGCAAGACATCCTACGAGTCCACCCGTCTCCCATGCTACAGTTAGCAAACTGCTTGCTAAGTTTCGTGAAACTGGTTCAGTGTTGGATTTATACTAATGTGCCACAAACAGGACTTTAATATCACCAACCATTCCCATTTTATTACGATGTATCCATATAAATGGCCCACCCTGTAGATCGTTTCTCTGTCAGTTGATTATTTTAACTCTCAAAAATATCTTTATTTTGCATGCAGAGGGGTCTAATTGACTAAATCTATCAATCCAACAGCTGGATATCACTAATATGAGTAAAGTAAAGCATATTTTTAGAAGCTGTGACCAATCTCTCCTCACTCTTTCTGCATATTTGATTCTGCAAAGTTTTTACAGCAGACGCACTTCCTGTCACAACCCCAAATGAATTTGCGTCTCCTCCCAGGATCATACCAGGGAGCTTTTGCTTATTAGGCGAATGTGTAAACCACTGCACAGTGGTGGCACTGATGTAGCGAGGGAAAGACAATAAATTATAACAAGATGCAGAGGAGCGCAGAAAATAGATGGTAACATAATCACTGATTCCCCTCCTGTCACATTGAGAGAGCAGTAGATGTGGGGCTGATGACAATCTGAGGCAAAGTGACAGACGTGACAAGTTGTCCAGTGATACTGAGCAATATTCTCCTACTCTATTAGAACATCACACAAAGTAGACCTATGTGAGGTTTTTACAGTATCCTGTATGTTGTTTTGGACAAATTAATTAAATGCTTTGGGCAAGGTGGATTCTTTTGAAGGCCGTCTTTCATGTTGTGCTGTATATATGAGCTGTTTTGAGAAATACTCAAAGCTGAAAACGTCCAACAGTTTGCCAGAAGTGTGCCTAAGCAGCTAAGAGAATGGGAAACTGGTGATTCCTATAATCACCTCACATTTTACATCTGATTAACCAAAAGTATTGAGACTAAATTTCTTTCTTTTCTTTTTTTTAAAGTAGTGCCTATCAATATATGGAATTGTTGTTGTTTGCTGTAACCTGTCACAGCGCTGTCTTTCTGTCCTGTTTGTGGGGCCAAGTTGGCACAATGTTCTGCCTTCACTGACGTGGGAAGGAGACGATTGGAACAACGTGCTGTGAGTGGATAGCAGCACACATCCACGGGAGCTTTGTGGACCAAGCAGATAAGGATGGAGCCCACAGCATGACAAGGAGCGAGACTAGGGAATGGAGGACAGAAACTGCAGCCTTAAGGCCAAAAGACTCAGCAGAGAGTAATGAGGGCCAGCTCAAATTGAGGATACTGCCGAAACTGACAGAAAGAAGGAGGAAACAAGAGAAGGAGAGAAGGAATAACAACCTTGGAGAGCAAATTAGCTGCCACACTATAGTAGCTGACACGGTGGAATTTGGAAAGAAAAGGCACATATGACAAGGAACAAATTTCAAGGTAGCTTTGATTGCAGGTGCAGAAATCTAACCCTTAAGGGGACAGCCACATTTGCACAAACACCAGACTGGATTCCAAGAACTTAACAATCCATATTGTTTAGTCCAAAAAAGTTGCATAGAAATATGTGTACAGGTGCGTAGTGTTTGTTAGTTCAGTATGAGCGCCATTATTTTTTAGTTTTAATGGGTTGCATACAGTATAAAGTGACAAAGTGAGTGAGAAAATAATTAAGATTGTAGATGAGACTTAATGATAACCGTCCTCAAACCAACAATCTAGCATTCATACTCCCTTCATGTCATTATTGGTGAAGTATATGGAGGTAGATGAGTCTTTAGCTCTTTTTTCATCGCACCCGTTTTGGGCACAACAAAGTGCAGGGCTTTAAATTTCTTTTAGGAGAGGCTGTCTGTAAATGTGAGTCACCATCCCCACATTTAAATGCTATCGCGTCGACTACCACTATATGCTGGCCAGCTTTCCATTATGCCTTGGGGTGTGGCTGCTTGGAACAGCATTTGATATCCAGTGTCATCCAGACTAAAATAGTTCAGGAACAATTTCATGGATTGTGGTGAAGTTTGGCACACACGCGTTCACATCCCACTCGCAATAAAGCACAGTCACTGTGAGGATCCTTTGAGTTTTCATGCAGCTTCATCAAGTCAAACTTCTCTTTGTTCAGCACTGACCTGTAAAACCTCTGATATTCCCACCAGCCTCCGCTGCAGTTCAGGTGTAGCACTAGCTTTGCTAGTTTAGCATGTTAGTATGCTAAAATTGTATGCTAGCATGGTATGTGTACCTTCAAAGCATGTTAGCATATTCATTTTTCCCCTAGTTTAATTAATTGGGTATTCTGGGCTATCCAGGATACCCAGAAGTGTAGGTACTCTTCTCTTCAATGTGAACGCCTTCATCAGGACCAGCTTGGCACCCTGAACTGTTTATTCTAATCAGGAGCTTTAACACAGTGTCCTCACACAATAGTGTCATAAAAACATGTTCAGTATTGTTCTGGGTACAGCAATTATCCTGAGCCTCTTAAGAAAATAATATTTGCTCATGCCTTTCTTAGAGTTTTGTTAACTATTAAATTGCCACTCGTGTTTATTATCAGAGTGCACTCCTAGGTATTTATAAGACTGTGTCATATCCACTCTGAGATCTTAAGTTTTATAGATGTTAGATTGTCACGTCAGTTAAGAAGACACCAGTGACACCTCTCTTTCACACACACACTCGCACCGACGCGGCACATCCGGCACAACAACACTATCATTTGAGTATTTCTGTAGATAGCCTAAGTGCCTGACCTCGTGTTATTTATAAGGTCTGTGGTATATAGCGTGAACAAAACCTGCGCTGACATAGTCCCCTATGGAGCTGCAGGGTTACTGATCATGTGGCCTGATAAAATCTTACAAAGCTGTACAGTAAATCTTTAGAGAATACGAGGACTAATCCGTTACAGGTTCAATCACAATTAATCAGCTTCGTTCTTTTTTTAAAATGGCCAGTATCTCACAGAAACCATAAAAAGATTCCCAGGTGGCACAGTCTGAGTTGAGATATACTTTTAATTTTGAACGTCACGCTTTCTCAGGTGTGGATTGCGGCTCATCGGTTCTGCGTGATGGCTTGAAATTCCTCTAATGGAATTTAGCGGTCCTGTTTTCCTCATTTTTTCATTAGTTTTTTTTATGTCCCCTGTTTTCTCTTATCTTGTGTCATGCACACGCCAAGCTTCTCTGTGTTGGGTGTGCCTGTGGCACAAGACATGTTGGATCATTTGATTCCAGCTAATAAACGGCGTCAGCCCAGAGAAAGGCATAAATGAGTTGTGGCCGCTTCCTGCTGCCTGCCTGGAGTGTGCAGCAGCAAGTCAGCTCTCTGGATGTAGGCTGATTGTGTCACAAGGGTCCAGATACTGTATATATGTATATGTATATATATACTGTATATACTGTATAAGGGAAACAATAAAACCTCGTATAGCTTGGTGGCAAAAAAACAAGTATCACTATAAGTATGCAGTAAATGATGGGTTCTTATTTTCTTGTGTTTTTCAGTTTTTAATGTTTCACTTAATTACCAAACCTGCTCAAAGCTGTGTGCTTGAAATGCCAGTTTTCAGTTTCTTGTTCATTCAGTAGTAAAAGTAACTCAACTTAAAGTAACGCATATCATGTCCGCAATGTGTTCTGCACGTATAATATGCAAGTACATAAGTATACAGTGCTGGGCATGTGCACACCAACACAGACATGAATCCAAACCACATGCTGTCTACATCCCCACACAGTTACTCATATACTAATATAACATCAAACCCACTCCTTCCTTCACAGAAAAACACACAAACAAACGTGTATTCTGAGTAAAAATGAAGACACTTCCTTGTTTACACATTTTACTGCTCTGCGTTCTGATTAGCGAGTAAAGGGAAGTGGTAATGAACTGTGAACATGCTGTTTCCTTCCATTCGGAGTATCAGCTCGTTCCTCCGCTCTCCCCACCAAGCGCCGTATTACTATTCTAGCCTTACACCGCTCCCAATTAATTGTGGCCTCTCGCTCATCCCCTTTTGTTTATATTCAGTGTCAGAATGGCTGTTTATGCTATTTTCTTAGCACACTGGTGATGATGATACGCCAGGGTATCGATGAGCTGTGACATTATGAAGCCTGCTAATGTTTTTAGATAGATAGATAGATAGATAGATAGATAGATAGATAGATAGATAGATAGATAGATAGATAGATAGATAGATAGATAGATAGATAGATAGATAGATAGATAGATCTTTTCAGTTTTGCAGTATTGTTTACACACAAACGTCTCCTACCTAGAACTTTTTTTAAATTTAACACAACACCTCGTTGCTCCAGCTCACAAAAACAAAAAGTGTGAAATCACATTTCCTTTCTATCTCGCCTGTACAATCTACAGCAGCACCTCTGCCTTTGCCTATATCGTGGTTTGCGATGTGTGTGTGTGTCTGAAAGAAGGTTTGTATCAATCTTTTGTCATTTTTATTGCTACATTCTTATCAGGAGATAGGACCCAGGCTCAAATGAGGCAGGTTGACAGTTATCGCATTGCAAATAAATGTGGGTGTGTCCATTTTTGTGTGTGTGTGGGTGATTGTGCTGGTTAGGTAGGGACGAGGGGGGGTCAGGTTGTTGGTGGCGAAATTATTTACAGCTTGCTGATGAGGTTATCTTCATCATCCCTTCCTCCTTTTCGGTCTCCTTCAACACACACACACACCAGGACGCCTGTAATTAGACAGTTAAGAGTCACACAGATACTCGTGTAATGGTTACGTCAGTGTCCCATATATCTCCTATGCCTGTGGAAGTGCATATAAAAAGCATACAATAAAAACTATGGACATTCACATTCATAGTAAACACTGCCTTTGCAATAAATTCATAATCAAATAACGTCGCTGAAATCTCATGTACCAACAGCTTTATCATTCTTTGCTCGCGCTCAGAAATGCACACACTCCTACAACTCCATCGTCCTCTAAAATAGTCAACGGGCACGCCATCAGAGCGAGAAAACCCTGCGGAGGCCCTGGATGTGGAGGTGTCAAACATGGAAGTGTCAAACAGTGCCCACTCACCATCCCAAACCTTTCTTCATCCTTAGTATACGTGTGTGTACGCATGTGTGTTTGTGCGCGTGTAGCGCTGCGGCGTGTGTACAGTGTGTGTGTCCGTGGGCAGCTGTCACCTCTAAACAGCAAAGTTTTGAAATGACAGGGCCAAGCGATGACAGTTCAGCTACTGCCACCGGGCAGGTTAGAGACCGGAGCCTCTCTCCATCTAACACCCCCTCACTCTCACCCTCTGTCCCTCGACTCCCCTCTTGTTCTATCCCTCTCTACTTCTCTCTCCCACTCAGTTTCGTGTTGTGACTGCCTGTGACAGGACTCGTGGGTTTCTTGCTGTTTATTCCATGTGGTTTTCTCGCTGCAACAAGCTTGCGTTTCTCCCAGCAATTTCAAAAATATTGACTATGAGCTGCTAGTGGGTGTCTATAAGAAGAAATAGTGTAAGTGCAAATGTACCTACTCGTGTTTTTGGCTAGCAAATGAATTTGCATACAAATGCAGAGTAAGAATAAAGGCTATCGTGCATGGTGTGTGCAATCCCCTGGGAAGCTGTAGGTAGCTCTAGAGTGATCTACTTTGCGACTGTAACATACTTACTGCATGCCAAAAATGAGAAATGATTTCAGTTTGTCTCAGAAAAATGAAGCTAAATTAGTAATATAGTTATCACAATATATGCTCTTTATACGAGCAGTTCCCAGGCCTAACTCACAGTTTGACACTGTGTTTTGTGGTGGTTTAACTCAAAGGTCTAACTTATTGAACTAGTTCTGGGTTTTGTCATTTAGCTTCATAGGAGCACCTGTTCTCCTGTGGATAGCGTTCACTTTAACCACCTGCAACAGCTCATCGATAGTTTGTTCCACAGCACAAAGAGATCAAATCAGAATTGACAGCATATAGAGGCCATTGTAGGTTATATTTTTATAAACAGACTCACACAGGAAGAGCTGAAAATAGATTTAATCTTGAATGCGCTCTGGAGAAATACATTTGCGTTGTGTGGGCTGAGTAAATTTCAAAGTGCATGCTGACCTCTAAGTTAATCCTCGCCAAGTTTGTTGCTCACAAGACTGATGGACACACTGGATTTGTGATTCAGCAGCATAGACCTTTCTAGTCTTGGGGTCTGTCTTGTGTAGCTGTATAATAAAGCAGAAAAACTCCATGTAAAAGTTTGTTTGTGCTCTCTTTACCAATTACATACGGATGTGATATGTGTGCTGGCACTGACAGACAGCCGTGCTTTCCAAACATGTTTGTTCTGTTTGCACAACTGCATGTCTTTAAACACTGCCCCACAGAGCTCTGAAGGATCATTGTTTCTTTGCACCTACTCAGCGGAGGCTGTACAGTGGGGCAAAAAAGTATTTAGTCAGCCACCGATTGTGCAAGTTCCCCCACTTAAAATGATGACAGAGGTCAGTAATTTGCACCAGAGGTACACTTCAACTGTGAGAGACAGAATGTGAAAAAAAAATCCATGAATCCACATGGTAGGATTTGTAAAGAATTTATTGGTAAATCAGGGTGGAAAATAAGTATTTGGTCAATAACAAAAATACAACTCAATACTTTGTAACATAACCTTTGTTGGCAATAACAGAGGTCAAACGTTTACTATAGGTCTTTACCAGGTTTGCACACACAGTAGCTGGTATTTTGGCCCATTCCTCCATGCAGATCTTCTCGAGAGCAGTGATGTTTTGGGGCTGTCGCCGAGCAACACGGACTTTCAACTCCCGCCACAGATTTTCTATGGGGTTGAGGTCTGGAGACTGGCTAGGCCACTCCAGGACTTTCAAATGCTTCTTACGGAGCCACTCCTTTGTTGCCCGGGCGGTGTGTTTTGGATCATTGTCATGTTGGAAGACCCAGCCTCGTTTCATCTTCAAAGTTCTCACTGATGGAAGGAGGTTTTGGCTCAAAATCTCACGATACATGGCCCCATTCATTCTGTCCTTAACACGGATCAGTCGTCCTGTCCCCTTGGCAGAAAAACTGCCCCATAGCATGATGTTTCCACCCCCATGCTTCACAGTAGGTATGGTGTTCTTGGGATGCAACTCAGTATTCTTCTTCCTCCAAACACGACGAGTTGAGTTTATACCAAAAAGTTCTACTTTGGTTTGATCTGACCACATGACATTCTCCCAATCCTCTGCTGTATCATCCATGTGCTCTCTGGCAAACTTCAGACGGGCCTGGACATGCACTGGCTTCAGCAGCGGAACACGTCTGGCACTGCGGGATTTGATTCCCTGCCGTTGTAGTGTGTTACTGATGGTGACCTTTGTTACTTTGGTCCCAGCTCTCTGCAGGTCATTCACCAGGTCCCCCCGTGTGGTTCTGGGATCTTTGCTCACCGTTCTCATGATCATTTTGACCCCACGGGATGAGATCTTGCGTGGAGCCCCAGATGGAGGGAGATTATCAGTGGTCTTGTATGTCTTCCATTTTCAGATGATTGCTCCCACAGTTGATTTTTTCACACCAAGCTGCTTGCCTATTGTAGATTCACTCTTCCCAGTCTGGTGCAGGTCTACAATACTTTTCCTGGTGTCCTTCGAAAGCTCTTTGGTCTTGGCCATGGCGGAGTTTGGAGTCTGACTGTTTGAGGCTGTGGACAGGTGTCTTTTATACAGATGATGAGTTCAAACAGGTGCCATTCATACAGGTAACGAGTGGGGGACAGAAAAGCTTCTTACAGAAGACGTTACAGGTCTGTGAGAGCCAGAGATTTTCCTTGTTTGAGGTGACCAAATACTTATTTTCCACCCTGATTTACGAATAAATTCTTTACAAATCCTACCATGTGAATTCATGGATTTTTTTTCCACATTCTGTCTCTCACAGTTGAAGTGTACCTCTGGTGCAAATTACTGACCTCTGTCATCATTTTAAGTGGGGGAACTTGCACAATCGGTGGCTGACTAAATACTTTTTTGCCCCACTGTAGCTCAAATATGATTCAGTCACAGAATTTGAAGGTAATGTGAATGTACCGAACATGCTTTGGCCACGTGTCATTATGAGAGGATGTTTATTTGTTGCAGGATTGCTGTTGGTTCTGGTGTCTTTCGTATCTTTGAGAATGATGAAAGGTCTAGTGACGGTAATTATTTCCAGATTCTATTATGTTCATATTGTGAGCTGTCACCCTTGACACAGATCACAATAAGCCATCAGTCTGATTGTGACCAAAAACCCCAGACCACTCGAGTTTCAGTTAAGACACTATTGCAGCTCTACAGCAACTTCGTCTTTGAAAAATACCTGCCCTCCCTCTGACTTCCTTTGCTTACTCAAACACCGCCAATCACACATAAGCATATATACTCAGACAAACATAGGAGCACCACTTCACAGCACGCAGACAGATGGGAAGCATTATTCAATTTCTTGAAAGGAAATCATTCCATATCACAAAAAGCAAATTAACAGTCATCCAAATATTTGGAGAATGAGATGAATTAAGGCCGCTTCCCCTGTGCTGGGATCCAGCAGGGAAACTCTAATTTTGGACTTAAGCAAAACAGGGAAAGGAAAATAAATATGTGCCAGTGGGGAGACAGCCGTGTCGTTGACCTCAGTAACACAACAGGCGAGACGGCGGGGACTATTCTGAAAGTATGGAAGTATGGGCTCTGTTTTTTCCAGAGTAGGACTCTCCACACAGGATGCAAGGTGTCAAACAAGGACCTTGAGTCTTAAAGAGGAAGAAGTGTTTCCTTTATGGCACTTTGCACCTTAACTGCCAACGTAGTATTTGCCAGATGTTCTGCAAAGTAACATCTGCACAGTGTTGGGAAGTTTATTCCACTACAGGTTACAGAATACATGCCCCAAAATGTATTGTAAAATGTAAAATCTATTGCTATTATATATAATATACTGTTGCTTAATATAAAAGGAGTAACAGTTGGGTGGACATTAGGCAAGGCTGCACTTTTTGCAGTGATCTCGTATAGAAAACTATTTCTGTTTTCTTTTTGACTGCTTTCAGAAGCGCACATGATTATTTGCAGCTAGCAGGTTGTTAATGCTGTCCATCAAGTCTAACAGTCTGCAGTCTATGAACTAACCTCAGCTAACGCCAGCTAACAACCTTCAGTAATAGTAATAAATCACACAGCAATACTGCGTCAAAGATACTGAGGTGGCACATAACCCAGGTAGCTACCACAACTAAAACAAGGTAGTTGCAGCAGGCTAACATTTATTTTTAAAGAACTTACTTCCAGGTGTTTGTTTAGGTTGGAGTGTTTTGATGCTGAGCAGCTTGGTTGCTGGCAAACAGAGTTTGCCTTGCACGGTCAGATTTCATCCCTTTTTTCTTTAAATGGGAAGTGGTGTTGGAAAAAGAAAAAATGCATTCCTGCTCGTGCACTGCTGGATCTGTTGTGCTGGCTCCGGGTCTTTGTAGTTCCACATTTAACATCAAGGGCTAATTACTACCTATAAATTACTAGCCTGACCTGGAACAGCCCCAGCTGAGCACTAGGCTTTCTATAGCTGTATCAGAATCTCAATCTCATTTTAACAAATTTGATCAGTTTCATGATTTTGTTTAATGATTAGCAATAAGTTCATAATCAGGTTTGCATGAAGCAATGCATGATCTCAACATTTGTCATGTTATTATTCTGGAAAGTCATTTAAAACTGAAATAAGCTGAGTAAGATAACATTCTCCACAGCTTAAAGTGTCCTCACCCTGACTTTTACAATTATGGGAAGGTTAGCTTATCACTGTGTTAGATTTATGCTGCCTTTCAAGCATCCTTCATTTCCACTTACTTACTAGATCAAGCAATCCCCGGCGAGTCTATAAAATCTCACAGCTTACTTTTCTTTAATTAAATGCCACTCGTAATGCTCCCCGGTGCACCCCGTATATCTACAGCCATAGCTGATGCTTTTAAAAGCAAAGAGCCACCTTTAATGCGCTGCGCCGTCTGCGGCTCAGCTGCACCAAGGGGACAGAGCAACAGACATCCATCTTAACAAGGTCACACCGTTTGATTTTTAATATAACGGTCAGTGCTCGGGCCCTGCGTCCTCCTTTAAAATATTAGCGCTCATTAATGATTTGGAAGCTGCCCGCCCCTCCTCTTCTCATAAAAACCCATCAGCAACCATTCTCCACACGAGGGTGAGCACAGTCAGATCTGTGCTTAGACCTGCTCCCACTCACTGCCAGGGGCTGGCCAAAAGCCTTCTTTATAGGCCAGCTTTATAGCGTTCATTATGCACACTTAACAGGCACTGTAATTCTCTCAGATGGGTAGGGGAAGTGAGGCGATTAGCTCTTGGGTCTAAACGTGGGTTGCCTGAGACTTTGACCTTTTGTTTTGGACATGAAAGATGATGTTTCTGGTTCGCGCAGAGGGAATTCCAGTTTTCTGTGCAGTCTGTACTCTCTATTACATATATTTATTTTTTTGTCTATTTTTTCCATGCTTCTGAAAAAAAATTACATCTAATCAGGAGGAAGTAGGCTGAGATAAGGTCTCCTCTTATAGCAGAACTTTGATTATTTTCCTCAGGGCTTGTATAAGTGTTACTGCATTCTTGTTTTCTGTTAACAATTTATTCCACTGGGCTTCCAGCACAAATGCTGAGTTAAAGTGACTGGAAGTTGTTTTCACTTTGCTGTGTGTGAGATGAAAAAAATGAGTCTTAAAGGGTCAGGGTCAAAAACATCTCACACTCCTACGCAAACAGCTTATTAGAGCCAAGCTTTTGTAGAGGGGTTTAACTTTTCTGTACTTCTTGTTTTTTACTTCCCACTCATTTAATGTTGAGCTGTGAAAATAGGGGACGAATGTTAAGCAGCACTCTATTGTAATCTACCACTGCCTTTGTTGTCCTAATTCAGAGCTTTAAATCTAAATGTCTTCAGAGAAACTCGTGAATCATGACCTGATCATCTGATGGATGGCATAGTTTCTCTCATGTGATCCTTGCTTACACTAGCCTGGGTATTCCACGTCAAACACACCTTCCAGAAGCACTGAACCCATAACATCCTCTCACCGTGGCTTATCTTCCTGCACAGATGGACTTCCAGGAGTCTCATAACTTCCTTACGTTACTGTCCTGTGTGTGTCCTTGGAACTGGCAGTGTGTTTACACAGCTCATATTGTTGTCTGCCTCCTGCTGGCCTCTCCTGCCTATGAGACTAGCAGGTCACAGTCCCACCACACCATTAGAACACTGAGATGCATTATTTCGATGCACAAAATATTGGCTGCTGTCATTGGAAATGTAGGTGATAAATCTTCAGACAGTGACCTCATAAAGCATACTTGACCTACAAGATGAGGAGCCTGAATGGTCCACGCACCATTAAGTTCACACAAGCCATCGAGATTAGGTTTCAGCGCACCAGCTGCATGTGGTCAGAACCACAGTGGCACTTTGAAAAGTCACCAAATCGATGCCCTGCATCAACGGCCAGTACATGTAATGGCTGTAACTGCTGTTACGGGCATTTTTACCCTGGAAATAAGAACTTAACCACCCTAAGTTACTGCTGATAAATACAAAACAGCGGTATAAGTCAGTGTTAAAAGTGGGCGAGTGTGTCAACTGATAAATGTGTTAATTTTTGAAAAATGTGTTTGTTTTTTTATTTGATTTTAGTAACACATTTCTAAAAAAAAGAGAGAGAGAGAGCGGGATCAGCAGTATTCAACAATGTAAAGATGGCAGAGCTTTCAAACGACACAAAATTCCACAGTGGTACTCTGTGCACGTGCTCAGAGCCACACCCTCTGTCATGGGCAATGGAGTGGACTCAGGCACAGACTGGGATTCACAGTTCAATACAGATTCTTATTTACACAGACACCAGGTGCGATGCATATACAAGTGGGGGAAATCCGGGGTTTCAAGGGTCCAAAGGGGAGGTTCGAGAAAGGGAATGGCTCTCTCACACTCGCACTCCGTCACGGTTCCACACACCAACCCACTCACGTCCCAAGATTAGGTCACAGGTCCGGGGAAACTGTACACAGGAGAGGGTAGTTACAACGAGGAAACAAACTCACGAAGAAAAACGTTTATGAAAGCTAGAGTCTAACATGTCTCGCACAATCATCCAGCAATGAGAGGATCTGAGTCCCGGCCTTAAATGGCATAGAAACACAACAGCAGCATAATTGGAGACAGGTGTGTGGGCCAAAAGCAGAAGCCCGCAGTGAGCTCCGCCCAGGCAGAATGACGACAGGAAGAAAGCAGCAAAACAATAAACATATGTAGCCTCGTGGGGCCGGCTGGGCACACACAGGGAACACGACACCCTCAATGTGGCAATATCCAGAAATCAAAATTGTACCTGTATCATCCAAACAATACAGCTTTAACAATACAACAATACAGAATTAAATGTAAAGTCATCATCATATTTCAGCAAAGTAGTTTTAGGAAGTTAGTTTCAGCAAGTCAGTGCCAACGCATGAACTGAAACTGTAGTAATAGTCTGACAGCTAAACTCCAGACTTGTCACCCACTAAAAACAGTTGGCAAGTTATGAAATACAAACACAGGAAGGGGGCCCAGCCTGTGGCTGAACTCCTGCACTGAGTAACTGAGTTTGTCTGTTCAGTTCATGAACGCTTGTTGTGAAAAGAAGAGATGACACGAGAGGATGGCGGCAGACCTATGGTGTAGCTTTTTGAAAACATGTCGCTGGCATCAAATTCAAAATGTGTACATATATGTTTCCTAATCTAAAAAACATTTGCGTAACTTGGCGTAATTTCCAAGTAAGAGCAAAGCATTCTGTAGAGACAGTTATCAGACTGCCTCGGTCTTACTTGCGTTAATCATTAAGAAAGATTCAAAGTGCGCATCTTTTGAGTGGTTTGGGTGGAATAGGAAGGGTTAAAGTAGGCCTGGATCTGCTCTGGTGCTTCTTTTTAAGAGCCCCACTTAAGGTCTCTTTTTGTGGTTCCAGATGTTTTGTGTAGCTATTTATTTAGCTTGTAAACAGGCCGACAAAAAGCAGCGGGCATGATGATGGAGAGGGAAAACCGCAGTGACATTGTTGCAGGGCCTTAGATAGCTGTGTGCTTAAAGTTATTTAGAGCCGGGTTTGGGGCAGATGACTTAATCACCCCTGAGAGGGAAGTTACAAAATTGAAATGCAAATCTTAACATTTTGGAATTCATTGGGGTTGACATGGCCCCTTGGAACAACAACAACAACCAAAAGGAACGTGCTTTATGAAAGGGGGTGGGGAGAGTTCTCATTTCTTGCAAATGCTTTCTCTAAAAGGGAATAGGAATAAATGAGCCTGACCTTCTGGCTTTGTTCATTTTACTGCAATCCTGCCCTTCTCTAATGTTTCCTGGGAAGAAAGCTATAATCGACAGGCTTGGTAGCTTCAAAGTTCCCATATGGAGCAGGTGGATCATCCCTAATGCTGCGACATATTAGAACATCTGCCGTGTAGTCAAGTAACGTGCTAACCCCTCTAGGTACAAGAAACGGGCGTTGAAGTTATGATGACAACATGATTTGTCATAATTATTTAACATTAATGTTTGCAGAAAACTTTATCTTCGAGTATCACTCTAAGTTGCCGTGGAAACTAGCAGGAACTTTAGCCTTTGAGGAATTCAAAAGTGAAAGCAATGAGGTGAGAAATCAGATTTTTATTTCGAATGAAAACTGTTAGAAAAAAGCTTTATTCTTTCTCTTTCTTTAACAGTTTTTTATCAGCCAGTTATTCAGACATTTTCAACTAGAAGGTGCATAAGCATCTAACACACACATACACTCATGTACATCTTTCCCTGATGTATGGCAAGTTCTGATCTGTATCTCCCACACAGGCTTCCCCAGAGAAATGATTAAAATCAGAGAGAGAGAGAGAGACAGGCCTTGAACATCGCTGCTTATGTGTGAACAAACAAAAAGCTGCCAGTAATTGGATTCACATTGAGGGAAGTATTTAAAACAGTCTGATAACTGATGCAAGCTGCCAGCTATTGCATGGCATTTTATGATCCAGTTGCCTTTACTGGTCTAGTTGTGCTCCAGCGGAACATAGTTATGTTGAGCAGCTCCCTTTCCACCTCGGAGAATACAACATTCAGGAAAGGTTTCAATCTGAAAAAGCTCAAAGATCTTTTCCCTCTGTTTCCTCAACATTTCCTGCTTTTGGCGCGTTTAAATGTGCCATTCATTCACTCTGTTTAGGCTCTGTGTCCACAAACTATTAAAGTGCTGAAAGCACCCATGACCTCATTTTCAGAGTGTTTTTCTGAAGTGCTTATTGTTGCTAGGTTACAAAAGACTATCATCCCCAAATTTTTCTCAATTACCTGTAGTGATGATATCGTAAGTCCCGCCTCTTACTGGTTTTGAATTGTCATTAACAGACAAGTGCCGCAATCTTCCAAAAGTTGAGTTATTTTCAAGTGAAGAACAAAAATCTGTGGACATTTTTGCTCCAAGGACGTTGAGCGCTGTCAACGCTGAGATTCATAAGATTTATATGGAAAATAGCTGCTGGGAGCACCAAAAGCACTGCCTGTGAACACAGCCTCCTGGAAAGCTACAAGATGTTTTTTTGCAGTACATTTCAGATGAAAGCGTACTTCCTCTCTTTGATATTTGACATGTTTAAATGCAACTTAAAGAAAAATGGACGCTGCAGGAGGCTGACATATGGGAGTGTAATCCAAGCGGGCCAAATACCACAAGTTACAGATAATTAAACCGGTGCAGGGCTGATTAGAGGCAATAAGACAAGAAATTGGAGAATCATGGCCAGACAGAGCGTATCTGATTGTTTACATACCTTGAACTAAGAGAGAGAGAAAGAAGAAGTAAGGGAGAGAAGTGACTGCCATTTTATGTCGAGCTTTGAGGTGAGCAAGATAGAGATCAACTCCAGATGGCTGCAGTCAGAGGGCCCCGGGCTCCAGGGACACCATTGCCTCACAATCCATCGCTCACCCAGACACAGACACTCCATTACGCTGGTTCTGAACCGGAATTAAATCCCATCTCAAACATGATTGTCTTTCAACCTCTGCTCCATTGTGTTGACATTGGCCTCTGCCGGCTGAGGAAGCAGATACCTGGAGACTTGGGGCTGAATCATGGCTCAGCCTGCGTGGTCATAGAGGAAAAAGTTACTCAAAAGTGGGCTAAGAGGTAGATGACTGTGCAGTCTTTGAGTGTATTTGAACAATAGGTGCAGCATGGTGGACGCTCACAATCAGCTCTGACATGCTGAGTAATGTTCTGTTTATATGAGTTATATGAGTCTTAACTGAACTTGGCTACACATTATACCAGTTTAATTTTATTGAGGTTGTGTGAGTTCTAGCAATACTTCCACTTTATGTTGGTTGATCAATGAAAAGAGAGTTCAGCCTGGTATCACTCGGCTGTTTGATAGCTAGCATCTGTAACTCGTGACTGGGATAATAGTTTCGGTTGTGAAACAGCAAGACATCCAAATACTGTTACACAATCATACCGATCACATTTATATAGTCTATTAGACTGATTAAAACCATTAATTCTTTCTTTCTTTCTTTTGGTAGACACAACTTCATCAACTGCTCTTTAGCGTGGCACTGAGAAGTACTAATACTTGTTATATGTTACCCTCGTTTCATTGGGATTTTTAAGATACTCCCAGTGTATGAATGCATTTGTCCACATGTGTTGTAACACAGTTGCTGACTAACATGGTATAGAGCCATGTCTTAAATGGCTATCTGGTGGGAAAATAAGCATTTTCTTCACCTGTAGATCAAAGTGAAACTTTTTAGTGACTTGTAATGCTGATTATTCATGAAAATGTCAAGTTAAACAAAGCAAACAAACATATTCATTAACAGACCTGAAATGACTCAGTGCTGCATCTGGTGGATAAAATAAGCTACAGTATTGTTGCAATGCAACGTTTCCCAGAAGCCCACCGGCTGAACTGGATGATGCTTGTAATTTTCCAAATTGGACAATCGAAGATGTTTTAATCATGTAATTACTTCGATTCTTCTGAGACTTAATTTGAGAGTTGAGACATTTGGTCAGAAAATCAAGATAACATGTGGCAAATAACTACATTCACACATGAGGAATGTAGTGAATGTACCAGCGATTCTGCCGTGTTTGGATTTTTGGGAGTTTCTCTCTCGAGTTGCAAAAAAAGGAGGAGAATGTTTAAATCAAGCGCACGATCTGGGTTAGTAGCACTAAAAAGAAGAACGTCATATTTTTCACTGAAATGAACTGACTGCGCCTGTGATTGCGCTCACACTACTGTGCTATTGTCGCGTTCAGTCAATCTTTCTGTATGCATGTTGCTTCTAGAATAGCGAACCAGTATTTGTCTTTAAAACCATTAAACCATTACTTTATATTCGATTATTTATTTTTCATTCGGAACGAGAGAAAAAAAATCATCCAACAATTCCAGATGTGCGCCTGATTTCGATGATGCGTGGATTACAGTGTAACGATAATAAGGCTGCAGCACATTGCTTCGATGGGTTTGCCTGAACTCACCACATCCTATACTAGACAGACACACAGACTGATAAATATTTATGCTTCTGATTATTCTGTGTGCATTATTAATTGTACGAAAACATCCCTCCAAGAGGATCTCATTAGGGTAGGAAATAAGTCAAAGCTAATAAAGCTCATAGTTGAAAAAGCACTTTTGAACATCATTCCCTATTTCCTCTCTTTATTCCGCCTGTGCTGAAGTTCATAAAATGCACTGTAAACGCATTCATTAGAATTAGTATTTCCTCAAACTGAGTTGACTGGAGAAATTGTGTGTGATTAAATATTAGCTTGAATATAATTAGCATTTATTAGCAAACTCTGCTATGGCAGATAATGAAAATCTTAATGAAATGCTTTGTTGAATTATGTGTCGGGGGTGGGGGTGTCGGAGGTTGATTTTTTTATATATTTTTGGTTCCCCGCACACTTAGAGTCAGCATGCCTGAGCTCACAGTACAACATACATTTTTTATATTAAGTGATAATGTCGACAGCTGCTGTAATTGTAACATCCGACTAGTGGGCCCCTTCGCTGAGGCAGTGTTTTGAATCTGTCTGCTCTGTACAGCAGCCTACAGTTAGTTTAATAGGCTCCTCAGTCTGGTAGAGCTATTACCAAATCCAACACAGACCATTAGGCTGCACGGGCTTAATTGCACATTAATTGGATAATTAGTCCTGCACTTTGTTTTTCTCCCATTTTCTCAAATCTTCTCCCTCATTTTGGCAAGCACTCGGTCATTTTATAAATTTGCCTTTTGTCATTACGGTTTTCGGCGCAACGAGAAAATGCAGTTGTCGATGCCATCGTCACGTGACTGGCAATTTGCCGTGGGGAGCACTCGCTCCACAGGGGGGTGTGGAAGCCGAGGTTTAGAGGGTCGAGGGAGCGCTAGGCTGTCTTCCTCCATGTTGACCCACAATGCACGCTGTGTTTGCATCTCCGCCTGCACAGAAACCAGGAAGAGGCATGCATTGTTAAATAGGCAACAACTCTCTAGGTCCACGAGGTGCATTATTTATGAACGTTTAAAAGAGATTTTATTCATCCCTTCCTCACATTTCTATTCCATTATTGTTTGTGCTCCAGGCATGTGTCTCAGCACTCTCAGATTGCTGCCATTAAATCCAGGGATCCATCGATGGAGTTATCAAAGTAAATGTTTGGCACATTTGATAGCGTTTGAAATATCCTCCTGTTATAAAGCTCTCCGGGGAGAAAGAGGGACAGGTCTTTCATGCAAATAGCCGGTTTTCTGATATCACATGCTGTCTAAATATCCACACTTATCTCAGCACTGTCAACAAATACACAGAGCACTTGCTTGATGTTCGGCTGGATGGGAAACGAAGAGAAGGCGCTCATCAGGCCAGACAGCACGTAATGAAATCATTATCTTAAATTTGCAAGCAATCGATCTAGCGAGTTCAAGGTGATTTTACTGACCAAATGGTAAACATGTGGATGGCAGATACTTAGAAAGCCAAAAATGTGGATGACGACATGTAAATTGATCTATTAATTTTGTAATTCAAAGCATATGAATGCAATTTTGCATTCGAGTAGATGGCGGGTGTGTTTTACTGTAAAATGACTTTGGGGAACAGGGAGGAAATGAGTAAGAAAAACAAAGGTAGTGATGAACTGTGAGCTGCTCTGCCTTAATGAGTACAGCGCTGGCGTCCTCTGCCAGACCCTGATAGGTCTCCTGATTAGACAAGTAAAGCTCTGTCCTTTATTATTCCCACAAGATGCAGCACTTGCTTTTGCCTCTGCACTAATAATAGCCATAAAGTGTGATCATTCCAAAGTGTTAAAACGCTCCCCATAAACATCGGTCTGTTTTCGTTTTGTTTATTATTCATCTCGTCCAATTACCATTCTAAAGGGGGAGTGTTTCTTGCCAGACGCTGAGGGAATAGCAGATTAAAAGGCAATGAGGAAACATCTGTGTCTTTGCTTTGCCACAAATCTGCATCTCATTCCTACCGCTGGCATTCAGATAGACAGCGCCTACAATGCAGGGAAAAAAGTAAAAACGCCAAGGTGCATAGGGCTAGCGAATAGAGAGAAGGGTTACCATAGAAACACATACCTCACATGGGTTTATGGGCTGCATCCTATCACATGCTATCAGGAATTACCATAAATCTTCTGGCAGCGAGGGCGGTGGTTAAGGTGCATCTCAGCAGTGAATGACAATGTGTTGATCCCCACATATCTGGAGAGATGCATTCAGCCTCTTTAAATCAAGAGGAAAATGGCATCAGATTTAGCTTGTGACAATAGAAAGATGGAGAGTGCCTCTAATGCATTTCCTTTCATGAGCCTGTGTGCAAACACATATTGAAAATCGCAAAGAAGATGCCGGCTGCTTTTCCTTTATATTCATGCCATTGTGGATGTGAGTGATTGCGAAATCAGAAACTTATTGGAAAGCATAATACGGCACAGAGACTTGTATTTATCCCCCATAATCTTTGACTTGGTGTCATCGTGCTTATTCCGTACAGTCACGGTGCGGCTGCCTGCACAGAGCCAAGGCTCGCACTGAGAATTGTGTCAGAGCTCAGTGGTACATCAATGCAATTTCCACAAATGGCACCTTTCCCCAAGCTCCCATCCTCTCGACCTCTGGCGCTGAGTGACGACGCTGAGAGCATTATCAGATGTGTTTGAGCAGCTCCCGTCAGCACGACCCCGGTGGGCGGTACAGTTATCGAGTGACCTTTTCTGCATGGCTCCCTGATATTAACGCAAGCTCCCCGCCTTATTACCATGGGAACATTTCACAGAGTATTAGACTTAATAAATGACTTTTTTCCTCGGCTTCCGTCTCTCCTCCTCCTTCACCATTTTTCTCTCCATCCTCTGCTCCTGCTCCCCTCATCCTTCCTGCTCCTGAGCCGATAACCCGACCTCCCCAGGGGCCCGGCCTCCATAATCGCGTCAGTTCATGGCCCTCTTATTCCGCAGAATTGCTTAATTGGTATGTGTTCTACATAACTGTTGGAGTATTAGACTCACAAATGAAGGTTAGAACCTCAGTGCTTGTAATCGACTGAAAGAAATTGATTTGTGCTCAGCTGCCCTTCTGGGACGAGACTTTATGGTTCTCTGAAGAAATGAAGCTTTTATAATTGTGTGTTCTTTCCCCCCTCTTCTCTCCTCTGGTCTCTCTCTTTTTCTCATTTCCTCCCTGCTAACTGCTTTGTTGACATTCATCAAAAGGCACGATGCCAGCAGCTAAAAGGTGATATATCTGTCGTCCGTGTTACTGTGCATTGTGCGTACGTGACATAAAAGTGCTAAATGTGTGCTGTTTCTGATCGTGGTTTAAATACTGTGTCAGTGAATACGTGATCGTGCAGGCGTGAAGCGTCGTCATGCAGCATAAAAACTCATCACAGATCTCGCTGGGTTGTGTGATACTAAGATTTCAGATAAATAGCTCAGTTTAAGTGATTATGACTTTATTATGATCATGACTTTGTGGCTGAGTGGCCAGCAGGGTGGCGTGCATGAAATGCAATATAATGCTTATCAAATAAGGACATCATTTAGATTTTAGTCCAAAAGTGAACAAACACACAGTAAAAACGAAGGCCTGATTCTGCATTAAAAAGGGAACAGCCAAAGTAACTGTGGAAACTGTGTGGCAAAAGAAAAAGAGACAAGTTGTCGGAGGGGCCACAGGAGTCAACCATCCCAGGTTACTGAGAGCAGCACCTAGCAGCTGATTATTAGTTGCCAGTGTCTGTGTTCTGTGTAATGCATGACAGCTCCCTCTGACTTAGGTGACCGGAGATTATTTCTGCCTGCTTTCCAGGTCGGCACACTCAGATGTGCTCGGTGCAGAGGTTTGCTCAATGCAAAATCACATTTCACGCTTGTGCTAATGTCACCCGGCAAGTGAAGAGGAGTGAGAACTGGCAGGTGGTGTTTACAAATGAGAACAGCCCGAACCACGAGCCACCCTGACACCAAATGCTGATTTGATTATGGAGTGGCATGTAAGAGTATATGAATGTATGTAGCAGACCAGGTGGCACATTAAAAGTAGATTAAGTGAAACAGATGAGCGTCACATGTTTTTTTTGTTTGTTTGTTTGTTTGTTTTGTTTTGGGGGGGGTGTTTGTCCAAATGGATGTCTCATCCTGGAGCTTGATGAAGGATTTTAAAAACAAGGTGGTGGTTTGAGGGAAAGACTTAGTGTGTTTACTTGCGTTGGAATTATATTTAAAAGAGGAGAGCATGTTTGTTGCTTATTCTTCTTTGGGCTCATTCTTCCTTGTGAAGATGTTCTCTCTTTAGTGTCTTAGGTGATTCCTTCCCTTTAGGTGCTATCTGTTTGTACTGAGATAATTTCTGAGCTGAAAATGAGCACATTCACCAGCGCAGTACTTTGATGTATCTGCCCCTCAGTGACGTAAATTGCTCTTGAGTGCTTATAGCATTTCATTATTACAGTAGGTTCGTATTAAGAACTGCAGTTCTTTGAAATTATAAATCTTGCAGAACTTTTCAGTTTGCTTCTAAAAAAATGATTTTTTTTAATATATTAGCTACCTCAAGAAAGTCACTTGTGATTTACCATCTAACAAACTAAGAGGCAGAGGTTGCCACTGTCGGATCTTTTCTACAGTTACTAATCTGCAGACAACAGGAGCAGTTCCAGGCTGTACATCTACACCAAGGTTTAAAGTTTCCCCTACGTCAAGGATGAATAGAGTCCCCGGATCCAACAGGACAGCTGCAGCTGGACATTTTTAAGCCCCTCCTCTGGTAAAATATTTAATGTGCATCCATCCATAACTTTGTAAGTAATCCTGCTTACATGCAGACAAACAGACAAAGCAACGAAATCATAGACAAATCACAGAACCTCGACAAAACTCTGATATTTCGCTGGTTTCTTCATCTCAAAGCTCATCGAAATCTACCGTGAGGCTGCCAGAGAGGAAGGAAGAGCGTAGCTCTTTCATGTATCTGCACCAAAACAAGGTTTATGGGCTTGACACCGTTTCCACAGGATGTAACCCAACAAGCACATCATTTTATCACTGGAAAGCACTGCAATCAAGAAAACCAAATTTTTCCTACTAATACCACAGTTAGTCAGATCTAACCGACAGGATCTGCAAAGCTGAGCAGCTCCCCTGCACACCCCCACGACCACCCCCTAAGTTTGCTTGCCTGAGGGTGGTGCCCACAGGCGTGCTGTTGCTTTAGTGGCCTATGGGTAACTTTGATTGGACTGGAGCTGCATTTCTGTAGCTGTTGGCATGAAAGCTCTGCAGTTGGCTGGGGTTGTTTTTTATTTATTTTTATACAGAGGCTTAAACTTGTAGAAACAACACCATGTGAACTAATATTAATTTTTATTTGAGCTCTCAATAGCAAAGAGGATGAGGCAAGTCGGAACAAATCAGAAACGTACTTTTTGCTGTGGTTTATTTTATAGTCTGGAAAATAAAGACTTCTATCCTGAATCTTGTGCAACACATCCATAACATAATGTGTCGTTGCTCTCCTCAGCATAATCTTTTGACGCCACAGTAGCTGATTGTGAACCTGGATGACCCATAATTCTAACTATATGTGTGCAGTTCTTATTCTACAAATCTTGGCAATTGTTAGCAAATGCAAATTGAGCTTTGATGTCCTGTAGCAGCAGGCCCAATCCAATCCCCTAATCAACCGTGTGTGATTTAACAGTGCATCCTAAGCATTAGTATTCCAGAGCAGGATCCCTCTTGGATCCAGGCTAGGATTATCCAAGCTCTTAACATCTCAGCTAAGCTGGTTAACACCTGTTTTTATTGACATCTGAACACCATCTTCTTTGGTTTTAAAAGATCTCCCCTTGCTCTCACCAGCAGGTTAGTCTCTCTTCTTCTTCCAGGCTACAACCCACTTAAATGACCATTTTTCCCAGCACAAGTGTTGGTAGCAGGCCAGCAGCAGTACTGAAGAGATTAGAAGTTAAATCACAACATTAACATTCTCACAAGCATCATAATTGCATTCCTTATTAGAAATACAGCTGCATTAAAGTGGAGTCACTCTGGTGTATGATATAAATAACATGACCACAGCTAAGTCTTGTGAAGTCAGAGGAGGGCTTTTTTTTTCCAAGTCCTAGTCTAGACATGAGCTACAATTTCAAGAATTCCCCATTTTACTGTACATTTTTGTTCAAATTCTTTAGAGTAATTTGACAGGGAAGAGGGGAAAACAGGCTCTCTTTACAAGTTTATTACTCTTAATATTTCCTCTGGGGCCCATGTTTGCCCCAGTGTAACTGATGTAATATTCCATTCAGGCACTGATAAAGCCTGGGGGATTCTACTTAGCAGCGGCTGTAAAGTCCCAAAGAAATCCTCACACTCCCGTGTGTGCCTCTGTCTGTTTTGCCAAGGTCAGCAGGGGAAACTTTGAAGAATGTCCCAGGATTTGTCTAAATCATAAAGTATGGATCCTCTTAAGCATCGCAGGCATTAGAGCTGAGCCCTATCAATGATTCCATTAACCTAAATTCCAAACCAGGCTTCACAACATGACCACATTAACCTCACGGATTTTACCAAGCTCTTGATCCCCGGCTATTTAAAAAGACTGGAATGAATGGTCACTCACAATTGTCTGACTAGCAGCTACGTTTCCTGCGCCAGAGAAGGAATTATCTCTAATATGACCCCATGTTTATCTTTGGCCACGTGTCCACACGTTTTGTGGTTGTTTTTCTCCAACCTTACGACTATAACAGAAACTGATTAGACAATAGCAGCGGTGCTGTGCGAGGAGAGTTGACAAGGACAGAATCCCAAGCAGCTGATTTTTACCTTTCCTAGATGAGCAATAATCATTTCAGGCTAACGGTGCAGGGGCAAGCAGAGAAGAGGAAGAAACAAATGTCTGCCTTCATTAGGACAAAGGGAGGGTGAGCAGAAGAGCGCCTGACAAGCCAGTAACGCCTCATTGTCCCTGATCTCAAGTTTCATAAATTTCCACGGCTCTCGTTAAAGGACATGTCGCTGCTGTCACCAGGCGCTAACTCGTTATCTCCTCAATGCCGTAAAATGCTGTAATTAACATTCAACAACTGTAACCGATCCAGCATTTCTCCTCTCTAGCCGCTAATTGCCACGCTATTGTGCTTGCACATAAGTGCCCCTTTTGTATGTGTGCTTGTGGGTACACATTGCTGCGGTTCATTTTTGATTGTAAATAGAGGTGAGAAAGCAGCTCGCCTGAGCTCGAAGCTGAACCGCGTTCGCTTTCCTTTCCTTGCGAGCTTTCTAATCATTAAGTTTATGCTTCAGTCAAAGATTTAGTGTTTCCAGAAAATTTTCACCGACATCTGGACATTTTAAATGCCTTCTGTGCAAGAGTGAAATTCAGGCTTTGCCAGCAGATGCTTTTTTAGTAGACTCGTCACGGGCAACACAGCGTGTATTTATTACTGTATTGGAGGACTATTGGTTGAAATCACAATTACTGTTATTACAAATTTCAAGGCGATGTCTGCTCTTGGTTGTGAGGATATGGAGTGTGCTATTATTTAAGGCAATTCATCATTCTCCTATTAGCCATGCATGAGTGACCCTGCTAAGTCATATTCTTCACTTCATCATATACAATCTTGTACGGCTGCTACACAAGATCACTCAGAGAGTGCTGACTGCTCTTAATGACATCGTTTTGCTTTCTAGGTTTCAGATTTTCATTCATAGCTTCTTGTAGGTCCCCAGCTGTTTGAGCTCTGTCTTAGACAGATTGGTATATGCTTTCCTTTCAGCCGCTCCTGTCTGAACTGACTGCGGCAGCCATCACAAGGCCTTATGAATAATTAGTCTAGGTCAACTGATACTCTCCAGCTCCAGACACCAATGTCATCTACTCTGCCAGCACCAGCCAAAAGCCAGATTAACTGTGTGCAGTTCTTCTCAATTGAGTCAGTTAAAGCTGATGCAGCTCTTGTTATTCAAAGGTAGCTGGCTAGATGTAAGTCGATACGGGGTAACCCCTTGAGGCCAAGCGTGGAACAGGAGAAGGGACGTCAAATTATTGGTGTCACGGGGGCCACTTTTAGAGGCTACTACGGTGGTCTGTCACAGATATACAATCACCTGGTGCTTTGTCTGTGCTGCTGGGCCTTGGTTTCATTCTCCGGGGATTATGGCGAATGCCAGGGTAAGATTTCCGAGAGCCAGGAAGGCCCCAGGGGGACAAACAAAACCAAATTGTTGCGTAGTGTTTCTTGTCCAGGTTTCGTGTTCAGGTCAGAGGAGAAGTAGTGCATGTGTCTGGGGATGGAGCGGTGCGTTCACAGAATAGGGCTAAAAGCTTCATTGTCAGACACACGGCGTACTCGTCTGTTATGCCGCTTCGTTTTTTCGAGAGGAAGTATCTCTTCAGGTTGTTATGACATCAAGTGCCTCCATAGCAGCATCAGAGCTTCTCCACAAAGTCTTTGTGACTCTTTTTGAGGGTTAAGCAACTTAATTCCAAACGGTACCCTTTATTTTTGACTTTTAGGAAAGTCTTTAATAGATCGTTTAGTAACCTGCTGCTGTGTAGTTACCAGTCTGGCTTTTTTTCATGTTTCTCCTCACAGATCAAGTTTTTTTCTGCTGTCCGAGGCTTGAAAACTAAACGTGTATTTCACAGAACTAACTTTCAGTTTGTGTGGAGCTGTGGCTTAACCCCATATATAGATAAGCTGCTCTTTTAGCAACTCATGGCACCCTTGTGGTTTCACATGTTTGCACAATAGGCACATAGGTTGTGGTTTTTCTCAAATTTTCACAACGGCTCACCACCAACGAAACTGCTATAGCTGCAGAGCTTAAACTCTCACTGCCTGCTCGGCCTCCTTCCTGTTACATTTCTGTGAAAACGCCGTCTTAAATTTAAAATTAATTAGTCATCAAACAGATGACATTTTAAAGATTTTAAAATGCATCTGAACTGTGTTCACCTTGCTGCGAGAGCTTGGGAAGAAACAGGATATATTTTTGGCGAAATAATAAACATGTTGAGTTGTTTGCCTAGTGCTAAAATGCTCCATACGTCTCTTCATTAGAAACAAGCTTTAAACTCAGGCCATGGAAGAACCCGACCTTCTTTTTATATTAGTGCAGCTATTAGTGTAATAACCTTAGGCTCAATAAAGTATCAACGTCAGCTGATGTTGGTAAAGACACAAACACATCCCTTCAGCTAAAGTCCTAAATTGTGTACTTAATGCTTCTATTGGCTCTAATTTGACCTATAATATCAACGAGACCAGCTGAAGTCTTAAATGTCTTGATTGGACATAGATCTGGAAAAAATTATCTCTGACTGTGATTAATTTTTCACACAGCAACAATACTGACATGCCACTTGAGTAAAAAGAAAAGAAAGAAAGTCCTTTCACAATCACCATGAACAAATGAGAATGAATTCTCCTCGAGGGTATGGGGGGAGAAGAAGATGGAAAGTATAAATGAGGCAAAGTATCATCATATGGCATTTTTTTATTAGATTGTTAAAGATAGATCTAATTTTAATTTGGGCTAATGCGAGGAACACTATCAGCCATTGACCAAGGGTGTCTTATGACTTACTTGACGTACTTTGCTCAGCAGTCTTGTGCTTTTACTCTGAACTTAAATGCAGACAGTGGGTCGTGCACAGGGACATGGTAATTTTAAGAGCTCTCGCACTCCCTGCTCAGTTCATGAACTTCAAAACCCCTCCTCTATCCTACAGTTCAGCTCCTGGAAGTAGTGCTATATTAGTAGCTCCCAGAAAGCGTCGAGCAAGTCTGCTGCTTCTGTTTACAGCCTGTTCAATCACTCTGAGTACTAGTGGCATACTGATTTTCTTGGAAACACCAAATGCCACAGCCCATCCTGGCTTCTCGCTAGTAAGGTATTTATCATATGAAAATTTGGAACTGTCTGACTCGCGCGTTTTACTAGCCTTGTCCTGGAGCTGGGACTGATAAAATGTTGTAATATATGTACTGCAGTCAAAATGGAACATAAAAGTATCCCTGAATACTGTGAGATTTACACTCTGTCACAGGGAAGCGGTTACTTTTATGACGCTGTTGCACTGAACATAACTTTTGTAAAAATGGGTCATTTGTTTTTTATTTGTTTTGCTTTTTGTTTTTTGTTGTGTGCTTCAAGTAAGAGTCTAGACTAAAAGAAAAGCGACTCAAGTGTTGGTTTATTTTTTAGCATATGTAGTGTACTGTCTCCTCATATTGTGTATTTTATAACTCTATATAGTTCCAGTCTGTGTGTCTATGTGTGTCCTGTTCTTATGTGTATCCACTGGGGACCTCAAACCTTAGCCCAGGCTAAGAGCTGGTTTTCTGCCAGTTTTTCTGCAAGGCTACGAGAAAATTATCTGAGCTGTGTGGTTGCTCGTGGCACCCTAATGTAACATTAAGCAGGTTGACCAAGCTCATGCAAGATTGATGTCTTTAAGGCTGCACTTTGCATCTGTGACACTGACAGTAGGCTCTCGATCCCAAGGTCATAGGTCACATGACATCTTCATTACGTGACATAGATGCAGCCCATTCACCTAGTCTTCACAGACTGGAGGTTTCTGAAACATCTAGTGCAACTATTTAGAACTGCACGTTTACAGTGTTTGCTACCAACGTTATTAAAGTTAACATCACATTCATACAACAGACAACTTGTTGGGCACCGAATGTCAGCAGGCTTTTAATCATGTCGCCTCTGTCCTCGGCTCTTTCAGTTTGCGCTCTTTTTCCAGTCTCTGGCTTCCTGTGACTTGTCTATTTACCCAACATCTCCCTCAGCAATGAGGAGCATTTGCTCATCAGCCATATTTAAAGTGCACGCAGGATTAACTCAGCTGAAGACTTAACGCACATGCACAGTCACCCCATGCTCAGTTTGCTGTTTCCAGGCCGCAGATCGGCAAACGGCTCTGTTAGGCTTTCCTCTCTCTTATTCAATGTCGCTCTGGGCTACCCAGGCCTCTACCTCCTCCTCCCTCGTCCTCATTTCGCCTGAATTAATTGAGTTCTCATTTTTGTGAGAAAGCTCACAGGAGAGCTGTGTGAGAAGAGAGAGAGGAGTGATAGAAAGAATAAGATAGACACAGGAAGATCAGTGGTAGTAGCCTAGAGGGCATAACTCTCCCAGAGGTAGGCAGTCACCACTTCCTGGGGATGAAGGAGTCCCTCCACAGTGACTTATATCTTTATCCTCTCAGCACTCATCGCTCAGCGCTTATGGGAAACGACCCGTAGGCTAGTGGTAAGGGTCAGGCAGATGGGCCACTTCAACCCTTCTGACTCAAGAGAAATTTCCACCTAATTTAAGCTCTTTGTGTCTGTGACATTAAGAGAAAGGCAGGTTAAATGGTTTCTGATGAAATAATAAAAATACAGGTGTGTGCGCGTGTGTAAGATATACCTGGATTTTTATCATCATCATATAGTCAAGCTGTAATCCTGTAGCTCTTCTAGATACAGACAGACAAACTGGTAATGGCTAAATAACCGAACATAGTAGTGGTGGACAAGCAGAGGAAAAGTAGTGATAGATGCAGCTATACAGAGTGATCAGGAAGAAGGAACAGGAGGGTGAAGGCAACAGTGGTCCCAGTGGTAATCGGAGCATTCGGGCGGGTGACCCCCAAACTGGGCGAGTGGCTCCAGCAGATCCAGGAATTATATCCTACATCTCTGTCCAGAGGTGCAGTTCCAGGACCAGCAAAGATACTGCACTCCCAGGCCTCTGACAGAGGACCTGAGCTTGAAGGATAAATACCACCTGCAGGGCGAATGGGGAACTGAACATAGCAAGCTCACAAACAACCACATTAACAGAAACAGAAACCAAATGAGAAAAATCTGCTGTAGCATAAGTGAATGTAAATTTTAAAAGGTAACATCCTAAGCCAACATTGAAAATGATATGCAGTGTTTCCACAAAATAAAAAGTGCATAAAGCACCAAATATGTGACCCAACACATGTTACTAGTATAGAAGTGACGCCCAAACATGACTTTACAGTGTATTTGTGCCTTTTCTTGTACTCGTTACAAATACTCAGAATGGAAATAGCAGACGTCACGTGATATGCTCTCATTAACTCCAAACCATTGCAACTTCTTCCTTTGCAATATTCTTACATGGACTGACAACTTAGGTTGCTCTAAGTTGAGATAAACACTTGTCGAGCTGTTACAGCCAATCGCCCGCCTCTATTCCTCAATGTCACTGCCTTAGCACTCAATAATTCAAAGCTTGGTGGTAATGAGCTCCCCGTAGGCCCTGTCCCCAAGGATCCTCCCCGCTGTGCCTCCACTGTAATGTAGTTATATCTCATGTCAGCCTTCAAATCAATTACATTTCTATCTGATGGCTATGTAATTGCGCCTGATTGAGTTTTTGGCACGCCAGCCAAGTGTGTGGCTCCCAAACTCAAGCCAGTCAAAACAGGAAGCTTCATCAAATGAAACTGTATTTCATCCTGATTGAGGCTGCTCGCATGATAAGCACAGCTGTAATTATGATAATAATAACAATAGCAATCTGTGTTTTCTCATCTTTGTTGTTTTTTCCCCCCCTTGCTCTCCAGATGATTTTTTTGCCCCAAGGACAACGAGCAGTGTTTACTTTACTCAAGATGCAAAGCCTGATTTGATTGTTGGTAGCATGCGCAATTTAGTAGATTAAATGCAAAACATAATGCTTTTGTATAAATCTAAGTGTGTTTGAGTTTCACTTTGTTATAATGCAGCAGGAATTTTCTGCTGGACTTCACACCCACACAGTGCCTAATGATTTCTGCATGTTGCTTAGATATTAATGTCAGATATACAAGTGTGGAACTGCCAGCGGAGATCTGCTGGCTTAGTGCTGCATAATGCCAAGAAATGAGAAGTCGACTTTTGTCTGGAGCAACTAACTGACGCTGAGCTCGTTCTATTGACCCAGACTGGATGGATTGACAGATGACTGGATCGTCAGCAGACAAATGACGAAGAAGATGAATGGATAGATGGATGGATGGATAATGGGTGGAGGGATGAATGAATGAAAGAAAGCATGAATGGACATACAGATGAATGGCAGGTTGAATGAGTAGACAAATGTACCCATGGATGGATGGACGACTGGACATTCAGATGGATAGGTGGATCAACACAATACATGCCTGGGTGGACGGAGGGATTCTCTAATGGAGTAGTAGTGAGATAGATGAGAGGGAGGATGCTGTGGTTAGGTGCATCAGCAACTAAATAGTGATGAATAGTGGTCGCTGTCAGCAGCACTAAGTATAACAGACATAGTAAAGCAGCCTGGCTCATCCATAATCAGCAGACCCAGATGATTGTCTTCATGCCAGAAGAGAACGCACAAAGAGTATCTACCAATCTGTCTTTTTATCCTCACTTCATCATCCCTTTACTTTATATATACCCGCTTACTCTTGGTGCTCTTGCCCTTTAAATGTCTTCATTTATATGATTATCTTGTCATTTCTCTTTTTAAGGCCTTGCAGCTCTCCTTCTTTCTTGCTGTCTGTCTGTCTGTCTGTCTCACTCGCCCCAGCACCGTCTTTTGTGTTAACAGCCTTCTCTTTTTTTGCAGTGGGGGAGCCACTGGGTGCACATCTACAATCTTGCCTTTCATTTCATGGCTTCTGGAAATGGATGTTTTACTGCCTTCATTAAGGCATGCAGCAGTCAGCGCTGTGTTTTCCCTCTGAAGTTTAGCTCCATGAACCTCACCATTAGAGGACATTATGGCCCCAGATTTCAGGGCACAGTGGAACACTGTATAATTTGATTAGTGTTATTAATCAAGTGGAATACCGCTCCTTTCGCCCCCATCTCACTAACCGCCCCCACTCCCAGCCGCAGCCCCCTCCTTTTTGCCATTTCACTTCTGCGTTCAGACCCGTCAGATGTTCTCTTCCCTCTTCCTCCTCCCCTTATTCATACGCTTCTCTGTCACCTGCACAGCACGCATGCACTGAAATTGACAAAAGGCCGTACACCTTCCCTTTTAAAAACAGTGATTTACCACTTCCCACCCTCTAACCAGACCCTCTTCCCCAGCCTACACCGAGTTCTACCCCCCCCCTTCGCCCAGGACATAAATCAATTGAGATGAAAGTTCCATAATTGTGCTTGCTGGGAGGGATTTGAGCAAAATTGCACTATGAATTTTTTAAAGGGAATTTTTACTAGCTGTTCAGCAAGACTTGGGCGGCGAAGGAAGGTGAGGCCATGAGGATTTATGGGCCTGGATTCTTCATTACTGAAGTAATTTTCCTGCAAATGATAGTGCAGCACCCTGGAGGGGGGAGTGCTGCCCGCCAGGGAGAGTACAAACCTGCTTAATCTCTCGTGGAGAGAGCAGCTCAGAGCACTAATATCATCTGTAAGGGACTGGGGATCCATTTGTTCACATCTAAGCCACAGCCAGTGAATTTGTGATTCATATTAATTGATTGCTCAGATTTGTTCCAAGAGTAGCTACAAGTTGATTTCATTACCAGGACGAGTTTTTGTTAAAACTGCTGGGGAACGCGCTTTTGAAGATGAACTGTTTTCATAAAATGTGTGTCTTTCTGTGGTTGAGTCACTGGTGTCTTTCTGAGTGTATATCCATCCTCATGCCGATGAAGACCTGCTTTGCTAAGCTGTTGTGTTGTTGCTTTAGCACAGGTCCACCTTTCTCTCTGCATTTGGCCTTTCCTCCCGCCTCATTTTAACCTTTCTCAGTCCAACATGGCTGACGCTCTGTCTCCATCTCTTTAGGTGCAGCATGCAGCAGTGGCCCTCCTCAAGGTTAGTGCGTCCATGATGCCAGGTCTCATTCTGTATACTGCCTGCTGTCCATTCAATTTTACAGCTCAGTAGCTTGAGAAGCAGGGGGGGCTAAATCTGCTGCAAGAAGGAGAAAGAGAGGGAGGGGAGGAAGGGAGAAACCAAATTATTGTGCATCCTGTCACCAAGTGAAGTGTATCTCATTCCAGGCACACTAACAACTCAAGACAATTAGTCACTTCTCGCTAGGCTAGACCTGAGACTCACTTGATGGTCAAAAAGAGACAGGGCATAGAGGACCCTCTACTATGGCGAAGCACTGCAGCTGCATTCAGTGGAAAGGGCAGCAAGTTAGAGATAAATTGAGCCTGCTGCAGCATTTGTTTCAGCACTGAGAAAGAATTAAATTAAAGGAACATGGTTCCGGGATAAGTCATGAAGATCTGTACAAAGACCTGCACCTTAAAAATGTCTCTGATCCACAGTAATCTCTATCGGTAGCATCCGTCTGGGCTTTTCTGAGCCATTCAGTAGGATAAACTTAGTAATGTCAGTTATATACCACCTTCACTCCATCTAAGGTAGTTTGAGGCCAAAGATGAGGCCTGCCACCACATGCTCCTGAACAAAAGTGAAGCATGACTAAGGTGGGTGGTGCGTGGAAGATCAGCAAGTGGAATGAGAGAAAAGTTTGTCCTGGGCCCTCTGGAGAGATGCAGCGTGACCAATTGAGGTGAAGGGGATGAATGAGGCCATTCACTGGGCCTAATGAAAGAGCTCCTGCTGGGTCTTGAATGTGGGTGGGCCCATCTGCACCACATAGGCGTGCTCAAACCAGTGACCTCGAAAATTACCCAGGAAAGCACTTTGGGACAGTCACCCCAGCAACAGGCCGAGGTCTGCATGGTAACCAGGCGCTTCAATCAGCGCCTGGCAGCTTCTTGAACAGCGCGAGTTTTCCTTCTGTTCTGAAAGAAGTCCGTGTGAAATCAACTCCAAGGGACATCCTCCGTTTCTTTTTAAAGGGGAGATGCCAGTGATTGTGTCATGGTCTGGTTGGGCACCTGCAGGTCTCAGACAGCGGCTCCTCCTCCTTTAGGCGGAGTCAGGTTGCCCCTCCCTGGCTGACCACCTGTGAGCAATCGTGCCAGCGGTATATCAGACCTGCGCTCTCAACCACTCATCGCCTGAGTATCTGCTATTCCCATCGATAGCACCCGGAGTGGAGATCTTGTTCCCCTCGCTCCCGTCCTCCTGGACCTGGGCCGCCAGCTGCTCACACAACGTGGCCTGCCGACCCACTGCTCACCTACCTGCCTGCCTCCCCACGCCTCGACCGCTTCCGGGTTTTCCGCTCCACCTGTCCCCTCCATCTGAAACCAATGCCCCGGCCCCTACCTAGTCCTGTTTCTACCTCCCCGCTGTCCCCGCTGTTCAGCCGTCTCCTAGAGGTGTC
The DNA here is from genome assembly GCF_057382095.1 of Aulonocara sp. 'chitande type north' Nkhata Bay. Classification (NCBI taxonomy): domain Eukaryota; kingdom Metazoa; phylum Chordata; class Actinopteri; order Cichliformes; family Cichlidae; genus Aulonocara; species Aulonocara sp. 'chitande type north' Nkhata Bay. Next base: position 3,971,733 of record NC_141355.1, on the reverse strand, counting down.
TAGGTCGCCCTCATTTTCTCAGACGAATCCTACGCGCCACTAGTGTGGTGGCGTCGCCTTGTGTTTCACCTTTGTTTTCCCTGTGGGCGGAAATAAATCATTTGTTTTCTGTCACCTCGCTTCCGGGTTGGTTTCTGCGCCTGTGTCCATCCCTGTTCCCTCGTGCCGTTGAGCCGTGACAGTATACTCAGGCCAGTTATATGGACACAGCGGACCCAGCCCGCGTAGCGATCAGTAAACAGGGGGCTATTATCGGTAGCCACGAACAGACGCTGCAGTACCTACTGGCTCAAGTGCACACACTCACAGACGAGCAGGCTAAAATGCAATCCAACATTCAGTCCCTTCAACCCTCGGCGGAGTCGGAACCCGCCGCCGGTAGCTCAGCGCTGCCCGCCCCGACCGCGCCGTTGCCTCAGCCCGCGGCGGATCCCGAGCCCCAGCGGGGTCACCTGTTTCGCGACGCGGCCTCCCCGGAGCCGGAGCCGTATGCGGGTGACCCAGGGGCCTGTAGCGGTTTTCTGTTACAGTGCGAGCTGGCGTTCGGACGTTCGCCCCGCTCTTTCGTTTCGGACACGGTTCGAGTTTCTTATATAATCGGGAAACTGCGCGACCGAGCCCTGAATTGGGCCGAGGCTTACCTGAGCACACACCCGTTGCCGTCCTGTAGCTACGATGCTTTTCTCGGCGAATTCAAAAGGACTTTTGCCCACCCCGTCTCGGTGGGCAGTGCGGTTCGCCGGCTGTTAAATCTCCGCCAGGGCCGCCGTAGCATCGCGGACTACTTGATCGACTTCCGCACCGCCGCAGCGGCAGTCGGCTGGCCCGATAAAGCCCTTCAGGGAGTCTACTCGCAGTCGCTTAACGAGGACATGAAGGATCAGCTAGCGTCCCGTGACGAACCGGTTACCTTCGAGGAGTTAGCCACGCTCTCGCTTCGCATTGACAACAGACTGCGGGAGCGAGAGCGGGAGAGGAACTCCAGCACCCGTCGGCCAGTGCGGCGTGCGTCACCTGTTTACATTCCCCCGTCGCCACTTCCGGTTCAGCCATCAGCCCCAGTCGCTGGGGAGAGGGCTGACCCGGAACCGGAACCCATGCAGCTCGGGCGATCCCGGTTGTCTCCGCAAGAGAGAGAGAGACGTCGCCGCGCTCGTTCGTGTTTTTACTGCGGTTCCGCGGAGCATTTCATTGCCGCCTGTCCGGAGAAGGGAAAAGGGGACGCCCGCCGGTAAGTCCGGGGATACGGGTGGGCGGTACCTATAGTGATTCTAAGCCCCGCTTCCTGTTGCCGGTTACGCTCTTGCTCGGCTCCGCAACCCACACGTCCCGGGCGTTAATCGATTCGGGCGCTGAGCAGAGTCTCATTGATATGAAACTAGCCAAGCAACTGAATATTCCCCTGTTCGAGTTGGAGTCTAGCCTCCCAGTTAAAGCACTGGATAACCAAGTTTTCTCCCACATCACTCACCGTACCGCCCCTGTTACTGTAGTCGCCTCAGGCAACCATAGGGAAAGGCTCCCCTTCCTGACGTTCCATTCCTCCAGCATCCCCATCGTCCTTGGTTTCACCTGGCTAAAGCTACATAACCCACATCTGGATTGGGCTGGGCAAAATGTAATAAGTTGGAGCCCGTTTTGCCATGCCAATTGTCTCGTCTCAGCCCCGCCGTCAGCCGTTGCCGAGCCCGCACGTGACGCGAGTGCTGCCGTGGACCTTTCTGTCGTACCGTCAGTGTACCACGATTTGAGGGAGGTGTTTAACAAGGACAAAGCCCAAGCACTGCCCCCGCACAGGCCATATGACTGTTCCATTACGTTGTTACCGGGCTCCCCCCTACCCACGAGCCGCCTTTACAATCTGTCTCATCCTGAGAAGGCAGCCATGGAAAAGTACATAAAGGACTCCCTGGCGGCCGGCATCATCAGACCCTCCTCTTCGCCTGTCGGGGCCGGATTCTTCTTTGTCGGTAAGAAGGACGGCTCGCTCCGTCCCTGTATTGATTACAGGAGGCTTAATGACATAACAGTAAAAAACAAATACCCATTGCCGCTGATCAGTTCCGCCTTTGAGCCGCTTCACGGTGCCACCATTTTTACCAAGTTAGACCTCAGGAATGCATATCACCTCGTCAGAATCAGGGAGGGCGACGAGTGGAAAACCGCTTTTAACACTCACTTGGGGCACTTCGAATATTTAGTGATGCCCTTCGGTCTCACAAACGCCCCGGCGGTCTTTCAAAACCTGGTGAACGACGTCCTGCGAGATTTCCTGGACCGCTTCGTCTTCGTTTATCTCGACGATATTCTGATTTTTTCCAAAGACGTGGTGGAACATCGGGCGCACGTCAGAGCCGTGCTGCAGCGGTTGCTGGAAAACAAATTGTACGTAAAGGCGGAGAAATGCGTGTTCCACTCACCCTCCGTCTCCTTCCTGGGCTACGTCCTCGCGGGGGGGCAGGTGAAGACTGACCCGGCTAAGGTTACGGCAGTCGTGCAGTGGCCCGTACCTGCGTCCCGGCGGCATCTGCAGCGCTTCTTGGGCTTCGCAAACTTCTACCGGCGCTTCGTCAGGAACTACAGCCAGGTAGCAGCGCCGCTGACCCGGCTGACGTCACCGAAGCTCCCTTTTATTTGGAGCCAGGAGGCCGGAGCAGCGTTTACCAAGTTAAAGGCACTGTTTACCTCGGCGCCGGTTTTGGTTCACCCCGACCCCGGGAGACAGTTTATTCTCGAGGTGGATGCATCTGACATCGGGGTGGGGGCGGTGTTATCCCAGCGCTCCGGCACGGCGTCCAAGCTCCATCCGTGCGCCTTTTTCTCCCGTCGTTTATCACCTGCTGAGCGGAATTACGACGTGGGGGATAGGGAACTGTTGGCTGTGAAGCTGGCCTTGGAGGAGTGGCGGCACTATCTCGAGGGGGCGGAGCACCCATTCATAGTGTGGACAGATCACAAGAACTTGACGTACATTCGTGCAGCCAAGAGACTGAACTCACGTCAGGCACGCTGGTCCATGTTTTTCAGTCGCTTTAACTTTTCAATCTCTTACCGCCCAGGGTCCCGCAACGTGAAACCGGATGCCCTTTCCCGGCAGTTTGACGCCGCGGGGGAGTCGTCCGCCGTGCCCACCATCCTCCCTGCGAGCGTCAAGGTTGGTTCCCTCACGTGGGAGGTGGAGGAGGACATCCGTCGGGCACTGGAGACCGAGCCGGACCCCGGCACAGGGCCCCCTGACCGCCGCTTTGTCCCTAAGGCGGCCCGCTCCAAAGTGATCGACTGGGTCCACAAGGGGAGATTCTCCTGCCATCCAGGAGGCGCGCGGACGAGTGCCCTTATTAAAAGGTATTTCTGGTGGGGGTCTATTGATAAAGATGTCAAGGAGTATGTGGCCGCCTGCTGTGTTTGTGCTAGGGGCAAATCTAACACGCAACGCCCGGCTGGGTTGCTGCAGCCTCTCTCTATCCCATGGCGCCCCTGGTCGCATATTTCTTTGGATTTCGTTACTGGTCTACCTGTTTCTTCTGGCAAGACCGCGATCCTCACTGTGGTCGACAGGTTTTCCAAAGCAGCTCACTTTGTCGCCCTCGAGAGACTCCCCACATCCACTGAAACCGCTAATCTGCTAGTCGACCATGTGTTTAGGCTGCACGGGATACCCTCGGAGGTCGTCTCAGACAGGGGACCGCAATTTACATCGCAGGTCTGGAGGGCGTTCTGTACATCCCTGGGAGCGAAGCCATGTTTGAGCTCTGGACACCACCCTCAGACTAATGGTCAGACCGAACGCCTCAACCAGGAATTGGAGGCCACTCTCCGCTGCGTCGCTGCCTCCAACCCGGCTTCCTGGTCATCGTTATTGCCGTGGGCGGAGTACGCACACAACTCCCTCACCTCGTCAGCGACGGGTCTCTCGCCTTTTGAGGCCTCTCTCGGCTACCAGCCACCCCTTTTTCCGGAGCGCGAGACCGACCTTGAGGTCCCCTCCGTCCAGCACCATCTGCAACGCTGCCGACGGGTGTGGTCGCGCACCCGCCGGGCCTTGGGCCTGTCCGTCGCCCGCCAGCGCCGCTACGCGGATCGCCGCCGCAAGGCAGCACCTGCCTACGCCCGGGGACAGAAGGTGTGGCTTTCCGCCAGAGACATTCCCCTCAGGACGGACTCCCGCAAGTTGGCCCCACGCTTCATCGGTCCTTTTGAGGTGGAGCGGGTGGTTGGCCGCTCCGCGGTCAGGCTGAAGTTGCCCTCCTCGTTACGGGTCCACCCGACCTTCCACGTCTCCCAAGTCAAGCCGGTTGTTGTGAGTCCGTTGTGCCCGCCTCCTGCTGCCCCGCCGCCCGCCCGGCTCATCGGTGGGCATCCTGCCTTCACGGTCCGCCGCATCCTGGATGTACGCCGCCGGGGAAGGGGCAGGCAGTTCCTGGTCGACTGGGAGGGGTACGGGCCAGAGGAGAGGTCCTGGGTTCCCCGGTCCCGGATTCTCGACCCCGCCTTGCTTTCGGCATTCTACAGAGGCCGGTCGCCGAGAGGCGACCCTTGAGGGGGGGGTGGTGTCATGGTCTGGTTGGGCACCTGCAGGTCTCAGACAGCGGCTCCTCCTCCTTTAGGCGGAGTCAGGTTGCCCCTCCCTGGCTGACCACCTGTGAGCAATCGTGCCAGCGGTATATCAGACCTGCGCTCTCAACCACTCATCGCCTGAGTATCTGCTATTCCCATCGATAGCACCCGGAGTGGAGATCTTGTTCCCCTCGCTCCCGTCCTCCTGGACCTGGGCCGCCAGCTGCTCACACAACGTGGCCTGCCGACCCACTGCTCACCTACCTGCCTGCCTCCCCACGCCTCGACCGCTTCCGGGTTTTCCGCTCCACCTGTCCCCTCCATCTGAAACCAATGCCCCGGCCCCTACCTAGTCCTGTTTCTACCTCCCCGCTGTCCCCGCTGTTCAGCCGTCTCCTAGAGGTGTCTAGGTCGCCCTCATTTTCTCAGACGAATCCTACGCGCCACTAGTGTGGTGGCGTCGCCTTGTGTTTCACCTTTGTTTTCCCTGTGGGCGGAAATAAATCATTTGTTTTCTGTCACCTCGCTTCCGGGTTGGTTTCTGCGCCTGTGTCCATCCCTGTTCCCTCGTGCCGTTGAGCCGTGACAGATTGTCCCATGTGAAAACTTTTCTGCGAGGTGTGGAATGCAGCCCTCAGGAGTTTTCCTTTTAAGACACAAAGCACTGTTTGTCTTAGGCGGCACATATACATATGTAGCTGAGTGTTTGTGCAGTTCTGTACACAGTATTTAATTAGGCTTCCTCAAATGCACAGTAACAGGTTTTGCGAGGCTTTGAAACAGTTCTGATTACAAAGATATAGATCAGGAAAAGCGATTCCCTCAAGACTCCTGGGAGTGGACATTAAGTTTACAAAGCATCTTTAAGTATCTGGTTCATGGGGCTTCATCTGTCTTATTTGGTTTAATATATTCAGTCTTGATGAGCCAAAGGCATGCAGGTCATTGAAGTTTCATTCCTGTCTCCGTTTCCTCATGGAACTTTTGACAGCGTGAAATGACAATCCGCCCCTGCATGCATCTGCCACGTCAAAAAGTAATGAGATTGTGCTGCTGGAAATATCACTACAAAGCATCAGGCCTGCACTTGGGTCTGACTGCACCTTCAAACAGCGCTGCCTGCCAGCTCGCCTGCCTCGCCTGCCTGCTGCAAAAGAAATGAACAAAAACAATCAGAATCAGAGACAGAGAAACGGCAAGGGAAGCTCCCCATGCTGAGACAAACGAACACGCCAGGGCCTTTCATCCTGAGAGTGATTAGCCATCCGAACCGTTTTAAAATCCTGCTTTGAGTGTGTTCCTCAAACGAAAGAGCTCCATTGAGGAGTGGTAGTGAGATGTTTCTGGCTGGGAAGCGCCAGTGATCTAGCCTCTAATTGTGGCGTCGCTGACAAGGCTGGTGTGGCTGGGAGCTTTTAAAGCGAGGCTTTTTGCTACGCTCTTGTTCCCTTCCTGTCAGATCCGCCACCAAAGGCACCAGGAAACAAAAGGGCCCCTCAGATTCTGCTCTTACATTCATCTGCCTATCGCTTTGTGCATAAATACAGACCTAATTTAACACATTAATAGTCCCTGATGCTAGTTTAATGTGACCAAAACTACATTATTTCCTGTAAATGCGTTGTCTGGTTACAGATGCAAATGTAAGTTGGTTTTCACACTGTAATTCCTGTCTAATAATTTTTTTTGTAGCTTTCATGTTTTCCGTGTTATTACTGATCGAATTCTGAGCTTCAAAGACGATACTGACACATTGGCAATAGTTTAGTTCTGCAGCACAGAAGGAACAAAGACGTGTTCAAGGTCTTTAAGCAGCATTCAGCAGAGCTGGTAGGAGCTTATTTGGCATAGAAAACTTTTCGTATTCTCGATAGTCTTCAGAAGTCAGATTGTCAAAGGTTTGAGGTATGGCAGAGAAGCAGTTTGACAAATGAAAGAAACAGCGATGCTAGGAAGAGAACACAAGGGGAGCGTGGGTTAGGGAAAAAATAGGAAAGGATTTAAACCCCGGCTCATAAAAATCAGTATTATAACAACATTAATTGATGCTGCTGAGTACCATATGTGACGCCATATGGAATAGCTGCCCCAGAGGCCTGCTATAATAGACAGCCTGCAGTGGTGCACACAACTTGGCACATTTACAAACAAGGGACGTCCCATTAATATCAAACACACAGACTGAGCAAGAGACAGTGAGAGAGGGAGTGAGAGGGCATAGGAGGGAGGGAGGGAGGGAGGGAGGGAGAAAATAAGCAGAGGGAACCGATTTAGTTCATGTTTTATTTGGTTGCCATCTTTAGACCTTTTGTTTTTGCTCATCTCATGTTATCTTTTTTTTTTTTTTTCAAATGAAGACATGTATTATATGTATATATAAATATGCATGTTCAAACCCAGCCTCTCTAATCTCACTGCTCCTTAATTACAGTAATAAATTGCCCCTCCCTTTTGGGTTGATCACATCACCCTCTGTCCGCCCAACGGCCACTCCCACCGCAGATGCCCAGTGTTCCTTTCATCATACACACACAGACACACACAGACACACACATTAGCAGATGAGGTGATGTATGGCACCTCGACAAAGGTGGCGTTAGAAATCTCTGTTTAACCTCCAATCTTGAAGCTGTTATTTACTGCTGGCTTAAGATGAGTTTCCGGTCCTTGTTCCTCGCAGCACTGATCCCGACATAGATTGTGTTTATGTAATGACAGTTAGAAATGTATTTAAAACAACAGTAATGAACAGAAAATTCATGTTGGAGTTTTGAGATTCACAGCTTTTTATTTAGTTTCCTGTTATAGCGAAAATCTGCCAAGTGCAGTTCATGCATTCATACATTTTCATAGCTGAAAGTACACAACTAATCAGCTGATTCTTACTTTCTCGTTCTGCCAACTTTAGACATCACATTCTCCTAGTTCTCTAAATTATAATTTGATCACTTGTTAACCCCAAAAATGTCCAATTAACAAAGATATTAGACCAAAATCATCCCATTTAAAATGGCGAGAGTTAAAGATTTGCGAAAGAAATTATTACTGCTAAATAACAGTTTTAGCACATGTAAAGCACAAAACAACGTAAATTACAAAATTGCAACAAAACATTTGGGCAGTGAGGTGGCTAAAACTGCAGTTGAAGCTTTTATCCCACAAATCTGTGCAAATGTAATAGCATCATTACTCCTTTGTATGCCAGGGGCATCTGCAGACAGACATGCATCCAGCTACGTATAGCCTGGATGCACATCCATCCTTTATATGCAAGGCTCTTCTGACTCTTCTGACATGCCCAGAGCATGTAGGGAGAGAGAGAGATCCTTATGAAACTGAGTTGTCAGCCATTCTGTTGACTTTCATAGAATGTGAGGCGAAACAAGAATAGCGTACAGCTGTTTCCTCCCTGACACAGAGGGAGGCAGATGAAGAGCAAAAGAGGGGAAAAGAGAAAGAGGGAGGGAGGGAGGAAGAGAGAGCTCTCCGCTCTGTGATGTGCACTGATGTAGCTGGAGCTCTAGGTCAAACGCTGCCAGTGTTTTGTGTTCATCTTCGTCTCGTCTCCCCAGTGCTCCTCTAAATTATTCACAGCCTGAAGTGTGCAATGTGGCTGCCTCCTTCTTTCCTCTCTCCTCCTCCAGTCTAGATTCCTCTGTCTTACTTTTTTCTGTTTCCCTTTCTTTCTTTCTCATGTGACAGCTTGTTTCAAAATCCCCCCTCCCCAACCCGTCCCGCATCCACTCATCTACCATCACCCAACCATCTTTTATTAGTGACTCCATCTCTCGCACTTCTCCTTTCATCCTGGCTTTCTTGCTTGATTCTCCAGACTAGACTCAGTCATCCCTTTTTAGGTGGGTAGGCTGCCAGCTGTTAGTATCAACTCCTTAGCTGGTAGCTCCTGCTCTCACTCGACATCTTTCTGCCTCCCTCACATCGATCTCGTAGGATCTTAGATGCACTGGTCGGGTTGACAGCGAGTTCTCCCCCGTCTGATTTTCTTTATCTGAGTGACTCGTGAGAGAAAGTGCACGCTGAATCCTCAGACCAGTCTGTATCTCAAATTAAACATGTGCCTGTTAATCATTAAGCTTTTAAGAGACTACCTGTCCTGTAAACAAGAAAGAAAGTAACCGAGGCAAAAAAATCAATGACATGGCAGGGTTAGGGTCACGCAGTTGTCGTCCATCAGAGTTTTTAGTATTTGGTCCTTTATTGTCTGTGGGCGTGTCAGAATATAGCAGGCATTGTGGAAAAATAACACTGTTTTAATTGGCTGCATTATCAGATTTTATCCATACTGCAAAAGCCCAAGGGCAATGCACACACAGTACATCTGTCTGCAAGTGGGAGATATTGTAACACATTATTATTGCGAGGTTAACAAGGAAGATGCAAGCACTGGTATCAGATCCTGTCTGGACAGCAGGGGTTGGAGGATGAAGTGTGCCCCTCGTGGCTACCTGAGGAGAGAGCAGAGCAAAGAAAGTAGTTGAATCTAGTTCCAGCTCTTGCCACAGGACACTCATTTGTAATTCTGTACCCTGCCTATAACGTTTGATCATTGCAGAGGGGGGGACGGGACGTAAGGGAGCTGAAGGTTTCGCCCTCGCTCTTTGGCCTCCCCCCCTCCCGCCGAACCCTTTACCCGCCCTCTTGCATTTGCTGTCACCCAGTATGAATGCCCCCTCTGGCCCGATGACAAGTCTAGCGTGAAATGCTTGGCTGCCCCCTGAAATTAGCAGTAGAGCCCCCCGGCGGCACATGCTTCTCATGACCAGCACACAGTGGGCTGCCGCCAGATTCTTTTCATTATGGCTGTGGCCTGCCAGCCCCCTGACTCTACCTCCTTCTGCCTCTTCCTCCATCCCACCCTCCCTCTCCTCCTCCTTCCCCCTGTGTGTCAGCCAGAGCTCAGTAAACAGCATCTGTAGTGCTCATCACATTACTGTCGTAGAGAGGAGACGGAGAGAGTGAGAGCCAAGTTCTCTGTGGGGATTGCTGTTATGCCTGTGTATCAAAGTGTCCGCATGCATATAAGTATTTGCATGCGTGTAGTATTTTATTTCATGCGAACATCCACAGTAGCTCATATGTATATGCACATATATTGTGTGCTCATGTCTCTGTTGGCTTCACAGGATTAGCAAAGGAGAGAGAGTTAGTAGCAGTAGTACAGAGCGAGAAAGAGTCAGAGAGAAGGGGGGTAGCAGTACAGAGCAATGCCTGGAGGCTCAATCTGTTCCTCACTGAGCTATATCAGTGTTAGAGACGGCGGCTCGGGCCGCGGGGAAGCCTCCACTCGCTCCATCAAACTGTCAGCCAGCCAACGGAGCTGCACAGGGAGACTCTCAGCTGCCCCCAGGGCCAGTTCAAGTCAACATCCCATTTCCTTGCCTCCTCGCCTAATTTCTCCTACGCCCCGACTTAAATTTCCAATGCCCAGTGTCTGCCGCTGCAGCTCAGCAGCAACAGGCCCAGGGCCATGTCAGAACTCTGGGAGGTACCGAGCGTTGCGCGTGTGTGTCTGTGCACGCTAATTTCTGAAGGCAAGATAGCACTAGCTGCAGTCAGCAGAGAGGAGAAGGAGCTGCAGGGGCCCCATGAAAGACAAAAAAATAAAGAAATAAGTAGAAAAAATTAAAAAAACATAAATCAGTGTTTTATTTTTCTCTCTCGTTCTCCCTTACCTGTATGCCCATTTTTCTTCTTCAGCTATATTCATAACACAGTTGTGTATTCCCTGTCCCATCAGATTTCTGGCAGTTTCCTTTTTCTCTCTGAGCTGAATAAATGCTCCCTGTTCTCTCATACATCTGCCATTACTGTCTGTTTTCCCGTTGCCAAACTACTCCAAGGATCACACCAGCAGCCCAGCCAGCTCTGTCCCTCCCTCAGGGTTATCCTGAAAGCATGGGGAGCAAGGCAGTCCTCTAATTTAGTGAAAGGAGGCGGGTTATCATCGTCAATCTGTCCACCCCCCCCCCCCCACCCCACCCCCCACCCCACCCCCCATCTCCTTCTTGCTCGTTGACCTCACCAAATACCTTTCATAGAATTGAAACAGAGAGCGTCCAGGTCTCAGTGCTGTTTACGTGGACTCTGGGTAATGTTAAAGTCTGCTTAGTGTGGTCCCGGGCAAGAACTATATCTTTCCTCACCTCAGCTTGATTTACATGGCCTCTACTGGCTCTTTACTCGAGTGTGTCAGTTCTAAAGCAGAGACCACGGTGTGTCTGGCTAATGCAAAGAGCATTTTCTCCAACCCTGTCTTCTTCAATCCCCCTTCACTATCACTCTCTCTCTCTGCCCTCTCTCAATGGGCCTCTGTGAAAGGAGGTTTTGCTGAAGTCCTCTCTTGTTTGCACAGCCAATTCCAATGTCCCAAGCTCAAATATGGTTTTGCGTGAGAGCCTGTCTAGGTCTGCTGGTCGATATCATTTCTGCCCGGTAGAGCTTTTTCTCTCAATCTTATTCCCCGCGGACCCTACATCTTCACTGAGATCAATACTTTCCTAATCCAGAGCTCTAAGGCTGACCCTGGGTAATCAGCTGACTTCCCATGCTGCCTGCTGAGGAGGTCAGGGGTCAAAAGGCTGTATAGATTTGATCCTGTGATCAAATCGCTTTGCTCGGTGGTGCTTTCAGATACAGCTATTAGGGTCAAGATAAATTGCTTGATTTTTCCCTCTCCCTGGTTGTGAAAGTTAAATGCAGTGGTGTGTTTTTGCTATGAATAGCATTAATGCACCAGACTCCCGAAGCTTTTTACCCCATTTAGTTTCAGCATAGATACAAAATTATTAGGTTTATCTGATCATCCAAAGATATGAAATGAGTAATTGATTTTTTTTTTACTATTTAAAGGTTTTTTGAACACACTTGCATGATTACATATATATGTAACCAGACACCATCACAATGGCCATGTATCATTTACTCTACCGTTATATATATAAACATTCTATAGTGTTGTGCTTTGGTTCTGCCTGGTGCTTCACCACTCATCCATAGCTCTCATCGTCTGGAGCACAGGCCAAGTGCCTGGCCTGGAATTGCCAGTTCCCTTTCATTAAGCTTTTCCAGTAACAGGACAAGCAGTTGTTTGGTTAAAGATTGCATCTGCATCCGTCCATCTTCAGCCCACTCTTTGCCCGACTGCTGACCTTCCCCACACTAGGGCTCCATCAGGCCCTAGTTCACCTTGGATTCAGTCTCTAACCCTGATTTGTTTTGATAAGCACTATGGAGGATGGCATTGTCCAGCTCTTCCAGGCAGATAATATCATGAACGCAATCAAATCTGAACTCTCCACTGAGTCATGACAAAGGGTTAGCACATAAGAACATGCAACTAAAATGTCCTGCTGATAAATTATGAAAGATGAGTTGAAGTTAAGCTTTGCCGCAGGGCCAGTGAGACTTTCAGATCTCCTGCTGATGTTTCAGCCCAAGCAGGGGGTCCCCCGGTGGACTTGAGGCTTTGCATCCAGACCCCGTCAGAATGGTCATGACGCCTACGCTCCCACACCTCATCCCAGTATCTGCAGGAGGGAAATTGCAGGAGAAAATTGGTGTTGTTCCACCAGTATTCGACACCGCTTCCGTCCGCGACCATCTAAATGGACCATTACCTCCTCTGTGTGCTCTCACTCCAGGAGATCCGGGTTTGTTAGAGGTCTTCTTTTAGAATCAGGGGTATCTCAGTATATGTGCCTGGAGAAATGTCTTATAAATTGAAGCCATTTCTTCCACCGCTGTAGACTTTTGCATCGCGGACACTTTAACTTTATACATTTGGATAAAACATCAAGAAAAGCAGATGCTCTTTCGCTGCTGTCATGATGCAGCGCCCATCTCCCCGTCAGTTAATGTTGTTTTGGGCCTGAATGGAACACAACTGGTTGCTTATCAGGAGTTAATTTTGCTTTAATCCAGTTCCTCGTCGTGCCATTGCATCTACAGTTATTAGATATGACTGTAATTTAGCAGAAACACACCTTACAGTGACTTTGAAAAATTACAGCCAATCAAGCTTTTATCACGAATAGTATTATCAAAGCACTGACGCTTTTATGCTCTCCTCTTCTGCTTTTATTCATTTTATTTACTGCTTTATTTATTTTGAGAAGGAACTGACAGTGGCACTTTAATGCCAGCAGCTCTCTCCTGCTCTCTCTCTTTTTTTCAACATTTCTTGCAGCAAGCACAGGCTTGTGATCAGTATTCAGGAAGACAGTTGTTGACGCCATGCCAGCATTTGCGTTGCTGGGCAAGTTCCTCTTCTGTTCCTCTTTCTATCTCTGAGGCAGAATTCATGGCAGACTGTCCTCCGAGTGTGACAAGTGGAACTGTGTGATTAATTTGGCCAGTCGTTTTAATGTGCTCCGGGATGCGCAACGCTTATTGTCTTCCCCTTGCACGTCTATCAGAATCTGCCAGAGAAATGTCCAGGAGAATCGAGACATCCATCCCTCTCTTTCTGTTTTTTTCCCCCTCCCTCACGCTACTCTCTTTCTCAGCCCTGCCTCATTTCAGGGCTGAGCTACAGGGTCGTCATGGGGGCTAGCCCAGGTCGAGGCCTGGCTCCAGCCAGGGCCGCTGGCGGAATAAATCTCCTGTCTCTGAAGTGTTGAAAGCTGTGTAAATGTCAAACGCGTTCGTCTGATGTGCTGGCTGAGGGGAGGAGGGGTTGGAGAGGAGGTGGAAAGCTGGGAGGGAGGGTTTGTGGATGAGCCATCCACTGATTCTGGTCCCCCGTTGCCCTTCGTAGCTGGCGGTTGCCAGGTGCAGATGTTGCTGCTTGCTCCATGCCTCTGAAGAACTAGCCTTTTTTTTTTTTTTTTTTGAGGTGGGGGGCGGAGGGGGGGCGGGGGGTACTGCAAGAGACAGAAACCACCAGGGGCTTGGCTCCTGTCAGGCAGCTTAGTGAGCAGCGTATCTTTTCGATTTTAACAATGTCCCCTCTGACCACCAGACATGCTGTTTAGGGAGGCTTCTGTTTGGGGTTGTGGTTTTGCATTTTCATCATTTGGCTTTCTTGTACCTTCTTGCTGAAAATTGTTTTCCTCGTGCAGACAGTCAAAAGAAGCATAGGGTGCTAAACGACGTAGCGCTGCTCTCGCCAACAACAATGCGTGCACAAACACGAGCCAATCTTGGACTTTTATTGTGTTTCTTTCTTTGAATGGACCAAGTGTTATAGCCCAACAGGGCAATCACATGTGGGCCTGACAAAAACTGCTGTAACACTGCCTATCCCTTCATCTCTATAGCATCCCCCCCGCCTGTTCTTACGTTTGTTTTGTTCCCCTCTTTCCACCTACCTCTCTCTCCCCTGCTGTGCTGTGCCTCTCTCTGTCTCTGTCTGAGCCCTAGCTACTATTTCTCTTCTCGCTCTGCTACAGTGCATGCTACTTGTAAAAGGATAAGCACCATGCTGTGCTCTTTTGATATTATTTTTCCTCCTCGCCAGCTCCAGCCTTGTGAGGCCTCATATCTAGTGTCATGGCTACTGCTGCAACAACAAGGCCAAGCATGCACCCAGGGAATAGACCATGCCAGTTGTTCATCTCCATCACCTACGGTTTAAACTCGTCCTCAGTAATAGAATGGATCTCACAACTGCTGTGAGATGGAAGTCATCCGTTCAGCTGCATGCTAAGAATACATTTACTCCATTTTCTGCAGGGAAGGGGTAATGTTAGAGTGTGGATCAATTTTCTTTTCTTTTTTCGCAATTCATAGTTAGATGAAGATGGAGAGAAGCATTGTTTTGAATGTGATTTCTTCGTGGTAAAATACCAGAATTCTGAGGGAACAAATGGGTGATGATAACAGGTTGTGATGTGCTCCTAACTACCAGTATAGAAATGGATTGCAATTAATTTGTCTGGAATTCACAGCCTGAATGGAAACTGATTGACATGAATCCTTTGCCACTTTCTCTTCTTAATGCCCGGCACTTTGTAATGATTGTCTTTTGACAAGCAGTAGTTCAAAGAAGAGAAAAGAAGATATTTTGTATAAAAATGTGTCCAATATTTTCATTTGTTTAAGTACTCTGTGTGTCTGTGTGTGCGTGTGTGTGTGTGTGTGTGTGTGTGTGTGTGCGGGGGAGGGGGGGGATCTTTTAGGTTAATCCTAGAGTGTTAAGGTCTGGTGGTCTCTGCTTTTGAAATGTGTGGTGTCGTACTGACAGATCCCCAAAGACATCTATTGGATTTAACCTGCTCTCCGAATTATATAAAGCAGCTCTTTCTAGTGCAAGTAGAATAATTTACAGATGGTGAAAATTTCAGACTTTATTCAGTTAAACAACAGAGAAAAAAGTGTTTGAGATTTACCTAAATTTCATCACATCTGTGTAAATGTAGGCATCTACACTGAGAAAAGTATTATGTTATATATAAATGTAAATGGCACATGAAGCAGAAAAGATATCATTTCTAGTTGTTGAACGTATATGCAAAGGCCTGGAATTTGTAGTAATGTGATCAAGATATAGGTTAAGTTGTATATCACTAGTAGCTTAGCCCTGTTCAGGAGAAAAACCTCTTACAAGCTGTTGCACATTGCAGTGGAAATCGCAGATCTCTGCACTCATTGATTTAACTATGATTTTTACATCTTATCAAAGAGTAAAGCTTGAAAGTTTCGTTGAGCTACAAGTGGACCTTTTAACCAGGATCAGCCTGAGCACATGAGCAAATCCACCAGTAAACTGCTCAAAAAGAAGAAATATAGACATGAATCCCATGTAACTTTGTAATTTTAACATGTTGTCGCCTCTTGGCCAGTACTCCCTTGAAAAAGAGGTTTTTAATCTCAATGGGACTTTTCCCGGTAAAATAAAGGTTAATAATAATAATCAAAAGGCAGGAAAATTCTTACCACTATTTATATTGAATTACTTATTGAAAAGACTATTTTCCTTGTGGTGTCGTTGTGTGTACTATTTAAGCAGTGCGTTTGACAGTTCATGACTACACTCTGTTATTCAGAGCACATACTTGTTTTATACCCTCCAACAAGTGTATTTTCTTCCTGCATGTCTGGTATAAGTAAACACACACATCTTACAGAGTTGTTAGTGATGACTCTGCAGCCAAGGACTCCTACCAACCTTTGGCATTGCCTAGTAGGATAAGCTATTGGGCATGGACTCACCCCTGAACCCACACACTCACACACATCCCCCCTTTCTCCTCTCCTGAGAGATCTTGGCCACCGAGCCCTTGTTCTGATTACTCTCGTTACTTAATTATACATTTGGACCCACCACGCTCACGACAAAAGGACACTGTGCCTCCATTGACACAGCTCCCTCCTCATTGTGCTCCACTTTGAAAGGGAGTCAAACAAAATAGAGAGGGCCCACTTAAATATGTTGCCACAGGGACTTAATTGACAGATTGAAGGCAGTTTTTTTTCACCGTCGTCCTTTCTCCATGTGGCTCTTTGGTTGAATTGCTCTGTTCCTCATGCATCCTGCTGTGAGGTCCAGTGGGCCTGGCAAGGCAGCTCAGCCACTCCTGTTTCCACAGCTTCTCCATCTTTGAGGTGTAACCAGCCAGGAGCCGTTCGTGACGAGCGAATGTTAGACGCAGGAGCTCGTAAGGTGCATACAAGTTCAGGAATGTTGCAAAGAAAATCAAACAAATGCTGTTAGACAGGGTTATTGACTTTACCTTAACTTAACACATTTTTCCGGAGTAAAGGTGAAAATAATTTCCCGTATTTGTGCGACTTTAATCGTGTTTTTATTATTTGCCAAAAAGAGTTGTGTCGGTGAACATACCAGGAATAAAAGGCCGGGCTCTTGGTATTTGCAGCATTCTTGTCATCTGTTTGCAAAAAGTGGCAAGGTCTGACTTTTTTGAAATCTTTTTCTTTGATATTCTTTTTACTCTTTTTGATATATTTGATCCCAATCACTGCATATTTCATTGGTGAAATTTGAAGTGCTGAAGACAAACCATTTCTCTTCTTGACTGAATGGAAGGTGATTTGGCCTTTAGCTGTGCTAGAACAAGGTACATTTCAGAACACAACCTCTCTTGTAATTCAGTTCCTTTATCCCTGTAGAAGACTGACATACAAATTAAAGACTGGTTTGTCACACCACGGATTTGAAATACCACACTTAATAGGCACTGTGCTGGAGAATTCAAAGAACCTACGCTCTCTGTGTCCTTGAGATGCTATCGTCCAATTTTAAAGCACACTTAAAAGGCTAAATGACAAGCTGCAGCTGAATGCCAAGTCACTAAACAGACTCTTTATAATAGAATCCCGTGCAAAGTATTTTCATCCTTTGCAAATTTAAAGCAGTGAATTTGCGACAGAAACACCAGAAAGGCGTTTTGTGCCACTGTGCTCCTTTTGAAACTTGAAAAAAACCTCTTTCAGACTACCGCACTCTCCTTTCCCTCTTCATCCTCTGCCGTTTGCACTGAAAGCTGACAGTGAATGAGAGGTTGCACACAAAAATAACATCTGCACTGATTATGCTACTGGGGTGGGGAGCCAAATGAATAATTCCTTATATTTCCTGTGTCTGTCTCTTTTCTGTTACAGTGTGACAGCGAGAGTGACATTGACGACAAGGTAAGACTGCTTTTCCTGTGTTTACTCACCCAGCGCATGAAGAATCGGAGAGTTGTGAATAACAAATTTGAGCTCTCAACTGAGAAAGGGGAGATAGTCATAGTGTATTGTTAGCGAAAAAAAGATAAGGGGGTAAAAAGCAACTGCGCCTGGTCCCAACACTGTTGATCATTTGAATCGTACGGAGCATGAAAGTGACAAGAAAAATGTTGCACATCAAGAGACTGATTTTCAGTGTTGGTTTTCTGTTCTTTATGAAAAGACGCGGTACCTATTATTTTTGGAACACTTTATGCACAAATATTTCCTACATATGCCTCCTAGCTTAGATTGTAGTGTGTGCTGCATGCAGTAAAATCTGCATTCAATCTATTCACAAAGCACATAACACCTTTATCTGCTTCTAAGTTACTCGACAGCAGCCGGAGTTTGTAACGCGTGTGTTTTATTTTCAGTATGATGAATGACAGATTTACAAGTTACAACCAGAATGTTTAACAAGATCGTTCAACAATTTCATTTAAAATATGCTTTAGTTGTGCTGCTAACTAGTAACACCTTGATTTTCTTCAGAAAGCGTTGTCATCAGGTTACCAGTTCACAGTTTGACAGATGTAGTCTATCAGTTTCACCTCTGAGTGTTTGTAATCATCTCAGAGGTGGTTGGCTGATGGCAGGCACCTGGTTACAAGATGAAACGTCTTTGGGGAACCTTACGCATCCTAATTCCTGCACAGTTTAGCAATTACTCTCTGGTAAATGAATTTGATAGCATGCCTAATCTCCTGTAAGCTTAGCTCCCAGTTCTGTGGAAATGTCTGCAGCTCTCCCTATAAATAATACATTGATAGCAAGCCCAATTTGCATTAACTGTAGCCTGGCAAGTCAATAGGCTTTTATCTCTTCATTTAAGCGAGGAGGAACCGAGGGCACGAGCTAGTTGACACGACAGAGAGATGTAGCAGGCCTGTCAGTCTCCATACGGCTCCCTGGCAACACTGTGGGTGGAGGAGAGAGGGAAGTAAAGTAGAAGGAAGTGTTTCCTTCTAAGGGTTTTTGTTTCCTCTCGGTTACTTGAGACTCGTTTTAATTTTCAGTATTGAAAAAAAAAAAGTTTGGTACTACAGAACTAAACATAAAGATGGGCAGGAGAAAAATCAAGAAGCGCTTTGACAGTTTTACAGAAACTCAGCTGTCTTTCTGTGTTGTTGGTTATGTGTCAGCCTGTCTGTGGACTGGGACGCAATTCAAGACATGGTAGACTGTTAGACACTGCTGCCAAGTCTGATTGTTGAATTTCGTGCCAATTATTTCACAGTCCAAGAGCCAGATTGTAGCTTCACCTTCTTCTCAGACTACTTTTCATTAGTATGTCATCAGGAAGTGTTTTAGCTTGAGAAATCTCTGGAAAAATAGTAATGCCACTTTTATTGCACGCCAGTTTGCGCTCTCACTGTGAGAAACATAGTCAGTGCATATTTCTGTAGATGTTAGTGCAAAAAGACATCTTCCTGAACAATCAATGTGAATCCTAATCCATAAGCAGCAAAGTAATACTGCAAGTGAAAACAACTTGTGAAAGTTACTATTAGTCAAACTATCTAGGCTTCAGTGTGGTCGCTAGCTTGTTTTTGTCTGTCTCAACTCTTAGTTTCCATTCTCAGTTCTAAGTTTTTTAAGTACAAGTTTCATGTTTTGTCAAGTCTATATTAAAGCAATACTGACTTGCCCATATGTACAGTGAAAGAGTCGTCAGTGTTATTATTCCTCTCGTTCACACACTGAAGTTGACTCATCTTAGTGGCAGTGATAGGGAGCAATATTCACATGCTTGTTGTTTTCAGGTAGAATAAAATGAACTGCAAAGTTCAGATGAAACTAATGTGCATTTTTACACATAACAAGAGCTTTATAAAAATAATAAAACAACATTTTAAACATAAAGATAGTTTTTAATACTGGGATGAAAACGCTTTGGAGTCAGTGAATGATTCGTTTTCCTCTGTCGAGAGCCTCTGCCAGGCCTTCACTGCAGCCACCTTCAGTTGCTGCTTGTTTATGGGTCTCTGCATTCACTTTTGTTTGCAGTAATCCAAAACCTGGCTTTTTTCCCCTTTTTTTAGCTGCCAGCTAATATTATTTTGACTTCAGCAAGCAACATATGGTAGGAATGCAGCACTGGAACACAAGAACCTAAAATGTATGCATACACTGCCAGTCCATAGTTGATTGTGGACTGGCTAGTCACACAGGACTATACTGAAAAATGATCATCTAACTACCTTGTTGAAGAATGAAACTAAAAAATAATAATAATAAAAAATTTTATTAGATAAGTAAAAACGGGGGCCTCAAAAATAAGTGTTAAAGTGTTCTGTTCTTCCAGTAGTGGTAAAGTTCCATTCCCACGAGCAGAGGTATTGACTGTAAGCAAAAGATTTCTCCTAAAGCCAACAGGAAATGTAACAGAGCAATGGCATAATTCCAAAACTACGTTTCGCTCTTTCGCTGTTGTGGATTCTTTGAAAAGTCTCTGTTAGTGTTGACGTGTTTTCCAAGCGTGCAAGAAGAAAAGAACATCTGGATAAAGGCTATAGCAGCCCTGCCCTTTTTATTGCCTCAGAAACACGTATTACCATAATCAAGGTGATGAGAGTTGCGAATCATCCATATCAAATTGCAGAGGAAGGGAGAAGAATGGGGAAAAAATAATTTGACAGGCCATCACCAAAAGCAGGAAAAAAATATGACGGTGTAAAAATTGGGTTCCATGAGGAGAAAGACAAACACTGTCATTTGTAATTGCCTGCACTCAGGATAACTCGACAGTGATAATTTTCTGCAACGTTTTGCTAAAACAGGTGCCAGCTCCTCCCGAATCTTTCCAGTGAAAACAAAGGCTCCTTTCACATCAGATTACCAGGCACCTGAACACCCACATTGTCGGGATTTCACAGATTAACTTAATTAGAATATTGCTTCCAGGTGTGCCCCCAGGGTGCAATCAGTTACACTGTATTTAAATAACACTGACGAGTTGCTACAGCAAAGTCAGTTTAGATTGCTGCACCTTGTGGAACTCGCTTGCATCAAAGCAATGCTTTGATATAGCACCCAATGGCGTGTTTCCAGAGCATGTCAGATTTGAAATCTTTAGCAATTGCCCAGTCGTTTCTAGTTAAGTGCGAGGGTGCCCTAAGAAATAGCTTCATATAGATGGGCCTGCCTTGATGAAACAAGCAATCAGAATCTTGGTATAGTGTTCACATTGTTACCAGTGTTTGTTGAGAGGCCTGTCATGTGATGTCATGTTTGACAATGAGAAGTATTGAGTGTGATTTTATATAATATACCCTTGATATTGGCTCGTCATATGCCTGCACCTCAGAGGCATAAAACAACCCACAAAATTAGGAATTCTTAAGTAGAACAGTCTTTTCACTGTGTTTACTGTCATTAAAGCAACGGTTAATGTGTTTGCACAAAGCTATGCTAAATTTGAAGCTTGCAAAGAAAGTAACCACAGCTTAAATAAGAAACAGCGTAGCAACACAGAAACTAAATGTATTCACGTGAGACTGTGCTGCACACATGAGAACATCATTCACCGTTAAGTCTGGATCTAAATACTTTGAGCTGCTAAAATGCTCTCATATGCCCCAGAACACGTCTTAGCTCTGCAGAAAGTGGGCTGAGTGATTGGTTGTGCTTGTAGAATGGGACAATTAGTGTGCAGTCACAGGGTCAATGTTGGGTGAAATTGTATAAAGAATTTCAAAACAATTTTATTTTTATAACACCAAATCGAAACAACAGCCATCTCAAGGCTCTAAAGACCCTACAATAATAGACAGAACCCCAGCAGTCAGCACTTGGTGACAGTGGGAAGGAAAAACTCCCTTTTAACAGGAAGAAACCTTCAGCAAACAACATGTACTTAAAATGTAAACAAGCACATTTTTTACGCTCTTTTCCCCAACAACTCATCAAAATCCTCATATCACCAGCAGTAATATCTTTCTGGCTCCTAACCACTTCATGGATTTCTTGTTTCTTTTTGCTGATTTATCACTTGACAGTGATATTAAGCAATTTACTAATTAACTTAAACCGTCTTTTAGTATTACTGATTTCTGCCTCCATCCTTCTGCAATGAATGAACTTTCCAAACTGGCCAGTCTCTGACACATCTGAGGTACTTCAAGTCAGGACATCATTTTCTTTCATTGGAGAGCCATGGAAAGAAATAGAGTGGTATTTTATCCCTTCTCAGTTTGTTCATGCACTCTCCTGGAGTGTCATCCTATCTCCATTAGGCCTCACTTTGCCATCTTCCCTAGCTCCTCCAATTTCCCTGGTATTCTTTCTCCTGTGCAAATATTATAGTGGCCTGTATGCGAAACATTAATGCAGCAGCCTCAATGGCCACACTACCACACAGCGGAGGACACCCCGGTCAGCTAATTCTATTTGGTCCTCTTTGCCGAGCAGTCATTCAGCAGAAAGTGAATCTGTCTCCGAGGGAGTCTCGGAGGACCATTACCACATCCTGTCAATGAGTTCTTTTATGGCTCTGGTGTACTCTTCTACCAGGCCAGCACATGGGCTCTGACTGACACATTAATTCCCCCTCTACGTCCATATCTTCCTGCAGTTTGCAGAATGAATGCCATATCACCACGTCTCAGCGACTTATCATTAATGGCTCGTCGGCTGGTGGTATCCTCCCAACTGAAGCGTTGGAGGTTACGTCCTGTAAAGCTGGCAGTACTCGCACAACATTACCGGAGGATTGGATGGGGATCAAACCATATATGTTAACAGCACCATTGCCTTCACCTCTCTTATTGTTTTAACATTATTCTCTTCTTGTCCCTGGTCTTTTTCATTCACTGGCTACTTCTTAATTGCCTTTTCCATTGTTCATTCTTTACATCTTTTCCTCTGTCACCATCTTGAAAAAGGAAAGAAGCCAATAGTAATATATATGCATGTAGATATAGCCTCCACACTCAACTCCCAGTGCCTTGCAAGCTCTAGATTGGTCTCCAAGAGTCATCATATTCAATAACAAACAGGGCATGCACCGGGCTGCTGACAACCTGAGCGTTTTTTATGGATGGAAAAAATGGACCGGCTTAATGTTTCGACACAAGTGATCATCCGTCCTCATCTCTTTAATGAAATTAGATTAAGTGCACCTGGGAAAGAGCTGAGAAAGCAGAATGCCTCGCCACCATCTTTAGTCTAAAACCAATTTGCCAGTAATATTCCTTTCCCCCCAGCTTGGGAATCATCGTCCCTGATTTAAAATGGAGGAAGAACGAGATGAGACCAGAGCTGACTGGTTGCATTCAGCTCCCCACAGGCACTGTGAAATTAGAACTGACACCGGCAACACAGGCCTTAATATGGAGATGTCATTTTTTTCTCTTCTTGCTTTTGTCTTTCTCTCTCCTTCCGCGTCCTTCATTTCTTCCTCTTAGTCAGTTAGTTCCTCCTTTCAGGATTGTTTTCGCTTTCTGGCAGAAAGCAGAAAAGGGTGGAAAATGTGGAGAAACATTCAAATCAGAAGATTAACCATTCCCCCTAATTTCAGTATTGTTTGGATGTAAAGCTTCCTGTGAGTTTATGGATTAAGGTTAAGATTTAGTTTATGCTATAATCAGCTTCTTAGAGGAAAATAATTCTGACTTTTAGCTTTGTACACTGGCCAGAAATAAATATATTCTTCATTAGTTGGTCTCATGATGTTTATTACATCTAGCTGTTACAATGTACCTGGAAGCACTTATCTCTTTGATTGATATTGGGCTGTTTGCAACATGCTCTCATTTATGGTCAGCTCCAGCTCATATGAGCTCTGCAGGCTTCTTTTTTTTTTTTTTTTTTTGAGTGGTTTTCAAGCAATGCATCTGTTGCACATTTAGTGCACAAGTATGCAGTTATCAGAGAGCTCACTTTGATTTGCCTCTGAAGTGAAGAAGGACACATTTAGTCTTAGCAGCATATGATGCGTGTGTATTTGTGTAGCTTAGAAGCAAGTGATACTAAGGGCACGCTCTGCGGTGAAAACCAGCCCCAGTGCATGTTGGGAAGAAGAGGCGTGATGACAGAGAACGACTTGGAGTTTCTGCAGGGCCAGCCAGCAGACACAGCCAACTGACATCAGCAAAGACAGCTTGTCACTAGCAATGCATGTCATACAGCAATGCAGGGACAGTCAACGCAGCCGTGGCATCACCGATGTGGCATCCAATATCCCGGTCCAGATTCTTTCTTAAAGGTTAGCACAGATGTTGGCATCGCAGATGAAAATAGAAGGTCTGTGGCAACCAAAACCACGTCAGCCACTAAGAACAAGGGAGGTATGAAAACATAACATGGCATCCAGACTGTAATCTTCTTTCACTTACTGCCGTCTTTCAGCGAGGCTGTTTGTGTTGGCAGAGAGTGTTAATAGAACATAGTTGTTCCTTTGTTCTGTTAAAATCATAGCACACACCCTACCCTCTGTCTCTGGAACAGCAGTGCTCTGCTAGCTCTTTGAAAAAAAAGAAAATCCCGTCACCA
This sequence comes from Aulonocara sp. 'chitande type north' Nkhata Bay, assembly GCF_057382095.1. NCBI lineage: Eukaryota > Metazoa > Chordata > Actinopteri > Cichliformes > Cichlidae > Aulonocara > Aulonocara sp. 'chitande type north' Nkhata Bay. The sequence goes on along the minus strand of NC_141355.1, from coordinate 3,947,991 downwards.
CTCAGCCATGTTCAACAGCTTGTGATCATTGTTATTGGGGGAATTATTGTTGCCTCGATGAACACCAGGTTTTGCTATGTGTTTTTCTTCCACCCGGACTAGATCCATTTTTAGAGGCGGTTTTCTTCAAACACTGTTTTTCCCACCTGAGAGCTCCGATTCTGTAATAGAAGAGTTTTCAGCAACGGCCAGGTGAAACGCTCGATTGAACAATTTTCTGCTAGAGATCTCGTCAGTTCAATGATACGGTAATAGAGAAAGCATGGCACGCCATATCAAACAAGACAAGTTGTGAGATTTTACACCAGCTGTGATGTCACAATGCATCTAACTGGTACTGCATCAAAGTATTTGGATCTGTTGGGAATAATGCTATAAGTGCACTGCGTTATTTGTTATATCCATGTTTGTAGAGAATATTTTTAGCAGTATACATTTTGAAAAACAAACTTTTTTTTTAATTAATAGTTGCATTTGTAAGTTAAAGAAGATTTCAGCTTGGATTGGAAGCTTCACCCACAATTTAATTATTTCGAAAATAATTAAAATTAAGTCATGTTGAGGTTTATTTATAGGTCATATGCTTCTAATGATGCGCTTTTACAACAGTCACTTAATCAGAAGTGAAGTAATCTCAGTGCATTTGTGTGACAAAACCTTTAGCATGCGGCTAAACTCTCTAACCCTGTGCTAAGTGTGTGTCCACTCTGCTCCAAACCCACATGGCACAGAAATCATTGTTTTTCAAGTGGCCTCTGTTTGAATAACAATCCAAGCACTATATACATTTTTCCACATGAGTAATAAAAGTAAAATTGACTCCACATTGGATACAGATGTTCTGTGGGAAGCGAGTAAGACACAAATGTTTTTGTGTATGTGGATGTAGGATTTGAGCGTTTCTGATCGTGCATAAACATAATGCCAAAGTGGGTTTTTATTCAATAAACATGGTTGGACTGTAATTACTTACACATTTCTTCTGGCTGGAAATGGAAGACAGACTTGTGTGCGTTTATGCTGGCGCACCAAGACTCTGTCTCAGCCTTGGCTTGTCTGCACGAGGCCGCTTAATGCGAGAGGACTCACTTTTCCTTCACAACAAATGACATATGCATTCAGGGATAAATATAGAATTCCCTGTTGTTATTAGGAATCAGTACCATTCTGGGTAATGTTTCCCTGAAGAAGCCTAGTCTCCTCTTTGCCCTTGAAAATGATTAAATGTAGTTTAGGTTGACTGTGGCTGCAGGAAAATAAGAGCTCCTGTTCCTTTTAAAAAGTAGCCAGTCAGCAATGTTGTGTGACACACTTTTTATAGAAATCTTATAAGAAATATCAACACGTATTAAAAAAAAGTCCCAAGCTATAGTTATTTCTTGAGGCTCTTTATTTAATCTTCAATTACATACTGAGGCCAGGTTTCACAACCTGTATGGGAAGGATCAGTTGCAGCCCTCATAATGGTGATGACGGACAATAAAGAAAGTGAGCAGTGAGCAGCTTTCCCACCGGCTGAGAGAAACATATACCATCGTTCTTTTGCTAACCGAGTAAATCTAAACACTCAGATGCCTGTGGACGGCCTGGTGACTGCCAGACCTGAAGCGCCGCAGGTCCTCGCGTCACTTCGGCTCTGGAGGGAACTTTCCGTGGGCGAATGTGTATGTGATGTGGAAAACTGAGAGCCCCGTAGAGTAGAGGCCTAAACAGGGGCCTGCTGTCTTCAATTAAACCAGAAACCCCAGCCATGGCAGTCCCCTATGCACAAAAGCAGTCTGTGATGTGCACCAGTCAGAGGACGAGGTACAGGGCTTCAAAGATTGAAGGAGAAATAAAAAATTATGTCTTTCCTAAAAGTTAGGAGGAATGTGGAAGCAGGGGGGGAGAGCAAAGCAGGCATTAATGATGGCTGTCACTCATGCTCACTTGCCAGTTCCTTTTCCCTCTTCGTATCGTTTTGTCAAGCTTTAATTAGCGAACACACCTGGACTGTCTCTGAAGTTAACTGTGGAACATTGCCTGCCATGGTTTCTGTGGGCACTGAAGACCAATTTCATGCAGGGCACATTGGCACAACTGAAGCTGATATGCTTGTCAGTTGCAGCTTGACACACAGAAGCGGTATACCAGCTCTTGGATATGTATGAGGTTTTGGAGCTACAGACATCGACCAGCATTTGAACGGTCTCCCTGCCAAGCACCACCGACACAGGCGGCATGGGCATCCATTAAATTAATTTGACTTCATTAGTGCAGACCTGCTTGGCCTGGGGTGCCCACAGAGATGCCAGAGGGTGGGAGGTAGGGGGCTGGTGGTTGAGTGGCATCAGCCGCTGTGCTCTGAGGAGAGCGAACACATGGCACTGACAGGCGGAATATGGCCCCAGTTCTTACACCGGGACGGCTGCCAAACAAAGGCAACATGCGTCACTGGCTTTAGGGGAGCTCAATCAACACCCGGTTGGAGTATTAACGCCATGTGTGCCGTGCCACATCAGTGAGGAGGCCGCGGGTCGCCGGGCAGCCTACAAGTCAAACTTGTGCACACAGTGAATGTGGCAGAGTGATATGATACAGGGACGCTGCCAACGGGTTGACCCACCGCCATCACCTTTGTGTCTGCTGCCAGAAACGCTTCGTATTATGTTATAAAGCTCACGCTTATTATTGTTGTGTTGTGTGCACAGTTTTAGCTTGTGAGCGATTAAATCATGCTCGCATGTCAGCAGGACTGAGCCGCACAATACTGTGCATGTTTTGACGACGTTCAGTCTAATGTGCACATAGAGCTGGGCGATATAAGATTTTTTCATATCACGATATGGTTTTTTTTTCATTTCAGGCGATAACGATATCTATCACGATATAAGCCAAATAACTATATTTGTAAGATTTAAATGTGCCGTTGCTCACAAGTAAAATGTGAAATACTCAGCAGCTTGTTTTGATTTAAATATTTATTTCCCATAATAAGTTCAACAGGGTAGATGTACTTAAGGAACATGAGACTTTTTCAGATAAATAAAGGCAAATATTGCAAACTACACAAAAGGCAGCCACTAAAGCGTTTAAGTTTCAAAATAGAACAAACGAAACAGACTAAACTGTCAATTCCACTTAGAAACAAAATATTAATTCTAAAAATAAATCTTAGTTTGTTTTATAGAAGAACAGACAAAACTGACTAACTTTTGTCAATATCAAATAAACTGAGAACTAAAAGGAAATTCTCAATCTCTCCTTGTTGTATAGCTGAGCTTTTCAAACAGTTTCAACAGTTACGTTAGTCTGACAAAAGCCGAATGACGAATTAGCGCTTCCAGTCAGATATTGAGCTGCACCGCTTTATTGTATTTCCAGACTTGCTTTCGGCACAATTTACAGTGCGCGCTACTCCTACCTTCACCTACGGAGCTTCTGTGGCTCTTCCGGTCAACAATCTCTCCGGCATTGGAACCATCATCTGTTTTCTCTTCGGTAACCTTCGGTCACGCTCTCGGTTGATTTTTCTCTAGTCGGCACACTCATTTCCTCCATTACCCGGGCGGCACGGCGGCTGGCTGCTTCCCAAACAAATACACATGTGCGGCTTGGCACTTGTGCCGTACGTAACAAGTCATGTGACGTGACGCTGCGGCTGTGATTGGTTCGGCTCTGTGCTAGTTAATTTGGATTGGCTGTTCTTCTTTTTTTTTTAAGAGGACAAGAGAGATGAGGTCTATCGCAATAGTTTAACCTTTCTATCGAGAAAAAGTTATTTCGCAATACGTATCGTTATCGTTCTATCGCCCAGCTCTATGTGCGCATTTTTCGACAAACTACTATTAGTACTAATGGCGAATAGAATTACTGTTCCAAGCACTTCTCTGTATGATTGATAACAAGCTAATGTCCTCAGTAATGAACAGATATTACTGCTTTTTATCTAAAAGTTGATTTGATCTGGATCTGAAAACCTTTTCAACTCAGTTGCACCAAACTGCCAGCAAAGGTGATAACTTTGCTTTGACTTAGATTTCCTGGGCTTCCCTGTAATTGTTTGTTAAAGAAAACAGCGAGCTCACACGCCTTGCTTAAAAGCACCTTGATAGCACAATCTGCATCCTCACAACCCCACCTACAGCCACCTTCTGGAGCTGACCTTAGCTCTGCTCGGAGTGGTGCACCTGATAAATACAGAAGTGTGGAAATAAATAAAAAATAGGGGGGGTATTAAGTCCAGATAGGACTGGAAGGTAGCCTGAGGGTGGTAAGTGTTCTGCCTGACAGCAGTGAACACTTTGATCAGTGAGGCCCGTCTGAAGATCGCTTCCACATCTGCACAGGGGGAACGAGCTGTAAACTGCCAAGAAGCATTTTAATGACAGTTGGATTATAAAATGAAAGAGGGCTCCAGATGGCAGGCAGTGCAGCGGCTGCGGTTCGAGGGGAGGCTGTTTAAACTGCTTTTTTATTGATAAAATATGGGGTGAAAAATTGTGCAAGGCTTATTAGGCATCCCACTGTGATGTTGCTCAGCTGGCCAAGCTGTTCAGCATGGCCCTCATCCAAACATGCCTCCATAAATTTTTAGCAGTACCTTTAAATCTGTAAGATCCCTGCTTGTTAAGTTCACCCTGGCTCCCCCAAATCCCCCACACAGTATTTGTCCTTTAAAAGACTTGCTTGTGTCCTTTATTTGTGAACCAGCAGGATGTTACTAGCTCAACGTAGACTGAGGAGGTGGGAGGACAGGGGTAGGGGGTTCCCACATAACGTGCTCATTATCGTCTCCCTACAGCCAGAGTTTACCCCTTAAACAACTTAATTCCTGTATGATTTCATTAGCTTTACTCTCCGAGTAATAAAACGAGGCTGACCTTATTAATTCGAGACACCGTGGTTATGTCTATACTTAAATACACAGGGTGCTATTCAGGGCAGAAATGCTCATCTGGGCTTTGACTTGTGATAACTGGTTTCAATAGTGGCTAAAAAGCAGAAATGGTTGGATTTAGTGTGGATCGACTTCCAATAAAGCTCAAATTGCACGATTAGTAATCTGTATCACTAGTTTCAGTGCAAAATGCGTGAGCGTGTTCAGTAATGAAACCCTTTTCAGGTAAGTCATGCTGAGGCTTCATAAATGCACATGTGGGGACGAACTTTGATCATGTACGGGGTGGAAAAGTCATGTTATATTTGTATGTAATTACTAGTGATGTTGATTGTCATCTTCCAAATATCTCTCAGTCAGTTAATATTACCTTACACTAAAGTGGCCTAATGCATGTCTTTGATTTGGAGCTCAAATTGAATTTGCTTGAAATGTGAATAGGCCTCATTCACAAGCTGAGAAAAGGCAATGGTATCAGTAAAAGGGATCGCTAAAAGCCGTCTTAACTCCTTCAAAATCTATACATGTCACATCTATGTCTTTCACTCGGGAAAAGTGGGCCCTCTTCCGCTGAGATATGTTGTTATCCATGCTCTCACTGCTAATTTAAAATCCATTTAAGCTGATAGGGTGGTTGACTGAAGCGGCGTTTTAATGCCCTCGCAGAAATTGACATATACACCGCTTTTCCTACCTTCTGAAAACAAGCTGTCCCCATTTATATTCCATAACTACCACTTCAAGGCCAACTTGCCGCGCCCCCATTCCACCCTCACGCCTATCCGTGGCGTCAAAGACAATTACTGTCAACATCACATCAAATTACAACTGTTGGTTTGCTTGTTTGTCTCGTTATGTGACTTGAAAACTGCCATCTTCTACCCAGGGAAGGTCCCCTCCCTCCTGCTGTCCTCCCTTTTGCCCACCCTTACGGGTCTACACACACTGACACGCATAAATCCCAGCGCAGAGAAGAGAAAGGACAGGCAGCCGGCAGCCTAATGGACTAATTTGTAATTGCGATTGAGAGGAAGCTGAGTTGTTGGATGTGTCATAATTTGACAGCTCCGAGCCGGACCATGACGCTTCAGCCGCAAATGTTTCCCTCCCCCCTCCTTTCTTTCCCACTCCTTCAAATGCTTTCTTTCTTCCCCTCCACGGAGAATAGTCAGAAAGGAAGGTGATGGGAGAGATGCTTTCGGCACATTCTGCTTCTCAAAGCTCCTGGCTCTGTCATATTACTTCTTTTTTTTCCTTTCAACCCAGCACACCGCCACACACACACACATATCCCCACCACCTCTCTCCTCGTTCTCTACCTTCACACGGATCCCCTAGGATAGAATAGGCAAAGCATCTCTGAGCATTCAGATGCGTTTGAAGTGCAGGACAGATGGGAGGCTCGAGGGACTGTAAAAAATGAATCGAGGCTAGTAATAGGAGAGATGTTTTGAATCCTCTCCTCCATAAGTTATTTATCAGGGGCCCTTAGTGGTAGAGGAAGACTTCAGAGTGCTCCCTTAATGTAGCATCTGATGACTAGTAGGGGGGCTGTTCCAGGAAGTGCTGTTGTAAAACAGGAGGAGAACATTAGCAGGGAAGTCTCCCAGGGCCCGCGCAAAAGAGAGGAACAACACACAGGGCCACTCTTTCCCAGCATGCAACGCAGGTCAGAGAAGGAAGGTGTACCGCCCCCCCCCCCCCCCCCCCCCCGCCAGCCCGTGTTATCAGATGAGTCACAGAGCAGGATGTTCTGTGCTATGATTCCCACCAGGCGAGCCACAGCTGAGTAGACCATGTGCTTCAGATAGTTGTGAAAACGAATCCGAATCGAATCGACTGATGTGATTGCTGAGCGCAGATTTTTTATTATTATGATTGCCTGTTAAATTTTTTCCAATTTATTATGACATTTGTAGCAGTCAGAGGAACAGCAGAGTAGTATGCCAGTTAAAGTAAGTTACTGAATGTAGCAATTTATGTCTTCAAACAAAGAGACTTCACCTTTGACCTTCTTTGGTCCACAGCTTTAGAGCCAAATTGTTTTAACCTTTGGGTTTGATTAATTAAGGAGTTTATTAAAAATGTTAACATGACAGGAAGTTGACATGAACTGCTTCACTCTGCAATATCAGAAGCAAGCACTAATTCTCCACTATTTCTTATTTTACCAAGAGGAAAACAATACTGACAAAACAACAAGGGTCTCACCACATTGTGTATCACTCCAGTAATGGTCCAGGCCAACCAGGGAAGTCTCCAATCACTGGAGACTAATGGCCTCTGAACTGATCACTCAGGTTAATAAAGACCAGCTAATGACATAGCTGCTTCGTTTGTGTTAATTGCTCTCTGTAGACCTCTGCCATGGCCCGCGTCTCCCGAGCATCTGTCACGAGGCATATTCCCCGACACAGCTCAGACCCTGGCCTCGGCCCCAAACCAGGCACGCCGCCAGACACAGTTGTCCGCTGGTGTCCTTTTACCGCGCTAGGGCGAGGGGTGAAAATACAATGTCTAAGTAATGTAAACTGTTTGTGTTGGCAGACTCACATCCTGTAACACTTGATGTGTTCACAAGTGGATATAGACCTCAGACATATGTTGTCAGAATATAATCCAGAAGCTATATTACTTTGTCTATATCAAATAATTATTTAAGTACATTGAGTGTATGGATGAATGCAGTGCATCCCTTTATGGTTTTACCCCATATGCATGCATCATCAGCAAATCAGCGACATTAAAGTGCTTTTATTTTTATCTTTTATTTTTATGTATATTAATCTTTAGCAGAGGAGAAGCGAGTGGCTAATGCTTACAACTGTAAGACTTTATGGTGCAGATGGAAAGATGCACAGTACAATGTGGAACGATTTGTTTGTGTATACTAGGGCTACAGTTTCTAGACACTAGAGCATGTTTGAATGACAAACATGTGGTCCAGTTTCATTCGATATGCCCTCTCACTCTGTTCTTCTCCATTCAGCAGTGAGAGAAACATTCAGCACGTTTTGAGCAGGATCTGTCTGAATACAGTGAACCTAAATCAACTTCTTTTCTGATTTAATCATATTATACTGTCTGGCAATAGCTATGAACAAATAACAGGCTGTACACAAACAATACATACCATAGAGTGCTCATTGCTTACACCCTCTGAAGTTAATAAGACAAAGCAATTAGCATTTGATTAACATTAAATAAAAATAGACATGCTTCAAGACAATTTGCCACATGAAAGGAAAATGAAATGAAATGAGTAAAAGACTGTCTTGCAAAGTCAAATCAGGTATTAGAAGCAACTTTACTTAATAAGATAATAAAAATCTTAAATAATGATGTGCAAAAAGTCTTATTCAGTATCTTAGTGTTATAACAAAAAGCACCGTCTTTGTGGATTAGCATGGTTTCACCAGGTTCTGCTAGTAACAACACCGTCTAAAAAGAAACATCTGGAACACATCTGGAAAACCACTCTGGAATCCTAACTGAATTTAAGGTGGACACCATAAAGTCTAAGCCTTTTTCAAAGGGAATTACCTGAAGTAATACCACAACTCACAAGCAAGGGGTATTTTGCACCCTGCACTTATGTAGGAACAATATTTCCTCAGTGGTTCTTCCTGTATCTGCAGGATAAGCATGTTTTTAAGTTGGAAATTTAGTCGCTGACTAATAAGATTTAGATATATTACAGGCAATTTTGATCTACATTTATCCACATTCATTTGGAGGAGAGTTAGCTGCCCTGCTGTATATTTTTTTAATTTTGCAGAGCTTTTGATGTAGATGCAGCAGTGGCCATTTTGAAGCACTGACACATGGTGCAGCATTACAATGGGCAGCAATTTGCATATCATTTCATGTTGGGGATATTAGATTAATGGCTTGTGACTAGTGTGATGAATACTAATTTAGCCTTAAATCATGTGACTCTTCAGACATTAACAGCCTGCCCAACAGGGAGCACTGCAGCCAGACCTTTTATAAGGTCAGCTAACTTCTTTGGCCAAGTTCTTCCTGTTCCTCGTTCGTTCTAGTCAGTTATGGGATTTGTAAATGTTTGCTATTCCAGGGACTGTTGCCTTCACTGTTAATGCTATATAAGCCCACCACAGGGGTTAATGTCATTTCCATTTACCCTGGGAGACAATAAAATCTGCTGATGGAGTTAGGGAAGCAGTGATGAAAATCATAAATGTTGCAGAGGCCCCAACTCTTCCCCCCAATGGCCGCAATTTGACTCTCAGCGTGCTGGCCCCCGGTGTAGCCAGCTTTTGTGGCCACGAGGCATAATGATGTTAATGTTGTGTGAAAAGGCTGCAGAGATAGGTAGGCACAGAATCATGCAGCGTTTTAATGTAATCAGAAGCTGTTTGGATTCATTCCAACAGGTTATGAAGTAAGACCAAAAATAAAAGGACAAAGGACTGAAACCAGCACAGCTGAACGTCCGTGAGGTTCTTCCTTACTGACTGCCTGTTCGGCCAATTTTGTATTGTGTTTGTATCAGCTGAACTGAAGTGAACTGAAAATGGTAGCTAGATGTCTGTTGCTATTAGAGTGCATTATGAGTATGTAAAGGTCACCCCGATGTTTTAGTTTGAAATAGCACAGAATAGTGTAATATTTGGCCCTATTTACACCATGGAGGGGGGGGGCACATTACAGCATTATAACCCTATTCGGGATTTAGACACTGTATACCAAAATGTTAAAACCAAAACTATAAAAGTTCTCTCTAATGAGCTCTTACACTGATGAATATCTCTGTTGGTTTGTCAGGTAAGAAACTGTGAACTAGTATAAGGTGCTGCTCTGTTATGGGTCTCAGCAGTACAGTAAAGCTTGAATGGGGATTCAGATATATAGTGATAATTTTATAATTTGACACTGCTGCAGTAGTCATGATGTACATTTTGTATTAATGTCGCAGTATTATAAGCATCTCTTTATGAGTATATTGAGGTTTTCTCACATACAGGAGTGTGTGTGTGTGTGTGTGTGTGTGTGTGTGTGTGTGTGTGTGTGTGTGTGTGTGTGTGTGTGTGTGTGTGTGTGTGTGTGTGTGTCTGTCACTTTATTCAATCTCCTGAGAGTAGATGGCTAGCCAGGAGTATGGAGGGAGGAAGTGGGAGGGTGTCCAGAGGGAGCTGTTTGATTGATGTGTTTTGGGGTAGTGGATGTGTGTGGGTGTGGGTGTGGTGGTGTTGAGGATGAGGAGGGGAGAGGAGCTTGATGGGACTGTGCCGCAAGAGGGAGGCACGGCTCTTAAGTGGGGGAGGAGGGAGCCTTAACAAGCCCTAGATTGTTAGTGACAGGCAGATACTTCAACACTTAAAGTAGAAGGTTTGATTTAATCACAGAGCTGTCATTTGTTATTTGTCTGGCTTGCTCCACCAGGGCCACGGCTGATCAACTGCCTGGTCCCAAGAGAGCCCTTTTTCCCCCTGTAATGTCTAAATCCCCAGCACAAATTACAGGCCTGCACCTCCCATTCCCACCCCTCCACTCCCTCACTGCTTCAATCCTGCCATGTTAGGAGATGAAGGCCAGAATGGGGGATTTACAAAGAGAGGGAAGCAGGTTGGCAAGATGTGAGCAAGGAAAGAAGACAGGTACAGAAATGAGAGCGAGCGAGATGGAATGGCCTCAGGGCCTCTAAAGATCATTAATAGGACTGTCAGGGAGGTTGCCAGTTGGTTAGCTTATCATAAATAAGAAATGAGCTCCTCCCTTCTTGCCCATTCTAGTTCATTAATAATGCCTGCAGCGGCTATTTTGTTGCATCGTACTTTGAAGGGAAGAGAGACAGAGCGATAGAGGCACGATGATGGGAAATTTAGGGATGAACGGGCCTCACTTTCCTGCTTCAGTAATCTGATAGGACAGTCTCCCAAATTACCAATGAGACCCCGTACCACCGCAGAGTCAATCAATTCCACAAGCAGTCAGGACAGTAGGAACCAAAGGTGGACTGTAAAAACCTGACGTGATAAACTAGAAAATGAATTGTCAGTTATTTTCCACGTTTGTGTTGTTTGAGTAAAAACTTAAATGAAATTTTGATAATCCAATTTCCATTTTTATTTCCACATACTTGGAAAGCTGCTGTTTTGAAGCCATGCTTTTCTGTACATTGGACAGTATTCAGGGGTTAATTCAAAGATTTACACAACCATTTCTAACAGTTTGAACATTGAAATTGTTTATGGCTTAACCAGGACAATATACAAATGCAGGCAGTGATACAGTGCCCTCAGACTGTTTCATCTCACCTTGTACTTTGGTGTCAATAAAAATAAAAATGCAGTCTCTCATTCCTGTGATTTTGGTGAGTCTTTAGTTCTGACATCACCTCCTCTTTCCCACTGTGGTCTAAAGACTTCTCCTCTCTTTGGATAGGAAAGATTTGTCCCTGGTTTTCACAATAAAAGCACATGTGGCAATGTGACCGTCACACATCACTGACGATGGTATGTTGCTACATTTTATTTTCTCAAACAGGCTATTGTGCTGTTAGTCTTTCCAAACCAACATCACCTTAACTGATACATGTTAGATGTCTGATTGGATTATTTGTTATCTGTCTGTTATGTTGCATGGTTAGCATTAGCCAGCTAGCTGGTTTTATGATAGATTTGTCTATTTAGAACTTTATATATCAGTCACACCAACCCATTAGGAGTTTATAGGAGGCTACCAGTGCCCAAACTGGGAAAGTTAGTATGAGTGATGTTTTACTAGCCAAGAGGCAGCTAAGGATCAATACGTGACAACATGCTGGCTGTAGTGTGCAGTTTAACAGTAAAGGGGAAGGAAGAAGAGATGGAATCTTTATCTTCTACAGGATGTAAAATAACAGGGTCATAGTTTGTTTCCACAAACCCACAATAAGCACATGTTTGTGCAGATAATCTGTTTTAAATAGATACAATTTTCAAAAGTCCCTGTAGTTTCAAAGAGTTTTTCTGCTGTTGTAGATGTGTCCATCCAATCTTGCACCAGTTATCTGCATCTAACAATAAAGTGCTGCACAGCAAGCAGTTATCTGTAATCTGTTGTTGATGCTGACATATTTCCTGTGAGCAAAAACCAAAACAGTTTATCTACATCACTGTATTATACAGGCTTACTTTTCAGCTTTAGATCTGTATTTTTATATTAATAAATTGTAAAACAGAATATTTTCTGCTGTCAAGCAAGTTAAGGTTTTAAAAAAAACATCAAAAACCTTTTTAAAACTATTTAAATTTTTAACTTGTTAGAAAAATCCGACGTCACTGTATCGTTTCCTCAACATTGCTGTGTTTGGATGGAAGATTGTCTCATTTGTTGTGTGTAATCGTCAAATTGAAATTATCATTGAATATTGTCCACTGTACATCAAAGTCTGACTTCAAACTAAAAACCGCTTTTCCTTTTTTATTTTAATATCTACATAAAATGCCTATATGTCAAAATGAAAACCTGAATTATATTATTTCATTTTTGAATTAAAACTCACATAAAAGGAAAGAAAATCAGATGCCATTGCAGAATTAAATTAGTTTTTATAATTTAATTTATAAAATGTTCCATAAATTCTAAGAGTGCTTAGCACAGAAGAAGGGTTTATGTAGCCTGATTACAAAAAACTGTCTATTCTGACTCTGTGTGACTGTTAACTTTGATCTTTGAGACTGGTACATGATGGTCAAGGAATATATATGACATCAACTCCAGCTAACCATTCTCCTGGGATGTGGACAGAGACGGGGGGGCCACACATCACCTGGAAAGACTGAAAGTGATGAGAGGGGTCGTTGGTTGTTAAAGAGAGAGCGGAAGCAAGTTCAGAGGGGTCAGCCTTCAGGTAAAAGCATTGCCTTTTAATTAGGGTGAAAGGATATTATTCTTTTATAAAGGCCAGGGGCCTGGTCGCTGTTGAGGCTGATAGCAGTCAATGGCGCTCATTAACCCTCCTTCCTGCCTTCCACTCTCAACATGACTCCATCTGAGAAGGCATAGATAAAAGGCTCAGGCTGGCCACAAATGATGGGGGGGCATCTGAGTTTTGTACTCTGTACTGCTCTCTTTTCTTCTCACTTTCTCTTCCCCTCTGTCTATCTGCACACCAACATCGTAAGCCTCTTCGCTTGTCATGGATTATACTTAATTTCTCTCAGGTGAGCTTCCCGGGGAAGATGGGGGTAATATTACTTTTGGTAGTGTGTTTAAGATGCCATTCACTTGGCTGGCAAACCTAGCAAGGTTACATGTTGTTATCGTTGTGACGTGTTCTGAATAAAACGCTTGGGTCTCCTAAAGACGATGGTATAGGTCCAAACAAGTATTCAAAAGAAATGTTTTTTACAGATTGCTATGCATCAGGAGCAGAGTGTGTGTGTCAGTATATATTCACATATATTCTCCCTCTGGTTCTTCCTAGACATTAAAAAACAGTCATGGCAGAGCGACAGGAAAGAGAGAGTGAACGAGAGAGAAAAAGCATTGCAAAGAGAATAGCAGGAGGCCAGCGCCCAGAAAGCATGATGTATGATTTTATTCATTCCTCCTTCCTGTTCCTGATTAGGGGCCTTTAAACTGTGATCGATTGACCCTCAGACGAGCCTCAAATCAAAGGCAGACACTGTATGTGCTGAGTGAGAGGGAAACGCATGGAGGCATTAGAGGCATGTGGCTCTGAGGTGCACAGCAAGAGGTTGATTCACTTTGTGCAGGCCAGCTAGAGAATAGGATGACGGAGACGGGGTTGTGGGCCGATGAAAAACCATGGCACACATTTACATGCTGACGTGTATAAATTCACGTCTGCACTCCCTGAGTGCACATACAAAGCTTTGAACACACATAAGCATAACCTCAAATGATACTTTGTGTGTGTGTGCGTGCATGTGTGTGTGTGCATGTGTGTGTGTGCGTCTAGTCAGTGGTCATGCCTCCAAATAACAACACAGAGGCTTTAACAAGCACGTTCACATGTCGCCTCTGCTGGGCTTGTCAGCCCAGAGGCTTAAACTTCCATCATTCACTCCACCATATCCATATTTTACTTGAGCTCCTCTAGTCCCTCTGCATTTTATCCAACACCTCCCATCCTTGCCGTCTTAAATCTCCTGAGATGAGCCCCAGTCTTCAGGAGATGAGCACACTGCAAACAATTTATGATGCCTTTCTAAGGAAGTCAGATCTGGCCTCCATACCTTGGGGATCTTTTTTTTCCCTCCTCTCTTTTGCAGTGCTGCCAAAAGAACATTCTGATATGTAATCTCTGGCTGAAGGAATGGCAGACAGACAGACACATGTGCACAGTGCACATTTGTTTTCCTGCTCTTGACCTACGACGGAGCGTAGAGCTACGGAGAGAGAGAGTCAAAGAAAGGCTGCCTTACAACAGATGGTTCTCCTTAAGGAGCTGAGATGAAACTCTTTGTGTTACAAGTCCTCTTTGGTCTTTTTTGAGACTCCAATCGGTTCAGGCCCCCCTGCTGGGCTGCGTTCCAATGTGCTGAGGCCAAATGAATGCATAGACACACACACACACACACACACACACTTTTGAGTATCTGATGCATTGTCTCACCTGTCTTCTTGCTTTGAATTATTGAGCAAATTGAATTCCAGTTAAGGCTTATAAATTGTCCTTGGAATAGTTCTGGAACAAGACCGAAGTTGCCGGACTCATCATTTGACAGATGATTGCACTGGGACTATGAATTTTCCATAATAATTCAATATAATACAGATTAGAAGAATATGCAAATATGCTTAAAGCTGCACGTATTGCTGGAGGTAATGGAAAATGCATTGTTCTGTTTGTGCGCAATAGTACACGCGTAATTTAGTTTTATTACATGCACTGAGATTATCAAGGTAATGTAAGTAGCCCTCGATATGTTCAGTAATGGGCTACACTTTTGTTATTATGGTGGCTTTAATGAATGATCACTGCAAGTCTCGTCCTGCAGTTTTTTAGGACTGATAATCTAGAGCCTCCAACAGATCGATGTCGAATCTGAATAGGAAATGGAGTGCACAGCAGCCGAGGCCCGTCTCTGAAGGAGGCTGGGGGTGGGAGAGATTGCATTCCAGCCAGAGTGATGGCATCACTTCTCAAAGCGCACACGCTCGTGACAAGTAAACTGAAATCATCATTGATGTTATTTATTTTCAAATGCTCCCCGCTTGACAGGCGACATCTTGTTCGGCACGCATCCCAAGGGAGGCCACGGTGCTCAGCGTTTCTCGGCTCCATCACGCGCAGACAGCCGCTCGGTGCTGACACCAAAGGAGTGGGACTCACTAGAGACTTGCTCTGGAATTTGTCACAATCCTGCGCCACACGAAGAAAACACAAATGCACTCAGCTCCTTGTTTACACACATTTCCAGATCTGTTGCAATACTTGTCTCCCACCTCAGCATCTGCCACAACACTAGAAAACAAGCGGTTGTTTGCCCCAAAAAAAAGCAAGTCTGTTAAAGTTGTTTTTGTTTTTTTTTGTTCTTGATAAATGTCAACAAAAGTTGAATCCGAGGAAAGGAAGTGCGCTGCGAATGCCACTGACTTCCTGTCTCTGTCTGATTTAGACATGACGTGTGGAATTCAGGACTAAATTAATGTCTGTCAAAAAATAAAAAATAAACTGTTTTCCATAAGCTGAACCAAATCCCTGTAATTTGGTGTTATTTTAACTCATTTTGCCTGATGAAACATTTATCCAGATGTCAAATAATGACCAGTGCTAATCACTGTTATGCTCCTATTGTTACCCTGCTTTTCTAAAGAAAGGCCGAGCTTTCCTTTCCAGTTTTCCACTGTAATCTATCATGGACATCGGAGGCTCCAGCTACACTCTTCCATTCTGCTAACAACATCAGCCCAGCAGCACTGTCTATCTCAGCACAGTCACAGGCTCTGTATGTGTGCTTCTGCACATTTGAGTGCCTTTGGTAGCCTGGCCCATCCATTCATGTGTACATGGCCTCATTATCAGTCAGTAGCTGTCTGAGCTCAGGGGAGGTGGTGCAGATGAAGAAGCGAGCATGGCGGCGGGCAGGTAAACCAGCCGTGAGCCAACACCAGAGCCCAGATACCCTCGGCATAGCTCCGCTAAAGGAGTCCATTTGTCAAATGTGCCTGCACCGAGGCCCGCTAGGGAGTACATTACTGGCTGAGGCCCCTGCAGGGATGGGCCCTCTGACTCGCAGCCATACTCACTCACCGTGCTGGCCGCCCAAGGTGCTTCCTACAGTCAGCGGTGACCAGCCCCCAGCCTACTCTCATTCGATTGGCTCATTAATAAAACAGCCTCCACACGAGAGCAGGGGACATGCTCCAATGCTCTGGACATTGCTCTCTCCAGCTAATGGGCCAGCAGGGAGAGGCCTTTGTCTGCATCTGACTCTCTCACATCCTTCAACGTGTCAGCCGAGACAATGCAAGGGAGGATGGAGGGCTTTGACTGTGTAAAGCCCAGATCATGCTGTATGTGAGCCCGGGCTCAGGCTCAGTATTCACCATAGACCTCAATGTGTCTTCAGTCCGGGCAAGTGCCCGAGCTTTCCTCCATCAATTCCACTTAGCCTCACTTGGGCAAACCTCCTCAATTGTGTTTCCTCTCAAAATGATTATGGACTCCCTTGAATGTGTCAGTACCATAACAGTATCTCCACATTCTGCAGTGATTTCTAGCACCATCCACCTACTCTTGTACCTCCTCCTACATTGTCTAGCCCAGACAGTGTGAATCTAGATATTTTTTTCTCTCACTCTCTCTCTGTTTTTTTTTTTTTTATATCTGTTGCTGTTTTGCATGTTAAGCTTTGGTAGAAGCTGCTCTGATTCACAGCTGGGCTCCTGGGGGAGAAACAAGAGTTTTGTTTGTGTTGTTGTAGGACATAAATCTAACAAGAGAGGTGGAGATGGAGCACTAAGGCTTATGGATCCCTTAGGGGTCTTACTGAGCTCCTCACTAAATAAATCTGAATCGAAAATACATATGGAGCGGTAAGCCGTTCACATAAAGGAGCGCTTGTTCTCCTCAAGGAGAGTATCAGATTTACTGGCTCCACAGTGTGTCTGCTGGATCCCACCCATAGCCCGTTAACACAGACGGAGACGGACAGACACTCGGTGTGCATAAAGTTCATTGACTGGAATGTTTCTGTGATGTAGCGAGCCAGAAACTAGTAGAAGCACTCATCCATTGTTGAACCTCTCGATTAGTTGGTGGTATGCATTTTCTGGAACTAACTAGCGTTCTCATGGCGCTCCATTAAATTCCATGGGATCTAAACTTGGGCTTGTTTAGGGAGCTATTTTCTTACTGTCACTGCAATAGATATCTGCCCCCTGCTTGGATATAAAACCCGTGTTATAACATTGCCAGACGCAATTCACGGGCAGAGGTGGCGCTCCCCAATTATTAGCTTAAGGAAGCAGTCTAGAGATTTATGAATATCCCCAGATGACTTAGAACAGCTCTAGTCACTTCCATATGTGACCTTGAGGCCGAGTGGTTGACAGGGCCCTTCTAGGCCGATTAGGCCCTAGCTGAGAGGCCTGCCTTGTTGGCAGCTGGGGGGCCAGGGGAGCATAGCCTCTTGAGCTCAATTGGTAAAGATCACAGATGTAGAGGCCCAGTGAGGGCAGCCAGTTACTGGGTCGCCACAGCCAGTGAGTCCCTTTTTCCTTGACACTGGGTTTACTGTTACTCTCAGACCCTTGAAGAGGAAATAACAGAGGTGCCAATTAAAGTTTTAAGACATTAAATAAAAACCCTCTGTTGTTGCCTTTAAAACATCCCAGTTAATCGTTGTTTGTCTTTACGACGGACCCTCAGTCAGATGCCATCATTCTGCTTTCTATTAGAGTGAGAATGAGTGGTTTTGTGTTGAAATGTTTTCTCCTCACCCTTCTGCAATCTTTCCTTTGCCTTCCAGCTTGCGGCTTGATTACTATATAAACAACCAGTTTTATTCCTGAAATGCAAAATGTTAGAGGGGTGGCTGTGCAGACTTTGTTGTCTTTTTGAGGTAGTCACCAGTTTATCTCTGTGAACATCTGCAGGCTATAATAACTGCATCATCTATATTTTCAGTTTTGCCAATCATGACCCTGATCACGATGAGCCAACACTAAAATGTTGAAAAGGTTTTGTTTAATGAATGTAGTCATTTCAAGAATCCCAGGAATTAAAAGACCTTTTTTAAAAGAAAACTTTAAGTTTAAAGACTTATATACTACTGGCTCTTATAAATAGTCCCATAGAGAGACCAAGTGAAGATTTTGTACCTTTGATGGATTTAAAGTGGTCAGGTTTAATTTTTACATGATTTTAGTGACCTGCTCTTGGCTCAATGGGCCAAAGATATGTTTTCCATAGCTGCACAGTGATGTGTCTCCATCTCTATTTTCTCCCTTTCCATGTATGCCACTTCACTCTAATGTAGCACAGCATGCATGCACTTAGTTTCTCAGATTTCTCTGTTATTGAATTTAGTCGACCTGTAAAGTGGAAACCCTAACTGAACAGAGCTGCATTATTGGGTTCTGACCATATGTGAGAGAATAGGAAATAATAAGCTCAAATAAATTACATTCATCTCATGTTTGAACACCAAACACAGTCTAATTCTTTGAATTTGACAATGGTAGGGTATATGGATCCCGTCATTTTTCATTCTGTTTATTTAAAGTGCGTGCAAGCAAGTCCACAAAGCCACCGCGGAACAAAGACCAGTAAAAAGACCGATATAATACTGATGTCAGAGGCACTCGGCTTCTGTCTCTGGAGCTGAGTTGGTATAATTAGCAAGGAAGTCTCTTGCCCTTGCTCCAATCTACCATCAAGCCCACCCGATCCCCACTGGGCTCTGAGAGGTCCCAGGGCAGCTTACTTGTGGGAATAGAAGAAGTGGTCACACAGACTGTGCCCCGAGGGAAGGTAGGGTTAGAAGTCACGGTAGGCCTGTGGCCAGATGAACAAGGGAGCTGTGATGCAAAGAGGATTTTCTGGCATCATGACTGAGCTCCCCGAGAGCTAAGTGCATAATCCATATTACATTCATAAAGGCCCCACAGATTAGCAGACATCTTCGTCAAAATGAATTCAAACCTATCAGTTCATGGGGAACATAAGTGTCTAGAGTGAAAATGGGCTTTTATCAAAAACTGCTGAGGAGACATTCCCTTTAAAGGTTTTTATAGGTTAAGATATTCAGGCTGAGAACCTTAACCTCTGAAGTGGAAGCCATTAGTTTGGAGGGCAAGGGTCTTCCGGCTAAGAATATGGGATTTCGGGTACTGACACGCACAACTGTAGGTTAAAATGGAAACCATCTGACTGTTGTTAATGTCTTAACTCGTTTACAGTGACTCACAGGCAGAGGTTTGATAACTAGGCTAGCAGGAAAATGTGTTTCTTGTCTCACTGTCACTTCCCAAAGTCCTCACATACGAAGTCAATATGAAGTAATAACTCTGCCTTAGGCATGGCCTCAGTTGGACTGTAGTTTATATAATAATGAGATGTGATTGAATAAAGCCAATTTTCTGTTGATGTGCTATAAGTGGTTAAAATCTAATTTCAGTAATTTTCTTGGTCTCTTCAGCATTAATTTGTCATTAGCTGATATTCCAGAGGACTTCTCATGCGTGCAGGATAAAGTGCGTATTCTTTGCTGAAATGCCAAACAGTGGTCCAACAAGGGTGTGTATGATAAGGAGAGGTCCACAAGCTTGACTGGGTGGAAACGTGCTCGGTGTGTTTCCTGCTCAGCCCGTTCAAGTTTGACTTTGTGTCTTTGGGTTATAGTTGCTGCAGACCTCAGTTCACCTGACTTCAATTATGTGACTTGTGGTTTGTTTACCTTGAGTTTTTCTAGGAGAAACAAAGCTTGCCACCAGTTCGCTGAGAGAACAGCGTAAAAAGCCTCTCAGTCCCTAATTAAATTCAAATTCTGTTGGACGTTTTATTTTGCATGATGATGTGATGTTCCCAATTTCATTTCAGACTAATTACTTGCCATTCACTTGTGTTTTGCAAGGGGACTTTTGTGCTTTTCTATATGACGGAGGCTTGTTTTCATCTCTGACGTGAGCTCATATTAAATTACTGCATTTCTTTTTATGCTGTCTGTGCCGCATTCAAACGCCGAGCAGCTTCGTGGATCCTATCACGAGAAAGTCATTTAAAGCGCGTTTAAATCGGAACAGCAGTCAGCACACGCCGTAATAGGTTGAAAACATTCTGTAATCTCTTTATGAGGCTTGCTAACGTTATCAGCCATCCTCGTCTTTGAGCGTCTTCATTAGAAAAGCTCCTCCCTCGTCTGAAAACGGGCCAAGGTCGCAGGTTTTTTGTTTTTTGGTGTAAGGACTGGGCTGCATGCACTGCATGAATAGCACAGTGTTCCCATTCCACATAGCCTATTAGACAAAACTGTGAATCAATAAAACTGTACAGAGCATAGTTAATCTACCCACCACCATCTTAGCATCTATTTTGAGCGTGAGGGAAGCCGGCAGCCATTTTGTTTTCCTGTTTTCCTGAATAGCTCCAATGAAAAGCAGACGCCTGTGCATGGAGTTAATTAAGCCATGGTT
The DNA here is from genome assembly GCF_057382095.1 of Aulonocara sp. 'chitande type north' Nkhata Bay. Lineage (NCBI taxonomy): Eukaryota > Metazoa > Chordata > Actinopteri > Cichliformes > Cichlidae > Aulonocara > Aulonocara sp. 'chitande type north' Nkhata Bay. Next base: position 3,927,497 of record NC_141355.1, on the reverse strand, counting down.
TTAGAGCCATAATTGATTGAATCATAGAGTCATAATAGAAATTGCGGGGCCTCAGCAGCTGTGTCTTACTGAATTAAAACCAGTGGCATCCTCTGCTGGTGAAAGGATATGTTAATAAGGCCGTGAATGCAATCAGATTTTGTTGTTTTTGTCCTTTTTTTAAGCTTGGGTGCTTCTTTTTTCCCCAACATTTTTCCTCAAGGGGTCTTATTATACACTTCTGTAACACTAGAGAGTTAGTGCGCAACGCAGTGGGAAGCCAAAAGACCCTCCCCCAGCCCCCTTAAATCTGTCAAAGCATCTGTCTCATCTACCCCGGCAAATCCTTTGACGTGTGGGGCTAAAGAGCAAGCCTTGTATCATTCATGAATGCTCGTGGATTTCCATATCTGACACGGCACTGACGTGCTGCTGAGAGCACTTGTGTCCGCATTCAGTGCTCCACCAAAATGTGACAACATATGGTGACCATGGAGACGTGGCATGTGCACAACTGTGCTGATCAACACACGTTTGTTCAGGTTTTTCTCGTTACATAGGGAAAGTCGCAAAATCAAAAACTGGACAACTGAAGGAGATATAAGCAGAAATGTATACAACGTGTACAATATGTCCTCTGCAGTTTCCATCATTCTTCTTATTCGTGCTCCTTTTTGCAGCCACACTCTCGCTCTTCTATTTTCTTTGGCCCTTTCTCTGTAGTGTTATAGTGCAGGGGAGGTAATGATGAGAAATGGAGTTATAATGCTAGTTGTTAAACCTCAGGCCGCACAACAAATGTGCTTCAGAGACCCGCTTTTGTCTCTGAATGGATTAGGTCTTTGCTCTGGTAACCCTATATTTAATCTCACTCCAGTCTCCACTGGCAACTCTGTGTTTGTCACGGTGACAAATATTCTGTCATTTTCTCCTTCTTATGTCTTTAACCACGGTTGCACCTAAACGACTGCATAGTCTTTGTTTGCTGCTGATTGTCTGTTGTTTTCTGATACAGGAAAACTGAAAGTTAAATTCTTATCTGTGTCGGCTTCTGTTATCTCAATAACTTCAGCGTGAACGTCGGGCTTGTGTTAAAAACAGCTTGTCTGGCTGTGCAAATTGTTCTTAGCCAGCACCTGGACTCCATTACTCACCTTGCTGGGCATTATTGGCTTTTAGGAGTCTTCTGTTGCTGCAGCCATTATAAACTTTCCCCAACAGCTCAGTGTCTACATGCTAGTTCAGTATTCTCCTTAGTTGTTGTACTCTCAGACTGCTGGCTCACTTATAGTTCCTAGAGTGGAACGGGAGGCACAGACTTCAGCTTTCAAGCCACTATTCTGTGGAACCAGCTCCCAGTTTGGACTCAGACAGTCACTCTCTCCACTTTTAGGATTAGACTTAAAACTGTCCTTTTTGATAATCCTTATAGCTATGGAGGGATCAGGTGACCTGGAATCCTGCCTTAGTTATGTTGCACTAGGCTGCTGGGGACTTCCCATCATGCACTGTGTCTTCTTTTCACTATGTTTATACACCACTCTGCATCTAATCATTAGTTATTATTAATCTCTGGCTCTTTTCTATAGTGCATCTTTTATCCTGTCTCCCTCCCCTCATCCCCACCTATCTCATCAGATGGCCCCGCCCCTCCCCAAGCCTGGTCCTGCCGGAGGTTTCTTCCTGTTAAAAGGGGGTTTTTCCTTCCCACTGTTGCCAAAACGCTTGCTCGTAAGGGATCATCTCTCTGGGGTTTTCTCTGTATTATTGTAGGGTCTTTACCTTACAATATAAAGCATCTGGAAGCAACAGTTGTTGTGATTCGCTGCCATATGCATCAGTTAAATTCAGTAGTTCTTTTTTTGCTCGTTGCTATGTGGCGTTTGCACTTCCTGATCCCCCATTATTGGACAATTCAGTCATTCTTTTCTTGCTTTTTATGATGAATTTGTAAAATAATGCATTATTACATCTTTTCTGTGTTTTTAATATGATATTAGATCCTCTTGCAAGGCCACCTCTGACTTTTAGTGTTCTATTTGACAGCGAGAACCTTTGACCACCTGATCAGGCACTAATGGTGATTTCCTCCAAAGAGCCACAGATTGTAGGGTGATTATTCTCAGAGAGGCAAAGAAGTCATAGAATGTTAATAAACTGGTGCCAGTCTGTATTAAATTATCAATGTGCATGAAAAATTCATCTCCAAACGCCTTTCACACTTTCTGAGTCGGAGCACAATTCACTTTTATCTTGTTAAAGGAATGGAAATTTTATTACAAGGGAAAATAACACCACTTGTTTTTCATTTTCCGTTTCACATCCCAAGCAGCGGTTAGACGTGAGATAGCTCTGATTATTGCGAGCACTTTCAGTATTCATGCATAATTTGTTGGGGTTTGGTTGTCTTGTATGTAGGCTTTACAACTCTGCAGCAAGTGGCATGGCTGTCCTTTCAGAATGCAGTGTTGCAGTGAAGCATAGCAGAGGTTGCTATTGCAGGCTCCCTGCTAAGTGCCCATAAATTACTTGCTAATCTCACTTCTCCAATTTCCATCTTTTTTTTTTTTCTTAGTGTAAATTATACCCCGGTAGAGACAAATCAGCAGCAAGACCACACAAGGCGGTGCCTTCTGTTTTCTAGACGAGAGCGGGAAAGTATAGTTTTTGCTTCTGTCAATCTTCCAAACAGCTAAGGGGGAGGGAAAATGAAAGCCGTGGGTCTATAAACAATTGTGTATCAAATGCAGGATCTAGTTTGCACATTTTCTCCTACCAGTGCTGCGAAGAAGATAAAGAATGTCAAGGTGACATGTGCGTGCTTTTGGCGCAAGAATAAAGACAGCAATGTCCTTGCTGATTCTATCAGCGGTTGCCATTCTTTACCTTGTTCATTGAAAGAGGAGGGAGTGGGGGAAGAAGGCCATAAAAGGGTGGGGTTGTAGGAGAAGAAAAGGCAGAGAGAGCATAACATCCCTCCCAGAAATGCTACTCTAACGTAACACTGTTATCAGCTCCCAACTGCTTTTCCTCCCTGATCGATCTGTGGTGCTGGGCGATGCAAATGGCTTCAGCTAGCCCTGGGTGTTCTACCATCAATGAAGAGTAATTATCTTCGGCAACAACCAATATTGGATTGTTAAGCCTCGGGATAAGTTAGTCGGCAGAGCCTTCAAACAGTCACTCACCTCTTTGGGCTTGAGCGCTGATGGATGGATCAGCTGGGACTAGCTGCTAGAGGGGCTCCCGAGGCAAACTAGCAGAGTTACCAGCTCTCGTCTCCCTCTGCCCTAGCAGCACAGCCCTTTGAATCCCAGAGAAAATTCATTTTTAATGTGCCTGGTGGAGGGCACTTTTTGTTCTACATCGCCTCGATCAATCAGGATGACTTTTCATGTCGAACAGGAACCTACAGAAACATTTGCCAAGAGGGCTTTGATGAGAACTTTCAAACGAAAAAGAAGCTGCCTGACAAGCCTTAAACATGCAGTGCATTCATATTTCTGAATGCAAAGACTCACCCGCTGAACATAAGTGTGAATTATCACTAGCAGAATAAATTTCCACATATAATCTTAATCCAAGTAGTTTGCTTCTTTATCTCATGCGCTTGCTTGTGCATCCTTAGGGAGCCTTTATCACTATAAAGTCCTTTAATTTTTGTCAGGTCTCCTGAGGGTCCTTCAAAGTGTCTGACATTTCCTGGCCTCTGTTCTCAGCAGCAGTACTTGTATTCTGGAGTACACTGGTGCTCCACATGGACGACCTAGAAATGTTGTCCATATTGAAAGATGGGAGTCATTGAATAAGGTGCTGATTCTCACATTGCTGGTCTATGCTACTCGAGCCCCTGCGATGAATAAATCATGGATTCTGCAAGGCACTCTGCAGATACAAATTACAATGTACAGCTGCAGAAATAAAATGATATAAAACATGACCGTGTCCCATTTTGTGGGTAGCGACCCACGTTGCGCCTCTCTGTCATCTTTACTAGCAACAGAGACTGGATGGATGGACATGACTACCATAAACACAGCTACCTAAATGTGAAATCAACTCCTGAGCTCATGTGTATTTTATCTCCAGTGCCTTCTGGCCTTGATATAATTTTCTTTAAAGGATGGAATTTACTCTTCTTTACTCTCGAATAAAAAAAAAAAAAAGAGAAACGGGATGATGAGCTAAAGATCAACCTTCAAGAAAAAAAATGCCTAATAGCTTCATATTAAATTTGCTCTTCGTGGTCAATATTAATACTTCCTGTCAACATCAGATCTGCAATCAGCATATTACTGCCAACACTCCTGGCTTCTCCCTTTACATAACAGCTTTTACTGTACATGCACCTATTTTAGGAAGCTGTTGAGTAGGGGGATATTGTATGCCAAATGCTATTTCCACAAGGAAGATATTTGGACCAGGGCTCTAGATCCACTCAGTCAGTGCAGGCTTACCTGAGATTAACAGTTCTCCTGACTGAAGCTGGCAGCATTAGTGGCCCACCGCTGAATAGATGTCGAGACGAAAGCTAGCTGTTAAAGTGCTGAAGGACAGAAAATACACCCACCTTTTTTTCCCCCAGAGGTAATGTAGTGATTATACCCTTACCTTGGGAACTGAATGTGGCCTTGCTGGTGTAAGATGGAAACCTGCTAGAATTTCTCTTATGTGTCCGTTTCAGATGTCTCAAAAATATCATAGGAATACTGTGACATTTGTGAAAATGAAGCATTTGACGTGGTCGATGTCATATGGAAATGGCAAGGTACATCTTCAAGAAGATGAAACACTGGATACAAGATATATTTTGTATTTTTTGCGACATTGTGGTTACTTTGTAGTTCACAGAAAATTACCTTTAGATAAGAACATTTGGGAACTTTTAAAGGAGCTGTGATACATTTATTCCCTAAATATTTATTCCCGTCATCTCTGAGACGAGTTATCCCAGATTCACTGCTGGTCCGGCGTCTACACCGTGCCGGGTGCTTCCTAGTTTTATCTTGGTGCATTTTATTTTCAGCCGCTTGCGGTCGGCTGTTATTTACGAGTCATCTGTCTGATTGACCAAAGTTACATTTAGTGGCGTCTAGATTTTCCCTGTCGAATCCCAAATGCTTGTCCACGTTAAGCCCTGTCCTGTTTATTTGGGATGGTGGGTTCATGTGTTTGTGTGTCTGTTTGTGTCGTGATCTGTGTTTTTAAGAAAAGTCTGTAAGATCACCCTTAATCACAGACAGCTGGGAAATAATTACAAGTCATGCATTCCAAACACAAACCATCAGAGTAGCCTATAACACATCACTGTTGTTAGGAGACAGTAGTTCCTCACCTGCAGGCACAATGTGTAAATGGCTAGTTTGTGGCAGGAATCACAGCATATTATTTATCCATCCACAATACTGTATTTATGCTTTTTTTGTTTTCGAGGGGTTTTTATTTCACATAACAGAGCTGCCATTCTCTCGGGTGCATCAGTGGAGTATAACAAAGTATGGCAGAATGTAAACACCAATCTTCTACTTGTCTCCAGAAACTCCACAGGGAAGTAAAGTTCTGAAAGAGCCCCCTTACTCTGCGTTGGCATTTTGCAAGCATAAGCCTCTTTCAACCTGACTTCAATCATGGCTAAGTTAAGCAGGTCACAAGAGTGAACAGGATAACCACAGGGCTAACTTTGTAGGAGACGTCAAAGCTCTATCCTCCTCCTCTTTAGCCTCCGAGAGTTCTCCTCTAAAGTACATTTTAAGAATAACATCTTCACTGTGGAAAAGGAGCAGATGGATGCTCAGTAAGGACTGATGCCAATCCATAGTCCCCAGGCTGCTAAGAGTTTTAGGGAATTGTTGCAGAATAGAGGTCTCAGTGGGGGGGGAGGGGGAGTTAGGTTTTGAACTTTTGGTTGAAGCACATAAATTGCTAGATGGAGTTGGTCATGATGAAGGAAATTAAAATGTTCCCTACAACTTGGTTTTCCTGACCACTCATCTTTATTTAGTGAGAGATTTAATCTTATTGCATGTATAGCTCCATTTGTATTACCAAATAACAGGAAAAACATGCGTTTTATTACATTATTCAAATAGTGAACACGCATGCACGCGCTGCAGTAAACATTAGGTCTGAAAATATGTTCACAAGCACTGTATCATCCATGTGAAGGTGGGATATCGTTTATTATTTTTAAAGTCATCTCGAAAATAACAAACACATAAACTGGTGATTACAAAAAGAGCGGGAACGAATGGGAAAAAACCCGGGGTCCATTATTGGAAATAGTGTTAACAAATCAGATCAAGTCCTCGTACATTGATTGCTCTGGTCTCGTCCTGTCCTCATTTTCAACAGCTGCTGCCACACACGCACACAGACTCACACGCAGACACACACACCCCGGCTGACGCGCAGCACAGCCCAGTCTCTCGCTCTGTTGCGCGCCGAGAGCTGGTCCGAGAGGAGCGGAGCGCGCTGCGTCTTTTCGGGACTTCTCGTCTGTGCTGAACGTGCCAGGATCTTGTGGATAACCGTCCGATGATGTTCACAATGTGCACGAAACGATCTGCGCGGCTCTTGGATTTGGATTTCGTCGCGTTTTCTCTTTGAGATCGACAGATACTTCGGGGAATCTATTGTGGACGATCTGTCATCGGCGCTTTCCACTATCCGAGTTGGAATCCTATGAGCGGTGCTCCGGCTTGACAAAGATTCTCTGTGTTCTCTCAAGGAGTCCGAATATTAGCAAGAGAACTTTAGTGAAGTGAAATAAACTGCGTTTTCACTCCGTTTCCTGAAGATCTCGCCGTCGTTTTTTTTTCTTTCGAGAGACGGAGGAAAAGCCTCTCGATGAAGATTTATTGTTGCGGCAGGTTATTCTGTGTTCAGTGAAAATTTCTTATCCTCTCACCTTTGAACAATATTTTTCTCCATTGGATTTATTCCCAGTAAGGCTTTCTCAAATATCTTTATGAACGCGTCTTCGTATTTGCTCCAGCCTGGGTGATTTGGATATCTTCGCTGCCGATCTCATTGCATTTGGAATCGGTAAGGTTTAGCGCTATTCCACCGATGATTTTGTTGCTTCCATTGTTCCCTCCCTGTTGAACTGTTCACTTAGGGTGATTAATAAAAATATCCCAAAAATTACGCTTTCCGTCCAAATGCGTCAGCGTAATATTTAAGAAAGCTGTTCGCTAATAGTATTTTTCTTTTATAGCTGGACTCCGCCGGTGGCAGGCGCATTTTCCTTTCCGTCGAGCCGCCGCTCGCACATTGTAACCGAAAATATAGTGAAGGTTCGAATAAGAGCCGAACTTACTTTTCCTGTTTTAAATTTCACATTAGCGGTGGCTCCTATAATTCCCTATTTATTTATTTATTTATTTATTTATTTATTTATTTATTTATTTATTTCGACAGTAATCTGGCAAAACTGAAGTTAGACCATTTACAGCCTGGTGTGGTTTAAACAACATGATAAACATTTATCTGCGCTGTGGTTTTAACACACGGTTAAATGGTGCAAGCAAATTGAGGCTACATATTTTTTTTTATTTCATAATTGTATTATTCAGCACAGCATCGCTGGTTATAATCGTTCATTTTTTAAATCTGACATTTAATTGTTTTATAAATCCTGCGAGTGCAGCACAATGTAGGCATGCACCGTTAAATCCAGCACACACTACGGGTCTGTCCCGTGTCTGACTTACACAACGACGGGAGGAGCTGTTTAATTAGGTTTTCTTCCCCCATCGCGCCCAGCGCTCTCAACCATCAAGGTTAGACTGGCTCACACGTCGCCGGTTAATATTAGAGCAACAGCGATGCCTCATATGGCACAAGTCTGTCGCTTTTCATCAGTCTGCTGGAAAGCCAACATTTGCTTTTGATTATGTGTTTACGTGTGGCTACTCTCTCCCAGGGTATTAGTGTTGTGTTTCCACAGGAGGTATTGTGCTCAGTAGAGACACAGTCAGCTGTTAATCTGCTCCCTGCATTTTTGTGTCTTAGTGTAGCCACAGCGGTGAAAGGACAACTACAAACAAAGTCTGTTTTCTTTCTCTTGTGATATTCCTATCCCTGCATTGCATTTGAATTAAATTAATTTGAATTTAGTGATACCCAAACACGGTTTCTAAATCACATTTACTGGTTAAAGACGCTGATTGTTTTAGAAAGCACATCTGCAAAGCATCAGAAAACAACACACGTTTTGATATATTATAACATAGTAGTTATTTATTACAGTCTCCTAGTCTATTGACAAAGACTGTGTTTTACAGTTGCATTAAGCCACTGCAGCGACTTAAATTACAAATTGTACTGTTAGTATTATAATATATATGTACAGTACAAGCTGTTAATTGTTATTTTTTGCCGCTGACGTAGACTGAGGTGGAGGCAGTACAGGGGAAAAAAGGATTCACATTTGTTTGGGAAATTTAAACAAATGATTTCTCAATTATTCCTGTCGGGATCCTCCCCATGTATGAGACGCACAGAGAAAAGCCTCTTTTTATTCACTGCTATTTTTACAGTGCTGCAAGCTCCAAAGTGGGTTTGTTGGAAAATTTCCTTAACAGTGTAACTGATGTGATCAATGATGAAGTTTCCATAGATTATTCACAGTCCATCCATTATCTCTCATTATTGCCTGTTAGTTCTCCGTGTCTTTGGGTTATAGAGTATATGAGACTGTAATACCAGTCGCTCTTCAACCTGATACTTCCACCACCTTCATATTAAAATATGTATCTTTCTCCACTCCCTGGCACCTATCTGTAATCTACTGCAGATGGGGCCCTGGAATTAGCTTGCAAAAACCTCTCTTATTCCTATCTTCAAAAGCCCATTTATCTCCAGCGAAAAGCTGATAAGAGACAGGCCTGCTTGGCAAATGTGATAAGAGGGTGAAAAATCCTCCAGCTATTTGTAATGTAAGAGTTCAGGCAGATCACAGCTAGGGAAGACATGACAAACCCAGCATCATGAGACTAATGCCTTGTGCCCCCTGAAGCCTGGATACGAGATAGAAGAAGAAATGGAGATTTATTCTGCATCTATGCATGAATTCAGAAGTGAAAAATGAGCTATAGAGAGGTTCAAGAAAATAGCCCAAGCATTTGGATGCAACACTGTGTTCTTAGCAGCGAAGCCGTTGCCTGAAACCCCAGAATGTTATCAGCCAGTGTTATAAAGTAATACTTCAGTGCAGAGCTGTTTTGAACAGTGTTGTCTAGCTTTGAATATGCAACAGTCTGAGAAATAGCAGCGGATAAAATAATTTAAAAAAACATGTCAGTTAAATATGTTGTTGATGCATTTAGGGTTAAAGCTGTGCTTAGGGAGGAACGTGTTTTTAAAGTGTTGTAAATCCCGACTGGAACCTGTCTGAAATGTGGAGGTAATCCAAATTGGCTTACACTCCGAGACTTAAGCTGCCCTCTGCGAGAAACTTCAAGAAATATGGAAGTGGGTTGTGCTGTAGATTTTCAAAACACCATGCTACTCATTCTGCAAGCCATTTAAGGCCAGCACTGCCAGAACTGTGCTCGAACACTGTTTTTCCATCTTCGCCTGATGTTTCTTTATGATTTACTTGACGCAGACCAGGTTCATCCCCAGTCCTCGACTGTGGCCTCTGCACTGCATAAAAAACGATGAATGTTTTCCTGGTGCCGAGGATGATATCTGTAAATCCTCTGACTCAGCGTCACCCGTGGTGGATTTTACATCAAGCATCAGTCTGTTGTTGCAAATAGACTGTTCGTATGATTAATTAACAGTATTTAAAAAAAAAAATATTTACAACGTGTATGGAGGTGGACAAGGAAGCAAATTGTTCTCTCATTTACAGACTGGTGGCCCAGAGGGGATGTGGATTGTTCTGAGGACATGTCATTAGTATAACAGATGACACACAGCATGTGATGTTATTCATACTTCAAGGACACTCCCTAAGCTCCACCACTTGTGGGTCCACAGTAGGAGATGGAGAATTTATGCTTGTCCCCGTGGCACTTGGAACTACATCTTAATCCTGACAAGGGACTTGCCATAAAACACTCTCTCTACACTGAAAGCAGGGGGAGACTTTACAGGAAAGGAGGCTGCTGAGGAGCACGGCGTTTGGCAGGCTTGTCTTTTAACACGCACTGCAGAGATGTCTGTTTTTAACATTTAAGTTATAAATAACACATGGAACTGCGCGAGGCCATTAATTGTCAGGGAAGGGAGGGAAAGAGATGTTGGCAAAATAAAAAAAAATCTCCCTCTGTTTTTATTGCATTGTGGTTCCTTCAGAAATGGCTCCGTTATTAACTGTATCGGACACCGATGGATTTGTGTGCATGTCCAAACAGAAGTGACCGGAGACATTCCCTGTGGTGTTAGCAGGCTCTCAAACTGCCACACAGTGGAACGAATTGACAATGAGCTGTGGCTCTTTTTGCTCATCTCTCAATATCTTGGTTTTGCTCTCTCAACTCAAACTCTCAGCTATCTATTCAAACGTGTCTTTTGAATGCCTCCAAATGCTACTAAGTCACAGGTCAGTCAGCCAATCCGTCGGCGGTCAATGTGTGTTTCATGCTCTTGGCTCAATGCGTTGAGCTCTTTGCAGGTGGTAATGAGCAGCCCCGGTGCCTGTGGAGTGGCAGGCCAAAGTGCTGTTACACGCTTGGTTCTGTGATGTTGTCATTGTTTGTATCCTAACAGAAAATTCCCCTCTTCACTTGAAACAGCCGCTAAATCCCATGCATATGTATTTCAAAGAAGCTCTGCCTTTAATCCCTGCAGTCCTCCCGCAATTAGCCGTTGAAGAAAGCAGCTAGTGCAGTACATGATCTAATAGGGGAAGCGGAGACAAACTAGAGGTCCTTTCATTCTTAGCTGCAGAGCATCTCCTGCTCGCAATGAGCTCTTTGGAACCCATCTCAAGGAGAGGTAGAGACACTCAAGTGAATTTGCCTCTTTTGAAGCCGCCGACCTGGGTCAACCTGTAATTCTGGCAGCTGGCCAGTTTCTCGTCTTTCCCCCTCATTCGCTCTGTCTGTCTCTGTCTTCCTTACCGATTTCCAAACAGCACTTCCCCGAGAGCAGACTGTGTCTTTTGTTACCTTTATGAGGCGTAATTAAATGTGCACGGCGTGGCACAGTGTTTGAGCAGGAACCCCAGGCGTGCCATTAGCCAGATGTGGCTGCTCAATCCTTAATGATAGTGGAACAGAGGCGGAGGAGACAAGCCCAGGAGTCCTTCATCACGCCATCCCGAGGTGTCGTGTGGGCCTAATTGCCCCATCGTTTTGTGCACTATACGAGCCCCCGTGACACCTAGCTTCATGCATTCATTATGTAGTCTCCCACTGCTACTTTAGGCTGTGGTGTTCGTGTAAAACTGGAGGTGGGTGGTACACAGCAGCTAGGCTTTTAGCCAGCAAGTCTGATTCACGAGGGGAGTTCTTAACACCTTTGTTTTCAACATCGCATGCAAGAAGTTGGGTGATGTGCTGTGCAATGCAGTGCATTACACACTGGAATGTTTTACTGTCATGTACTGTCATCGTGCAAGGGGGATAAAAGACATATTTTTGTGTGCATCTGCAAGTGTAAGGATACTCAACCAAAGCTGTAAATCATTATTTGTTTTCAGCTTTGGTCCATTTAGTGTTTCTGGGATTGGTAGCGGCTGTTTGCAGTTCTCTGAATCTGTTTTAGTTGCTGAGAAATGACACAGATGTTCCTGAAAGATGGGGCAACCAGGACTGCTAAAAAGCCACTTTTATAGACAACAGCCTGCTTGTCTGTCTCTGCCTGGGGGCTTTGGAAGTTCTCAGGAATCAGACTGACAAACGCTGACTGATCGGCTCACATTTACAACAATTCCTTCCAGCCTTGCCTGGGATCTTACTATGGAGAGTTCTCATATTTCCTCCTAAGCTCTTTCACTTGCAGTGTATTAAAGCCCCCCATCCCACTTCAACGCTTTCCCCATCTTTTAATCCAGCCCGCATGTTTTTCCCCCTTAGTAAGCAGATTTGACTCGGGAGCTTTAATTAGATGCGTCTTCTTCGGGATGTGAATGTGTCGGGTGGTCCGCGCACAGCCTGGGGAGCGTTGGGTGGAAATGGGCCTACATACCAAACATACGGCACCCTCGCTGGAAAGCAGACCCCTTCGTTAGTGAGGAACTGACGAGCTGCCGCTCACATTTGCGTAATTAAAACAGCCACAGATTGTGGAACAGCTGTGCAATTTAGCACTGTGGCAACACCAGTGAGTCAAGAGAGACTCTGCAAACAGAGGACGGCTATTAAGTAGATTCATAGAGGACCTCACTCAGGCCTCATCCAAGCTTTCTCCAGTGGACAAACATAATATATATCTCCAGCTACTTGGCAGGATGGCGTGCAAATGTATTAAAATCACATTTTAAGGGTTTTTTAAATCACGTAAACAGTGGTTTCTACCATGTGTGACATGGTTGCAGAAAACGGTTTTGTTAGTCTGCAGTCATTCCTACACCTTTCTTCTGTTAAAGGCCATGCTGAACATTTATCTGTATCGATGCAGTCATACAAGAACTGCTGTGAGGTAGAAAAGAAAAGAAAGGAAAGCAAGGTCAATAGAGGGGTTTAACTTTCCATTCATGTCATGATTTCCTAGAAAAAGTTGAACATTTACAAGACAAAAAGCAGAATATTTTCTGAAACTAAAGTCATAAATTTCCAAGAAAAAAAAACATCACTTCGCAAGGTTGGACCAACCTTGTCATGCCACAAAACTGTTAAGCATGCAATGCCATGAAGCAAATCTAAATCAATATGATTTTTTCCTCTGAATAGGCCTGATCCATGGCAGTGTCTCTTCAAAGTCCAGATGCTCATGATAATGTGGTGATTCTGGTCTAAAATCACGAGCATTTACTTAATGCTAAATCTAATCGCAAAGTAGGCTCTAACTTGATTAGGTTATCCACCATAGTCATAATACAGAGCATGGGGTGGGACGGGGTGGAGAGTATGTGCCCAGCTTGCAAACACTTTTTTCTTTTTTTGCTATAAATGTACTATTTCAGTCACCCTAAAATCTGAATCCTTTTCACAAATTCATGACTTACGAGCATCGCTTTGCTGTTTATTACCATTTACACGGCACTTCTTTTGATTCTTGTTGGTTTTTAACCTAAAATGACCCTTATGTACTGTTGCAAATAGTCATTCCTCGACCTAGTTTACAATTGAGAGTCTGTAATTTTAAAAAGGGTTGCTTTCTTCTTTCTTTTTAGTGCCTGGCTTGGTCCCACAAAACTATGTGTGAGAAGTAATTAAAGCATCATGGTCTCCCTTTTGTTTCTTTTTTGATTATAGTTAATACATACCATTCTACCCTCCACTTTTATTTGCTTTGTTTTTTCTCCCCACTAATCCAAAGCATCTGGTTTTCGGTTTAACCATCAGAGGATGGTGAGACTGTGCAGAGGTGCATGCACTACACATGCAGTTTAAGCTCGAGTATTCCTCTGTTGGATGATGTTTGATAAAAAGACACTAACGTTCGGGCATGTTTAGCTTTCTTTCAAGCTGTAAGCATTTTATAGCGACAACTCAAAGATAGTCATTTGCAGAGTAGTTTAGTTAACACGAGAGCGATTTCAGTCGGTCCCGTTTGTGTTAGATCAAGTCAAATTTCCAACGGTAATTTTTTTGCACGTCTAAAGAAAAGTAGTAATATAGAGCTGTGTAGCTAAGTGTGAGCCTTGTAGGGTTCAGCCCTCTTGCCTTTCCTCTCTCGCCTATCAAGTGTCAGTGACAGTGACATGCCTAGGGCTGTCAGCAGGCCATGTCCTGGCTCCGTGCTCCGTCAGAGAGTGAATGGAGAGAGCCCAGGGAACTTGTTAAATTTCTGCTAAGCTAGGCTATGCTGACTTTGACAGGAGACATTTCCTTCCAATCTCCTCGGGTCCTCTGCCGACATCATCAACCACATCTCAGTGAGTGAACAGGGCAATGGAGACGATGCAACGATAATAATGTGAAAAATGTCTATCTGCAGTAATGCCAGGTGAAGACAAACGGACAGGCAAGCGGCCAGCCTCTGCAATGTATTCTGGGAGACTGGGCCAAGCCCCTGTGGGGCTGTCATTTATTTATCTATGTGAAGTGTCTTGAGAGGTGAGGAGAGGAGAGATGGCAGAGGCTTCGCTCTGGCCTTCTCTTGAGGGATAGGAAATATAATTGGCCTGCTCTCACTCTTGGCTATGGCACCAATCAGACATTTCTCCCTCCCTCTCTAACCCACCCACCTTGCTCGCAGACATAGCTGAGGAGATGAGGCAGTGCTGGCCTTTCAGGCCCTGAGCAGGGACGACCCCAAACGAGACTTGTCACTTGTGCTTACAGTGGCATTTATTTGATCGGAGGAGGTTGTTTTTTTTCTCCCTTCCCTTCCCCCAGCCTTTTTCTCTGCATTCTTCCACTGCCTCTGTCTTTGGCTGGGGTTGTAATACTGAAAAACTAAATGCAGCTTGGCTGGGGTTACCCACAACTGCTGCTGTGCAAAGCAAATGACTTTGCTGTGAGGGACAGGCCACCTGTTAGTGACAGGGCGGGGGCTGAGTTGATAGAACAAGTGTCACTGTCAGACAAACAGGCTAAAATCTGTCACAGCAGGAGAGGGAAGGAGACAACAGAACGGCTCCCACTGACCCTTCTTCTGCCCGTTTTCTTCTACTATGACCAATCAGTGTGGAAGCATTGCTATGCTAGCAAAAGCTGCTAGTATATTTTTTCTGGATAATCAAACCGGACGATTTCATGCTCGTGTTTTGTTTGATATTGCGAGCACATGTGTGTGTTTGTGTTCCTTTAATAAGAAGCAAGGGGTGTCACAGTAGTTGATGGTGTAGATGGAGCAGTGAGGCTTGTGAGCACATCTGTTTTAGCCTCTCTAATTGTGTGTGGAGGCATCGATCTGCGGTGGGTGCCAGGGCAGCGTACCAGAAGATCTTGCCTCCTTACACTGGCTTCCTGCCAGGCTCCTGTCAGCCTTGGATGTGGGTGACGGCTTGGGCAAGGATCTCAGTGTTCAGAGACCCGTTACAGGTGTGCAACAGAGCGTGCTAAGTCTCCAATTACATGTTGTTGGGTGGCACGAGATGCCATGCGGGTTCACAAGGCCAGTTGGGAGCCCCTGTGGCAATGCACCTGAGCATGTTTAAAAAACGTTAACACTACAAACCAGTGTCCCCCCTAGGCGGACTGCTTTTTGATGCACTTATCTTTTTGAAGATAAATCTATCATTTAACATGGATTAACATATTTTGGGAATCTTATACAGCAACTGAAGAGTTGCCTTCAATAACTGCAAGCAGTGATAGGATAAAGACTGGAAACACTAAATGTGGCTGGCACTCGTGTGCACCTGCAACAGCCTGTGTTTCTTTAACAATGGCGATGAGTGTGATGGGAAGTAACAAGAACAGCTTTTGTCAGGCGTGACTTGAGATGACACCCCACATCCCTCATCTTCCTACTTTGCCCAGTCTCAAAGCTTTGACTCAATCTCTTGACACACAAGTGCAAGAAAAAAAGATGTGCTTATGTTTTTTTTTTTCTTTCCTGCTCAGTGTGTCATCTGGCATCTTCTGGCTATTATGTTCACATTCAATTGCATCTCTGTTTACGTTGGCTTCTACAGTTCAACCACATGCATCTTTACCGCTGACAGACATGAAATGCAAACACCGTTTTTTTCTTTTCTTCTCTGCTGAATGAATAGCATTCAGTATAAAGGCCTAGGAGCCTGGACCAGCTAATCCAAGGATTCTCTCAAATGTGAGAAAAGGCTGCTTAAGCACACAAGCTGGTGCCTTGACTTCATCTGTTTGCGTATCTCTTAATCAAATACAGGCAGAAGGCACCTGAGCCAGGCTGAGTGCTTCTGGACATGCAAATGTTGAAAGTAAGTCGAAGGAAATAGAGGGTTGCCATAGAATTACAGGAGGAAAAAAACAAACAAGTTTTTAAAGATAACAAAAGGTTTTGCACAGCTTAAGCTAGAAGAGGCTTCCTTTTGTAAGTGCAGACAACTCGACATTGAAGAGGCATTTTACAGTGAGATCGTCAGGTTTGTTTTATTGACATCAGACTGGTTTGTTAAAGCGATCCAGCACTGTGGTAATGACCTTTTAAACCTTGCTTCTTCCCATACACTGCAAAAAAATCAAAAATCAATTCAGTGCACTATGAACACAAACTTTAATAATGTCACTGCAGCCAACACTGGAAATGAAAATGCCCTGCCTCTGCATTTAACATGGTATTCTTTTTACGACTCTTTTTTCCCAGTCATACACAAGGAAAACATAGCTTTTAACAAGCACTAAGATATTCATCGTCGCCATCGCGAACAAGCCTAGAAAAGGGTATCAGTGCTCTGGGGAACATGCTTTGCCTGTTGGGTTTTTTTTGTGCACTTGAATAATTTAAGGAGTTGCATGTAAGACAAAGATGCATTCACTTGCTTCATTATATTTTAATCCAGAGCAAATGATGCTCCACGTACACTTGGCATGGCCAACGATGTTTAGCAGCCTTGTCTTCAGTGACTGCTCATAAATCTGTTCCAGCGGTGCAAAGAAATTTGAATGCATCTTCCTCACGCTGCCTTTTTTCCTCTTCTGTCCAGGAGTTTGTATTCAGATAGATTCTAGATCAAATCCTTCTGTCCTCAGGTGCCACGCTTTACTTGGAGATTAATACAACTGGGATTTACAGAGTTCTCCAAGGCTCCTAAAAGAGCAGGCAATTACAAAATGTTAGCGTTGTATCGTTGTGCAGTTGATTCAAATACAGCCGGTGGTGAGTTCCTAGTAATTAACTGAATGTAGAAGGGTGCCCTCAGATGACTGCTACTGTGAATTGGTGCTATACAAATAAAAGTGGAATTGAACTGAATCATAAGGTTAATAAAGCTGACCTTGAGTCCAGTATTGATGGGTTGTTATTGGTCTGGACATGACAGTATAACCCACAATGACCATAAATCAATGCATATCATTATCGTTTCACACACAGCGGCAGAAAGCAACGATAACTGAAATTAAAAAGCACCACAAACACGATCGCTGTCAAGGTCGCCTCAGAGTGTGGCGTGTTCAAACGCTGTCACACAGTAAGTGTCAAGTTTAAAGCCATAAGCTCTCCCACAAGATCTCTGCAGTTGTCGCGTTGGTGTTAAACTAGCTTTTGCTGGATTCTCAAATGGTACACAGCTCACTCACCACCTCCTCCATCATTTCTTCCCTTCCACAGCAAAGCTCCTGGCATGCCCCACTGATATCTCATGATGGTTATTTATACACTCCCACCATCCCCACATTAAGTCACACATCTGGACTGTCGGTGACAGAAAAGCTCGAGCGCTATGCCATGAAAGAGATGTAAGGGGGGCAGAGAATTTATAGCTTAGTTTAGGCCCACACTTTTCCATATTAAAGACTCAGGAGGCGCCTGAATCAAAACCCTGTATACGTTTAAGAAGCAGTGGTGTTTAAAAGAAACAGCAACATCAAAGTGTAAAGGATTCAGGGCTGTGACAAAGCAGTGGGTGTACTGTGGGCTGCTGGGGTCTATGTGCTATATTAAATTCCCCTTATATCCTCAGAACACAGCAGTCCAGTAGCAACAAACCTCATCTACTGCTTATATACTAGATGGTAAATCCAATAGCAGCTTCACCTCTCTTTGTTTGCTAATGAAATTAAAGTCTGTCCCTGTCAAAAGTCACTTTAACCCTTAACAGACAACACTGGCATTCTCCTCCCTTTATAAGGCCAGCTGAGCGGTGAAGGCATTTCTGAAGGTGACTGCCTGGGCGTTAGGTGTCCTGTCCCCCCTTCTGGTAAAGCCTCAGGGAACAGCTTGGGTTACATCTGCCTGAAACCTGAGGCCCGATGTCTGCATCAAAAGTAAATTCCACTTAACTTGCCACATCCCCTTCCAATATGACCTGGGGGCTTAGGTGGCCTGAGACTACTTTATATAGCGCATACCATGTTTGTTTGTGCTAGCTTGGGAAGATAGTGTGCCTTAAAGTGAGACGGTAGAGTTTTCCACTCCACCACTTGCTGTCCCCTGCCCGAGTCCCACTTCATCCCCTGCAGGGCAAGTGGTTGTATTGATCTTGATCCCGAGCACGGTCAGCTTTCGTGGTGGCAGATGACACGAGAACGATGCCGAGATACATTTCTAAATTCTCTTTTACGAGCGAGTCGCCTCTGCGAAACACCGAATTGCGAGGTCAGGAGCTATAAGTGTCGTGCTAAAGGTCACAGGGTTACAAGCATATAGCATGTTAACAGTGTAGGGTTAAGGAAGCTCTGTGGGATGCAGCGTAGAGGCTGGCGAGCGGAGCCTAGATCCCCCATAGTTTTCCTAGGCGAGAGTCGGCATTACACTCCCACTGGTATTAGAACAATATTTATTTGTGTTAGACGGGAGGTGATTCATATTACTCAAAATCACTGGCATAGTACGACTGAGATCTGCCTTTTGCTGCGCATTTTTTCCTCTCATTAAAGGTGTCCGTGCCCAGAGGAGCAAACCAAACCTACCACACATTTACATGTAGTGCCAGCTCTGCCTTTTCTTCTTTTCTGTGGTGCTGTCTTTTGCTGCAGAAGAAATTCACCATGTGTGGGTTGAGGCAATGGAAAGGGTCACAGCTTTTTTATCGCTGCATTATTTAAGATCCTGCCGAGTTTGTTTTTTTTTTCCTCTTAGCAAATTCGAGTCAAAAGCGCACTGCAATCTTAAGAAGGAGGAAAAAAGGAAGAGTGTAACTTGTGTAGCCCGAGGTGTGCTATGACTCACCTAGACATTGTTCAGATGGAGTGAAAAAAAAAGAGTTCAATAGGAGTTTCTATTGAGCAGTGCTTAAAGCCACCTTTCTCTTAACAAGCTGCAGTGAGAGGTGGTTTGCCTACCAAGCTTGCCTGCAGCTCTCCGCAGGGCGATTATGTCACGGCGGGCCAGTCAGAATGATGTGTATCTCTCTGTTAGAAGGCAGCTCTACTGCAGCAGAGGCTCTGACTAGGAATATTATTATTATCTCCTCCAGGATCCTCTCCACAGCAACAACGGTGCCGCATTGTGAGAGCTCTGGAGAAAGCTGTTTTTGAAATAATCCGCCTGTCTGTTATCCTGCCTCTCAGACAATAACATCCAGAAAGGCTTTTTTACTTTCCACCACCCACGCTGACAATGGTGTAAAGGCTTTACAACAAAGGGATGATGTGGATATGGGGAGAGTGAGTTTCCGTGTCCTTTCCTATCATACCTTCTCGCAGCCGCCCAGAGGGAGCCAGGATTTGGTTGTGGCTGTTGACCAGCCAATCAGGGAGCAGTGAGCCATGTCTTAAAGGGCTATCTGCCATCTCTGCTGCCGAGAAGCCCGGAGAGCCAAGAGAAGTCATCAGGTGCTCAGATCCATATCAGGGCCAGGGAGTAATGACGAACAGCCCCCTGATTCCGCTGGGAGATTACCTGGCTTCTTATCGCTGCTGGCACACATTCTGACATTAAAAAGGAAAGGAGGCCACGCTCTTTTCACAGTCAGCTGCGCCGCACCGAACAGAACTATCGCTATCTCCTGCTTTTGTTTTACGTCACCCATTGTCCTTATCTCTTTCTTTCCCCGTGCCCGCGGTTTTAAGCAGAACTTAACCCCCAGCCCGACCAGTGATCGAACCGCACATGCTTTTAAACGACTGAGCTCAGATGCTGGTTGTGCATTAATTGAGTTAAATGGATTGCGATGGTCGAGATGATTTGTCTGTCTGCTTTTATTGCTGCAATTTAGACTGTGCCTCATTGCATTATGCCACTTAATGAGAGCCCTTAGCAGCTGTTTTGTCTCTGCTGGTATTAACATGCGCAGGTTCACTTAACAGGAGAAAGTGGGAATGTGTTAGCCCTAATTTCCTGCAATTTGTAGCCGTTAATCAACCAAAGGCACTTTTATAAATGGAATTTCTCTACTTTTTATTCCATACCTGTTTCTCATATCCTTTCTGTGCCTCTGTGGGGTTGAGATAGTGATTTGTGACCTCCCCGATTCCTATACCTCACCACCACCAGCACCACCTCCATCCTTTAGTTGGAGCAGGTCTGGATCTTCTCTAGTGAAATATGCCTCATCCCTTTTCCTTCATTTCTCCTTATCTGGTTAGTGCTGGCTGTGGGCCCGCTGCAGCGTTGATTTGTGACCCTTTCCGTCTACAGCGGCAAGAGGCTTTAATGCAATGCGTGCCTCTTCCCTTCTCCCTACTGATGAAACGGACCTCTGCATTCCCCTGATAGATTGCTAATTTGTATACTAAACTGACAGGCAGCGGTGATAAGGGCTAGCAACTGCTACGCAGCCAGGGAGGGAGGATAGGTAGTGTGGGGTGCAGTAAGTGAGACGAAGGGTAATATTTTACACAAAGCCCAAGCCCCCCTGCTCTCTCTGCATTCATTTTCCTGCTTCTGTTGCTAGGGGGAGAGGGAGCAGGAGCTTTTCAACCCTGGCTCTCTGTCACACATGCACACACACACACGCACACACACACACGCACACACACATGTTACATGTTAAAATGGCACTCGGGGCCAAGCATAAAGAGGTTTGCGTGTGTTTTGCATGTGTGCGAGGGGAGGCCACTCCATTCTCCACAGCCACTACGGAATTCATTATCATCTTAATGATGCTCCATTTGAGGCGAGTATCTGTCGGTTGACAGTTGCGTGGGACGTTTCTTCTCTCTTCGCCATATATCTCATCATGCTCGCTGGGGGTTTGCAGTCTTGCTGGCCCACACCTGTTCTGACAAGCAGGCGGCGGTGAGAGTGGTGAGAGTGGTGGGTAGAAATTGAAGGTAAGGTAGATGTTCTCTGCCCAGGGAATGCAAAGCATCGCTACGACTTATAATAAACGACCGCTCGGGAGGTCATTAAGTTTCTGGAACAGCGCGAGGACAAATGCAGGCGAGATAATTAATTTTGTGTCTCCCATTGCAGCCAGGGAGCTGTAGGCCCACTGTGCATGTCTAATGCGGCATTTATTGCAAAGGTAGCATTAGCGGGTGTCTAGGGTGAAAAGGTGGCAGTAACTGAGGACCCTGAGTGGGTGCTGATAGCAGTCTTAATTGAAGCACTATGCTACTCCCATATGAAGGGAAAAACGGACCCCTTATTGTGTCTTGCTTGTGCGTTTTTGTTGTTTTTG
This sequence comes from Aulonocara sp. 'chitande type north' Nkhata Bay, assembly GCF_057382095.1. Lineage (NCBI taxonomy): Eukaryota > Metazoa > Chordata > Actinopteri > Cichliformes > Cichlidae > Aulonocara > Aulonocara sp. 'chitande type north' Nkhata Bay. The sequence goes on along the minus strand of NC_141355.1, from coordinate 3,906,247 downwards.
TACAGATACACTTCTCAATGTAGGTGTTCCACATTGTGTTCTCTATATACAGTGGGGCAAAAAAGTATTTAGTCAGCCACCGATTGTGCAAGTTCCCCCACTTAAAATGAAGACAGAGGTCAGTAATTTGCACCAGAGGTACACTTCAACTGTGAGAGACAGAATGTGAAAAAAAAATCCATGAATCCACATGGTAGGATTTGTAAAGAATTTATTCGTAAATCAGGATGGAAAATAAGTATTTGGTCACCTCAAACAAGGAAAATCTCTGGCTCTCACAGACCTGTAACGTCTTCTGTAAGAAGCTTTTCTGTCCCCCACTCGTTACCTGTATGAATGGCACCTGTTTGAACTCATCATCTGTATAAAAGACACCTGTCCACAGCCTCAAACAGTCAGACTCCAAACTCCGCCATGGCCAAGACCAAAGAGCTTTCGAAGGATACCAGGAAAAGTATTGTAGACCTGCACCAGACTGGGAAGAGTGAATCTACAATAGGCAAGCAGCTTGGTGTGAAAAAAATCAACTGTGGGAGCAATCATCAGAAAATGGAAGACATACAAGACCACTGATAATCTCCCTCGATCTGGGGCTCCACGCAAGATCTCACCCCGTGGGGTCAAAATGATCATGAGAACGGTGAGCAAAGATCCCAGAACCACACGGGGGGACCTGGTGAATGACCTGCAGAGAGCTGGGACCAAAGTAACAAAGGTCACCATCAGTAACACACTACAACGGCAGGGAATCAAATCCCGCAGTGCCAGACGTGTTCCGCTGCTGAAGCCAGTGCATGTCCAGGCCCGTCTGAAGTTTGCCAGAGAGCACATGGATGATACAGCAGAGGATTGGGAGAATGTCATGTGGTCAGATGAAACCAAAGTAGAACTTTTTGGTATAAACTCAACTCGTCGTGTTTGGAGGAAGAAGAATACTGAGTTGCATCCCAAGAACACCATACCTACTGTGAAGCATGGGGGTGGAAACATCATGCTATGGGGCTGTTTTTCTGCCAAGGGGACAGGACGACTGATCCGTGTTAAGGACAGAATGAATGGGGCCATGTATCGTGAGATTTTGAGCCAAAACCTCCTTCCATCAGTGAGAACTTTGAAGATGAAACGAGGCTGGGTCTTCCAACATGACAATGATCCAAAACACACCGCCCAGGCAACAAAGGAGTGGCTCCGTAAGAAGCATTTGAAAGTCCTGGAGTGGCCTAGCCAGTCTCCAGACCTCAACCCCATAGAAAATCTGTGGCGGGAGTTGAAAGTCCGTGTTGCTCGGCGACAGCCCCAAAACATCACTGCTCTCGAGAAGATCTGCATGGAGGAATGGGCCAAAATACCAGCTACTGTGTGTGCAAACCTGGTAAAGACCTATAGTAATCGTTTGACCTCTGTTATTGCCAACAAAGGTTATGTTACAAAGTATTGAGTTGTATTTTTGTTATTGACCAAATACTTATTTTCCACCCTGATTTACGAATAAATTCTTTACAAATCCTACCATGTGGATTCATGGATTTTTTTTTTCACATTCTGTCTCTCACAGTTGAAGTGTACCTCTGGTGCAAATTACTGACCTCTGTCATCATTTTAGGTGGGGGAACTTGCACAATCGGTGGCTGACTAAATACTTTTTTGCCCCACTGTATATGTATTTATAAGGGTTTCAAATTACTGTAATTGCGTGTTAAAACAGTAACACGGGTGGCCATCTCCCAGATCAACAACAACAAGGACAAAACATGGACCTGTACTTTGAAAGGAGACACAGCTTCAGGTGACAGTGAGTGGAAAATTGGAAGAGAGGGCAGTGAAGGAGGAATCTGACATTGATGAAACACCAAGCAGTGAAGCAAATTAACACTGTGTGTACGTGGGTGTTGGAGGGGGGCGCAGTAAGTGTGGATTCACGGTCAGACAGCGAGAGCCTGATCGTCCATCTCAGGATACACGTCCTTTTTGCGCACTTCACTTCTCGGGGTAGGTGGGCTTCCTGTTCACTTTCATGCTACCGATAGGTCTTTCAGCGGCACGTCACACCAGTGCAGCACAAAGCAGCTGTGTACTCCTACACTGGAACATCAAGTGTCTTTGCCTCCACTAAGACATTTGACCCACTCATCCTGCCAGTCAGGGGAGCACGGACAATATGATGCGCTGTGTTTGCTTCCTCCGCTCTATTACCCATGATTATGTAGGACAACATTCCTGCTAGCTGCAGCACAGGCACACGCTCAGTTGGTATCCATGGTATTCCTGTACGTGTCAGTTGATCGTCTTTTGGTGCTGCCCATTAAATTGTTTCTCTCTTATTGAGCTGTCAATCAAATTACAACAGTCACCTTTTCAATTAGGAAAAATGTCATTTTGCAAACTTGTTTGGAGTATATATACGCGCTTAGATTAGCCACCTCTGTGCTTGTCCTACGACGGTCTGTCAGGAACATAGTACGTGCCAAATGACTCAGAACTAAATTGTAATTATAGTCTTTACAGGCGTGAGCCCACCACAAAGCCTACTAACAGGTTTCTTTGTTTTCACACCACAGCTGTTGTGATAGCTTTGCCAGCTTGTTTAAAAATTATTTCTCTGCAGGGAGGGGAAGGGTTGCTCCTCCTTCATGAGAACAGAACAGGAGGAGCCCATATTAGGAATCTGCTTGTATTTAGTCTGGCTTTACCTAACCTTTGGCTGTAAGATTTCACCCTGTTTGGACGTCATTTGTTCTGGCTCCAAGGAGCAGCTGTAAGATCAAAGGTAGCTGGAGGCCGAGGGATCGTTTGATAAAAAGTACGAGGGGGGGTGTCTGGTGGATGGGGGAGAGAAACTGGTCTCTCAGCAGTCTTTACTAAATGAGGTTAATTGAATCTGGGTAATTGCTGACCTTCCTGTCTCAGTGAAATTACAGCCTTAACTGATCAATGCTTTTCATAAATTTATGCCTCAAGGTCGTTCAGCTGATTATACTGCCCTCCCTTACTGCCCACGTTGCCTCGCTCAGTTGGCCCATTGTGCGAAAAATTAAGCAGGGAAGCGTTTCAACACAAAAAGAGTGCAATTATGCTCGTTTCAGATTTTCCAAATTAATTAGCTTGCTGTGTTTTTAAGTAAAGGGAGCGTGGACGTGGAACATTTTCAAAGATTATTCCTCCTCGCTTCTTTGCTGTGAAAGCAAATGCGTCTGGCTTTGCAGGAAATGTCCTGCTCTCCTTCTGCTACTCTGCAATTATCTGGAGATTTATGCAGTCAATAAGTCACTGGTGTTCGGGGAAGTTGGGGACTTTTTAAAACAAACAGCAGTGTAATTTGTAATTTGGCATTCCCTAAATCTGGGAATTATGGTTCTCCATGTGGCTCTTTAGGGAGTTAGCACTCTGATGGTGGGTTTACTGGCCAAGCTCCCTCCCTGGACTCCTTCTTTTTCTTCTCCCTCTTGTTCCTTTTTACGCCTGCCGAGGAAACGGGAGGATTTCACAGCTGCTGAGAGCTGGGCCCTGGCTGGGCCCTATGACCTCCTTCTTGCTTACCCCCTCCCTCCCTGAGTCTCGCTCCCTTTTTTCTCCAGCTCTCCAGCAGTCTCTTTCCTCAGGGAGCTCTTGTGTGGCTCAGAGGAAGCTGAATCATAAAGCATGGCTAATGAATAGAATAGGGAAGGAAAGCTGAGGCCTGCTGACGGCCCTCCAGAGAGGAGGCCAGGCCCCTGAAGCCCGAGGCTCAAATAGCAGACGGTCCCCACAAAGGTCAGGCTTCCTGCGGCCCGCTCCAAGGGCTTTTAGCTCCCAGGCAATGTGGCTTGAATTTCCCCCATTATTTTTTAAATGGTTAAATTTCCCCGTTTCCTTTGGAAAACCTGGCCTCTGCTCCTCTTTCTGTTTTTCATTGTCTCTCCCATTCTCTCTATATATATATTTCCCCTCTGTCTCATCTTTCTCCATCTGTTTTTAATGGCACCCAGTGTTGCCTCAACAAAGAGAGTGTGAAGAATTTGTTATACATGACCTCTGTACACCACAACCGCAGGCAACTCAGACTGCCAGCAGCACAGCCCCGTGAAAAAATGTCAACGTGACCAGCGAAACCCAGAAAGTTCTGTAAAAACAACAGCTAGCAACATCAGGGCTCTGCTTTGACATGCCTTTTTAAGAAGTGCTCTTTGCAAGCCGGCCTTGTAATTGTGGATTATACAACGGACTCATGCAGACTTGGCAGGTGCAAAACACAGCATTAAAGTCTAAATATTGGTTGTTGATGTTACTTGGAATACATTTGCACTATAAAACAGCTCACTGCACAGTGAAAACAGCCAGATTAGGAATAAGGAGATCTTGGCACGTGAAGAACAAGCGTTTTCTGTTCTCTTTCTCATGAACGTGTTATGTCTGTCTAGCTGTCTGGAGAACCACTCTGGTCATAACAATTGCTTCAACTGTTACGCCGAGTTATGGCATTACCTACCCTGTCTTTTCTGGTTTTGTGACCCTGTGCCACACTAAGCGAGTCCTCGAGCCAACTCCCGTGTCCATTTGACAAGCTTCATTTCATTCTGAGCCCATATTTTTCTTCCAGGGCCTCCAGGGCAGCGATTCAAGGCTGAGGTTGTGCTGTTGCAGCGCTGAGGCTTGGTACTGGAGCGTTTAATGTCGTCCAAAGCTAACAAAGAGCCTGTGTTGTAGGCTGGCGCCCTGGTTCTGGGAGACTGAAAGAGGGCAATGCACAACACTCTGTCTTTCCTCTATAGTCTTTCACCTTGTCTACTGTAAGAGGAAACAGGAAATATTGCAGTTCAGCTGAGTGTTCGCCCTCCTTTGAATGTTCCACCCACTGAGACTGAAGAGCTGTTATTGACCTTTTCTTACAACGTCTGCTTGAGGTTATTGAACTACCCAAAATTCGCCAGTTGTCTTCCTATAAGCGCTGCAGTTAATTATTAGCGTAACTGAGACAGTTGCAATTGTTGCTGTCTAATTGTTGCTGAGGTGTTGAAGAATTTAATAAATGCCTAATGTGTCCTCGATTCAAGCCTAATAGTGCTGACATAGCATCACTGGCTTAGAGCAAATCTTGTGTTGTTTAATCATTTTAAATGTGTCTGGCAGATGCAATCGTTCAGAGGCACTTTGTGGCATCTTCCCTTTAGGTTCAATACCTGCATTTTGTTGAGTGTTGAGCTGAGGCATCAAGCGCAGACATGCAAACATTGTTCTGAACAGTAACACAGTGGCAGCCGAGGAGAAATTGGGAGATCTTGGAAAGAAGAGGATGTCCTCAAAACACTTGTGAAGTACTAACAGGGATGCCAAGGACAGCCATCTGTGTTTACAAAATCATTTGCTTTCTCTTTCTGTCTCTGTCTCTCTTGTACTCACTCTGATTCACTGTTCATTCTTTACATATGCTCCCTTTGTGCCGCATAAAATACAAGCATGGCAGTTAAGGACACTCGGGCCCTTTGGGTGGAACATATGTTCAGCTTTTGCAGCTTTTTACAAGTCGGCAGATCCCAGATGAGAGCAGCTAAAGCAAAGGGAAATAGTGGCTTTAAACAAAGCCCCTATATGGGCTGCTGTTACAGGCCGAGGGTTTTCATGGTTAATGCCGTCCTCCAAGCACGCAGACAGTGTTTTTGAACAATGTGGCTTTGCTGCTGTTTTGACTTGCTGTGTGGTCAGCGGCCATGTTTTTTGCAGAAATAGCTGATGTTACTTTTATTAGGTGTTCTAAATTCAAGGGCAAAATAATCCTTCTGTGTTTAATATACTACAGATGGCTTTCTTCTTCATGCGTTTGCCCAAGCACCATTTTAATATAGACAACCAGGTCTCTCCGCTGCTCAGTGTCATTTGCATTAGCCACGTCTGTAAACGATTGGTCATCACTTTGATACTGTCGTCGATATTAAATGAGAGACATATTCTATTCGTGAGATATGTACGTTTCTTGAAAAATAACACAAAATGAAATATCATTTCTGAGGGCTAGAGAGAGGGTGCTGGAGCCTTTGTGTTCGTAACGCTGCATAGCCATCTTCTGACTTCCTCCGTCTCTGCTGTCTTTGACAGCATTTCCTTTAAGGGATTTCAGGTGGCACAACAGTGCCACCTAATGTTTCCTCGTCAGGAAAAAATCAGACTAGGACCACTTGGTACAGAGGGAGTTCTCTGCACTGGCTGATTGAAGACTGTTGATTGACTGTGTAATGCTGTGTGTGGGAGATGAACTTTACTTCTAAGCACTTATGACCACATTTGTGGCTGGATAAGCCTTTTACTGAAAAAACAAAAGTATATATCTGTGTTTGCTTCCCAGCTAATGAGACAAATCCACTAAAGGTCTGCTGTCCTTTTTTTTTAACAGGTGTCTGATGTAGGATCGGAGAAGCTCTTTTCCCCTACCACACCCAAAGGTAAGCCCACTCTGCTTTTTCTCTTTCACCGCAGTCTTTCCTCCTCATTTATTCACATCAGCTACTGGGTCCATTCAGATTTAAATGTCAGCAGACATAAACAAGGTCTGGTGACTACATATGCATACATTTTTGCCAGGGCGCAGAGTGGCGTTTCTTGGACGACCTAGCCAAAGGCTTAGCCTTCCTACATATTGGTTCATTAGAGGGGATTTAGAGCCTCTCTGCCACATGCTCCCACAAATGGGAACTTCCCCTCAGGCAATACAAGCTCTCTGACAGCAGGCCTGGACCATAATGGATGCCAAAGGAAAAAGGCAGAAAGAGCTTTGTCAGCCCCCCAGACAGCACAAATTCAGTGTGCGTGCATCCATATGCACATGTATGGATTACAAGTCCTTTGCTTTTGCACAGGATGAGCATGATTTGATGCAGTTTTTGCATTTGTGTGGCTTCATGCACCTAGTGACATACTGTGTATATTAGGCAGGTGATACAGAAACTATGCAAGCACAGAAGCACCTCTATATTTAACACATGTAATGGTGCAGTGCGTGTGGTAAATACATGTTATTTTAAGTGCTTGCTCCCCAACACACCTGAAATAACAGAAAGATGAACCAATCAGATGCATGAGTGCTTTCAGCCCCATTTAGTAACATGTAACTAAATGATGAGGCTGCAGATACTGTAACATGTGATAGTGTTGGAGAAAAAGTTGCAACTAGCGTACCTAGCAAAGGCTTCGAGGTTGTTGTACAGCACTTAACGTCCACCATATTTACCAAACAGATCTTCACAGGCTCCTGAAGAAATGTTCAGTCTACTTCAGCACAACAAAAAGGAACGAGACATCATATTGCGATGTTGTTACTGTTACAAGTTCATTGTAAAGTCTATCAAGTTGGCAATCCAATAAATTGGCCCAAAAAAAGAAACAAAAAACAGAAAAAACAGTAGTGCAGTGTAGGTTTGGCTAAGATCCAGCCCAGTCAAATCACCCAATCCTGGTCGACAGGTCAGCGCAAAGAGAAACACACAGGGGCAGGCAGTAGAGGAGCAGCATGATCAGCCAACTCTACATCACATCCACCAATGTTGTCCTGCTAACAGTGAGAAGCCAGATCTGCCTTGCAACAGGAAGTTACAGTAGCGCGTCAGTGTCAGTGTTCAGAATTTGGTGCCTGAAATTCTCTGCTGTTGCCAACTTTTTTGCACCGGCACCAGTTTTTTTTTTTTTTCTTGGACGAGGGGCACAGTGGAAATGTGTAGGAGCAGTTGTAAATTAGGCACCAACACCGTCCTGGTAGAGAAGAGGTGCTACTGACAGATAGCAGCATGCAGACCGTGTTCCCTCAGGGCAAGAACCAGGAAGGGGTCCCATTAACACAGACTGAGAGGGAGGGAGGTGGAGCTTTAAAACAGTGCAAAATATAAGGTGGGTTTTGGAGGGGGGCATGTCTGCAGACTCAACAATAAGATTTGTGTATTATAATGTGACGGTTAGGGATGCATACATGTATTTGTTGATACTGTTATATTGTTGAAAATGTATTAAAAGATCTTTTGCTGTAAGGACGTAATGTAACAAAAGTGATCTGTTGCTCCGAAGTGTTGCTTTCTTTAGCACAGTAGCTTTGACTGCTGAGTGGAAAAGCATGGCTGACAGCAGGGAGAGAAACCAGGCTTGCAGACTGTGTGATGTAGATGACCTGTGACCAGCACTGGCCTTAAGAAACCAGCATTCACAATGACAATGACTTCCAGACTTGCATGGTTTAGAAAACAACTAGACCACATCAAACAACAACTATTCCCCACCAGGCTGTTGAAATACTGCTGTTGTCAGCTGTCAGGGTGTTGACTTACTTTTATGTTTATGCAGAACATGGCTGCATATAAGCAGACTCTACCCTATAGAACTGCGCAGGCATGTGCGTACTTGATATTTTCCATTTTAGCCAGTGTAGAAAGACCTCTGTGGATCTGGCTAATGTTCACACAGAGCTGAGGATTAGGTCCACGGAATTACATCCCGACAATCCAATCAGAGGCTCCTGATTATCACACAGATCAACCAGATTCTGTTTGGGCGATGCAAACGAAGGACACCAGATTAGAATTAGAGGTTAGAAAGGGAGAGACGACAGAGAAATTCAGCAGTTTGATGAAGTGATTTGGTGACAGTGAGGAAGAAGTTATCACGCTAAAATTGCAGAGCTGCCAGCCAGCCTCATCGCCCATTCCACAGTTGTTGTCCAGCTGTAATGGATTCTAGGACAGTGTTTGTTTCAGACCTAGGCTGGTTTTTCCTCTGTGTACGTATAATGTGTGTGCAATACAAAGCAGCCCACAGGCTGTTTTCCTCTGGTTTAGAATGGAGAGTATGTGTCCCATTACCGATCCTATAGGACTGATCACCAGGCCTGTCGAGCTGTTGGCTGGAAGACTCTCAGACAGATTTCTGTGTGCACGCAACCCCACTCAGGCACACACACACCGAAACATTATGGCACACATAAATATGTAATGCTGTGATGATGTTTGGCTTCCACAAATTGCTAGATAATGAGTGTTTCTCTTACTTTCACCTCTTCCTCGCTCTTCAGTGTCGTGCTCCTTTCTGAACTTTATTTTGCGATTACGTGTACAAACAGTCGAGGTTAACTCCAAATTGTACACAGGCCCACAGTCTGTCATGTTAATGAAACGGTTCAGGGTTAATAGAGGAGAAGAAAGACCAACATTGTAATCACTGATGGCAGAGCGCTGTAATTATGCACACAGGACAGGGTTTTGTGCAAAACCCAGACACCCTCGCCGTCTTTCCCTCATATTTACTTTTCATCATCTCTGCATTTCTAGCATGTTGACAGCCTGTTATAGATGTAAGCTGACACTACTGGTAATAGCACAAGTGAATAGTATCTGTAATAACAGAGCACACACTGCAATTCTCTTTGGGTGTTGTTACCCAAGAGCTAGCAAGAAGTTGCACTGAATGTCTGCCTGTGTTGCTGGTTATGATGTAGGAAGGTGCAGCAGAGGTCAAGCATTATCTAACACGTATTGGTTTTTGTTTATTTGCTGTCTTAAACCTCCTGCAAATTATTGATTTCCTGGAGGATGGCATGTTTAAGTAAAAGAACTCGTTCTCCACTCAGGGCTGCTCTTATTGAATCGCAGGTCATAGTTTACCGTTGTCGCTTGCTTGAAGGCAAATGAGAATCTAAATGTAGCTGCTGAGCATTCGCAGGGCACCTCCACAGAGCACAGATAAACACCTCACTGGTAGGCCTTCTCGTGACATTTCAGAATGCCGGGCATATGGATGTGCCGGGGAGTTATCACCTAGCTGTCAGCAGCTAGAAATATCTGAGAGGAACACTGAGGAATGTGCACCGACTGTGCTGAATGTAGCATCTGTGGGTTTTAGAGCAGTAAGTATAGTGTATATACCTTCTTTGATTGCTTCCTAGTTTTCACTGATGCCTTATTGTCTTAGCTAGATGCTACCTGCCACAGAGTGATTGTAAACCCACGCTGTGTGCCATCCACCAGAGAAACCTGGGGCATCTTGGGATAGCAGGCGAAAGATTGGTAGAAAACCCATTTCTGAAGTGGATTTGTGCCCTTGTAATCCTGATTAATTTTGACCCGTTGTGCTCATTTTAAACAGAGCATTACAGTAAGCGTGAACACAGCAAGCTCTGGGGCGAAACCAGGAGCTTAGCGGCTTTGGGAGGCTTAGCTGCAGATGGCATTTTAAGCCGGACTTAATAAATTGTTTCCATTAAACTTACCGGCCCACACATACTGGATTAGACCAGTGGAACAAAGGAAGAGGAGAGCGTGTAGGGGAAGAGAAGAAAACACACACACACACACACACAAACTGCCGTGATGCACATCTCGGCTAACATCTCTCTGCGGCAACGTGAGAGGTGAAGATGAGGTTAACGTAATGTTCGGGGAGAAAGACGCTTTTGGACATGCAGCATTAACTCACTTTTGATCTCTTGCTCATCAGGGATGTCGGACCAATTTGGTTAATTGACATAGAAATAAACAAACAAAAAAAGATTCATAAACCATTTAGCTTGGCAGTGGATTTAGGGCTTATCCTCTAACTGTTTATATATAAACACATTACCACTGCTGTAGCTTAAGGATTTAGGATGTACCCCTACCCTTGCCTCCTTTTTTTTTTTTTGCTTTTTTTTTTTCCTTTGGCGCATTTTTACTCATACATCCGTCTGTTTTTGAAGGAAATCAATTCCTTGTGGTGGAGCCCTGCCTCTTCCCTTTTCTATCCGCAGCCCGCCCGCTACCTCCTTCCCCCATCGGCTCATGGCTTGCTCCCTAAGCTCTCATTATGTGCTACACAGTCCAGGTCCCTGTGTCGAATCGCTAATCAACCACCCTGTCTGCAGGCCTGCTCTCTCAATAGGTGCTGAGTGGCCTTTGTTCCACCACTGATGTTTGCTGCATGTCAATAAAAGAGCTATGGTCTCTTCTACCTCCGCCTCCTCCTCTAGCCTTGGCCAGACAGAGCAAAAGGCCCGCTCCTACAGTGAAAACTTACATAAAAATGAAACAGTCTCTCACCTGCTGCATTCTGAATGCCGGAGAAGGGAGGAAGGATGGGTGATTGGAAAGGGAGCAGCAAGGTCAGGGGCAGGGGATTGAGGGCGGCTCAGGCATAGTGAAGTAGATGAGAGAGCATGTTTGTGTTCGCCTGAGCAGCTCTCCTCTGGCCAGGTCAGTGTAATGTATCACTAACCTCGGCGGCCAGCCTGACTGTTTGCAGGCTCTCACCCATTAAATAATAAATGGAGGTTGACCCTCTGACCAGCTAATCAGCTTTTCGCCCCCGTTGAATCAGGATATAGTGGAGTTAGATAGAGAGTGTGGCTGACTGGCTAACAGGCAGGCTAGATGACTGCAGGGCAGACGTGACGCTGGGAAGCATAAGGGCTGCAAAGGCTCCATCCAGATCAGCAAGCTCTGGAATTGAAAAGCAGCCATCACCGCTGTGGAATCTAAGCCTGGCGAAGCTCACGTCGAGTACCTAAATTGATTTGTTGACTAATTCCAGACAGGAAATGTTTTCTTTATCCGCAAGACCGATATTCCTGCTGTTGAAATAACAGTTTCTGGTATCGCCCCCATACTTTCATGTTTGAAAACGAGCCGTCCCTTACACCTCTTTCACTTGTTGAGCTTGAAGAGAACCTTACATGTCTCTGGATTTGTTTTAAATATTAAAAAGCATGAACTCAGAGCAGGATACAGAAAGCAGAGAGATTAGCTGGCACTCTGAGTTCAGGGGAATAAAATCAAAACATGACTTGTTTCCTTATCAGTCTGTGGGCTATTTCTGTAAACAGCCATAGGGCAGCTTATGAGTGATTTGTTTTCAGAGAAAAGGGCGATATTAATGTTCCCTTTATTGATAGTGTTAATGCTGTTTGTGCAGCCATCCTTGTCGGAAAGATGAAAATAAATAGGGGGAGCTCAGCGGAGATAAGACACGTGTTTAATTATTAATTGAGCCATTACTGACAGAGATTGCCTTTTTTGATTTAAAGCAGGAAGGTCTGCTTCAGGGACAGAAAAAGCAATTACAGAATTCCCAGTTTGCACCGCTGCTGCCCATCGTTCAGCGGACACTGCAAGAGGGAAGTGGAAGGAGACAAAACGCTCCAACACACGCATACATCCTGTCACACTGCGCTGTTCCATAAATTATTTTAATTCTTCTTCAATATTTATGGCTTTTTAAATTATGATTACACAGTCATGTACTATTCATGTAGAGTCGCAGACAGTCAAAGGGACCAGTCCACATTACCCACAAGCCCTCTGTGGTCTGGCACCTTAAAAAGCTGACTGGATGGAATTTGGTTTGGTTTCGCATCATTCAGCCAGTGAAATCAGACTGTATCGCCTTTTACGAGCTGCCTGTTTTCAAAGACTGTCTTGATTTTGTATGCGTGGCAATTAGCTGCCTTGTAAAGTCATTTCTGGTATGTCATTAAACCCCCTGTGCACTCTGCGGCCTCTGTTATGTCCATTAGAAAAGCGTCTGCTCTGTGCAAATCGCCCAGCGGGCATGAATATTAACTCTGCCTTCCTTTAGAGCATTTGATAACTGCTGGTTAAGTTTCATTCTTGAAACAGAAACTCTCTCTTGTGTGTGTCAGCCGTGACACGTCAGGATGCTTGACACCTGTCAGTCAGTCCTATCGCTCCCTGTCATCTGTGTCAGTCAACCCATGGGTGGTGATCGGCTATTGTGAGAGAAAATGGAAGTCACGTTGAACGCTGTATGACTAGGCTCCATTGTGTGCCTCTGCGTTCATTGACCGAGTATGGATTCAGCTTTAGCTGTGGAGTGGGAGCAATTACAAAATCACTAAAGGCCACGAGGGAATTTTAGGATACGTTGTCTGCGTTTTGGCTTGAACGCGGACAGACGCTGTTTCTCATCTTACATGTTAAGTCAGAGTGAAAATAGTGCAAATTTCAGTGTACTTAACATTACAGCCTCGAAATCCCCCAAATACCTTTGGGGTTCAGTACAAAGAACAGCTTTTCAGTGTTGTCTCTTCAGATCAGATAAACTATTGTACCTCAGCTACACACACATAGCATTGTGTATACTTGCTAAAACAAAAAAATTGCCATTGTTTTGACAAAACTGGTTGATTTATTATATAAATGTTAACATTCAGACCCTGCAGAGAATTTAATTTAAGCAGCAGCAAACTAGCATGCTGAAGCTAACCGCAGTAGTCATACTTTGGTCTGATGCGTCCCCCGATGGCCAACTAGCACGGCTCAGGTCGAGTCTTGTCTCAACAGAGAAAAAACATAATAAATGGATGTAGGCTCAGTGGTTTTTGTGGCTGTTGTTTTTTTTTCCAGAGGAAGAGAAGAATATAAAGAGGATAAGTCCATACAGCAGCAGCAGCTCTCATCACATCTTCTATCTAATCTTAATCCTCCTCCTCCACCAAAACAACAGCCAGCTGCATCGTGGAAGGCGTTTTCATTGTTTACTTATGAGAATACATGACCAGCGTCTTATCACAGCTGTCAGGCCTGAAATGTAAAGCGTGTCGCCTGTGATCACTTGCAGGTTTTCTTGTTTTTAATCCTTCAACTCCAGTCATTCTGCTAGCGAGAGTGGGTCCTCCCCTCCCCACATCCCCACACCCCACCCTTTATTTGTTTGAAGATCCCAGTTCTTCGCTATGTGCATTTTAAGCTCATCTGTGCTGAGAGGTTCAGAGCCAATGTTGTTTGCAGATGAGGCTGTAACACTCACTGACAAAGCCAGATGGTAGGCGATTGTGGCCAAACATGACACTTGGATAATGTACAATCGCTGGCAGGGGGACATTCAGCAGCCTAGATGGATATTACGAACATGCTTGTAATGCATTGGGATCAGTTCACACAGCTTTATAAAGATGGGAAAACCATCAACAGGAACAAAACGGATGTAAAATGCTCCAGATTCCATGAGAGACGAAGGACGTCCAAGTATCAGAAGAATGTGCCAGAGAATTTAGGGGTGAAAGGAGGTGAACCCAGTAAACACGATCCCAAATCCAACAGAAGTATCGTCCTGCTGTATAACGTATTTCCCGAGTATAACCAGATGGGTGGTCCGCCTCCAGTGTTTGTTCGGTATTCATAGCCCCTTACCTTTTCACTGGTAGCATATTAGTACCCACGTTTCTGTCAGTGGCTTATCAGAGCCACTGTGTCTACAAGTAAAACCACAGGCTCGGGCTAGCTTGAGTGAGGGTTGGGTCTGGAGAGGTGAGCCTAGCTATTAGCCTAGAACTCAACACATGGTGAAAGATGTAACCCGATACGCACTCCTGAGAACAGGCTTGTGTTTGCTTGTGCATTTCACCAGGAAAGAGCAGCATTAATCGTCCCAGTGTTTGTTAACAGACAGGGAGTAATTCACTGAGACAGAGCGCCCTGCGTTTTGGACAGTTCAGAGGAGGTTAAAAAAAAGGAACATGAACAGTGTGGTCTCCTCCAATATTCAAGCGGTCATCTGTTTGGCTGTTGCTTTTGGCTACCGGTGAATTCCCTGCACTGGGCCCTGGTGGTGGGGCCCCTAATGACCTCTGACTGACTCTAATACCCCATTCAGCTGAGCATGGGCTCCAGCCTTTCTGGCTGTTGGGTTAGTACTGCTGTGTTGAAGGGTGAGCAGCAGGACTGGGATTTCACTGTTGTTTGCTTTGGGAAAGAGCAAGAGAGATTGTTCCAATGTCACACAACCCACGGAGAGATGTGTACAGAGGACTACCAGCAGTATCGACTGGGGTTAGGCTGATATATGTAGTGTTGCTGACATTTTCCTTTTGTTAAGATCAGATTTTCCCACCTTTGTATAATGCTGTTTCTCTGATTTAACATGTACTGTATAGCAGATTATTTCCTAGATTATCATCAACAAGAATTGGGTGATTAAATCGTGTATCAGAGCTATTTTAAAAATAATGAATAAAATAATTTTTTCTTTCTTTTTTGGTTCATATTTATGTAAATTTTCAGGGGTAAATATTCACCTTAAACATGGCCAAAGTTTTAAATTGCCTGGTTTCAAGAAGTGGAGCTATCCTAATTTGTTCATATCAGGTACAAAGCCCCGCCCATAAAGATGACTTCAAAGGTCACCAAAACTCATTGTTCCAGACTTTGTATTAACTGAGGGACTAAACTGTGAGATCACTGTGAACTTTAAACCAAGCAAAGACTAAAACAAACAAACATCTGGAGTCAAAAATATTATAAATGTCCCATTTACACTATATTTTAACAGTTATAAGAGTGACCATGTCAAAATATTGAAATACTTGACAAATTTGTGAATATCTTGGCATTATTAGTACAGAAATGTAATCTTAAAAACAACTGGTAGCGCAACCTATTACAAGCGATCTGCAGAGTCAGCCCAGTGTTATCAGCACTGATATTTACTTTCCAAAGAGCACATCTGTTAAAGCCTAACTGTGACCAATTGCATCAACATCACGCCTGCCTGTGTTTTTGGAAAAGATCAATATATGGTTATCTCTATCACTAATGATACAGTTATTGACTCATCAACTGTGCAGACAAGTGCCTCGGGCTCCTTATCAGCTGTGGCACACTGTATTAGTGTGTCGGGCTGGTGTAGCGCCGGCCTAATCCTGGTAGCAGGTGCCACTAGAGCCGAGGTAGAGTGGTCATGTTTTTCAGGGACGATGAGCCATCTGGGTCTTGATACTTTATGGTGCTTAAAACACACTCTCAAGTGTGACACTCCCAGCACTTACCTTTTAGCTGCACACAATAATCTAAGCGCTGGCTGCTAAAGGGAGCGAGGAGGCTTTCAGGAGAATTTACAGGGTTTGATGTGGTGTGGCGCCTCCACTTCGACATGGATTCATGAAACAGTCAGACACACTTGGCGGTTTGATTTTGATTCCTCCAACTCCGTCAGTGTTGCTTTTGTCATATTCTGTCTGAAATATGTCGAGCAGAAAGAAAGCCTGTTTGGTTTGGTTTTTTGCCTTTTTGTGCCAGCAAACCTTGCTCAACACTTTTCTGGGGCCCTGTGTTGTTTTCTTTTCTCTGTTCTTTTTCTTTTTTCCTTCCCCTGGTGTCGTCTGTTTCATCTTGCGAGTGATTTGGCTCATTTCAGAGTCCAATTTCGCTCCCGTTTTACCGTGCACCACCCCTCTCCTCACAGACATACTCACATTCACACATTTCCCCAATCTGACACGCTGCCTTCACACTCCAAACAAATCAATTCTTCACTTTCCAAACTTGGAACACCAGAGTGAAATGCTGCCGCTCACAGCAGCCCTGCAAACACTGTTGTTTCTTGCCCACTAGGGCTAAAGGAGGCTAGATTCTTCGTGTGTGTGTGTGTGTGTGTGTGTGTGTGTGTGTGTGTGTGTGTGTGTGTGTGTGTGTGTGTGTGTGTGTGTGTGTGTGTGTGTGTGTGTTGGCACCCACTTGCATGCGTGGCATGGGTTTAGGTGCAGACGATGCTGGGTTTAGGTTAGCAGCAGCCTCAAAGGTCAGTATCCAGGCCTTGTCTCCATTCGTTTACTTGACACGATTCTGTACCCTCTGCTCCCTCTTCCCTCCCCTCTGCCTTATTAACTAACCTCTCTTTTCCTCTTTCTCCCCCCGGTCTGGGTCACTTTATCCCTCTTCCTTGGCCTCTAATCAAGAATGATGAATGAGGTGCAAGGAAGGACAGCGAATGTTTGTGAACCTAATACACCCTCCAATTGTCACTCTTGTTGTGGCGGCAGTGGGGAGAAGGAGGGTAGTGCTTTTGAGAAGGCTTTTGTGTGTGTTTGTCTAACTAAGCTGTGAATGAGAGCTATTTCAAACATCTCTACTCCAGTCCTTTAAGTGTGTCATCAAGCCTTGATGTGTAATTTATCGACCCCCCCACCCAAAAAGCAAAAAAAAAGAAAAACGACGCTCGAGACTAGACTTAGGTGGTTTTTTGTTTTGTTTTTTTAAGTATTGGCTTTCAGATATTACAAGCTCTGACTATTATAGGAAGAAAAGGTTTGTAGCTCATCGGAGCACGGCTCTTTTGGCATGTAGTCTTTAACAAGGCAAAATGGCAGCACTAGTGCCGTCCTCAGCAGCTGCTGCGTCTCCATCTGTAAGCCTAAATACCCAGCAGCACTACAGGAGCCGTGCAGCAGTGGGATCCTCCTATAGAAGTGGCACCGACATGACACCAGTGACTCTATAGTGGACAGTGTGTCCCCGCCAGGGGGGCTGCTGCTGAAGCTCACTATCTTTAGACAGATACTCCGCTGGGATCTTAGGACCAGATTTCATTTACGCTGAAGATTATTGTAGTGATACTGACTTATCAACTGGCATAAGAGTGTAGAAGTTGGTTTTAGTTATCAAACAATATTTTTGATAAACTAGCATTTTCAGTCATTATTGCATCAAAATGCCAAACAGCTGCGTGTAGCTAGTTTGAAGTTTATGGCACTAACAGTGTATGACTTCACCAGTGCATTTGGAAAATGTCAATTTTCTGCACTGAAAAAAGTACATGACACATTATTTACTTTGAAATGTTAAACTTGGAGCAGTAGTTATGTTGCAACTGGTTGCATATGACCGTAAATGCAACAGTGTTTTGGTTTTAAATTCCTGTGGCATGCTGTACGAGTACAGCTAGAGCATCGATAGTGTCTTGAATGTTTAGAGAAGCAGTATCAACGTGTAAGCATGAAAAGACAAAGAAAAGTGCTGTCTGATGGATGGTCTTGCTATCTGTCTGTCACTGATGAATGGATATTTGTTTTTAGCCATTCCCACTAATGTGATACCAAGACTTTAGAACATTAGTTGTCTCCACATTTTTGGTTGTCAAAGGGTATTATTAATCTTCTTTTTTTTTTTCAAAAAAGATGCTTTATTTGCATGAAGCAGGTGAGTAGCTCAGGCACTATCTCAAGTTAAAGCACAGCTTGCAATACTCATCCACTTTATCTCAAAAAAATGCACTGGAAACGTGATCTGTCTGCAAGGATGTTTGCCCCACCCCTTTCTCTGCACTAAACTGCAACGGCTGCATATGTCACAACAGTGAATGAGGTATGGTGAATGGTTAGGAGCTGTCAGCTTCCAGTTGTTGCTTTGCTTTCAGGGTGAGGAGTGAAAAGGGAGATGGAGGAGGAGGTAAAGAAAAACATGCTGGCTCTTTCAGCCTACTGTCATGCCACTTAAGATTTGTTGAAGGATTTTCACCCAACCGTTTCCATCCCATTGAGAAGTAATCAGTACGGCACTGAAAGATAATATTATATCCACTTAGATGCATGTGGGCTTCATGCACGTTCATACATGAAATGAAGCTGGGAAACAGTGGGTCTGTTTACACTGCTGCACACTCACTCCCTCCATTTCTGCTTGGACTTGAAGCTTCCTGGCAAAAAGCTCCTTGTCTTTGTGTCTCCTACATTCCTTCTCGTCCTCTCTTTCATTCCTACCTCCTTCCCCTCCATTCTCTGCGGATTATGAGCCAGCTGGTAGGCTAATAGAGGATGCTTTCCTGCGGGGCACCAAAGTGATACTGTTCAGGCAGTATGGAAGCTTAAGTAAAGCTGACACGCTGCTCAAGAACTACAGCCCACACTGAGCTCCACAGAAGCCTGTAGAGAGATTCTGAAAAGGTCTTTAAGGTATGGGAGACACAGGGAGGCTGCCGCTGTCCTCCCACCGCTGAGCTGTGATGTGGGAAGCAGGAGTTAAGTCCTTTATTAGTAGTGGCAGCCGTTGTCTCCAGTCACCTCGATAATTGCGGCACCACGTCCACTGCTATAATCAATTGAGACAGCTGCCGCTGCGGCGTTCAAGTCCATCAGGCAGGCGTGTCATGCTAATTAATGAAATGATAAGGCTAGTGCTTTCAGCGTCGCGCAAATAACTCCTGAAGGCCCCCCTTCTCTTTTCAAGACAAAATCTAGCCTCAAAGTTCAAGTTACCCCTCCCGTTCTCCCCGTGTTGGCTGCCTGTCCACTGCGGCCCAAAGGGGAAAAGGGGTCACAGAGGTTGGGGATGGGTCAGTGACAGTGAAAGGGGTCAGATTTTAGGCTGGCAGGGTGGGCCGTGTCAGAGGAGCCATTAGACTTGAGTTTTTCTGTTGAAAGTTCCAAGATGTCTACCCTTTTATTTCGGAGAGCCCAGTGGCACTGACCTTAGATGACCCAGCAGTGTTCATAAGGAGCTGAGACTGATGGCTTTCCCAAAGCACATGAGCTTTGCTAGACACATCTTGGGGGAGGGAGGATCCTGACAGAAAAGGAAGTGCGAGCGTGGAGACGCCTTGCTTTGCAGCAACACATTATAGCCAGGGGTTAATGACAGTTTAACATTGCTTTTGGAGCTCCGCTGGACCGTGCATGATATAAAAGGGTTTAGACAGTCAACATCTCAACCTCTGTTGTTTCCACACTCACTCTTTTCCCTCCAATTTAAAGATGTACTCGTTTGCCTCGCATCCACAACGATGGCATATGTGCCATAAGGGATGACTGGCATATGTGTCCTGCACCATATGGCTCGAGATTGAATTGGGATGTGATATGCGCAGGAAAAACTGATTCATCTCTCAGTTTGAGCTGCCAGCTCTGTGAAATGAACATTAGGTTGTCGATTTATGCCTGTGCTTTGACTGTAAACGTGTTACAGCTTAACACCCATCCCCATTCTGGTGCCATTCACTCCTTGGTGAGCCGCGGCAAAGAGACAGAGAGAAATAATTGAAACGTGTCAGCTGTCCCCACTCTTTAGCTATCTTGGCCAGCTTTCTCCTCTTACACCCACCCTCCACCCCCCCCCCCCATTTACATGTCCCAGAGATTTGCAAAAATGTCGCCTTGGCTCCCCTCGTTACCAGTTTGGAGATGCTCGAGGCAGATTAAATAGTGTGAGGCAAAGCAAGCCGTTGCAAATTTCTCCTATGATTTTATTATTAGCACAATGATTCAACACTGCTCAGCCCTTCTGTTCCTCTCGTACAAAATCATTTTGTTGAAATCACCCCGCCTGTTTCCTATGACTGAATACCTCACGGCAACGAAGTGTTGATTGGCAAGACTGCGGTTTCCTGCCTTCTGCCAGTATCTGTTATAGCCATCTTCCACAGTCACTCACTCATGAGCTAAGCCTTGGCTCTGTGCAGATTGCTTGTCTAGAGAGGTACAAAAACCAAATCATTGTGAGCTCAACCGTCAAGAGCAGCAGAATATCCTGTCAGCCAAAGCCAGCGGGAGACGCATCAAGGCAGTATGCATCCTCACATACTGTCTGCAACCTCCAACGTCTTTCGGCGGATATGCTGCTTTATTTAAATATCTGTCTGTTCATGTCCTTATTTTATCACTGCCCTGACTGTTTATGCTTTGGCAAAGCCATGAAGGGAGTGAACCGCAGTGTTTGCCTAGTAAATGAGAACACCCAGTGGCCCTAAGCCCCCGACATCCCCTTATCATTGGGATACTTTGCATATTCTCGTATCTAATCTGAAAGGGCTTTTTGCATACAGGTTCTGTTTCCCTGGCTGTTGTATATACTGGTATCAGTGTCAGCCGTGAGCAGGTAATTTATGTAACACACTCATTTGCATGCACAGCATTAGCTTGCTGAGGGTTTTAGTTGGAAACCAAATGAGAATTTTCTCTAGAGCCCTTGTTTCATTCATGAGGTTGCAGGGGCCATTTGCAGGTAGCCAGGTGTGTATTTAAAATAAAGTAGTTAAACAAGCTTCAAAGTAAATGATTTCTAAAGATGAGGAAATGTGTGCAAGGCTTTTCTTCTGGGTTTCTAGTGCCAAGACACCTTAAAGGAATCTCTTGCTCACGGGGAGTATGCCATGCACCAGCAAGCCACAGTCCAGCTAAGGGCCAAGCAATTCCAGACTGGTCCAAGCCATTCCAATCTGGGCCATCTGGCTGCGTAAAGGCCACAGAGGACCAGATCAGTGACAGCTCTCCAGATGTTCCATAGGGACACACAGGGTCACAAGTTAAGGGTATCGAAGGCAGGAACAGCTGTGTAGCGACACCATGTTCACCTCAGATTCCCCTCTGGACACATCAGTTATTACCAACAAATCCCAGTGGCTTGTTGTCCGTCTGCTACCTTAGTCCCTGCATCCCTACGCTCCACCCCTTCCACTCCCCAACCCACAACACACTGAGGCACGTGCACACAGGGCGAGGCCCAATTCCCTCGAGTAAGCAACTCCACGAGAACAACTATAAAAAGATCAATACTGGGATGAGATGTCATCTGGTGAGCAGACTTGCCAACACCCCCCTAGGGAATGTCCCTGCGCCCCCCCACCCCCCAGTGCACTAACCCAGCTAAGGGGAGAGGGGTGCCACCCCCACCACTGGGCTGCCCTCCAACCTGTCTGACTCACCCAGACCATCTGCTCAGGTTTGCAGGGCAGAGCTTCAGGACAGCACTTTTTTTGCGCACTCGTATGGCATTTGTTTCACATGATCGCCTGTGGCTGGCCTACTGTTTTCCTCAGTATGTAATTTCAGGGAGTATATTACATATCCTGCGGAAAAGAGGAACAACTTTGTGTTTTGTTTTTGCAGCTTAATGAAATGCATGACAGTCAGCTGACAGTTGTGCAGTGTTGCTTTGCATTGATGGGACCAAAAAAACATAACAAACAAAAAGTCTTTTTTTTGTGGTGGACGTTTTTGGACTTCAAAGCTTCTGTGCTAGCATTTTAGCCGCTGCCATTTTGTTCTTATGGCAGAGTGCTAAGTTATCAGCTAAGGCTGGAAAGCATGGTTAGCTAGCTACATTTACAAACTGTATGGCTGCACGTATTTTACTCAGCAAAACTAAAGTACTATCTTGTGTGTGCCACACAAGAAGCCATATTAAACTGAATTTTAAATTCAATTAAAAATTCTGCAAATGGCACCAACAGCTTAAACACAGTGATGCAGTCCAGCCTTTGGCTAACTTAAAATAGCAGGAAAAAAAGCCGCTGCAGCTCCCTCTGGTAGCACACCTGCCAGTCAAAGCAGCCACACCCTGACTTTAAACCTTACCAGTATCCAGAAGTGCAAGTTCTAGAAAAATATCACGCAGCATAGGGTTTTATGAAGGAGTATGACGGTGTCAGAGTTATCATGCATACATATTGTATATTTTTCAAAATGGTAGATAAACCTATTAAAAAAAAGGTCAGTTTGCAAACAATAAAAATCTATTGGATAATGCAACTCTTTTTCTTTCTCCAACAAACCGGTCTGGTTTTCCTCACTTTGTTCTGCACTTCACTAAAATGAAGTTGCATGTGTTTGCCAACAGTAAAAACTTGTCCAGGTTCCATTCATTCGTGTGCACGTGTGGGTGTGTTTTATTGTGCGTGCAATCGTATATGTGTGTGTGTGTGTGTGCGTGCAATCGTATATGTGTGTTTGTGTGTGTGTGTGCGCGCGCTTGTGAGTGTGAGTGAGCTTTCAGAGGGATTTTAATGAGGGATGTGTTGGTCTGTGCCGATCGCTGCCTCCATTAGAGCCCATTAGAATCATCATTAAGATAACCCGGCGCTCGCTGTGGCCCTGGCTTAGAATGCGAAGCCCCCACCCCCCTACCTTCCCTCTATGGTCGTAGTGAGACTTCCTTCAGTATCACTCGCCTTGCATTATGTCTGGGAAAACTGGTTGCCATGGCAACATCACCCAACAGCGACATTTTGACTGTGGATATTTGCTTCTTCTCCTCCGTTTGTCTGTCTGTCTGTGCCCGCCTCTGTGTTTTTGCCATTGAGTATTCCTCTTTCTCTGTCCCCGTAACACCGAGAGTCTGACAGTTTAATCCAAGTCCCAGACCCCAATAAATCCGGAGGTCTATATAGGCCTGGACCCAGGAATTCATTTGAAAATTATGACACCATAGCCAGCCCCAGTTCTCCTATAAATGTAAGGAGTAAATGGAAGGGGAGCTCAACAAATAAAGAAATAAATAAAAGCCCTGCCTTGCCTTTTTATTGGCCTTTTTATGGGTGTTAGGATCCTTGAAAGATTAAGCAGGCTGTTAATAGGGCCTGGATATTCCATTAGTGGGCTGCATGTTGAGTTCTCACTGGTTTGACAGCAGCTCCCAGCTCTTCTCATTTTGACTGAAACCCTGCTGTATCTGAGCACTCGTAGCTTAGAGCCACCAAGAGGGCACCACCAAGCTGTCTGTCTGCCTGTCTATCTCTGTGCATGTGTGCATAGTTAAAATGAATACCAGCAGTAGCAGCTTTGATTAGCTCAGAAGCTACAGCAGTGATTTTGCTGTTGCAGTTGTCACACAGGCGTATCCTCAAGCTCACAATCTTTGCGGGCCATTTTCCTTTGCATTTAACTCTGGGAGAAGCACAAGATCACCAACTGGCTCGTCTTATTCATTAAGATTCATAACTGCTTTGATGCTGCTTTTTCTCCCACTTTTATTTGCCTGCTACAACAGCATATAATTATAGTCATTAAATTGCGACAGTCTAAGTACGAAAAGTCGTTGTTCTGTGGAATGCTGATTATAAAAGCTTCTTGTCTGTTGAAAAGGCCGCTGATGAATGGTAAAAAATGGGTTCGGAGTGCTTTCCTGTGGTTTCCCCTATCCCCTGAAAGAACAAGAAGGAAAGATAGAAAGATGCCAGAGAGGCCAAGATAAGGGGCCACGATCTCTCCTCACAACACAATTGAAACATAATTATTTCATGCCAGATTGTGTGCTCAGCAAAGCCCTGAATGGGGGCCGACATTTAACTTTAATTAGCTGTGATTTATTCATACTGACTGGATCGCGGAAAGAAATTGGATCATCTGATTATAGTCAAGCATGAAAATGACCTGATTAAACACTTAATGGAACCTAGGGAGAGGGAAACAAGAGGAACCTTGGGCAGAAGACACTGGGACAACATTAAAAAGGCAGAGAGGGAGCAGTTTTTTCATGTGTTAGATGTTACTGAGGCAAACGAAGATGAAGTTTAACATGTTTCTCCTTAAATTTTAACTGTTTTTTCCCCATTTCAGGTGTGCCAACGAATGAGAGTCCTGAGTCCAAGACTTGTAGCTCAGCCAAAGTCTCCGGTCTCCAGCGCAGCCAGGAGCAGAGCAACAGTGAGGTGCCTTTTGCACCTCCCGTGTCCAGCCCCACCCCGGCTTCGGCACCTACGGGCTCCCCTGCCCCTGCTGCAGCGGCGGCACCCTCAGAGCCTCCTAGGTTACGGCTTCCCACCCCGCCTCCTCTCAGTGTTAAAAAGGAGCTGCAACTTCCACCGCCCGTCCCTACACCTCCCCTGTTGAGGGCACCGCCCCACCCCCACCCCCACCCTCCTCACCCACACTCGCACCAGGAGCCTCGTGTTCTGCCCCGACAGCACCACGCACGGCCAGTGCACCACCCGTTGCCGTATAGCAGCCTCCACGAAATCAGGTATTTTTACTGGGGCTAAGAATTATGAGTATAAACCTGCTAAAGAAACCACACGGTTCAGCTGTGTTAGTGCCATATTCACCAACCTCAGCGCTGCACACTACCAGAAAGCAAACAGAAATTCAGTACCCAGTACTGTCTTCACTTTCACCGTCTCACCTTTTGTACCTGTTCACAGTGTTGTCTGGCAGACGCTAACACTTTCCTTGTGTTTCCTACCACTCTAGTAAAGACGATATAACCTGCCAGAACTTCCAAATTAATATGATCTAGTCCAATAGACAATTCTATATTCCACACAGTATTGACTGTTTTCATGTGGATATTGATTTTTCCTCCCTCACAATAACCAGCTGTCAGATTTACTGTTTTCATCGGGCAACACTGCAGTGCACACAGCATGATTTCCCATTTCACCTTTTCAGATTGTGCCCTCACCTCTTTTAATTCAATATAAGAAGCATTATTAGAAAATCACTCTTATTTGGTCAAAGTAAGCTGAACTTACAGCGAGATACCTACAAGAAAAAGCATCACAGTATGTGGATATGTATGTACAGTTTGTATTAACATCGTAAATGATGCTAATAGTGATTGCATTTTTTTTGTACCCCATTAAATCTTTAGCCACAGCAGCAGTCCAGTGGGTCTTCCCAAACAGCATTTACCCCCGTCCCCTCACCACCACCTGAGTGGGCTTCCGTCCTCGGCCCCTGCATTGCCTCTCTCCATAGCCAACCTTTCTACCTCGCACTATTCCTCCCTACGGAGCCCAGCCCATCGCCATTCGGCCATGTTTGCAACCCCAGCCACACTGCCGCCGCCACCGACCTTACCGACCAACAGTTTAGTGGTGCCCGGGCACCCCGCCGGCACCCCCTACCCAGGTAAAGCTGCGCACCTTAAATGCTGCACGGTAGCTTTAGCGGAGACGCAAAGTCCAAAGAAAAACAACTTCAGAGGGAGCAAAATGTTTTACATGAACATTTTTGATTCATTATTTATTCTTGAGATTAACAAAAGAACTGCAAACACTGTTGCGGTTCTACAGGACATTTTATCATTAGATAAGTTACACTTAGCTGTACAACTGTGTTCATGCTGCAATTGCAGTTGTTTAAAAATAGGATTTATAGATGCATAAAATACTAACCTGGCAAATATTGTTTAACCTACTACAGTTAGTCGAGGATTTTTATACCATTAATGGCACAAAAATGTTACATTGTTTGAAACAAGTCAAGTGTTTATGCACCATTTGCTGATCTGGTAAGTGCTCATTCTTTACTTTTTCTTTTTAAATAAAAAGGCTATTGAGTTATTCTACAACGCATTTATTCCTAAGTGAAGACATGTGAGGGATTTAGCCCTTTCTTAGAAGTTTAGTTTGTCCAGATCTCAGTATTTTAAATAGAACCAATATACCAGTGGTGCTGATCTATTAACTATTTGCTGGTATATCGATAAATTTATAACAGCTGATAAATTAAAATTCAATTAAAGACGAGATGATAGAAATACTGTTAACACCATGTTATGAGTGTTAATACTTCATAGTTTGTTAACCAGAGACAGGTATTCCAAAACTGTATTGGCAACACAGTTTTGGAATACCACAACAACCAGCTGATGTGAGCAGAGTCACAGCAATCCACAAATAATGAGTCTTAGTAAGGACTCATAAATAACCACACATGATGAATGCTAGGGATATCTGTTTATGGTTTGTGTACTGGCTATCGGATTTTAAATCATCCGATATCGGTGCCAGTATCAGTGTCAGTTTTAAAAAAGGCTCTAATTATACATCCGTTTTCCATAGTGCCTCAGCAAAGTAAATTGCAATGACAAATTTGCATTAATCTTTAAAGCACTCTATGCAGCACATGGGATATTAATGCTAATAACACAGTGGGCAGTAAGCACTTAGAGCTCATCAATAAACTGAAAAAAGTACAAAGGGTCTTGCATAGAAATAACTGTTGGGCATTACAGAGTGGAAAAGTATATTAAATGGAAATAAATACACTTGGGGTCCCTTCTTAGATGGTCTGCATTTCTAGTAGCACAGATATTAAATGGGCACAAGGACTGTAAGAGGGCTTGGATGCATCACGAGTAAATGTCATCTAACGATCAGACAGCCACCACGGTCGGAGACAGCACACCGCAAGCAGCCAGTCTGCAACTGGCACAGCCAAAATTGTGTTGCCTAGCATGCAAACACGAGTGATTTGTAACGATTTTTAATATGTTCAAAGATTCTATCGAAACAGGCGATCTCATCAGAAAAGAAAATGTCTCCAGACATGATGGGTGTCTCCAAAATAAGCAGTAAATATGCCAGTTGTGAAATGACTTTCTCATAGAGGGCAAGAGTGTGTGTGTTTTCTGCTGGGATGACTCTTGGTTCTTTCTTGTCTTTAGATACCAGCCTGTTGATATCATTCAACCAACCAATCATGTATTGCCAGCCTCATTCGGGGATTCTGATTGGCACATTGTCACAGGCAACTCTCTTACCACCACCAATGAGTCCCCACGTAGAAAACCCTCACAGCATGAGCTGGAGAAACAGAGAATGCCAGGTGACTATTTTCTTTTTTCTCTTCTACCCTTGTTGTGAAGACTGACTGGGCGCCGTGCCTTTTTTTTTCTTGTGTCCCCCCTTCCGCCCCCCCCCCCTCCTTTTTTCTTTCTTTTTTTTCCTTTTTTTTGCTTTTCTTTTTTTTTTTTTTTGGGTTTCCCCTCGCTCTCCTTTCTTGCAGAGCATGACCTCCTGAGGCAGGAGCTGAACAACCGTTTCCTGGTTCAGAGTTCAGAGCGGGGCCGGGGGCCGTCCGCTTCGCCGTTGGCCCCTGTGTCACTCCTGAGGGCCGAGTTTCACCAACACCAGCACATGCACCAGCACCAACACACCCACCAGCACACCTTCACGCCCTTCCCCGCAAGTCTGCCCCCGGCCGCCATCCTCACCCCGCCCACCGCACCCCCCATGGTGCGTACCCAAGCCAGAAATGTGAGGATAAGTAAAATAAGCTCCCGTAACTTCCCACCAACTCACCTGTTACCCCTCCCAATTTCCTCTTCAATCAACTCCTCCCTTTTTTTCTTTACCCCCAAATTTGCCAGTTTTGTCCTGTAGCTGTAAGAACCCCTCCCTTCAGAAAAATCTGACACTTTGAGTTTGAATTTTAAAAGATTTTTTTTTTGCACTCTTCCTGTGGACGACAAGCTGGAAGCATCACGTTTAATTGGGGCTGCCACCTCCCATTACACAAACACACACACGAGCATGTTTATTACACTGTCAATTTAATTGCTTCAAGTACACATTTCCATTATCAGCAACTATATTTGTATTTATTCAACAGATTGATGAGGCAACATGTAAAATGTTTATTTGTAATTTTAAATTAGCAATAGCATGTTCATTCCATTATATTTTCATTATTAACAGCGTGGTGTTCAGCCATGTGTTTTTAGCATGTTTAGCCGCAGCTTTTTTAAACGACACAACAAATGATAACATTTCTCACTTTCAGTATTTGATATGTTGCCCTTTGATTGTTTCAATTCTATTAACACATTCAAATATTTTATTTTGCTTTTATTTACATTTTACACAGCATCCCAACATTATTAGAAAGGACTGTAGAGTTTCAGTACGCTTCAGTTTTTATAGAAGCTAATTTCCTGTTTAGATATGCCTTTTCATTCAAAACAAAGGTACTAATAAGCCGATCTGTGTCTGTATGAATACATTCCTGCAGACTTGTGGTTTTGTACATACATACATATATATACACAGACATATATGTGTGTGTTTGTGTAACAGGGACTTATTGCTGCGTGTACGTGTGTGCAAAGCCCAAAAGCAACCATACATTCCAATGACAAATTCAAAGCTTTTCTAGTGGGTCAGATGACCTCATTGCGGATAAAGGGGGGAAATGACATCATTGTAAAACTGTTTTGATAACGTTTCTAATTGCTTCCGTGTTTTAAATGCCAACAAGTCTGGAGGGAAGAGGGAGGGGCGTTTAACACTGGCAGCTCTCAAAATTTGTACAGAGGAAAAACGGTTATGACTATTCATCCATCATTTGAAATGCGCAGCAATCTCTGTCAGTCGAATCAGACGGCTCCCCATTTGTAGCTTTTTGCCATTAGTCTAATAGATCTAATCCATCTTGTCATGACCTCTGATTAAAAGCCCGTGGTCCCATTAAGGCCCAACTCCAAGATTATCCCCATCCTGTACATTAGAAATCAAAGCTCTGGTATTTATGGCGCAGTCAGATAAGCATAAGGGCCGTTTACATGATTCTTCGGTCAGCACACACGCTGTTGTCTGGTCTGCTGTTCATTCCTTACATGGAAGGAATTATGCGCTACACAATCCTCTCTTTGAAGATGAAAGAAGTGACCCCCCTCCCACCAACACCACCACCACCACCATCATCTCTTTTGTGTCGTTTCAGTGGGATTTTACACTGACGTTAATGTTGCTGTTGTGTATTTTGTCGTTTTCGCTGTTTTTACTTAACGTATGCCTTTCCCTCCCTCCTACCCCTCAGTAGCGATATTGCTTTCTTCTCCTTAGTGCTTAAAGAAGCAGAGTAATGATGATGTTGTGGCTGTTTTTACTGTTTTGCTATGAAAAGCTAGACCAAGTGTTTCCCAGCTGTGCATCCTCTGTCTATCTCTCTCACACACACGTTTTTTTCCTCCTGCTCTCTAGATGCCCCATGTCATTTCAACTATGTAACAGCCCTTGGCTAATGGCTGTAATTAATGAAATTATGAAGCCTCTATATTTGTTTATTGTTCTACGCCCTCGAGCAGCTGGCTTGCCAAATGGCAGCGGTGAATGCCTGCCCCCTTGCTCCTGCCATGTCTTTGGACGAGAAATATTTTTAATTGTTATAGGATGAAATATTAAGCGTTAATTAGCCAAAGCGGTTTACTATAAAACTGTGACAGCCTCCATAAATTTTAAGGCAAGACTTCTTTTTTTTCTTTATTTGTTTTTTTTAACAAGGCCATAAAGCCGAAATCCCCTCTCCAGTGACAGACATTAAACAGGCCGCGCCTTCAGAAGCGCAGAGGAGCTGTTTAATGAGCTCGGAAGCTGGCTCAGCATTTCCTCTCAATGGGCTGTCTTTGATTCGGGGCCATTATCGCCCACAAACAGGGCCGCTGACACCATCGCCGCTGTTATTACCATTCTGCGCACAGATGTGATTGGACCTGCTTCACCAGACGGCCCCGTGTCCCAAACCCTGCATCTGCACCAGCAGCTTTACCAGCTCCAGCCCGCCCTCCCTCCCCAGCCACCCCTGTCGCTGCACGCGTGCACACAGAAAATCTGATTCATACCCGTTCATTTTCCCATATTATGTAAACCCAAAACATCTGCGCCTGCCAACTGAGCTTTGAGAAAACACTCGCAAAAAGTACCTGCAAATGGTTTGTGTATTTACGGAATAGGAATAAGTTACTGTCACTTGTAATTAGACGTTTTCAAAATAGAGAGCTGGTATTGGCTCGCGAACAGACATACAAAGTCCTCATTCATGCTCCCTTCTCTCTCTTCCTCCCTCCTGTCCATCTCAGCTTACCGACTGCTTTCTCGTGTGCGCGCGGGGCATGATCGGAAACATTTTAAATGTAACCACACTGTTTTCATCTGGCAAATTCCAACTAAAATTATTCTGATAGGCTAAGTTCTGCCACAGAAACGGTTTCTTCACAACTCTGAGGTGGTGTCGGTTTCAAGCATTTAATCAGCTGAAATCCCATCTCCTTAAATCAGTCTCAATCATACAAGGCAGACTGTTCACACAGCTTCACATATGACCTCCGTGGTTTTACGGACTGACCCGCTTTTTTGTCTTTTGAAGTACAGTTTCCTAACACTGCAAACAAGTTACATGTCTTCTTGTACTTCCTTCCCAGATATACCATCGGGGCTTTTTGCACACAAAAAAATCTCAGCAGTCAAAAGCAATTAGATTCACATTTCTTCAGATTTTCCAGTGATTAGAAACAACTGGTCTGGCCTTAAAACTGTCTGATTCCTAAGCTGGGCCTCCACGCCCAATGTCTGTATGCTCAATTGAAAAATCATGCAGGCTGTCTTCGTCTTGGCAGTGTGCTTAAGCGGTTGTATTGTTAGTGATTTAACTGCCTATCTGACCACGCTGTTTAAGTAAACCCATGATCAGTTCAAGCCAGCTGCTTTACCCCGGGGCTTGTTATTCTGGACCAAACCCTGCTCGTTACCAGTTACAGATGTTGAGCATGTGTTTTTGCCTTTGTAATGTAAAAAAAAAAATAATGAGACCTTATTACCAAAGAAGGCTGTTGTATGAGGGATTTTGTTCGAGTATATCATTATGTGGACTTTTGTTTCCTAATGCTTTTCTTTTCTGTCTGTTCCAGTTCGACAAATATGGCCCCAAACTGGACAATCCATTCATCAGACATTCAAATGTAAGTTTTTTTGCACTAATTTAAATGTGTTAACAGTATTTGCATATGGCAAATCAAATATTTGACATATTTGAATGTTGCCTTGACAGCATTTATTGTGGCAGTGGCTTTGTGTGTGTGTGTGTGTATCTATATGCTTGAGTCTTGTATGTATGACTGTATGATTTTGTTTTGTGTCTCCCATCTTCCCCTTCCTCCCCCTTCCAGTTCTTCCCCTCCTACCCCCCAACCATGCCAGGCATGCCCCCGCTGCTCCCACACTCAGGACCCTTCAGCTCGCTGCAAGGAGCCTTCCAGCCCAAGGTCAGACCCGCATCCCTTAACCCACTGTCTACAAACAGGAGATTTTAAGGGAGCTTGAGCATAAAAGAAACCACAAAGTGTGCAGACTTTTACAAGAAAAACACTTTATAAGTGCGCAAAAGGAAAACAAAAATTTAAAACTGCAGGTGGACTCCTAGCCTTAGTCACGACAGGCCAAAAATAGGACCGTGATGTCTGCCTGTCCAGAAGAGCAGAAGGGAGGAGATGCAGGGGACGTCGAGGGGCGGGAGGGTGTGAGTCTGGCAGATGCTCAGAGGCTGTGACCTGAAGTAAGCCACCAATCAAAGCTGGCCTAAATCCGCTGGCCCTATTCCCAGAGGGCTCAGTGATGGAGGTTCCCTTTTGTGGAAGGCCCCTCCAGATGGTTCAAAGCACAGTTTTATGCATCCAAAGCCCCTGCTAAGTATTCTTGGAGACGAGCTTGGGGGGATAGAGCTTGGGAAGTATGTTTGTTTGTGGGGCCTGGCGACCCTGGTCACCGTGCAGAATCACCCGATCTCTAATAAGGCAATAGATTAAGGCCTGATTTAGACTTCTGCGGGGACTCTTTGTAGTGCTTACGGTGTAGCCTACATAAGTGGCGACATCGTTGGCGGCATTTTTGCTTGTATGTGGTGCGTTGTGTTAATTACCATGTAGTCCTGTCCTGGTGTTTTATATCCAGTGCCAGCTGATGGAAAGAAATAAAATGCTGGGCCTTTTGGTTATTTTGGGGGGGAGGGGATTTCAAACATATCTCTAGTTTTTCCACTTCGCTGTAATTTCCATCACGTTCATTCCCATAGTTTCAGCAATCTCCCTCCAGGTATTTCCTGACATTTGTGAGTCCTTTATATTGATGCTATGATTATCATTCCTTAAACCGAGATTCTCTCACTGATAAAATTTAAAAAGGTGGCAAAAAAGTTGCCAGAAACACGAATGAATCGATGATGCTGAACGAGCACATCATACTAGTTGTGGGCTGCATTGACCCGATGTATAGTTACATTTCTCAGGAGGTGCATGTCAGGTTAGGCCATGTGAAATGACGTGTGTTTCCTGCTGGAGCATAAAACCCCAGGAACAATGTTGATCTAGGATCTTGTGCTCTGCAGACTTGAAGATGAAACGATTAGAGATGTGCTGCTCTGGCATAACTCTGAACTCTGGGAAGCATCATTGCAGTTTTACCTATATCAGCTATAGCTGTGCAAATACTTGGGCGTTAGCTGACCGTAGTGCAGCTAATTATCTGGGTTGGAATAGATGCTGGAGGGTCTTCGAGTAGTTTTGCAAGAAATTCGTCTTACATGCTTCCATGCTATCTCCATAACAGCACTGACACAAAGCATAAGAATAAGGTGAAAACTGGGATTACAGTAATCTTATTCATTCTCTCAGGGGATATTTAAAAAAAATAAATGGAAAAAATGCAATTAACAGTGTTCTACAGAGGACCCTCTTGAGGATGCCTGAGACCCCCTTTGGGAATTATTATATGAGGTCAAATTGTTTTGTATTGTTGTGCCAAGTTCCGTTTCTTTCTTTCCCCATGCAGATGTTACAGATGTGGTTGATCACCATGTATCTTTTTGTCTTTGTCTTTCTCTGTCAGGCATCCAATCCCATCGATGTAGCAGCACGTCCTGGAGCAGTGCCTCATACACTTCTGCAGAAGGACCCACGGGTAAGCATGAGACCGAGAGCATCGCAGCCACTCTGCTCATATTCCTTCTGATGATAGCCACACATAATCCAGTGCATATGTCTCAAAGAGACATTTCTTCTCATGCATTTCAGTTTTACAGTTAGTAGTATGTGTCTTTGTTGTTTGTAATAATGATTATCTGTTTATCCATACAGATAACAGATCCATTCAGGACATCTGTTAGGGTAAGTAGATGCCTTATCCTTTCCTGTTAAATGCTTCATCTCTCTGGCCAGGCCACAAAGTCTAAAACCTTAAAATTCTTTAACAATTCTCGATTAAGCAAATGCAGGGTTTTGGCTGCATTTACGCTTAGCTTTGAGGTCTGTATTGGGGTTAGATATTCTTAATATGTTGCCTGGTTGCAAATTCTGATGAGTTCCCACTTTGTAGTTTGGCCAGAAAAGCTCTATGCCAGAATCAATTTTTAGCTCCCCATATCAAAGCCAGCAGGCTAACCTCAGTTTCTCTCTAAATTTTTAGAAACCTGGCAAGTGGTGTGCAGTGCATGTCCAGATCGCATGGCAGATCTACCACCACCAGCAGAAAATGAAGGTGCGTGAGACAGATAGTAATGTTTTTAAGGAATCTTGCTGTCATGTAAAGCCAGATACACTATATTGGTTATGGAAAACGGGCCAAATAGCTAACTTATTGAAAACACTACATGCTAGAGCAGATCGAGCTGACTTGGATCTTTTGTTTGGGTCTAAACGTAGAACGATCACATGATTGGAAAGAGGCAGAAAGCTTTAAAAGAAGCAAAGCCCAACACATGAAGGCTCCACTTTAAACATATATTTTCTATAAAGGTTCTCTCTGACTCCATAAGAGAAGGGGTAGATGGTAACAGTAGCACTCGGTATCAGACGCAACATGTGAACACAGAACAGAAATGCTTATACGAATTACTCCTCTCACTGACAGAGGATGGTGTGGCCTTGCCATGGAGATCCTCTGCTAATGCCACTGGCCCTGGGTGTCTCAGGCTTTTCTTGGGCCCAGAACCCCAGTTGCCAAGGATTTTGTTTCCCTAATCAGCTTACATATATTTGTTATAACACAGCTAGTCAGAATTGAGAACATGGAGCCATTGTCAAAGTCTCTGTCCTTCTCTGAGCTCTCACCCAGTGTAGCTGACGATCGCTCACGCTCACTCCCTTGTTGGAAATGTTTCGTGCTGTTGCGTACTGACCTAATTTTCTTTGTCTCCTTCTCTGCTTTTCTACAGCAAATGCAGCTGGACCCTCACAAACTTGACATGAATGGGAAGCTGGACCTGTTTAGTCGACCCCCAGCACCAGGAGTCTTCCCAGGGTTCCCGTACCCTCACGATCTGGCACGACCCCTCTTCCCCTCCACAGGTTGGTCAAGGCTCAAAATACCTACCAACATATTGAAAACACTCAAACTTCAAGCCTCCTAACGTCATTACTGCCTTTATGGAAATTAACATTTTTAACAACATTTGGAAAAAACACTTTTTATTTTCCCTCTCGTGCAATGTTCACATAATTATAGTGCTTTGGTAGCAAGTGTTTTGCCTGTAAAGGGAGTCAAATATGTCTATGAATATGCATGGCTCTCAGTTAGGTAATTGACTGATGCGCCCTGTGTTGGAGGGCAACAGAGAAGAGAACGGCCTTTGACTGGTAATTATGCAGCGGTGTGTCAGAGGCACTCCTGTAATTGGTTCTATCATTAACAATTCATGAAATATGGGTGATGGTAGCAGTGTTTTGTGAAAGAGGCCAACTTGTTGTACATTCAAGAGCTGA
Source organism: Aulonocara sp. 'chitande type north' Nkhata Bay (assembly GCF_057382095.1). Taxonomy (NCBI): domain Eukaryota; kingdom Metazoa; phylum Chordata; class Actinopteri; order Cichliformes; family Cichlidae; genus Aulonocara; species Aulonocara sp. 'chitande type north' Nkhata Bay. The sequence continues at coordinate 3,871,514 of NC_141355.1, read as the reverse complement.
CCTCACTAAGCTGGTACAGACTCACGCACAAACAAATAACAGCTGCAATGAAACCAGCTGATATAGTCAGTAGCATCACTCCACCAACTCTTTGCTCATCTGGTCCACGTTGCGTCAGAGTTTGTGATACTGCGGCAGAAATGCATTTGTTTAACTTAGGGTTTGGTTTGGCGTAAGATTGTTCCCCAACCGACCAGACGACCGGCCGGATATGGATTATAACACTATTTCATCCTCTGTCCCGATAGGCTCTGGACACCCCCCTCCGTCTCCATACGGCCCCCCCTCCCACCCCAGTGGATTCCTGCCTCCTAGCCATTTGGCAGGTAAGTGTAAGTAACCCCCATGTTTATCTTTTTTTTATACATTTATCTCCTCTTTCAACACGAGTCTCTCACTCACTCTTTCTTACACTCATGTTTCAAATACATTAAAAGCCACCAGGGTGTAATTTGAACCAAAGGTATTCCTAGTTTTTGATCTCAGGTTCACTTCAAGGTTAATGTACAATATCGTTAGCAACAGCCAGCTGCAGTACTGCCTCTTACTTTACTATAATATTGAATGTAGCCATCCTGCAATCAGCCAGTGTGATTCATACTACGGTCGAAAATAACTCCGGAGTCCGGGTTTATTAAAATGGAAGTAGTTTCCAGCCTCCAGACCGATTTGTCATCCCTCATTTGCTCGGACAAACTGTACACAGAGCAGCAGCACACAAGACACTATTTTCTATAAGCATGCCAAGCTTATTTCGTCGTACCCAGGAAGAAGGGAATAATGAAGGGGCGTTCGTGCTGTATGATTCTTTGGTACATTCGGTTGTTTGCATTTTTATTCATCATCCTCAGTTCGGACTGAGACACTGTTTAAGTGTCAGTCCATTCTGTGCCTATGAAAACATGGTAAACTGAGGATGAAGATTTAGTCAACAAATGGGAATTCATGTGTGAGGCAGAGGAGATTTCTCAATTCTTGTCTTTTCTAATACGTGAAAAGCTCCAGAATTAAAAATCCTTGACCCCTAATCGGTTGGCAAGTTGTGCATTTCCTGATGGATTATTTCCGATTTAAAGTGGGACTGCAAATTCTTAGTTAATGAGTCCCGTTCGCTGACTTCTCAGACTAAATATTTGTTATCCCCGTAAATTTGGAGGCTATAGTCTGTGACTGATGGAGTCCATCAGATAGTGATTCACCAGTTAAATCACTGTGCTCTGTCTAGGCTAATTTCCACAGCTCCTAATTGTCTTGTCCTACCACAATCCATTTCCAGCTCAGCTCCAAGAACTCAAAACTGATTTCCCCACCAAGCAGCATCATTCCACAAGCCCCAGCAGGTCAGAGACACTCCACTCCAGTTAGTGGCAGTGAATCCAGCATCCAGGCAACCTGGCTACTGCAGGATTACCAGGCAGAGAGCTAGGGTCGCAGCGCTAGAAAACCACGGCTCGCTTGTAAGAGAAAAGCCGAGTGGAATGGGTTGGTGTTGGGGTGAGCACTGCTAGCCAGCCACCCCCCCTTTTGCTAATCCCTGTTTGGCATTTTGCAGATCCTTTCAGTCGCTCCAGTTCCTTTGGCGGCCTCGGCAACCTTTCAAGCAGTGCCTTCGGAGGATTAGGCAACCCCTCGCTTGGTAAGCGTTGGCCCCCTCTCGTCCTCCTCCTCCACCGCTCCCCCCTTCAATCTGGCCCCTGTGGCCAGTAATAGAATAGAGCAGGACAGCGTTAGACCACAGGGAGAGCCAGGAGGGGAGAAAAAAATCTAGACACTTAGCTCTAGTTTCTGTGTCAAAACAGTCCTATCCCAGGGAGGCCCAACAAGGCAGCACAGCACACCACAGCAAACCTCCTCCCTGCCTCCACTTCATCTACCAACTAAGTCCCAGACAGCCTGGCTTTAATCTGGCTGTGTTGCTGCCAATAGGCACTCTTAGGTCTGCTGTTTGGTGGTAATTCGTCTATTAATTATTTGACAAGCCCCTTCTGCACCACCATGGAGGGTTTTCTCTTTTCCCTTTGCATCCCTTCTCTATGCCTTTCTCTCTTTCTCTTCATCCTTCCTATTTTTGTGTGCCAAATCGGTCACCCTGTTGTGAAAATGGATGTGATTGGAATAGACATGCCGTGGAATGCTAAGGTTCCCCTTGGCTTTTCACAGCTATCATCTCCAGAGGGCAGTGAGTCTCCCCTGTTCATCCGGTGCAGAAAAGGAAGGGAGGGGGGGGGGGACCTTTAGTCTAAAAGCAAATGAGTAGGGGTTTTTTCTCTCCAGTTCAAGGGGGAGGGGGGCATTAACCTCTAACTCTTTCAAACAGCTTCAGTGCTTCAGTGAGAGAACCTCCAGAGACAAAGACAAAAGCAGCTTTTGTTGTTGAGTCTTTCTCATCTTATGTGTCCTCAAGAAGGTTTTGTGCCCAATTAACTTACAGTGGGTCCCACGCCTGTCTGCTTCTTTCCTTCAGGGTCCAACAGCATGTTTGGCACCAAGGAGGGGCCGGGAGGACTGCCCACATTTGGCAGCCCCCACCACGACACCTGGAACCGACTTCGACGAACCCCGCCGTCGTTCCCCACCCCGCCGCAGTGGCCCAAAACCGCAGATGCTGAGAGAAGCAGCTCCGCCAACAGCCACGAGAGAGAGCGAGAGAGGGAACGGGAGAGAGAGAGGGAGCGAGAGAAAAGAGACTCGTCGATTGGCAAAGAGGAGAAAGATAAAGACCGGTGGGTGAAACACACTTTTGGTTGTATGTTTTTGTGTGTTGCTCACATCCAGTATGTAAAAACCGACTCCTGAAATAAGACCACAATAGCGACTATGATAAACCAGCATTATTATACATACAAGCTGATCAGTCAGAGCAGAGCAAAGGAAAAACAGCGAATGTTTTTTTCTAGGTGGTTACAAGTCGTATCCATGGAAACTGAAATAAATTGAACAACCGGCACGCTTATAAAAGAGCACGACGCGCCGAGAGAAGCTATTTGTCAAAAATTAATTGGAGACATTTCTATGAATGGCACGGCAGCAGAATGAAGGGTTACCGTCAAACAGAGAACAGAGGGATACAAGAGCAAGGCAACTCGTACGATTTAAAAGAGAATTATAAGGCAGATTTTATTGTTGAGAATTAATCAGACACTAACCAAACACGGCCTACTGGCAAAAATAAAACTCTTACATTGTGCCGTTACAGGGATTCTGTGGATCGCAACCGCCACTCCAACCGCTCGTCTCCGGCCTCTGCACCAGTCAGCTACCAGATCAGCAGCCTGATTCGCTCCAGCAGCCAGAACTCGAGCGATTCAGGTCGGCATCACAGCGGCAGCGTAGACAGGGTCCGCGAGGCAGAGAAGGAGCTACTGGAGCGACACAGAGAGTCTTCCGCACTGGCTGATGTGAAGGTGAAGGAGAGTCGCTCGCCGGGCAAGGAGATGCTAGAGAGAAGACCCTCAGAAGACTCCATCAAACCCACTCAGCGTTCCCCTTCCCCCTACTCTAAGGCAATGATCAATGAGCAGGGCATCAAGATGGCAGGCGGGCCTCTGTCTACGCTCAAGGACAGCGAGAGGAAGGAGCCCCCACCTGCAGAGCTCCTCCATAAGGTGAAAAATGACATGAAGATTAAGGAGGAGAGGAAGGAGGAGCAGGAGGTCATGGTGGTTAGTTCGGAGCCGGCCCCCCAGCCACCGGCCCAAGCTCTTCCTCCTCCCGTCAGCCAACCGGGAAACCCGCACCACCACCATCCACCTTTGTCCCAGCAGCCCCCACTTCCTTCACCGCGTGGTAGTGACATCTCAGCACCTGGCCTGCATGGTGTCCCCATGGCGCATTCTCTGCCTCTTTCCATGAGCGCCATGCCTCAGATGGGCAGCCTCAACGTGCTAGACCGGGCTCGCATGGCTCCCTTCATGGGAGCACTTGCAGGAAGAGAGCGCCTGCCGCACACAGCCTTTCCCTGGGATCCGCTCAGAGAGGCCTACCGCAGCCTGGATCTGCAACGCCGCATGGACTTCCAGCTCAGGCCTGAGCCGGGGCATCGTTTCCCCAGCATGTACGAACAGGAGCGAGCCTACCGCGAAAGGGAGGCTCATGACTACTCCCACCACGAGCACCTGTTGGAGGTACGCAGGGAGCACGAGAGAATGCGACAGCAAGCCGAGGAGCGAGAGCGCCTCCACCTGAGGGAGGAGCTGGACAGAGCACGGCTTCATCAGCTGCACCAGTCCCCAATGGAGGGTCATCTACCACACATGCCCCCCTTTATGCCCCACCTAGGCGGCATGCCCTACCCCAGACTCAGCCCCTCCACAGGACACAATGGCCCTCTGAACAGAACACCCCCTACCGCCGCACTTAGCGCACCCCCACCCCTTGTGCCAGCTGGCAGTGCCAGGCCAGCCTCGCCCCGGAGGACTACCCCCCTCACAACCACCCAGGACCCACGGGACTACTCCCCATCACGTAACCCCAAAGAGGTAGAGGCTCGGTAGCTTCTTGGAAAAGTGCAAAAATGTCTTACAGGGCGCTTTCACACGCCCCCGCTCCTCTAATCTGAAAGCTTGTTGTAAACAAAATGCACTGCTCTTCTCCACCAGAGAAGAGCAAAAGTCCCTAAGGGAAAGGGTATGATTGTACAAATTAAAGGTGTGTAAGGCTAATTAAGCACATGCCATGACTTTATTTTTAGTGGACTGGAGGTCGAATAGCGTCGGTAAAGAGAACATAAATATGTGTATGTTTATTGCCGACTTAAATATTTGATAATTATTAATATATTAATCCAATACCTTTTTTTCAACTTTGTGCAAAATAGAGGTCCTCAAATGAGTTTGTACATTTCCTATCCTTGTTCCATGTATAGATATCATTTCTATGAATTTTATGTATTTTGTGCATTAGTCACGCCTTTTACAATATTTATCCCAGTTGATTGTGAGACATATCCCTTATGACCCACTGTAAAGACTGGATTTTGGTTTCAGTAACTTAACCTCATGGTACCAGGATATCCTCAGTGATGACAATGTACAATGCTACATTACCGATTTGTTCTGTTCAATTGTTTTGCCTTTGAGATATGCAGATAAATATATATTATGAGGTCTTTGTTGAGTCTCTGTAAAGAAAACAGATGTAAATAACTTGTTGCTATTCCTTCGCTGCAAGTTTACCATGTAAATTTATTAGGCTTTTTAACCATTTCTAGAAAAACAAAATCAAAACGAAACACGGGAAAATCACCTGCCTGCTGAATATTGCGGAGAGAGACAAGTGTGGCCGACGGACAGGAAGTACGAAGGGAGGGTGTTGTAAGGAGGCCTAAACGGATCATCTGCAATCTATGCAAAGCAGCACACAGCACCCTGCAGAAGAAATCACCTGGAGGGAAAAGACCATACCGGTGATACTGAGAGCAACCTGGATTTAACACCTGTTTATATTTACAAATGAAATAACGACTAAATAATTCAAAGACTTCCAAGTCACAAACTGGACCAGCCCCAGATAGAAAAATGAGGACACTGTTTAGTGGGCGGCAAAAGGACTCTCTCTGTCAACCTTGTGGTGTTGTGCAGTTGTTTTTCTTAGACTCTTGTATACAAAACAAGTAGAGTTTTAGGCGTGCAAAAAAAAAATGAAAATGAACATTCATGGTTTAAAACGTACGGAATAAAGTTTGGACCTAATGTCAAACATTTCCTGCTCATCTTTAATTCTGGCGCTCGACGTCGGCGCCGGCTGCCAGCTGTGACTTTGTCTGTGAGCCGGACCTGCTGAGTGCTATGTGTATGTGAGGTTGATAGGTTTGCCGGCGATGCCTTAGTTTCTAGCATTTAGAGCATTTACTCATCTGATACCAAGATATTACTTTAAAATCATAAAGCCAACTGACTTGGCTGGCAGAGTAGCCTAAGCCATCAGATCATTTGACCGTAATCTGTCATACATGGGCTGCAGAGCTCTTCACAGGGATCGATGAGATTGGGCCAAGGCAATACAGGCAGGGACTAATAGAACATTGATTTTGTATGAAAGCAGGTTTTGAGTGTTTGTGTTGCAGGTAACCGGTATTGACTGGCAGCCCAGCGGCATATTGACCCGCGGTCTGGACTCATTAAGAGGAGCAATGCCTGGGAGGCAGGCTATCAGTTGGTGGAAAAAGAGGCTCCCCTCTCTTCTCATATGCCTCCTCTCCTCGTGCACACCACTCATCTCCTTTTCTAATGAGGCCGGAAGGCACTCTGGAGTGGGCCGCAGAGGGAGCCCTGAGGTGCCCTGTCCTGTTATTGACAAGACCTCGGCTGCGCCTGCTGCCTGAGCAGAGACAGCCAATTCATGCCGATAATGCGCCGACTACTCATCTCGCTGCTGTGCGCCGTGAGGCCCACCAATCCCAGTCCCATGGTATCAACCCATAATGACAGCGTGGATCAAACTGTGGCCAGGTCATTAGGGGATGTTATTGAAAATCAATAGTGCTCCTGTGTCTCACGCACTCCAACAGGGTTTTTAAAGGGCTCCTTGAAAAGACTGTTTGCCAGAATGTGGTTGGCGTATTGGGAAGACTTAAATCACTATCGCTTTCAATTTAGCCTCTCGGTAATTGAACCACATATTCTTCCTATGGGTAGCATCTGTCAGTGGCCGGCCTCACTTTAGCTCTGTGTGCTTTCAGTCAACAGCAGACACTTAACCCCTGTACCTGTTACCACATAGGGATTTTTTTTCTTCCTGTAACTGTTATTTACTAGGCGAGCTTTAGTTGGAGAAAACCACACACCTTAGATTCCCCCCCACCCAACTCAATCACTCTGTCCTGTGCTCTATCCATTTTACGGCTGAGTGTGGAACGGCCCTCCGGAGATGAAAAGCTCCATCAATTTCACTCATCGTCTGGCAAGGTCAATTTATTTCAGCACACAGTCCATCATCAGATGGGAATCAATTGACACATTGCCTGGCATATCCAACCCAAGGTGGATTATTACAGAGCTTGCAATTGTCAGCTTCTTACTAGAGCTATTATTCATGTGTCCGGGGGATTTTTTTTCTTTCTTTTCTTATTTTTTGGAGATTTTGTACAGTTTTCTATATTTATTTGATCACAATTTCCTATGTGATGGAACATTGTTACTTTGACGGGACTTAATGTAAGAGCGTGTCGCAAAAAAAAGCGTCTGGTTTTCTTTGACACATTTCTCCACTGTAATCCCAATTAATAGGATACGGTGGTATCTGAGGTAAGACATTGTTTTATTGTTCCACTAATCCCCTTCATTTATCTGTGAGAAACCTGAATGCTGAGGGTTTGGGATTGAATTTTCATGGTCTCAAATACCTCCAAAAAGCGCTTGGCACAGTGCTCACCCCAGATTCAGAGAACAGTGGAACAGGCCTTAAGGGGCTTTTATGGAGCACAATGGCAGCTAATAACACAGTGCCAAGCTAATAAGATGGGCAGCTCTTCCCCCACTGATAAAACATGTATGAAAGCATTTTTGAGCCTCCATGTGGTGGCTCCCAAGATCCTTTTTTTCCCCCAGCGAGAGCTAATGCATTAGTTCCCATTTGAAAGCTGTTTTGAAATGGAGATTGGTAATGAGACCTGGGGCCCCCTCCGTGATCACATTTGCTGGGGCCTCCACTGGGCCTCATGATTTGAGAGACCGCAGCTTTGCTCAGAGTTCAAGTCCATCTCTGCGGGGGTTAGAAAACCCTGATGAGAGCCATTCTGAACCACTAAGCTATATCTGAACTGCGAATTTAGGGAGAGCGCACAAGTCAAGGGCTTTGGCAGCGAATCCTTGTCGCAGCACTCTTTCTAGAATGCGTGTTGTTTTGACCACCTAAAAAGGCTAGCCGCATGCATCCTTCCATGTTCCCGTCTTTTTTTAGCTCTCTGTGTCAACAGAGCGGCAGCTGACAAAAACCAGGCCAGTCAGTGGTTAAGGAGCTGACTTGGAAACAGCCAAATGGTGTGAATTCCAGGCCCTGGTGACAAAGTGCTGTCTAATGTCTTTTCACCTCTGGACCTATGACAAATATTCCAGCTGTCTCACAGCGCAGCTACCATTGCTAGGCAAGCAGACCAAGTAATGCAGCCCAGAAGAAAGAGGATACTTGAATTGGTCACAGAGGAACCTCAAAGTGCACAATATGAGACAGGGAGGAGAAGAAAAGAATTAGAGGAGATGGAAAAGAAGGAGGTCCAGAGCAGCCACCGGGCAAAATAAGTTTTCCACTTTGATTCAACTTGGAGGATTTTTCCAGCCTTTAGTGGAACCTCACAATCTCCAACACTGGCCGTATTATGTACACAAACCATAAAAATGAATAACATTTATGCAGCTGGGCACATCTGGCAGTGATAGGACTCTCATTCGCAGACTCACAGGATGGCACTGTGCCGCCACGCTACCCTTTCTGTTCTATGCATGGACATGAGGCACAAGAAGACAAAACGTGGGCGGTGTAAAGGGAGTTTCTGAAATGCTTCGAATGAGTTTAAGAAAATAAGAGATTTCAGGGCAAAATGGAGGCCATACGTGGCTCGTCCAATTTGGCAGAGCCGGCGCGCATGATTAGCCGTAGAGACGTTAATCAAAAGTGGCTCAGTGTTTGAAGGGGCAGTGAGAGGCGCTGCCAGCTGGTGACAACATGGCTTGTGTGCTCGGGCCAAGAGTGAAGTTTATTTGAATACGGATCTTGCCGTGACCGTATTTCTCCAGAGCTCAGTTAGCAGAGCGTTCCCTGGCTCATCACTGGGATCGCCTCAGAGCCGTTGGCACCCGGGAAGGCAGAAGGTTTTTTTTCCAAGCCACAGAATGAGAATTACGATTTAGTCCATCCCCTCTGGTGGTGTGGGCATATTCATAAGTATTCATTCAGTTTGACGCTGGCACAGACACGACACCTAGTTCTTGGCTCTCCGTGTGTGAGGATTTTATTTTGAATATGAAACTATGAAATTGACAAAAAGGCTGTTTTTGCATTCTGTAAATTAACAACACATTTGAAAATCAAACATCCCATTTTTCCACTTAAAATCATGCGAGACCTCTACTGAAAACACGAAGCTTAGTTATTCAGCTGTCAGTTTTCCCTTAGAGCCAAGCTTCAAGACCCAGTGCAAAGCACAACTCTTAGGAGTAATGCGGTGGGATGTGTTTGATCGAGTAAATTCTTAAGTTTGTTTTCAGCTCTCTCAGGAGGTTAGAGGAGGGTTTGTTGGGGGTGATTTACTGTTACTATTAGCATTATGGCTTTATTTACAAAATATTCTATATTTTTATATAGTTACAAAAGCAGTGACAACAGTGTTTTTGGATGATTTACAATTTCACTCTTTCTTCCGATTGGGTTCCCAATCAGACAAAGACAAAAAGCAGGTAGGCGGGGCTTCTTCTGTTTGCCTGAGATGACCATATTAGGGATATCCACTCTCAGTGACATCATACACAAGGAAATACAAGAAAAAAATGTCAGAAAGCAAACGTTTCAAGAAGTCCAGATGTTTTCAGATTTTTTATAATCCTTGCAACTGTTTCGGGGGATGAACAAACGGCTTTTTTTGTATATTTGTCATATTTACATGTTTCAGATCATCAAACAAATTTTCACATTAGACAAAGAAAACCCGAATAAATACAAATTGCAGGTTTTCAATGATGGTCTCGTTCATTAACAGCTTTCCAAGCCTAACCCTATCCCTGTGTGAAAAAGTAGTAGTAGAGTATGAATGGCAGGCCTAAGGTCATACAGACCATCTCAATTGAATTTAAGTAAATTGGAACTTTTGTCTTGTCAGGTCACACAATATTTTCTCAAAAGTCTTGAGGATCATTAAGATGTTTATTGACAAATGTGAGATGAGCCTTTGTCTTCTTTTTGGTCAGCAGGTGTTTTCTCCTTAGATCTCTCTCATGGATGTCATTTTTCTCCAGTCTGTTTCATATTGTTGAATCGTGAACACTACCTGTAACTGAGCCAAGTGATGCCTGCAGTTCTTTAATGTCGTTCTGGGTTCTTTTGTGACCTCCTGGATGAGGCTGGCCACTCCTCGGGAGGTTCACCGCTGTTTTGTCCATTTGTGAATAATGACTCTCACTGGAGTTCAAGGCCTTAGAAATGGTTTTGTAACCTTTTCCAGACTTATGGATGTCAGTGACTTGGTTTCTCAGCTGTTTTTTAGACCACTCATGAAGTGTAGTTTTTTTTAGGCTAATTCACATTGTCAGACAGGTTCTATTTAACTGATTTCTTGATTCAACAGGTCTGGTAGTGATCAGGCCTTTGTGTTGCTGGTGAAATTGATATCAACTTTTTTTTTAAATTGTGGTTAATCACTGATAATTCATGATTTAGATTCATGTAATTACTTTTTGCACAGGGTCAGGTTTGGAAAGCCTTTTTCGCTTTATCAATGAACTCATCATTAAAAACAGCATTTTGTATTTACTCGGGTTATTTTTGTCTAATATTAAAATCTGTTCGATGATCTGAAACATGTAAGAAATCAGGAAGTGGAAACTGTACAAAAACTGTACAATTCATCATCTGTATGTGAGGTCATTCTTTGTGTTTTTGACTTCTTTCAGCAACACACGGTCAATGCCACTGTGGCCACAACGGTCACTAGACTGACTTTGCGTTCTCATCGAGTTGTAATGTTCGTCCACAAAAACACTGAATGCACCCACAGCATAGTGGAAAAGGGCAAAGAGATTGTATTCTTCATAAGACTGGCTTCAACCAGGCGTTTCAGCATTCCAGGGCTGGCTTCAGCCCCGCCTCCCATGCTTCTTTGGAAATTTGTCTGGCAGCAAACATGCTTTGAAAGGCTCTTATCTCCTATCTAGCCAGGAGTTTCATGCACCAAAACAACAAACCCTATCTTATCTCAGTGTGTTCGTTAATGTCACAGCTTAAGGGGCTTGTTCTTCCACTTGCAATGGGGCTTGGAGAGCAGATTGTTTGCAGATTAGTAAATGCGGGCCTCTGGAGGTCTTGGAGCTAGTACAAAATACTTGTCTTCTCCCGCAGATGTTCATGTGCGCACACCTCACCGTATTGGCGGCCCTCCCACTTTCCCGTGTCAAATGGCAGGAGTACCGCACAATGGCTGGTAAGCATCATTACCGACAGTCAGATCTACAGCGATAGTTCTCTCATCAGAGTGCCAAAACAATGCACGATAGCTACACGAGGCTACAAATGTTGCTGATGCGCTTCTTCTGTTGCACAAAGCCCTAATCTGTGATACCTCCTGAACCACCTGCAATACTTGATGCCTTTTGCCCAGCCTGTGTGGCCATGTTCACGACCATCCCTCAGTGACACAGGAGAGCAGGCGAAGCTCTACTGGCTTCAGCCATCTGGCTATCTCACACAGCCCTTGGCTACACAGTGGCTCACTCAGCGATTGATTGGGGTGTTGAAGGCCAGCTATTTAACACATCAGAACAACAAGTACTGCTATCATGCTGGCTCCTTTTCATGTCTCGTTTCTGTGCCGCCCAAGAATGCCTCTTATCTCTTCCCTTCTGCTTGTTGGTTTAAGCCAGACAGCATATGCCCACATTCCCCCTGTAATAAACCATTTTGCTTTCGGTGTAACCCTGACAGACAGAAAGGCTGCAGCTGAGCTGCGATTGGGGGGGTGGGGGGGATGGCGGTTTAACCCTTGTGTTGCTCGGTAAGAAAGAAAAAAAATAAACAATAAAATCTGCAGCCCACTCTCCTGTTGGTGCACCCAAAGACTGACAGATGAAAATAAAGCCCTATGTTCCATATCATTAAATCCTCCTCTCTCACCTGATTACATTCTTATTAGTGTCTCCATTCTTCTCCCATTATTGTTACTTCTAGTGAAACAGGTCTGATAATGTGCTCTCACTCGCTGGATGCACAACCTGCTCATTCCTATCTCTGATTCTTTGTTGCAGCCGAATGGTTTTTAAATGAAAAGTGTGAGTGCTGTGTAATTATATTTCTGGGGGTATTATAAAATCAAATATCACAATGAATGTAATTTTATTTGCTTGTAATCTCTCTCGCCCAGGCTAATAGGCGTTTTCGAAGGGCGCGCCTGGGGGGGGGGGGGTTTAAACAGCCGACCATCTCCAAATAGAATGGCTGCTCTCTAACTCTCCCGCTCTGCTCCCTTTGTCTTTGATATGCAGGCAAAGGAGCTTGACAGTCTGGGAGACGTGGGAGATTTGTCGGCCTGTGATCTCCATGCCTCCCTGACAAATGAGCGCCTTTGGCAGGGCTGCTGGAGGTATGGCTTCTCTGCCCTGCTGGAATCCTGATGAGACTACTCTGGACCTGCTGGTAATGAAGTCAGGGCACAGGACCAACCTGCTGCCAGAAATGACCTTTAATCTACACACATGCAGGCCATTTGGCATGCGATGACTCAGAGTTGCACAAGCAGCTTTGTGCTATTACATCAAGCACATTTTTCACTGAGATGTTACTAAAATAGACCAAAAACACACAAGTTCAGTCCTTACAGAAATACAGTCACCACATCTTTTTTTAAGCTTATTTAAGAGAGAGAGAGAGAGAGAGAGATGCTGCTATGTGGAAAATAGTTGTTTCGTATTTTTTGGAACAATATGTTACGGCTGATGTTTTATGTGTATTCTTCTTGTTGGGCAATTTAGGATGCAATCACCATCCAGTCAATCTTCATTACATCGGACTCCACTGCTCCACCAAGCACGCAATTGCTTGACATTGATTCTGCAGATTCTTTCAGCCCATGTAATTCCTCACACGGAGCCGTGCAAGTAAAGATCTTTCCACCGGCGTGTCTGTGCAAAGTAAGACGTTAACAAATCACAACCTTAAAAATCTGAATCCCCTCTGACGATAAATGCGCTCATTTCAGCTCCACGCTGAGCATTAAATAGCTGACATTGATCGGGTGCATTTCCCATTCCACAGCGAGGAATATGAAAGCCTCAGTAGGTCCAATCCAACATGGTTGCCTTTGATTTCAGCTCCCACTCTCGGTATTGACTCACAGGAAGAACAAGCACTACCCCTTGTGGCCCAGTTGGCCCAGTGCACTGCGGGTGAATGACACATCCAGCTGCTTCTGGGCCCCTCCTGATAAGTTAACCTTGTGATCACATGCTAATGCCTGATTAATGTTGCAGTAATTAGACACAGCCTTTCACACTTAGTTAAGAGGACATCCTCCAGCAATTAGCCCGAGCCGGAGAGAGATAATTTCAGAGAACACAGCCAAATCACGTTCTTCAGCTCGCCTCCATTCCCACTTGGCAACATTAAGGTTTATTTTCTCATTATTTCATTTAATTACTCGTTTGATGTTTCATGCAGCTGCCACAAGTAATCTTTGATCCAATTAGGAAATGCTGATTGACGTGAGCGTGCGCATGGGATTCAATAAGCTGCTTTCAATTTGATGTTGTGACTATATCAGGGGATCTGTAGAGGTTTCGCGTTCTCCACTGAATGCCATCTAATAGGTTAATAATCTCCCTTAAAAATGTTTCTTAATAGATGGCACACCTTTGTTTGCGCGTGTGTGCACAACACGCGTGTGTTCCAGCACGTGCGCACTGCGCAGTTTCTCTAGCAGATATGGAGCAGCGAGGAATGAATGCGCTAGTGAGGAGAGGGCCCTGCGCTCACCATCCTGCCGCCTGCCCATTAATAATACATTGGCACAGAGTAGATGGAGGTTTGCTGAGATTAGTCCTTCATTAAGGACTCGTTTGCTTTTACAGAGACACCTTGGTCTTTTTTAACCAAGAAGAATCAGCCCACTTGTAACGGGACTGGAATCCTATATTATATTATATTAGTCGTTGCAGTGTGAAAAGCGACTAGAAGCACTGTGATTTCCTATCAAGACAAAGTAAATGTACATTTAATAACTGTGCATCTGTAGTTGCATAACTATTTGCGTCTAACTGGAGTGGATGAGCAACTACTCCTAACTTTCAAATGCATTAATGTAATAGTATTTGCTACATACGAAACACAGAAAACTGGTGCAGGTGAGTCATGTCTTAATATAGGTCACATTACAGTACAGTAAAATTAATTTAGTTCCCAAAACTGTGTGGAAATATATCTGTGCAATTAATTCCCAGCACATCTTTAAGGAACCTTAAGAGTTTTAGGAGCTTGAAATGGAGCCTTGTCGTGTTACCAGGAAAGATGCGCGAACCATTTGGTGGATTGAGTTTTAAATGTTGGGGACTGTTTTTCCTGACTACAAAATGTTGGTCCTGCATGTTACAGGTAACTTAAAGCATTCACAGACTTATTTGATACCACATAAACAGTTATAAGTATACCATAGACATTTTACTTGAGATCCAAGCATTGTATGACACATTTAAGTTGCATTAAAATGGTGCAAAGGCAGAAGAACCTACATTTTTCTTTGCATTAATTACCCTCTCGAACTCTCAAAGTATGTTGAAGAATAGAAGGAAAAAAAAGTTTTTTACTGTGTTTGAAGAAAGATATGCTTGTTGTAGTGTAGAAGTAGTGTCATCATTAAGTTTGTTCAAATGGTGCTGTGAAAAAGTCTTGAGCCACCTCCAAGTTCTTTATATTTTTTGTATTATTTCTTACTCCACGTTTTTAAAGATCAAAGTTTTTCTTTGGACAATGGCTGCTTTTATGCTCCTTTTCAGTCCAGTCCTTGTTCCTGATCATTGTCGGAGGGGTGTTTTTGTTTATCTAGTTCTTGAACCACTGTTGTGTTTACACATGACAGACAACCAGTTCTTTTCTGTCTTTAGACACTTTGCTACCAGGATGCTGCAAACATATTTGTCCCCATTTCTTTAGTTGGATCTATGAAAAATAAATACACAAAATTCTGTTTTTGCCTTGTTCACCAACAAGGTGATTTCCAAAGAGATGTTAGCCATAGTGTGTCCTTACTAGACTGGACAAGTGGAGGACAAAAAGAATAAGTGGGAGACCTAAAAGAACCTCTTACAGCAGGTGAACAGTATCTGAATCATTTGTTTGAATCTGAGCAGAGCGTAGAGCCCTGTACATTTCAGAGCACTCGGATTATCAGTAGACACTAGTGACTTGGTTCCACTTGCAGTCAAACATGCCCATGTTATAACACTGACTCCACCATGCCTGACAGCTGTGCAGCCTATTTCAGATGTTTGTTTTTTCAGTGGAACCAGGTATTTGCATCTCATAGTAAACTCTCTGTATTCAAATTCGTGAAGCCACTTTCTGGATTGTAGACTTTGACAGTGTGCACCTGCCTTCTTCAGAGAGTTCCTCATTTGGCTAAATATCATGAAGGAGTTTCATCCATTACATTTCTTTGCAGTCTTTCAGCCCTTTCAGTGTTGCTGAGCTGGCCAATGCATTTCTGCTTTCTATAGTATTTTGTATATTTAGCCACTGCTAAAGGTTTTATCATCTCTCTGATAGGATAATTTGTCTCACTTGCATCCAGATCTGTTTGGATATCAGAGTTCACTGGAAATTTCCTGTGAGATTTCCAGATAATTTTGAGCCTCTGAAAATTAGAGACTGTATATAAATGGTCTTAAATGCAAACCTTTCTTAAAGGCTTGAATTAAAGCTAAAAGGATGTTGAGTGTTTGATTTAAAATCCACTGTGGTGTGCACAGAGGTCAAATTTAGCAGGAAAAATGTGTCAGTGTGCAAAAACATATCTAAATCTATTTAGTGAGTGACATAAAGAATTGGCTGAGGTTTTGCTGATTCTGGGATGTTTACAAGCTGGTGATGCAGCAAAATATGACAGCTCTATAAGGCAAAACACAAAGGCATGCAAAAAAATACTTCATGTGGGGACTCAGGAAATTTAACAGCCTTTTAATTTTAATGGGGAAAATATTTTTGTCTGTCATGCTGTCTTGTTTATAATAGCTTGAGGGATAGGTTTTGCATATTCATGCAGAGACTGTTCCTGTGTTGTTAACAACAAAATAACCTCGCTACAAAGTCCGCTGTGAAGCTGTTTTGGAGCTTATCACCAGCCCCTCTTCAAATCCCAGTTATTGTTTTGAAAACTTTAAGGACTGAATGGAATAAACAGATTTACTTACTGGAAATATCTGCTGGAACTATGTGAAACACAAAGGCCCACAAATCCATATTGATTCATGTATTTCTGACAGTCCAGTATTTGAGCATGTACAGGTGCAGCGGTACGAAGCCAAGACATTTGGTTTGCAAAAATTACATTTAGAGTCGAGCTGGAACATTTTCATTACTCAAGCCTGCAGCATTCAACTTTGGAAGACCAGAAATGTCTGGAGTACTTTATCTACCTCCTCATCGTTACCTGTCAGCAGTGGAGGACAGCCAGGTGCTTCAGCTCTAAGTGTGCGTATAAGGGGGGGGGGAAGTATCTCATCTAGAACCCAGAGGTGGGCAGATCAATCCAAATATTGATTCTATAGATACCACCGCTGGTATTGGTGTCAGATCAATACTAGGATCAATACTTTTCATCAAAACAGCCTTCTGGTTTTTTGTTTTGTTTTTTTTTGGAAAGGAAAAATAAGCCTCATATTAGCCTTTTTGTGTTGATTGTTACATCTGTTTTATTTATAGCCTACAGTAACTTAAACAATCAAAAATATTTACATTACCATTTGTATTCCAGCTCTCTAAAAAATCTCGGTTTCAAACCCATGAAAAGCTGAAAGATGTGTTTTGTTGTGTTAACCAAGAATTGTGGGATAGAAAAAATCGCAGGGACTTGGTGGTCATTAAAATGTGTTCAGAATTTGCAAATTGATGATAATTCGCCTCCTAAATCGTGACACGCTGCTCTCACCTACATAAGCTGCCTTTATATAATAAAAGTAAAGTATCTGTATTGGAAATACTGGCCCTGTTTTTACTTGGTGTCGTATTGATACCAGAGGAGACGCGCAGTCTGTGGGAAGTTGAACCCAGTGAATCCACGACGTGCCCCTCCTCCATCAGCTGATGACGGTCAACCCAAAGCTGGGCAGGAAGTGCATCTTGTGCCTGAAGCTAGTTGGAACATGAACGGGAGAAGCTCATTTTCACGCAGCTTCTGGGATAACAAACTAAGCTTTTGACGGTAGGGAAACCGTTTCCGACACGACATATAAACGACGTTACAGACATTGCTAGTACTCGCACCGAAGTACTACCGTTTTTGTCTTGGTCGCAAAATATGAACGGCTGCTAATGTTAGCAGTCGCGTTAGCTTATTATTGAAGTTGTGTGTGTATACGTGTGTGTTGGTAACTCGCCGCACCTCGTATTTAAGAAGTTGTCACCTTGATAGCTGACAGTTGAAATAACCTTTCCCCCCCCTAACATGTAGCAGAGCATAGTCAGCTAGTAGTTTAGCTATGTAGCAGGCAAACTCACGTATGTCAAGCTAAGCCCAGTGTCGTTAGGGGGGGTCTTCCCCCCCATCATTTCGTACCAAACTTCATGAGAGATTCGTTCAGTTTAATGTAGCTTCGCTGATGTAATAATGTGCATTTCTGCACTAACGTGTTTAGTCTGTTTGTAAACTCATCCTACACGTAAACATGATGTTTAAAACTAGATATGTTTAACAGGACTTCATAAACACAGTTCGAAGAATTATTCGGCTTAAAAAGTAATGATAAAATATTAAAAAAAAAAAAAACCCAAAAAAACAAGCTTAGTAAAATAAATGCTGGGTTGACGTATGGCTCTTGTGTGTTAATCTGAAAAAAATAATTTCTAATTATTATTAGTGTCTATAAGAACACCAGTGTTTTTAAATGTAAGCATTTGCTTCTTGTTAACTGTTAATAGTTGGTGTGAGTGACGAAGAAATTAAAGAGCTTTGTAATTTTATCATAGGCAGAAATTTAATTTCACTTTCTCTCTGCTACCATGTTTCTAGGAAATCCCCTGAAAAAACGCCAAAGTGAAACTTGTTTTCTCTTAACTTCTGTAGAAAAAGGGGGGGAAGAAACACAACAACGCATCCTGGGACATGGACAGTAGGAGAGGACGAGCGTGGGGGAAGCTTGTCAAAGTGGACTCCAGTGAAACTGTGATGCTGTTCAACAGTGAATGCACGGTTGGCAGAAAAAAAGGTGGTTAAGTTTGACTGTGTTTGGGAACGAGAAACGATTGGCATTAAATTCAATGCATTTTTTTTGTTTGTTTTGCTTTGTTTTTATCTCCTTTTGTTTTGAAACGCTTAATTTTCTGATGCCTATTAACAAATGACAGTCCTGTCAGGAGCGCAGACGTTGCTGTCAGTGTCTGGAGCTTTTGAAACCTCCCCCTTGAAAACACAAAGCTTTCTTTTAGTGAACCAAACTTAGACAGGCCCTTGTGATGAGAACAAAAGACATCCATCGAGAACATGCGTGCAGAATATTAAGTAGATTTTTTTTTTTGTTTGGGTTTTTACTAAAGAAAAGGTTAGGTCTATAATTCCCCCTGTGTCTGCTTTTGTTGTCGAGTGCTTTTTGGGGGTCTGCCTTTTTGCAATGCAAAACTGCTAGGTTTAATTAGTTTGCTTATGTCTGGGCAGTGAATGATTTAAAAATGTCACAGCAGCACAATTTCAGGTATAACATGCGATGTTTTTAAAGGCTTAAATTTGGCTAAAGATTAAAAACTCAATATAGATAGTATTGGATTAATGAAGCATTGTTATAGAATGTTTGGTGGAGGGGGATTTAAAAATATGTTTGTGCTGTAATGGTTTACAGGTGCCTTTTATAACCTATAATGTTCTCTCGAGATGGGCTTTTAAAAGCAGAAAAACTAGGAATTTCTATATTTTCATGATAGCAATTTTCATTTTTTTGTTTCCAGGATGTTATCTTTCCTTTCCAGCGAATAAACTTGTCTCAGGGGAGCACTGCAAGATTGTGAAAGATGAAAGCTCAGGGCTGGTGTGGCTTGAAGACATGAGGTACTCCAGGCTGAACTTTTGTACCACTCATATCATTTGCTTGTTTTCCCAGTGGGCCAAACTGAATATCATTATAAAAAATAATAAGCTCTCTGCTGCACCGTTGAGTAGAAATAAAACTCTTAGAAGAAGTTGGTTGAAAAGACACTGGGAGTTATCAGAAACGTGTACCACCAGGTTGAGAATGTCCTACTGAGATAGAGGGAAAAGAAAAAGGAGACGCATACACTTTAAAGCTCCTTTTCAGTCATTCACTTTTTTCCATTAATCTGAGAGCATCGTAACTTGCTAGCCTATTATGGATTTTGCGATTTTAAACAATATATTAAGCCACCTTCCTGTTTTATAGGAATACAAGCAGCTGGCAGCCAGCTGAATCGAGTCCCCTCGAGATGTGCTCATTAACAAAGACTCATTCAGACTGATGGCAACATGTAGGCATTTATAAATTAGACCGCAGTTGTTTGCAAACTTTTGACAGTCTGTCTGAGAGTGACTGCAGTCAGTACAAGTCAGACTGTGACTGTTTGCAGAAAGGTTGCCTTTTATCAGGTGACCTGTGTAATCGCCTTGGAATCAAAAACTGTTGTTTATTAGGAGGCAGTTTTGTCAAGATAAGAGTGTTGATTTTTCAGTTGAGCTGATTTAATGTAAGTTTGTTTGGATAGTGGCACATGAGATGACTGCTTGTTCTATTCTCAGAGATTTTTCAATTCATTTAATAAAGTGTTGATATACGGAGGCCTGTATTGATACAATATGACCACAATATCACTCTGCTGGATCAGTTTTTTTCCCCCGCTGCAAAAAAATGCACATCTTCACTACCTAGTACAAAAATGGACAGTTCACACACTGAATATTTAAGTGGGACATGGTGAGCATTAGTTCGTATTTGTTCATAATGCCCCTTTGTAAAGCAGACGTATAAGCTAGGGCTGCTCTATTATGGCAAAAATGATAATCACGATTATTTTCACTGATATTGAGATCTCGATTATTTGACGATATTTAACAATAACAATGTATTGAATAATGACTTTAAAGATTGTCAAAAATATATATAAAATAGTGTGCAAATACTGATAACAGTGCAAATGTTTGCAATATAAGAAATCAATGAAAAATGTAAACATCTATGTTTAGTGAACTTTGCAGTGTTGCTCTGTGGTGCAGCTACGACACCGTAGCAAAGTTTACACACTATGTCTACTTGACCCACGTCTGACTCCGCCAACCCATAATGTTTCCACACCACTGAAGTTTTTTACCTCTCTTTTCAACCAACAGCAGTCACTCTCCTCTCCAAATAACTTCTGCTGAGCTTTCCGAGCTTCCCTCGG
The DNA here is from genome assembly GCF_057382095.1 of Aulonocara sp. 'chitande type north' Nkhata Bay. Classification (NCBI taxonomy): domain Eukaryota; kingdom Metazoa; phylum Chordata; class Actinopteri; order Cichliformes; family Cichlidae; genus Aulonocara; species Aulonocara sp. 'chitande type north' Nkhata Bay. The sequence continues at coordinate 3,851,225 of NC_141355.1, read as the reverse complement.
GTCCTCTTAATCAGCGGTCCCCAACCCCCGGGCCTCGGACCGGTACCGGTCCGTGAGTCGTTTGGTACCGGGCCGCGAGAGTTGAGGCTCAGGTGTGAAATGTATGGTTTTCAGGGTTTTCAGCGTTATTTTGTTATCGTTTTTATCGTTAACTCCGTTTTCCTGGGTCTTTTCACGTGTGTTATGAATAAATCTAATTTTTTTCGGTACCGGTACTAGTTTTATTTTGTTGTATTTATCCGCGACACCTTAAAGGCCGGTCCATGAAAATATTGTCGGGCATAAACCGGTCCGTGGCGCAAAAAAGGTTGGAGACCGCTGCTCTTAATTGTTGTGACACGTGTTCGAAACGCAGAGAGGTGCGCTCGATTTGTCACACGGAGCAGCGCGAGAGGAAAGCACGAGGGAGGGGCTAATAATCGGATCAGTCATTTTTAATGATCGTTGAAAGCCCAGATCGTAATCGTGATTAAAATTCGATTAATTGAGCAGCCCTAGTATAAGCAGTATAGTTAAATATCATGTCTGTCTGTCCGTAGCACTAATGGCACAGTGATCAACATGTCCAAACTGGTCAAGAAACAAACTCACATGCTGCAGAATGGCGATGTCATCTACTTTGTGTACAGGAAAAGTGAACCTGAACAAAGTGAGTTTTGAATTTGTGAACTATAACAATGATATATTATTTTGTATGTGTGTATATGAAGACAAAAACGCGTACGCTGTGTGCTCTTGCCACCCTGTAGACATCGCCTATGTTTACCACTCCATCAAACTGGATCAAACCGCTTCACAACACAATTATGGTGAGTACCTGAGTAGTTCCCCACAGTTAATTTGTCAAAAGGAGCTAATTACACAAACCAGCCACAACACACAACATTAAAACCACCTGGCTAATGTTGTGAAGGTACCCCTTTGTGCTACCAAAACACACTCAGTTTCTGGGAGCCCTGCCTGTCCTTAAAGTGTCCTGTGGTGTCCAGAGCTGGTCGGTATCAGTGCTTGGTGGGTGGTACATGCCACTTAGTTACATGAATGCAATGGGCTACTGTTCACCAGCAGCATATTACACAAAAGCAACACGATCAAAACGAGTCACTTCATCTGTCTGTGATTTTAATGTTGTGGCTGAACTCTGTAGATCTTTACTTCTGTTTGTTTTGTTAGTCATCTCCCACTCTGTACTCAGACTTCAGCCCACAGCCGTCCTCCTCCTCTTCCAGGTTCAGAGATGGCCCTCTCTGTAGAGCCTGTAATGCTCTCAAAGGCTCCTCGGGATGCAACTCAGGAGGAACCTCAACCCTCTACCTCTGCTTCACACTTCTGTATTGAGACTGCTTACTCTTCTGGTGCCATGGCAACCACAGGCTCTCCTGTGACTGGTGGGTTCTCTACTCACGCACTTTTAAAAGGTTGGTGTGCAAAAGGACAGCGGGGAGTATTCATAAGATTAAAAATCACTCTTTAAAGTCTTACATTATGTACATTTACCGTTTGGAGCTTCTCTAAATTACTTTACGTCTTCAAATAGAAAAAGAGTTAACAGCCACGTCTTTTGAATGAAATGATAAATGGGCCGCTTCTTATATAGCATGTTTCTACTCTACTTGAACACTTGAGCTCTTTATACAACATGCTTCATTCACACAAGCACTCCTTTGTATGTCCAAGTGCTTTCTAGCTAACATTGTGATGATCCAGGAGCAGCCTTCCCAAGGATATGCTCTGGCATGCAGACTTTAGCAGCCAGCGGTCGAACCACCAACCTTCCGATTAATAGATGACCTGCTCCAGGGCCAAACACAAAAAGCATTTTTTTCTGAAATATTACAATACCTAAATACAGATTTGACACAGCACTGAACACTGATAGCACCTGCGCTTTCTCGCCCACTCTTCTGTCAGACAGCAAGCTGACACACTCACTGCAGTGGGACACGTTGCCTCGCCTACTCATTCACTCACTGCGCTGTCTTCTTATTTTAATTTTCTCATTTGCTCCGGTTACTTGTTTGGATTTGGTGTTAAAAACAAGTGCAGAGTCTCTCTGACCGGTTTTGGTGCATAAAGAAACTGATGGAACGCTGTTTCAAAATATTTCAGCTTTAAATCAAAGAACATTAAGATGAGAAACTCAAGTGTTGCAACTTCTGACAAAACAAAAAGCACCACATTCACATGTTTGTAGTTATCTTTTAATAAATAATAACCCCCCATGACCTCAGAAATGGTTTATCAGTGATATATAAGTATTGAAGTTGAAATTCTATTCTTTTTGCTTTGTATTTACTCCAAGTGAGATCAGTAAAGCTGGAGGACAGTCTTTGTGTTGGTGTTTCAGGAAATGTATCTAATTGATCTCACAGGATGGGTCATCAATTACAACATTTCTACACTGTAAAATATTAAAAGGGCTAATGTGAGGAATTTAGAATAAGACATCAGGCTGTTTACACATGACCAGTTAATTAGAAATTATAGGTGCACTTTATAAATTCCCCTAAACTGCAGTAAGTTACGAGATTTTCTCTCACTCAAACAGCTACAGTGAAAGCTTCTGCTACTGGAAGGAGGGACAGATAATTAAATGGAGATGAGCTGCTATACCTGCCTGAATCTGATATAATTTACCTTACCAACCAAACACAGGTGCAACAGATTCATAAAAAACGACGAATGCCATGTTCTCACATCATTTTCTAGTATTTTTATAACATCAGCCTTGTTCTTCTTTCCACTCGTCACAGTTTTCTACTTCTAACTGCTTTTTTTCATACTGAAGGCTCATACTGGTTTGTGGCTTTGAGCTGGAGATATTTTTACCTTTAGCCACTTTATTCTTGTTAGCGTGTTTTTAAATTTCCATGTTAATGAGGGAAGGTGATTTCAGCGTCTGATCAGGTTTGCTGTTAAGAATATTTTCATGCTTTACCAAACTTCATGTTTTCAGTCACGTTGAAGAGCTTCCATGCTAGCTACATGTTAGCTTGTGGCTGCTGTGAGTGTGTGTTGAGCATCTGATATATGGGAGGGTGACCAGCCGGTTGGTCTGACTCAGAACACTGAAAATTGGTCAATCGGTGCATCTCTATTAGGAAAAATGGCAGCGTTTAATAAAAGTGTGTTTCAGATAAATCCCCGGTACACTCTGCATTTGAGGTATACAAAGCCCCTTGTGCCTGCTGCATGGACTAACTACAGGATCTTTAGATTGCTTTGGTGGGAATAGTGTTCTGTGGTCATGGCTCTCAGAAGTTTGTTGCAGGGAACTCCTTAGAAAGACAACAATACTATTTTCTCCAGATGAGACAAGTAAAATATGTGTTAATTGCTGAGCAGTAGAGATGCTATTTGGTGGCTTTCTGTACTTCTGAGCAGAGCAATGTGAGCAGTTTTCTCCTGCTTTTGTTCCACATGTAGCTTCAGCTCTTTGATGGAGAGAGTCCAATAAACGTGGACTAAAACTGGCATTCCCATTTTCCCAATTTCTCTAATTCCTCTGGAAGGCAGCCACCAAATAGGTTATATTAATATAGTCCCTGTGTAGTTTGTTTTAGCTGTCTAAAGTCTGGTTGTTATTGCTTTAAAAAATTATAATATTGCAGGTGTTTAGTAAAATATAGTTGTAGAAATGAATATTGAGAATAATAATAATGTAATTGTTCTGACATAAATTGGTACCACCAGCTCATGTGTTTTGACAGTGTGACGGATGATTAACTGCTGTAGAGGAGCAGACAGTGAGCTGTGAGGACTCTGTGCTGCTTTTTGAAACTCTGATTACAGTTAGTGAGGGAAGAAGATGATTTACAGCTGATCAATACTGAACTTTACGCTAATTCAGCTTTATTGTTTGGCACGTGTCCAGCTGGTCATTATTGATTATATCTGGCCCGGTGTTTAACTGCCATTTCTGTCTGCTTTCATCTGCTTTGTGTATTGATTTGTTTCTCAATCTTGAAATCTTAGGTTCAGAGTACTCTGCTGGTACGGTGCCATTTTCTTTACAGTCACTCTCTGCAGTAAATAAACAAAGATGATTATGGTAAAAGAAGCTATCCTCAGCAGAGTTATGATACATGGTCAATAGAAGTCATTTCATCCATGTTTTGCCAGAACACAAAAGGCCAATGAGAATAATACCATGCTGAACCAATCACGTGGCTGGAATAGTTGGTCATATCAGGTTAGGCTAACAGATCAGCTCCATGGAAACACTTGTGTTACCTGCATACATCTTGTACACCCTCAGCTGTTTAACACCTGCTCATTATTCGGGACACACAACCATGTTAGCTGGTCACAGATTACCAAGTGACACTGTCTGCTCAATAGAACCTCACAATATGACTTTATTTTATTTTTTTAATTCAAACTAAGTAAATGTTCCTTATCTTACACCAGCTTAGACAGCTGGGCTGCTGGTACCTTGTGTTCACACTCAAAATAACTTACCTGATTTAAAATGAATAAACGTGATTTTAAAAAGAGAACAGTCTGAAAGTTTCACAAAAAGCCAGGTTGGTATCATTTGTTTCCAACAGGTTGGTAAGTAAGTGCTGTTTATTTTTTCAGCATGACACGTTTGTTGTAGGTTAGAGCACTTGGAGTTGATATGTGTTTTAACATAGAGCTGCAGTGCCGACCAGCGTGTCTGAAGTTTGATGGGATTAAAGACTCCTACAAACACATAAAGTCGCGCTCACCACCACTAAATGCACTTAACTGCAAATGTGATCTCGGCAACATTACAGAACAATGCTTACGTCAAAAATAAATGGATTTAGTAAACTGGACACTGGTGTCATACTTTGCTACCACATCAGGTTTCTGGTCAAGTAGCACAGCTGATCCATATACGAGCCTCACTGGCCACCTCGTTTATATAATACGGCTCTTGTGTTTCTCAGAATTTGTATTTGTTTATTTATGTATTATTTATTTGCTTGAACCACAGTTGACTGAATGTCTGGTAGTTTGCTTTTGTTTATCCTTGAAAGTTTGTGGGATTATTTAAAATACAGCTGTAAAACGGTCTACAGTATAATTTTCATGTTCCACTTGCACTAAAAAAATAAAGAGAGAGAGATGGATGGATAGTCATGTATTGGTTAATCCAATAAATTTAGACCAGACTAAACTTAATTGGAAAATGTTGTAATCTGTTATCTATTAAAAACAAGTAGTTTAGAGCATTGAAGTCATTATTTGACCCACAACTGTTGTTCTTTTGTCTCATTAGGCCAAGCTAACGATCCAACCACTACACAGGAGGAAGAAACAGAAAACCTGGAGCCAACAAGCAAGAGGAGGAAAACCGATGATGGTTAATGAATATGTTACTTTGAGATTAAACTAGATTCCCTTAACTTCTCTGATTTTGTCAGAGCCATCATGTTCCAAGCCACATTTCATTTTAATCTCACGCTTTGTGTGTGTTCTGATTTATAATGTGCACCTACTGTGTTTACAGATAAATCTTATGAATTAGGTGTGCCATGCAGCTCAAGGCCAGAAGTGGTTAGTTCCTCAAAACCACCAGTAGAAGGGACTAAGACGGATAAGATGGAGGAAAGCTTGACATGTGTTATCTGCCAGGACCTGCTACATGACTGTGTCAGGTGACCTGATTTATTTCTTTTTCCTTTCATGTTTAAGTTACAATAAAAATAAAAAGAAGGTGTCTGCTTCTGCCCAACAGTATATGTGGCAAAAATAGTGTTTGTGCAATTCTAACAAGCTTGAAACCAAGCACACAGGGTGTTGACCTGTCGCTCGCTTTAGCCTCTTTTCTACTGGTACTTAACTAGACTACTCAATTTCAGTCACTTTCCATTACAATTGAACAGTATCTCAGTGTGCATGAGATCGCTATAATTTCTGCCTTTAGGTAGAAACCAAGAACAATAACAGGTGGTCACATTTCCCTAAATGAAGCCATTGGATGGAGCTGTAAAACCCGCACGGTGCAAATTACCCTGTCTAGGTGTAGTGCAGCTATGGTAGTCGTTTGCAGCGATATGAAAGTAGTTGCATGTAGATAGCAGGTAGCTATACTTTCTATTGGCGGTAGAAATAGTCCTTTATGTGCCTGGTCCAAGGTGTTTAGAGTGATGTGAGTGAGCAGTATGGTGGGAACCAAGTAGAAAGTCTCACCAGGGTGCTTCCTCATTTACCTCACCTCCAGCAATGCTCATGGAGCAATGACTAGGATCATTATTAAATGGTAGAACCTGGTTAATCTCTTTGCAGCTTCCAGCTGTTGGGAATGTCTGATCCTATGCCAATAAAGGTGTGGGTTTGGTTTTTTCTTTTTTTCCTGTAGTTTGCAGCCTTGCATGCATGTCTTCTGTGCTGCCTGCTATTCTGGCTGGATGGAACGCTCTTCCCTTTGCCCCACCTGCCGCTGCCCTGTGGAGAGGATTCATAAAAACCACATTCTCAACAACCTGGTAGAGGCCTACCTCATCCAGCATCCAGGTGTGCACAGTGGACCCCCCTTTTTTTTAAGTCTTATTTTGCTCTTTGCCCTCAGCCACTGTAAACCTGCACAGATTTTTGTCTTTTTGTGTACCATTGATGAAACACGAGAGATCGGCGCACTTAACTTTACTTGATTTCCTTAATGAGCTCATTCTAAACAAACTGTCCCACAGAAAAGTGTCGCAGCGAGGACGACCTGAAAAGCATGGACAGCCGTAACAAGATAACTCAGGACATGTTGCAGCCAAAAGTTGAGCGCTCTTTCTCTGATGAAGAGGGCAGTTCAGATTACCTCTTTGAGCTCTCTGATAATGACAGTGACTCCTCAGATATCAGGTAATAAATCAGTAATAAACCTGACATGTAGTTTTGTTTCTTCTGTTGTTTCAAATCATATTTTTCTGTAAAATCATTTTAGATAGGTGTTGTAGCGAACAAAATCTTATTGTGATGGCTCCTTGTCTCCAGTCAGCCTCTGGTGATGTGCAGACAGTGTCCTGGCTACAGGAGTGATGTGAACCAGCTCCTCTTTGCTTCGAGCTCAAGCTACTGGTTCCCCGGTCTGCCAAGTCTACAGCCTATGCCTCCACCTCCCAACCCAGTTAGCGAGGAGGCGGCTGCAAAGGCCTCAGCAGAGATGCCCTCAACATCCTCGGATAATAATAATGAGTGTAAGTTAGAGGAAAAATCAAAGATTTTAGGAAATGTAATAAAATAACTGCTATTGCTCAGCTATAGATGCCGTCGTGTCACCACTGTGTCTGTTTTTCTGTAAATAGTGGCATAAATAGTAGGGGTGCAACGATATTCGTATCGATATTGTACCGTTTGATACAGTGCTTTCGGTTCGGTACGCATATGTATCGAACAATACAACATTTGTAATTTATTTTATCAACTTTCCTTCTGACGATGCTGTCTGTGTTGAGAGCTCAGTGACTCTGCGTTCGACTACTCCGCCTAGGCTGCACTGTCGAGCGCAGATCCACTGAGCGCTCAACACAGACAGCATAGTCAGAAGGAAGAGCGCAGGGCAAGCTAGCAAGACAGAAGTTAAGCTCTCCTTGCAACATGGACCTCCCCCACTCTCATTCAGATCTGGCATTTGGAATTATTTTGGTTTTCATGTGACGTATGACCCTGAAGGTAAGCGAGTCATGGACTAAAGTAAAACAGTATGTTGGATGTGCCATGCAATGCTCAATTACATTGGTGGGAACTAGTGTGTTAGCGCAGTTAGCTCGTTAACGTGTTGGCCGTCTAGCCCCATGCACGGGGCGATCGGCGGTAGCTCGTTAACGGAGATTTGCCATGTTGTGGCGTTAAGGTCATTTCAACGAGATTAACCTGAAAGCACTAGTGGGAACACAACGAATATGACTGCACATTTACGCCGACATCATCCTAGTGCAAAGACAAAAACAACAAGCATGCTACTAACTTTAGCCGAGTCACTTAGACAGCTGTTAGCACATGATTCTCCTTATGCTGCTGAGAATATAGCCCAGAAGAAGCGGATAGTATAGCTTTTATTTTGGAAAGAGACATTTCTCTGTAATAAACTCTCTTTTCCAAAGATGAGTGATTCCTCAATCAGATACAGGGCTCGCAATATCGCTAGCCTGACGTCCCGGAGCTAGCGATCTTTCCAGTCGGGCTACCAAAATCTATCTCTTCCCTGCCCGTCGGGCTATTGTAGGAAAAATATATGTCAATGCTTTTGCATTCTTTCAGAAATGTAGCTGGGTAATTATGTCATTGGCATCGGTGAGCCACTGTCAATATGTGACATATTGAAATCGCGTTTGAATTTGCGCTTGTTTTTTTGCTTTCACTTTGCAATCGTGCAACTGTGTATAGAGAGCGACAGCACTGATCTGTGAGTGATGATAATTTGTGCACCAATTCCTCTGACATCGTCTTATTAATCGTTAGCTTACTATGCAAACATGACAAGTGAAATCTCCCGCAGCTTAAACATGTGAGAGGTTGATCGCGCAGAGAATCGCTGAACTTATGTGAGTGCCTGTGTAAAAGCAGCAGGATTTATATTTGACTACGATGACCTGGATGACTGAGAACCTTCACAGACAGATATATATTTTAGTTCTGCTGAGCCAAATAAGACAGGTCAGGGTGAAGAAGTGACAGCCAAAGAAAAGCTTACCACAAAACGGAGAAGTTATGACAAATCAGACTATAAGGCAAAAAGAAAGTGCAGCTTTATGGTTTCATGGACAAAAGAATTTCTGTGGCTGCAATATGACGAGCTAAATAACCAGGGCTGCACATAAGTGGTCCGCAGGTGCGCATTCGCTGTCAAAATAAAAAACACGCACAAGGGTTAGGGTTAAATTTAAAAACTGTACTTTTGAGTTAAAATATATATTTATAATTTTAATAAATGACAAATTAAAAAGGCATGAACATTTTTTTTGTATCGAAAAAATATCGAACCGTGACACCAAAGTATCGAACCGAACCGTGAATTTTGTGTATCGTTGCACCCCTAATAAATAGGCGTCTTTGTGGTTGGCACTCTAACACCAAACGCGTTAAACAAGAATGATTGTGTGGTCAGACAGTGCATGTTAAAGCCCCCTTTAGCACAACAGCAACATTTCTCCTGATTTGCTAACACATCTTTGCATCTTGGCTCTTGTCCAACACTTCTTTCCTGCCTGCAGCTCCTCAGGAGTACCGCTGCCCCCCTCAGGGCTGCCATCTCATATGCACCTGCTGCCTCCAGCCAATGCCAGACAGACGGGCCGAGCTCGGCAACCAGCAGGTTATTGCTCAACAATGTGAGTGGCATCAACACCTGTTAGTCCGTCTGCTGAAATGTAACGTCTGCGTTGACTGAATATGATTGACTACGATTTGACTGTCACTCAGAAATTTGCATGCAACTATAGTGAAATGCAAAGAGATCATGTCAGATAATACAAGACTGTAAGCCGGTGCACAGTGGACTGTGTAAGGCTGCTCTGTTTATGTAGCCTTGTGGTATGTATTCTATATAGAATCGACTGATGGATAAATTCCAAATTTGTGAGTCATATCATATCTATAAATAGATTTTTTTGCACCTTAGATGGATGATTTGTGGTGTTTTGGCAGGTGTGCTGTGCCAACGACCTTTCTGTCATATGTACTGGGGTTGCCAGAGGATCGGTTGTCAGGGCTGTCTGGCTCGATTCTGTGGTATGTATCTGTTTGAGCGAAATAGCTCCAGGATATCCTGTGTTCACTGTAAACCTTCACCCTTGTGGGATTTGTTTTGGCCTCTAATTGAAAGGACTGAATCCTGAATAGTGCCCAAATCCAATATTTGTATTTTTCTTTTTTCCTATTATATGAACTATGTTTACAAAAATCCTAAACACTAGACGTAGCATTATTTTATGGTGAATACAGTGTATGATCTAACACTCTGAAAATGTATTATTATTATTATTATTAGAGGCATTAAACTATAACTGGTATGTTTTTCAATAATAAGAGTTCATTAAGTACAGTACTGTAGCAGCTAAACAGTTGAGATAAAGCACTACTCCTAAAGAGCTTTACACAATACTGTAAAAACACAGTATTTGCAGCAGATGAACAGTATCTGAAATTCATTACCTTAAGAAAAACAGCACTCATTCCCATTCAAAGCCTTTTTGTTGTCAACTGTTGTCTTTTTAACACATTTAAAAAAACTCTCCAAAAACTGTTTGTTGTTTTTACTCTGAAATTTAAATTAAAATTTGAAATGGTCTGAGAACTGTGAATCAGCTAATTCATTAGTGTTATTATTATGTTGACAATTAAAATCCACTTTGCATTTTTTCAGACCTCAACCTGACTGACAAAAGCCTGGATGGTGCGCTGAACAACAATAACTACGAATCAGAGGTCCTCCGGGTAAGATGGACTTGTATCCATTGTTTTATGAGTCAGTATTTTCGTTGACCACTTATTTCCAGTGCAATAGTTAATGCAGTGGTGTAAAGCGCCAAATAAATGCAGTCATCTTACAACCTGTGACCTGTATGTCAGCATGTACTCTTTCCATCCTTCCACCAGAACTACTTATCCTCCAGGGGGCAGTCTTGGAAAGATCTGCTGAAGGACTCTTTGCAGGGTTTACAGCAAGGAAACTACCTTCTGACAGGTGAGTCCACTGAAAGTGAGTGCTGCAGATGCACTGTACACAGTGCTGTTTAGAATCAGAGCAATAACACTCGATCTTCTCTCAGATTGTCGTATCTCTGCAAACGCCATCCTGTGTTTCTGCTGTGGCCTGCGAGCCTTCAAGGAGCTGGCCTACAAATACAGACAGAACATCCCTTCATCTGAATTGCCAGGTCAGAAAATCCTACTAAATAATTTGTGACAAAAGTTCAAGTGCTCCTTTTTTTTTTTTTTTTTTTTTTAACTTTTTTTTAAAATATATCTAAACCTTTGCTGTACTAACCTCATTAAATATTCTGTCTTCAGCTACTGTAACGTCTCGTCCAGACTGTTACTGGGGACGTAACTGCCGCACGCAGGTGAAGGCGCATCATGCAGCGTAAGTCAGTGAAACTGAAGTTGCTGACACTATGTAATGTAATGCCATTTAGATTTTTTCTTGCTGTCAGTAGATCTAATTAAAAAAAGCTGCTGACCAGCAAGAAGTGCAAGCCCGTCATTGTTGTCATCATTATAATGCCAAGGAGCCCAACTGCACACAGCAACCCAAAGCAAATGCACTGTAACACTAATATGTGCCCCGCTTTTCTATTTGATATGATATGCATGCATAATGATAATTGTATATTGGACGTCAAATGGATAACGTTATGCAAATTGAGTTTGTTTGCCGTTTCAGATCAGCTTCTATGCATTTATACGCTTATTTTGAATAGTTACAGCTTGGTTAGGTACTAATACTCTAATGCCAAGTACTTATTTATTTTAGTAATAAATATATGGAAGCACAATGCATTCACTTGACAAAATAGTGTCCCATTTGCCTAAAATAACAAGATAATTATCCCAGAAACTCAGATTAATGACCCCAGCTCTAGTGCAGTTGGAAACGCTGGGAGATGGTGGCATCTTTGAGTGATCCTGATGGTGTTGTTACAGGCTGTCTAGCAGACGTAGCAGTGTTTCTCAATATGGCGTTAAGATGTATAACGGTGCGTTACACTCGATTAAAACATTAGAGCTCCAAGACACCGTGGTGTTTTTCACTCCTCTTGCCACTAGGTGGAGTCCTTGTATAAACTGCCAGATAATTCTTCATGTTTTAAAGATCTGTGCCAGCTTGTTTTAGTTCCTCTCACCTCATTTGACATTTGCCTTTACAAGCAAATCTTACACCACTTTTCCCCCCTCTTTATTTTAATTTCAGGAAATTCAACCACATCTGTGAGCAGACGCGTTTCAAGAGCTGAAGCAGCAGCGTGGCTCGTCTTCCCTCAGCCGTGTCAAATTGACATAACTGAACATCTCGTACATTCGAGGAGGCACAATCACTTTTTGCATCCATTGTTGCTAACCGCTTTATGCAATAATCCCAGTCAGATATTACAATCAAGTCTCTATGTACAGCAGTGGCAAGGGTGTCTCTTCAGTAACACTATGCACATTCATATAGAATTAATTGCAGAGTTCAGAAATGTGTGACGCTGCTTCTCGGAGTGAAGACCTTAATAGATAATTTACACAATGCTGCCATTTAAATTCTCATCTGTTTTTCTTACATTATCTGCCATAAGCGGGTAATCAGCTATTATTTGCCTGAGCAGTTCATTTATTTGTAAGGTGAAGTAATTAGGTTCTCCCTAATAAATCTGTCCTCCAGCATGTGCAACAAAAAAATAATGCGAATAAGGCAATCTGTATGGATTAGAGCCATACATGCTTACAAGCGCTTTCTATGTACCCCCTTAGCCTGGGTAAGTTGAGGCTTAATAGCCCTTATGTGTATTGATGTTCATTAGCTCTCTTACTCGGTGTAGAATCCAGAGCTTCCTGCAACATGATGCTGATGAAAATATGTTGATGTCATTAGGGGGAAACAATGATGAGTAGTGTTAAGTAACAGAAATTGTATCATGTTTATTGGGCCAAGAGAACCAAAACTGCTGAATTTAAACAATATTATTAAATGTAAATGCACAACCTCCAAGGGTCTTTTTCACAAGGGCATTAGTCTGTTTCCAGGCAAAGGTGAAAAGCCATGTATAAGCAGCTTTCACATAATGGTGTAGATTTGTAATCCCATGTGATATCTGTGTAGGACTTTGTCTGTGGGTAGGGGATCATTGAGTTGTAACACTGCCAGAGGGCCTGGAGGCCTCTGTTGTGTGCTTTTGATAATCATCTCCAAAGTGATTAAAGTATAGTAGGAGGAGCGCCTGGCGAGAGATGCGTGGGAAGGGCTAATCTGTGATGAAATGCACGGTTGCGTAGAACAGAGGGAAAAATAGATTGCACTCCAAGCAGCTAGTAATAGTTAAATCTTTAGTAGCATGGAGGTTTGACATACTGCTCCTGCAGCATGTAGTTACTGAACAGTTGTGCCAATACAAACACAACAGTGCATTCTGTTGTAAAGTTGTCATTTGCAGTGATTGCAGCTACGTGTTATTAAGGCTTACCTTAGTTGACTTTGTTGGATTTTGTCCAGTTTTTCTCTGGTTCTTTCCTCAGGTACAGAAAGCTGCTGGTTTTTGTTTCATTTGCAGTATAACCATGTTTGGTGGTTCAAAATTCTGTTAAGTCCTATTGAATCCAGTGACCATTTGTTCATCATCACCCAAGTGTCAGAAACGCATGCAAACATGCACAGAGAACTTTTGATGTCTACTGTAAAGGTTGACAAATCAGCCTCTTATGGCCTTATTTAGTGTGGCCAGATTTAAGCGTGCACACTCATAGGGGCCTTATATTTAAATACAAGGATGAAGGAGTAGTCTGTTAGTTGACTTTTACCTAGAGTCACTGTAGAAAGTGCTGGAGGATGATGTAGAAGCTGTTAAAGCAGGTGTTAGCTGTCATCCAGTACATTTTGTGTGAGTTCACTGGTGGTAATGTTTTTCTACATTTATGTAGTATTTTAGTTGACTTGAAGAGAAAACAAAAACGTACTGAGTCTAAAAAAAATCTTAGTGTTTATTTTTTACTGCTGAGAATCTTTGCACATATTGTCGGCTCATTTTTATTTTGCTGGATTATATCGAGCATCATGGGAAAACTGTCTGTATCCAGTGTATGGGATATAAGTAAGGCTCATAAACTCTGATGAGTAATCATGAAAACTTCCATTCCAGACTGAGATGTGAAGGAGAAATGCAGTAGCCAAGAAAAAAATCTCCTTGATAATTTGAACCAGTTGCTCGAGTGTGGTTTATTAAGATTAACATTTTCTGCGGTTAATGTGGATGAAACGTGTCGTTTGGGAATCATCAGGTTTCCATTAGCGTACTGATAGAAAAATTGAATTGTGAATGGGGCGTTTCCCTGGCCTCTGCCTGAGCTCCTGATTTGAATTTGTTACGTTAGTGGTTTAGGTGTTTCTTGTCCTTTCTTTTACCCCCTCGGTTATGGTGCATCTACGTTAGCATTCCTCAGCAGCTCAGGCCCTCAGCACAAGCCCGGTCGATCCCCTGATAGAGTGGCTGAGTTTTAATTATTCCCTACAGGAGATCTGGGGACCCTAAGCCAACAACAGTCCCAAGCCGCTCCAATCAGGAATTAGTATTAGAGGACTTTGGAGAAGTGCTTTGCATTCTCCTTTGAATGGTGTGTGTTTGGGGGGAATGATTGTTATGTTGTATACTAAGGCAAATATTTACTCACTTTGTGTGCAAAAGTCTGGACCAAGCTGCTCAGCAGTATGGAAGAGGCAGGTTTCATTCTACCTCAGCACAGCTCCCAGGAAAGTGGGAACAAACAGGCATCTGTCACAGTAACATCAGCTAAGAGCTGCACATCTGTCGGTGCGAGAGATGAACGAATTTTCGGATGCCTAAAAACTATTTGCAATGCACTATTTGAACAATTAGTCTGGACTATAATCAACTGCTAGTGTGAGCAGCACTTGGCACATGCAGAAAGTGTTTGGTTTTCATTATGAGAAGTCTCTTCACACTGTTGTATTCTACAATTGTCTTTGAAAAATGCGTATGGATCTGATTTTGCTGTTAATCTTTACCATTAAAAAAAATGATACCTGAAAGAAAAACTGACTTGCTTTTGTTAACTTTGAGTTTCTGTAACCTTTGAACATGTGATTTCAGTGCAAATCTTCATTCTGACTTTGAATGGTTTCAAACAAGTTTTTACTCTGTGTAGCTCTGAGTTAATCAACAACACAAGCTGCAAATGATTTTGCCTTTATTAAAACTTTACATTTATTCATACTGACTTTTTTTAAATACTATTGTGAATGCTAGTTCTGTCTTTATGCTATGTAATGGTGTATATTGGTACTTAATATGCTTTTATTTTGATTTCCCTTTTATAATCCAGCATCAGTCTTAGGGGTACATACTGAATGCCTGAACTGTTGTAGCATTAATATAAATGTATTATCTATGCTGTGTGGAACACTTTTAGGTAATATGCAACTAAGTATTTGCTACGATGTACTAAAGAAGCGTCCCCATGAAGAAGATCAAAAAAAGAAAGCAAAAGGCTGGCACAGGAAGAAGAAAATCCACAATGACAGAGCTACTGAAAACAGTGCCGTGGTTGGAGTTACAACTCACTGAAAGGTGCGAAACAACAAACTTTATAAAAATAGAAAAACTACAGTGAGAATAATATGCGTGTATACCAACAGGAAGCTACAGGAGATGCAATTCTGTAAGAGTTGATTTTGGAAATTAAAGGAGTAAGTGAGATGTATCCCAGTGACACTAAGAGTTCAGAAATGCAGAACTGGCCCACCAGAGTCCCTGTTCATCACCATCGTGTCACATCTGGTTGGTCACACTGCACAGCCCTGTGGACACACTGAGAGATGGCTGGCTGCTGTCGACTGCGTTCGACTCGCTGGAAGAGAGTGAACCGACCCCTCCTGACACCTGGCTTCCCCAAAGCCTCCACTCTGCTCTGGGCCTCTGGGAGCCGAGGTTGGTGCTTCCTAGAACAGGCGCCTTGCCTTCCCATGTCCCTGTAACCAGCCCGTTGAGCAAAGCGGATGCGGAGGTCTGCTCCAGGTGTTCGGCTGGGACCAGAGGCTGCCGGTCCTCTTCCTCAGAGATGGCAAACACAGGCACGCTGATGTGATCACCCTCGCCTGGGAAATCTCGAGCGTGGCCACTCTCAATTTGACACTGAGGGGAGGAAGAGGCTCTAGAGACGGGCTCTGAGGAGGAGGAGCCCGGGGCCTTCGCCAGGTCTGCTGTCGCTGAGAGGAGGCCAAAACACGTCCCTGTGAACCGAGGACGTCGCAGGTTGCTGGTGGAGTTGAGGCGCCGCTGTCTTTGGGCAGGCTGCGTGAGGGGATAGGAGGCATTGCTGATGGATGAGTCTGAGGCTGTGCTGGTATCTGCCTTGCCTTCCAGGTGAACATCAGAGAAAACCTTCCTGCTGTCGCCACCTCTGCAGTTAGCAACCAAACTGGATGGAGTCTGGAACGATATTCACAATTAACAGACTTTAATTTAACCAACTGGTGATGGAAAAATCCTGCTTGTTCACACAAAGTTTTCCTAAACTGCTCATTTTACATTTCATGAACATTCTTCAAGGGTCAGTTCATCCAAATCATATTTTACGTAGTCTGTTGGTAGAATCTGACCATTCAAGTAGCTTCATTTTATTTTGTATGTAATGATTGTAGTACTGACGCTGTCCACCAGCTTGGTGAAGGGACTGGTGGAGTTCCAGCTGCACCACTTCTTATGAAGCTGTGGCAAAGGAGGGAGGAAGTCCTGGAAGGTGCGGACACTCCACGCCCTCGGCCTGGCACAGCCGTTGCCATCCTTGACTGATCTGGATCCAGGTGAGGTGGAGGATTCTAGTGGTGACGGCCAATCGCCTACAGGACCAGTGTCACTGTGTCGCAGAAACCTCTCCCGCTGCTGAAAGATACACGTAGCAAAGTATAAGAAGCTACATGCAAGTGAAAACATCACATGATAGGAAAAATGCAGCTACAATCTTTAATATCTTAGGCAGCTTTTACTGAGTCAAGCATGGGTCAAAAACAGAAGCACTACCTCATCACGAAAGAAGAGGAGGAAAAAAATATTCAGGCACCAAGGAGAGTGCAGCAGATGTGTATATGTAATAACCAAATTAAGACACCAGTAGGAATATTGTAAGAGCAGAAAACCAAATAGTTAAATCTCAAACAAACAAAGTATTCTCTACTGTGCTGCACTTAAACTGCTGCCAAATCAGCAAATAGCATCTCTGTGCAACAATGTATTCCCTCAGGTGTGAACATTAGGAACAACTGTCTGCTGGTTGCACCTGCTGCATTTCCTCCTCACCTGAATATCTCCCCACAGACTTTCCTGTGTACCACATTAACGGATTAACAAAGGAAGTGTTCTGATTAGCCTAGCTCTGTCACACAGCCAGCCAGCTGAGCATGTGTGGCTCACGTACAAATCTCATCATTATTAAGTATATTAAAACTGTCGAGAGAACAGCGCAGGCTTTGGAACAATTTTAGAGACATCTGTGGTATTGCTGAAGCACAGCTATTACTGTGGGTCGTTTACACTCCGGGACCAAAACAAAGAAGCATTTTAGGAGTCAGAGCCTCATATAGGTCATTTCACTTGAGCTTAAGAGGCTAAATATCGACAACCTGGATGTGTGGAGATCGCTTTATAATGTCTTGGGAGTTGCACTCATCAGAGAGCGATAATCCGTCCCTCAGAGTCACTAGCAGCTAGCTTTGTCTAGACAAGAATTAGCTAGGGGTTTATATAAAATGTTCTTTTCCACGCCAAAGCCTGAGAACACAATAGGAACTTTTAGTCTTGAAAGATGAGGCAAGAACTCAGTGCACTTATACACTGTAGTTCCAAAGGTGAGACTGGGGACCATTTAGGGATATTTGGAAAAGTTTGACGTACTCCCTAGAAAATGGAACAAGCCGAATAAAGTCTTGATTTTCAGACGGCGAGGAATGTACCAGACCGTTTTGATCCAGACTTTCTCTGCCTTGATCTCATCAGCCCTGCCTACAGCAACGCAACGTTTTCCAATCTTCTCATCGCTGTACTGCTAAATCGAAGCTCTTCTCGGAAAGGGTCTTTTGCAGCGAAAATTTATCAAAAGGGGGTTTACGGCTCAGGGCATCGTGTGTAACACAGGAAGTACCACGCCAACCTGGAAGCGTACCTGGCACTGACACCGAGAAGATGAATTTTGCAACATTTTCTAAACCGTATTTACATGCACCGAGGACACACACAGGCAGACCACACACACTGTGCGTCAAAGCGTGCATGACACACACCAACACACAAACACACACACAATTGGAGCTGGGAATCTGGCTCGGAAGATAATACTCCATTAGCCTAGGCTGCAGAAAAGCTTGCCAGCCCTTCAAAAAGCTGCCAAAGCTGTTTTATGCCAACTCTTATTCTGAGAATACAAAAGAGCAGCAAGAAAAAAAATGCCTGATTGAACTATTGCTTCCCCAACACATGTCCTATCTTTTAATTATCCTCATGTGCCATTGCAACACTAGGTCAGTTCAAAGCACTGAATGCCCCGCCACCTCTGATGTTCACTGATTCAGGGATCATTTCCTCAAAGCAACAAGATCACCCACGCAGAGTGTGACCTTGAGATTGAACACACAATTTCACTTTCCACTCTATGATATAAGACTACATCCACATCATTTGTTTTTCCCCCAGAGCCATGTCAGTAGCATGTTAAATTAAATGGATGGGAATTAGTTTTACACCTAATTCACATAAACAAAAACGATGGGTTTGACAATAAGCGGTCATCAGATTTGGTACATTTCATCAAGCATGCTTGGGATCTTTGTCCTGTTGCATGACACAATCTGGGCCAAGCTTGAGAGGTCAGACAGATGGCCTACAGAGGAGCTAACAGTTGACTGCAAGGTGCCCTGTAGCTGCAAAACAAGCCCAAATCATCGCCCGTCCACCATCGTGCTGACAGCTGGCATGAGGTGTTTGTGCTGATGTGTTTGGTTTTCACCAAATGTGGTTCTGTCCTTACAGCCAAACGTCTTCACTTTGGTCTCATCTGTCTAAAGGACATTCTTCCACAAATCTTGTGGTTCGTTCAGACGCAAATTTGCAAACCGACACTGTGCTGCCATGTTCTTTTGAATTCAATTCAGTTTCACTTATATACACACACCGCCAAATCACAACAACAGTCGCCTCAAGGCTCTTTATACATTATGGTAAAGACCCTACAATAACACAGGGAAAAGTCCAACAATCAGATGGCCCTCTGCGAGCAAGCACTTGGCGATAGTGGAAAGAAAAAGCTCCCTTTTAACAGGAAGAAACCTCCAGCAGAACCAGGCTCAGAGAGGGGCAGCCATCTGATGAGATCGGATGGAGGTGAGGAGAGGGAGACCGGACAAAAGACATACTGTGGAGGAGAGCCAGAGATTAATAATAACCAATGATTAGGTGTGTAGCACGCAGAGTGAAGAAGAAACACTCGTGCATCATGGGAAGCCCCAGCAGTCTCGGCTATTGCAGAGTTAAAGATTTTCTTCTGGCAACACTTCCAATTAAGTCATACTTGTCCAGTCTTTTTCTAAGTGTACGGTCATGAACTTTAACATGTTAACTATAGAGTGAGACATGCAGCTCTTGGGGTTATTGCAATTTTTCTGATCACTGTACAATCTCATCTTTGGGTGAACTTGCTCGGATGGCTAAACCCGGAAAGATTCTGTCCAATAGTCTTTCTCACTGAACAGTTGACTTTAATAATTGTTTGGAAATAGCCTCATAATCCTTCCCAGATTGATGGGCAGTAACATTTGCTTCTTTAAGGTCACTGATGATGTTTTTCCTCCTTGGCATCACACACCTTAATGCTCCAGACCACCAAACTACTGCTCGTATTCCTTAATTCCATGGAAGCAGTAAGAGTGTCCTTCATTTTTAAAACACTGCTTCTTCATTTTGGCTTACTTGTGTGTTAATAGGTTATATGTAGTTCATTTGGGGCTGCATTTACACTAATTTAAGACCTGCTAAAACCTGTACCTTTTTTCTACTATGACTATCTGGTGAAATTCACTGGTGTGAAACAAGATGTTACCGTGTGAGGTGAGGGGGGGAGGCCACTCGGGCCTGAGGACACAATGAAAACTTCATCGGCACCAAGGTCAAGCTCAGTCAAACCGCTGCAGGAGAGGTCCACATCTGCACTGTGAGATACATCGCCACTAGCAGTGACTGCAGAAACACAAAGACAAGTTTAGACAGTTCTCGCTGCTGACATTACACTTAGCCCAGCGCTCCACATGGGTTTCTTGCTACATCATTCTTCAAGGACCTTTTGCTACTGATGATTTGTGTACTGTAACTCAAAATGGTCAAATGAAGCAACATTCAGAGGAGGCTAACCTTAACTCAGTCATTGTTTGTAAGCTGTGTGTTTTGTCTGTGACCGGAACACATAGAGAGGGGCCTGCACTCCCCTGCTGATCAAACTACTCCCAGGCTGCTTTGTGGGTTAAATGCCACAACCCACAAATCTCTGAGCCTGGGTTCAGTCCCACTGAGAGCGCGAGAGAAATCTTTGGACTGTTCCAGGATGCAGCCTGTGGGCTGCTCCAAAACTAATGCAATTTTACTTTCCACTCAAAACTCGACAGAGTCTTTCTCATCGTTTTAATCTAATATTTTACAACATTTATAGTTTTTAAACCCATTTCACAAAAGCCCGCTGGGAAAATTGTAAAACAAGAAAGAGTTTCCCCATTTCCTTTTCCAGAGACAGCAGCTTTTTGTTTGGAAAACATTAAAGCAGCTTGTGGTTGGCATGAGCACAGATAACCATCATAGCAAAACACACATATAAAAGAGAGCCAAGCAGAGATAGTCAATTGCATGCTGCTTAACGCACAATTAATCTTAACAAAAAAATGACAGCAATAAAAACACAAGCCTCTTCTCAAACCCCAAGTCTTCACTTTTAAATTAGTGCACTTAAACTTTATCAGCACTTTCCCAGGAAATGAATTAATGACAGATTTATATTCTCGGAAGTATCATTGTCATTCCTGAAATGATCCTCATCAAATGTTCAAGCATGCTATGCAGCTATAAATCGAAATGATTTATAAATGACATCCACAGTAACGTGCTATTCATAGTCTTTGGGCTTGCCACAATGCCTCTCAGTGCATTCCTTGTAAGACTATTACACAGTTTAATTCTGAGTATGAATGCAATTTATTTATTTATTAAATGGCCAGCATAAGCATTCCAGTGAACTAGGCTGTTCACTGGGGGGAGGGCATCAATGTATGTGCAGGTGTGTGTCCTCTCAACCTGTGTGTGGCAGGTTGTTGTTGTCCTGCTCTATGGTCGCCTCCTGGTTGGCCTGATTCTCAGCAATCGGCTGCAGCTCACTGACCTCAGCCACGGTGTTCTGGACTCCCTCCGGCACCTACAACATAACACTGTAAGTTTATCTGCAGAGGAGCTGCCAGTAATGCAGAACTATTTGTTCACCCAGCAGCAGTTTCATGGTCTGGTGTCCCTCTGCCTTTTGGTCAGTTTCAGTACATTCAGTTAAATTCAAACTTTTAACAGCTTCTTTTACATGTAGCTTAAATGACGGATTTATGAAACAGTGGTATGGTGCCAGTTGGTCCACCTTTGGTTTTGAAGGTCTCTTTATAGACTGTGGGAAAGCAAATTTCACAGCTTTCCAAGTCCACTGGTGAAGTTCTCTAATCACATCCTTTAAGAATCCATACAAGGATCACAGATTAGCACCCTAAGTGGTGGAGACATCAGTTTTGGAGTGGGAGTTACTCCAGTCTCCAGGCTAGAGTTTGGGTCAGCCCGTCCTGTGAGCTTGATGTCGGTTTCCAGCAAAGATGGTTCTTACTTGACACGCTCGTCTGTGCGGGAAGCTTTCACATTATAAGCTCGTGGACTGACTTCTTTTTTTAAAAGCATTGTTTTGTTTGCGTTTTCACTCCCTGTTGCTCCCCTCGTCTCCACAATGAAAAGATTTGTTTTTCTCCCCTCTTTGATTAACTGCTCCGTGTTGTCATAGACGTCATGGAAGAATCAAGAATCTGCGAGTCTTGAAACATTAGACATTTTCTTGTAATGTTAATGCCTCAGGTTCCTCCCATTGATTGCCTAGCGACAGGAAAAAAAAACCCTCAAATGTGAGATCACAGTTCAACCAACAGACCTCAAATTCAACACTACATGTGATCCTCGTCAAGACATCAGACAGGTTTGAAGTAGACTGTGTGAACGGTTGGAGAAACGAAAAGACAAATGACTCAAACAGAAATTCCTTAATTTAATAGAGATGAATTTATGATCTCAGATCTGTATTATTAGTATTGTTTTTAATCATCATTTAGGACATTTTGTGGACCAGTGTTATAATTAATATTTACATAGTTCAAATATAATAATAAGCTTTTAGTCAAATCATTTTTTATTTGGGTAAAATGGCCTGTATTTGTAAAGTGCTTTCCTAGTCCCTAAGGACCCCAAAGCGCTTTATACACTCAGTCATCCACACATTCACACACTGGTGATGGCAGCTACATTGTAGCCACAGCCACCCTGGGGCGCACTGACAGAGGTGAGGCTGCCGGACACCAGTACTTGTTTAAATTATGATTACACAATATAATAGTACCTGTGTTCTAAATAATAAAGACCAATAGGGCTGTTCGATATAACGATATGTATCGGATGACGATATAAAAATGTCTGTCGTTTCATTTTACGCTATCGTTTGTTTCATAAATAAACTGTTTACGGCAATATTTTTTCATTATTTTGATGGTCACTGTAGTGGCTTTATTAATTTATTAAAGTTCTCTCTTTCTCTTATATTTAATATAACCACACTACAGACAGACAAGCGTTTGTTTTTATGCGTTG
The DNA here is from genome assembly GCF_057382095.1 of Aulonocara sp. 'chitande type north' Nkhata Bay. Lineage (NCBI taxonomy): Eukaryota > Metazoa > Chordata > Actinopteri > Cichliformes > Cichlidae > Aulonocara > Aulonocara sp. 'chitande type north' Nkhata Bay. The sequence goes on along the minus strand of NC_141355.1, from coordinate 3,828,633 downwards.
TCGTTAGCAACAACGACGGTAAAACCACCGCGTGTCCGCTTGTTCCACATAAACCTTTCACAATAAAGCTCAAGATCCTGTTGAGACTTTTCAAAATAAACTGAATCACGTGAAAGAGCAGATTATTTACGGATGAGAAGCAAAAAAAGAGCCGTCGGGTGCTAAAAAATAAACCTTAGACTCAAACGTTAGAACAGGCTTTTCCCCGCAGCACGCCGTGTAATAAATACAAAGAAAACTTATGTCTAAAAATGTATCATTTCATGCATCGTTAAAACACTCGACTCCAGCTACATGACGCACAGCTGGAAACACTTCACGCAAGTCGAGCTGCCTGAGATTCACAGAATATGTTACATTTTTGTGATTTCTATCGTTATCAGATGATAGATGTCTTAATATCGGGATATGAGATTTTGGTCATATCGCACAGCCCTAAACACCAATATCAATAATTACATTTATTGTTGGCATTTTGCTGGTAACTGCTGTCCCTCTTACTCCACTATCACCATACTGTGTTTGTACTATCCCAATAGACTGTCAGAGTTGAGCATTACACCCCGGCCGAAGTGAAACAAAGTTAATATCATCCTAGAAATACCGTCTTCTTATTCCACGTTTTTGACTCCTTGCAACATGCAAAGCTACATCACAGCTAAAACTTTAGTTTAAGCCTCCAGTGTGTTTTGTTGGTAGCATGAATACACTGTTAGGACACAAGCCTCTCACAGAGATGTGAAGTGCCTCCTACTTTTCCTAGTGAATATTTCGTTTCAAGAGCTTCCCTTCTTCTGGGCAATTTTCACACTTTTAATCGTCACCATCCAAATTTCCTGCGCTGCATGAAATGTGATGGTTTTCGTGCATGTACAGCACAATCTACAAAATTCAAATCTAGGTTTAAACAGTGTGACTCCATGATGCTCCATTTCTTCTTTTTCAGTAAAAGGAAAATTTACTAAAAAAGAACTAATTTGTCGATTTAATAAGTGTGCTTAGTGTCCTCGTTCTGTTGACCTTAAACCTTTCGGTTCAACTACAAGCTTCACACACATCCTCAGATTATCCTCAAGCACTCTTGAGGATCTTTGAAACCAATCTGTAAAAACTATTCCAATTTTATGGATTTAAAAAGGTGCAATAAATGTAGGATTGTACCTTATTTTTTTCCTAATGTGAATACATTGTCATTTATATTATTCAAACTATAAATATAACGGCAAAATGCCATTTATGTCTCCCTTGTCTGAACACATATTTAGGTGTCGTTTAAAAAAAGATCGCATGTTTACTTGTCCAAGTATGTCAAAAAGCCAACACCTTCTGGGAAGATAATCACTTTTTACACTTAACGGCAGTAATATCTGTACCTCAGAGTTGCTGGATGCGCAGGAGCTGGCCCTTTTTGGACACAGTTTGGGTCTGGAAAAAAGAAAGGAAATACCACAGCAATTCAATTTATATTAAAAGACACATCTGATATTCAAATTTTACGGCTGACCTCAGTTGTTTCCCCACTCTGAGCAGTGTTTTCTCAAAAATAAAAAACTCCTCTGGGGGTTTGTAATTTTGACCACAAATGTTCAAATTGACACCACCACATAAAACTGAATTGATATGAGAGCTTTCTGATAACACTAGCCGCCTCAATCCCGGAGCTATTTCCACTCAGTAATTGCTGTGTTACCGTGTGGAAGGATGGGGCCGTGACACATACGCTCCAGTCTGCTTTAACGGTTCACGGGGTGGTTGTTGCTGAGCCGTCTTTGCTATAAATTACACTCTTCCTCTGGGGATTTTAAATTTGTCAGTGCTGATGCTCATTTCAAGTATATGTGAATTCTGACCCCATGCAGCGCTCTGATGTGAACACTGTAGCTGCTATCAGCAGCAGATCTAGCTAGATATGCTTCTCCACAGGTATTAATGTGGATATTAGTATTAAAGTCTTCAAACCACTCGCCTGTTTATCAGGGTCTAACATATCCGTCTGATGTTATTATTTGACTTCTCATGTTCTTAACGTTCACGTGAAGAACTGAAGCATCCAGGAATATTTGAGCAAGTACCCTTTTATTAAAAATGGCTCTCAGCTGAATGAGTTCATATCCAGCTACCAACTCAGGGCAACCCCTGCTGTGACTCTCATGCACCTTGGCTGTTTTCTGACAACAGGGGATCTTGGGAGTTACCCTCACTGCTGCATTAAACTTGCACAATCCCGCCTGACTCGCCAGGCTAGTTGGTTTCAAATGGTTTCTGTGAACTTGTTTAAGTTAATAGGGAACAACTGAAATAGAAAAAAAACTGCTACTGTGGGTTTCTGTGAGCTTGATGTTTTGTGGCAATGCATTTCCTGGCTTCTGAATGACTTGTGTTTTTGTTTTTGCTAATTACTCTTTGATTTTATTGAACATGTGTTACTAATTTCCCTGTCATTAACAGTGAGAACGCAAGGGTATTTGTGCCTAACGGATGAGTTGGAGAAACTGAGCTACATTTGAAATCAACACCAATCATATCTAACGGTTTCTCATTGAAAGCTCAACACTGAGACGGGCACATATCCAAACATTTCTAAATTCTGAATCTATCTGGACCAGTAAGCTAAACCAGTCTGCTTGTCAGAACAGATAGTATTACAAACCTCCAAACTTAACCCTCCAGTTTGTGTTCATTGTCCCCTGGGATGGAGAGGGAACAACTTGTAAACTACACCTTTTGACTGACTCAACTGAGTTTTACCTCTCCTCGTTGTCCCTTGTTCCCATTTTCTCCGCCCATTCACTTTCATGCAGCCTCTGTGTTTTTGTGCCGTGGAATTGATGCCAGGTGCTGTACCTTGAATGCCCTGCTGTCTATGGTGAGAATGCTTCACATCAAGAAAGCCGCACAGTTGCAGCCAAACCCAACTAATCACAGAGGGTGACCACATCAGGGACTGAGACTTCCAGCTGAGTCAACATAACAATGTCATGACTGTGTAGGTGTGAGGGTATTAGTCTATGTGTATATAAGTGTGTGTGCGTGTGAATATGTCATCCCGGCTCCTTTATATCTGAGGAGAGATTACCTGTAAAATCACCAGAATTTGGAAGGTTTAATTCTAACAAAAGCAGGGTTTTTACCTTAATGCAAAAATGTCTCTAACTTGTCTTGTAATTCTTTCACTAGCTATTCACAAAAAAAAAAAAAAAAAGGATCATGCTTTTGAGGTTGTAGCGCCCAAATGCTGGGACCGCCTTTTAGGTCAGCAGAATCTGTGGTTTCTTTTAAAAGACTACAGAAAACTAGTCTCTATAGGTTGGCTTCTCTTTAACCCTTTGCCCATTATCTGTGGCCTTTTGTTCTCCTAACTTGTGGGTGTATGGGCGAGTGTATTCAGGAATGAATAAAAGGCCATGTGTTTGACTCTGATCTAGAAATATGTACACTCATTGTTTTGTTTTTTTTAAATAATAGTAATAATAATAAGCTGATATGCCCATAGTGAGAGCACTAACTTGCCATGCTTATGTTAGTGTAGCATGCTAGCACATGCTAGGCACTGTTAGCCACAGTTTAGCTACGGCTGAAGGGTAATGCATCATTTTTTGGATGGTTTTTGGTCTTTAACCAAAACTGGACAGATGAGAACTTGATAGAAGGAATACACAAAAGGGATGGGATTACTGAAAAGCCTTTGTTCTGTAAATCAATTAAATATGTGTGTTAGACATTTCCCTTAAACTGGAACTTGGTGGTGTAGCTACACAAAAGATCAGATTATTAGCGAACACAATTAACATCTAACGCTAACCTCTAGGAAAAAACAAACATGTAAGCACAAAAAAAATTGCAGTGTGACCTTACAAACCTGAGCGAAAGATGATTAAACCCCAACTCTTCAGGTTCTACACTCTTTTAATAGAAAATATGGGGAAAAAAGAATAAGAAAAAAAACAACTAAAAAATTAGGTAAATAGGAAAACTGAATTCAGGTTGTTATACCTACATTTGAGCCAGTACTGTGAACTTTTCTGAAAAGCCCAAAAATAATGAAGCATAACATCCAACCTCTAAAACTAATGTTTGTTCAGAAATTTAAGTAAATAACTGACATTTTAATGAAAAACATTATAAAAATGAAAAATCATAATCTTAGGTTTTTTTCCATCTTTTTTATAAAACTCTAAATTGTGAAATTCATGGATTAAAAGCAAGAGCTTGTGCATATTGATAGATTAACTGTTACAGAAACAAAACACAAACCTTCGCCGAAGCAGCTCAATAGTTACTTTTAAGGGAACAGTGTTGCATTTTGTTGTCTTTGTTCTTCTTAAATGTACTTTAGGAAGCTTGTTGTGGAGTTAAGAAGAAAAGAAAAAAAAAGGTTGTCAGAGGTCCAAAGTAACATGATATTTAGAATCCTCATGCGTCATTCCCTATATGTTGTCAATAGAAACAATGACAGTAAGAAATATAGTTTTAAATAGCTCTATATAGCATTACTATCACTTTGACCTTCAGGTCAGAGGTCAAATATGACATATTTTTAAACATACTCTATACTTTTTATGTGTTGATAATACACACTACACTTGTAAGAATCATAGTTTACGTTCTAAGGCTTTGTGTCAATTTTTGACCAATAAAATCACTAAGTTGACCTTGAACACCTTGATCAATGCAAACCAAACTTTAATGAATTGTTACCATGATTCCCACTGAAGCTTTACCAGAATTCACTCAAAACCTCGTCCTGTTTTTACACAGAATGATAACATGCATGCACTACCAACAACATGATTTTGTTGTTGGTCATGATGTTGGTAATTACCAGTGCTGTTATTCAGGGCAGCTGTGGCATAAATGTTTCATTGGGTGGTGGTCTAATTCATTTGATAAACACTGTACCATATCCATCTCTCTCTCTCTATTGTGAGATGTTGGAACTTTGAATGAATATTTAGTCAAAAAAATAAAAAATAAAAGCTTTAAACAAACAAACATTTCTATCCCATCTTCAGGTAGCAAAGCACCAGCCTGATCCTTTTAACATCGTAAAGCTCTCACAGTCAAGAAAACTATAAAAATGGACTGTAAGTCAAGTATCATTTCAGTGCACAGTGCTGTATTGGATTAAGGTGGTGCTGTTTCCAAAATGTAATGCCTTTAATATAATAAAGTTAACACTTCTATTACCTGAAAATGATGCAGTGGGCACTTGTAAGTATCATAGCGAAGAAAGCAGCTCCACTCACTGCAGCCAGCAGTGTGTCTAGCTTATTGGCAGTATAAGCTGTGGCATGGAGGTCTCCTTGTGGCTCGGTCAGGTTCTGGTAGTGGAATAGAAGAGCAAAACCACGTCCCCAGTGGGTGGTAGTGATCAGTTCCATGATGACCTCCACCATTTCCTGGCTTGAGCCAAACACCAGCTGGCTGCTAGGAGGCCGGTTAGACCCACAAAACCTAGAGGAGAAGGTGATGAGGTCTGAGATGTAGAGGACATCGTGGGGGCAGGCGTCAAGGACAGACTGCTGGGTTTCAGGGCTTACACTTAGACTGTTGGTGGAGTGTGGTGAAGAAATGGTGGTCTCATCCACAACTGTGGTCGGGTTAGTACTAGGGTTGGCATCTCCCCTTAGGTGATATGAGGAGGCAGAGTTGATGGCTTTGTCCCCAGGAGGCACAGCGTCAGGTAGGAGGAGGAGAGTGGAAGGAGGTGGCAAAGATAGGCTGGAGGCAGCATCTGCAGATCTTTTGGCAGAATTCGAGACTTTGGTAATCTCCATTTTTGTAGACTGTTCTTGGACAACTATTTGCTTCACCTCACCATCTTGGAAGGATTGCTGAGTCTTTGAGCCATCACCTACACTCTGAACCACAGGATCTTTAGCCACTGAAGAGGTTTCATCAGCCCCTAAGGTGCCAGGGGCGAGAGTTGCCCCATCCTCTGCATCTTCTTCATCAAATTTAGAAGCAGAGAACTTGGATTCTGAGTCATGACTTTCAAAAACATCAAAGTCAAATATCTCCAGAATAAGCTGGTAATCAATAGGTACAACAAACTGCCAGACGCAGTGTGTCCCAGAGGAGTAGTTGTATGGGAAGCCAGGAGATAGAATTAGGCCTTGAACATCCACCACATCCACCCTGGCACCACAGTCAAAATACACCTGCAACAGGAATTATTTAATTAGTTGTGTCATATATCAAAATCTGCTTTTAAAGTAGATCTAAAAAGTCTTGCATTTTTTAATTTCAGACATTGACACCCTTTCTAAGACCTTAGATAAACAGGACGCAACTCAAAAGGTTAAGCACAAAAGCAAAACCCAATGTCCCACCAGTACTTGCATTTTTGTTATTCTTTGGCATTTCATTGCTAACTAGTGATACATTACACCGTCTAATTCTGAAATTTACTGATTACATTTTCTGTCTGTGTCAACATGTACCACTAAGTCAAACAACAAACGTCACTTGTGGTTAATTGCATAACAAAACCAATTTGAAATGGTAAAATGGACTGGGACTTGCAGCTGTATTCAGAAGTTTACATATGCTCATGTGCATGAATGCCAAGCCCCACCTTGACTCCTCCAAACACACCTCCTGGCACTGTGGTCAAATAGCTGAATCGTTGTTTTGTCTAACTCTGTCTAACCTTCTTGTACAGAAGGGCTGTTACCTTTTTCTTTCAACTGTTTTTCCCCCCAGGGTAAAACAAAGTAAACACTCATTGATCCAAATCATTCAATTCATATGTTCATGGCTACGGGTGAATAAAACCAAGCACCTGGGCATGCAGACTGCTTCTACAAACATTTGCGAAAGAATGGGTCTCTCTCAGGAGCTCCGTTGCCCATTTCATGCTCCCAGCTTTGTGGGAACAGGTTGGGTATGGCCCTTCTTGTTCTACCATGACTGCATGACCATTGCACAAAGCAAGGTCCATAAAAACATAGGGGAGTCTGGTTTGGAGAACTTGTGAGAACATGGCCTGCTCAGAATCCTGAGCTCAACCCAACAGAACACCTTAGGGATGAATTAGAGAGACTGCGAGTCGGGCTTGTTCTTGTCCTGGCAGAGACCAAACGATTAAGCATAGTACACAAATGTTAAAAGGGTTGAGGCTGGAGCTTTGGTAAGGCAGGTAGGTTTAATGTTACCTTGCTTTATCGCTTCCAAAACCAGTTTTAATGTGTGTTTTGGGATTACTGTCCTATTTGAATACCCAAATGTGTCCAATATTCAACTCTCTAGCTGATTTGAGGTGAAGTTGAAGAATCTGGAGTTAATCCTCGTTCTTCATTATTCCATGCGCTTTGTATAATGCATCAACACCGGAACATGAGGCTGCCACCACCATGCTTGACAGCTGGAGTTCTTAGATTTACAAATTTATATTTACTCCTCTAAACATACCTCTTGACGCTGTGGTCAAATAGCTCAATCTTTGTCTTGTCTGACTATAGAATTCTCCAGAATGCGTCCCAATTCAGCTGCAATTTACTCGTTTTTCAGATAATTATGTTTTAAAAATATGTAAATATCATATTTAACATCAGTTTAAGTGGGGGGTCCCCTTCTTTGAATGTTTGTATAATGCATGTTACCACACTGTTGAGCAGCTTTTAAAGTATAATTCATTCTTCAAGAATGTGATTAATGCTTTCAAATGGCCTTGTGTAGTTTTTGACACCATCCATTAAACGGCGCTCATATTTAACTTGATATCTGATTGTTCCTTAGTTACAGACTGATTGGTTATTACATTTTTTTTTACCTCATTTAGCTGACTAGGAAATTAATCACAAGAACAGTACTTATATGCACATATTTACAATAATCTGTTGTTGCTAGCTCCATAAGACCTTCCCAACCTGTAAACCTGCATCAATCTACAATTTTCCTTCTTATTATTCAATGAGTTTGCTGAACTTTCTCAATGTTCTGAAAATTGGTCAAACCAATAAGTGCTGTCAAACAAATACTTCATGATGGCAAAGAGAAACTACCAGTTATAGTCAATCATGGTCGCTAACAAGACGATAATAGGCTTTGAGCTTATCAAATTAAAATATATCATACAACCTTCAGCACCAAATATTAAAAGATTTGAGGGTATGATATATTTGAGCCTGTTAAAAGTTTTTTTTTTTTAACTTATATGCTGTATGCTATACAGTCACTCTGCCCTGGAAAAAGAACGGTTAAAACAACTCTTAAAAGCCCCAAATTACCATGACATTCATGTCCAGGAGTGCATGTTAATTTCTGACCACATCTGTATATAGCGCGTTTCTACTCAGGTCGAGCAGTCAAAACGCTTCCTTCTTCAGTGAACTATTCAACTCTGCTGTTCCTCCTTTACATCAAAGCATAGGTTTCACCTGGGTAACCTTGGGGAAGGGGACTGGGGTATTTCTTTAAACATGCTGGCTATAATTCTTCCCAGGTGTTCACTGGTATAAGGGGGACCTTTGCCCTAAGGAGAGGCAGATGCACAGTTGGTTGGGCCAAGCAGCTGAGAAGCAGACCTTTGTAGGGGGGCTGAGTGTTTATGAGCTTTCCTGTTGGTCTTTCCTGTTGTGGCCTGTCAAAAAGCCCTAGTCTGGCTATCCTTCTTTCCAGACAGGTAACAAACCAACAACCACAGGCGACGTTTGTGCTCTAGACTGGGCTGGAAGTGTACTAGATCTCTTTGAGATTATAGTTCACATGGGAGCTGTGCAACCTAGATCGGGGACATGAGAAAGCTAAACTCTGATTGCTACAGGAGTGATCCGCCCCCATCCAGCATTCTGCAGTTAGTTCATTTAAATTGGTAAAACCTGCATGTAATTTTGACTGGAAAAGTGAACCACTCACTCAGCCCTCAGGTCATCAGGATGAAACTAAAAACATTATCGCCAATATAGTCTCATAGGCAGGCCACAGCATATTAAAGACACATGGGGGGGGTCAGCTAGGGCAGCACGGCCTTCATAACTAAAGAAAATACGACTGTTCTCAGCTGTTTAGACATTTGGAAACATATCCTAGAAATTTCACAATTAGCAAGTCCATAGCTGCACTCACACTCTTGAACTTTTTACATGAGTATTATATGATTATTGACTTAAGTTACCCTTATCTATGACCTCACCACTTTGCATAATAGTGAGTTACATAACAGTACCTTAACATGATCCACGTTAGCCAGCAGCAGCTTTCAAATTGTATTTCAATGATCTCAAGAGGCATTTCTACCCAGATTGATGAAAATAAACAAAATGTTAATTTAAAAAAATCCCAGAGGACAAAAAAGACGCAGTTAACATCTGCCCTTTCCTCTGCTATCAACTTACGCTGGAACACACATTAAGTACCCATCTCGCTCAGTGCCAAACGTTTATGTTTGTGGGCATTCAGCAGTCTGTCACATTATATCAAAGTACTTGGAATATATGATTTCTGCAGTACATTACAGTTAACTTTACACACAGTAATAGCATTGCCAAAGACACCAAAGACCAGTGTTTGTAGCATACTAATGACATATTATACAAAATCTTTGCTCACTCTTAGTATTTAAAACTTTCTGACATTACTCATTTTCTGATCATTTTCTCCTGACACTCTGAGGCAACTACATTAGTGCATGACACGTTTGGATAGCCTACACACTTAGTAGAAATTAATGTGATGTGTGTGATGTGATTAATGTGAGGAAAGAATTACACGGATGACATTTGAACGGGCCAAATGCCATTCCTGCTGAAGTTAGAGAGAGTAAGCCGATTAGGGGTTTGCAGCAAGGTTGGGCAATGACGGCACTTAACACCACAAGGGTGCATAACATGGCAAAGAGAAAGATAATACCGCCTCCAGCCAATGGTACCATTAGAAGATACACCTGTGGTATTAATTTCAAAATCCTACGTCGCCTTCTTCTCAAGTTATTGCAAGATTTTCAGAAACTCTGAACTCGGACCTGGAGGTCGAGGTCACTGAGATTGAAACACGTCCCAGATTTTTTCTAGCTACAACTATGACATCTAATTCGCTTCATTCTGGAGTGACTGCATCTACAAATTTGGGTGTAAATAGCAGGGCTGGGCCATATCATACCGTTCACGGTAATACCAGTATGATGTTAGGCATTGATAAGAAAATGAAATCTTGTGATAGAATATGGGTAAAACGCGCATGCGCAGTGCCTTTGTTTTCATATGCACATGGCGGAAAAAGCATGGCGGCGACGGAGAATGAGAAGGGCGAAAGCGGATCGTTGAATGAAACGGATGAACCAGAACTGGTTTGTAAAAATGCTGCAGCTTCAGTGGTGTGGAACTGGTTTAGCTTTCGTCCGTCAGATACACAACAAAGCACATTTTTTGGTAGAGCATGCTAGCGGGCCGTCGTTATTACCGAACCGATTTTCTGTGCTACACGGCGCTCAAGAATCTGTCAAAAAAATGTTTTGGTACGACTTTGCTAAGCTACGAAGCCGCACCGCTTGATGGATTGTCGGAGCATTACGGCTGTCGTAGGCGGAGCCTCGCAGAGTGATACGTACTGTGCTTCAACATAATATTACCGTATTGTGTGTATAACCTCTTTTTAAGTGTTGTGGATATTACACATGGTCATGCTGAGGATATGTCGGCCAGTTTCCACTGGAAATGCCTTTTGGTTAAACTGTCAGTGAGGAATTTGCATTTGCACTGTTACATGTTTATATAGCTTTAATGCATAAAAACAGCTGCTTGTTTAAGTGAAAATACATTGATGGGGTTTTTTGCACTAATAAAGTTGAGGAGTTGTAAAGTATTTTGTCTCGCGTCAATTATATCATCAGTTATATCGTTATCGCGAATTTTCAAATATATATCGTGATAAATATATTTGGCCATATCGCCCTGCCCTTTCACAATTTAAGGCTTTTTCACAACATAAAATTCTAAATAAATAATTTGAGCCTAGGTAGTCCTGGCAACTTTAACATTGCTGAGGTTAAACCCTTTTTCAAGTAAGGTCTCACTTATTTTAACAAAATATCATCACATCATGACCAGTTCTCATCATAATCAAGAACTGGCGCCAAAATCTTTGTTTTACTCCATTTCTTCGCAGTGTTCTGATGCAGAGATAATGAAACTATTGCACTAACGCCACAGATTGCATGTAAAAGATTAACATAGTTTGTGGAGTGTTATTGTAAAGACTTGGCTTTACAGTTTTTTAACTACGGCCTTTTGGCCATAGCTCTTAGTTTTCTGAAACCAGACATGAATGAGGGGTGGATCTGACTGTGAAACTGAGTGCAAATTCCTACAGAAGCTACTTATCAGTCACAAGTAGGCCTTCCCAAAAGGCTGTGTAAGTCTTCCATCCATTAAAGTCATTATCTATAATTGGAATCATGAATCACAGATCTCAATGATATCTATTCCTAATTACAAAAAAGAAAAGAAAAAGTCAGTCCCAACCTATTTATCAGCGTGCTGGGATGTATAGCAACACCTTAAAGCATGTGCATATATCAAAGTTTTTGTTGCTAACTTCAAATTAAAGTGAGTGTAGCTTTCTCAAAAATATAAAAATTCTCAATTTGAATATTTGCCATGTTGCCTTTGGATCTCTGAAATTAAAAAACAGGGAATACTGATTTGCAAATCCACACACTGTGTTTTTACTGAAATTTTGTACAAGGTCCCATCTTCATTGGACACAGGGTTGTATATGCTAGACTACACATGAAAGGGCCCCAAAGTGCCACGGTGTCTAATGGAAATGGGACATTCTTATAATGCCAACATCTCAGTTCTGTTACATCACAGGCCGCTCTACTGGCAGGCCGCTAATTATTCAAGGATGCCTTTTCGCATGACAAAACAATGGGCCACATTGCTGTTTTGGTGAACCACTCCACAAATGGGGAATGTGGATAATATTTTAATGAAGTGATGCTAATAAGTACGTGGCATAAGAGCAGGCTGGTTATGCCACTGACAGCAGCTTCCCCGGACACAAGTAGACCAACTGAGCACATAATTGTCTAAAATGACTTGTTCAGTAAAATATTGGACCAGCTGCTGTCATTACTGGGAGGCCCCAAGCAAATGGTATTGTTCCAGTTTTCACTTTGGATCACCAGATTTTTAAACCAAAGAAGAACAAAAATAAAAAATTATTCCATGACAGCCATGACAAGTTTGTCTAATTAAACTAACTGTCTAATTAACTAGCTCATGTTGTGCAGCTGATTTATATACCATATTTACTGGACTCTATGCATATACCCTTACTGCTTTCATAGGAACTAAGGAGAGTTCAGGTGAGCGTTTACACAAAACCACAATCCATCTTACCAACAAACTCCTCCCAAGGTCAGACCATGCAATACTCTTGGGAAAAAAAGACCTACCACCTCAGACTCTACTGGGCTCAATAGCATGTCAAAGTTCAAGGCCTTAGAATTGGGGAAAAAAATAAAACAAGTAAAGCATGTTTGGAAGGTTTGAGACAGGAAAGAAATAATAGAAAACCAAAAAATACAAGCACACAAGTACCAAAACAATAAATAAGGTGTAGTAATAGCCCAGGCAAAGTCCAAACCTCAATCAATTTCAAATGCTGTGGCAGGACCTGTGCATAAAACGGATGCCCTCTACAATGATGTGACAGACTGATAAAGTCATACAAAAAATAATCATTAATAATAATAATAATAATTAATAATCAAATAATTCTCATTATGGTTGCTAAAGGAGATTCTATAAGCTATTGAATCATGGGGTGTACTTGTTTTTTCACGACTGCACAGAGTCCCGTGGAAACTCTTTCAATTACCACATGTAGTAATATTATTACAAATTTCAGCAAATATAAACTGATGACAAAAACTACTGTTTATCATATTAATATACCAAATATGTACATTATATTGTAGAAGCTATAAAATACTTTCATAGCTTATGTCTGATAATATTTTACTTTTGTTAAAAAAAAAAAAGTAAAAAAAAAAAAAAAAGTGTTTTGTTTTGGGGTTGTTGTTTTGGTTTTTTTTGGGGGGGGGGGGGGGGGGGTGGTTTTACCACCCAGGCTGACGACACCCCTGTGAAAACTGCAACACGAGCTGCTTCTGCTGAAGTTCTGTTAACACACACACTCTGCCTCTCATGCACAAACAGCCTGGGACTGGCTCATAAACAGGCAGGCAGGCCCCTCAAAAGGGGGCAGGAATCCTCACCAGCCCTGTTTACTGAAGAAGTGACACTGCTTTGCAGGCTAGTGCTTGGGTTGCAGCAGCCCACTCAGGACGCACTGAAATCACACTCCACTTGTGAACCAAATCTGAATCAATATCAACATAACTAAACTTTGCCATGCAGTAAACAGTATGAATAAAAAAAATATTTAACCAATAAAAATGCGTGGATTATGTCTTCACCTCCTCTCAAATAGACTGGACTTGATGTATCTGGGATACAAGTATGAAGACCAAAAAAAAATAAAAAATTCAGGTAAACAAAGTGACACAGCTGCATAAAAAACAAATTTAACCAAAAGAAAAAAAAAAAAAAAAAAAAGCTTTACTGAAATAGAAAACATAAAATTCACGAGGATGAGAAAAACCTAACAAGATTATGAGTCTCTCTAATTTAATTTAACCACTTTGACTCAAAGTTCAGCAAACATCTAGGAATTCCCCAGAGTTACACTAGTTTCCAAAGATAAGGACTTAAGGGAAACTGCAGCATTCACAGAATAAAGAAAACAAACTCCAAGGCTTAGAAACTCAGAGCTCCAGGTAGCAAGAACCCCAGAATAACAAGGACAGACTGCAATCAACTGAATCTTAACCTCTTTGTGACAGTCTACACAGACAGAAAAAAAAGCTCTTTGAAGTAATTCTCCACAACTGTGAAAAGGTGCCGATACTCCAGCCCAGGACTTATCGCATATCCCCCTCGTGTCCCTGCCTCTCCTACTGGGATTAAGTGGCTGCACGCTCAGCCAATGGTGAGTTTTTATAAGTAACTGGCACGGCAGTCTGATTAAATCCAGGCATTTCTGGGGTTGCCCTTGTTGGCCGCTTCAGCCCATTTTCATCACAGTTTGCATCAAGAGCCATTTATGAAAGACCTCTTTGAGCTCATGCATGTTTGATCAACTTTGTATTTACAGAGCCATCACTGGATATTCACTGTAGCCTACATGGATAAGTGGGGTGCTGTAAATTATTACAGCTGTGGTTCTCTAAAAGCTATGTGACTGGGTGGGCTTTTCCATGTTTGTGGTGTAAAACCTATTAACATATTTCCTCTAAAAAAGGGGGGGGGGGGGGGGGTAAAAGTGCTGCTGCTGTGGTAGCTGTTAAAACCTTTGGAACCCTGTGGCGAATCATGACCTTATCTTCACAGTGGTTTCAACTGGTTTGGAGAAATCATTCCCAGACTTTGGAATAAGATTGAGCCAATGTATCACTGATAATTAGTGTTTGGGCAGCACCCCTATGAGAAGCCCAATGCTGTAGGCTGTGCTGACAGAGTAAATTGGATTCAGTCAGGATGCAACAATATTTCCAAGTTTAAAAACATCAGAATTGCCAGAAGAGATCATTTTTGAATATCATCTCCAACATCACTGATAATCCCTGAACCAGTGTGCTCAGTCGCAAATATTGACAAAGCTATTAGAGCCCTTCGCTATGACAAACCCTGAAAAGCTTTCTGCTCTAAAATGTATTGATTTAGCTCTACTAGTACTAAAAGCATGTTTTTATCCCAGGTTTATCCAAAAAGCTTGATCTGACTCAGAGGTGTCCCTCTGTCATATGAGCAGTATATTCATAGTCACGAAGCGAAGCACCTGATTTAACAAAAGTAAACAAACCAGATGATCTTTAAAAATAAATTTAAAAAACCCTCAGAAGGCAGCACCAGCAGAAACTTAGTTTAAATATTCCAGCAGACAGCACCAAATTAAAACATCATCCAGGTTTTACACCATCTGCATCTCTGCTCATCAGTTCATCTCTACCAACTGCAGATCACTGACAAACTATGGCATGTTAATCCGTTCACAGACCGAGCAGATCCTTCATCAGATATGAGAGTTCATTATTCATTCTGAAAAGAGATAACTCTGCCCTCATTCTGAAACACCGACACATGCTTCCTTTTTTTTGTCTGACGGCAATAGAATAAATTCCAAACTTGTTTATGCTCTTCTGGAAAAAAAATCAACTTAATACAAGGGGAGCAGAGGACAAAGCCATCATTTACTGTGCCACTTCAGGCAGATAATTGCAAAGATAGTGAGAACCCTATGCACACAGGAACTAAAGCTGGAGACGCTGACAATTCAATATAGTGTGGGCTTTTGTTGTCTAGCTCTGAGGACTGTGCTGCTCAGCCATCATTCTTCATCAGTGGAACTAGACAACTGTTGACAAATGGAAACCACAAAGCTTTTCCTGACCGACAATGTGACAATCGCGTTTGAGGAGATCTGTGCCGAAGGTAACCCTTTATATAACGATACCAGCCATTGTTACAAAAATGGGGACAATATACTGCATCACACAAAAATGGCAAACAGAAGAATCAGGGATCAGAAGACTGAGCGGATGATGCACTTTAAAAATTTTAAAAAAGAGAAAATAAACAGTTCTCTTGTTTTCCTCAGTCACGTGTAGAAATCTCCCTCTTATACACTTTAACACCTCTGACTTCTCTCAGGTAATTTCATCAGTGCAACTTCAAAACCTCAACCAATCAACTCTTAAGCGCTCACAGGCACTAATCTGACATTTTAGTGACCCTTTGCCTTCTTCTGTGGTATGTCAGAGACCAGAGAAGCAGCTCCTGCCCATTTGCTTTCCTCTACACCAGACAAGCCTTTGGATCATGAAGTTTTCCTGTCAGAGGCAAAGCTTTGGACGTCACAGTCACCGAGTATGAGAAGTTTCACATAAGGTTAACATGTTCCCAATGTGGTTCTCATTTCAGCAGTTTGGACTGCATGCCATTCTCCAACTCTGAAGTGCAGTAACATCAAAAACATGCCCTTGCCATCAAAACAACTCTTTGAAAATCTTTAAGGATATAACTGCCTCAAAATTTGGAGTTAAAAAAAAAGGAGGAGGGAAGAAGGAATAAGGACGGATTTTTTTGCCACTTTTTCATGAATGGAAAAGGTGCATGAGAGGAGCTCAAACTGAAGTGAGAGGGGAGGTTTAAAAGTCTGGCTACCGATTACGTGACAGGGGTTATTTTTGCTATATAGCCACGTGGAAAATTGTGATATAATAAAAGTAAAAACAAGTAAATAAATTAAGAAATAATACATTAAACGACTGAGAACCTCGTTACACAAAATGCCAAACCACGAACTGACCCCAGGGTAATTCCGATAACCTGTTTATGTTAAATAGTTGTCTCCTGCTCAGCTTTCACAATGAGATGCGGCGCGCTGTGAGGGTCATGCTAATGTCCCGTCCTGTTAGCAAGCACGGCGTAGGCGAACTTTAAGAGTAAAAGCTGTAAATTTAAGGGGGCAATGCTAATTGCAAAACTTCTCCCCAGCGTAAAGTAAAAGCTTGCTTGTTCTTCGAAGCGGAGTACCCTTCTGATATACTCTGCTGAAATGTTATGCAACCAAAGGCATTTAAAGGTTTACATTACCATATTTTGAAACTTAGTTCACACTACGTACTGCTTCTTGCTATCGCCTACACACAGAGACGTCTGTAAGAACTTCGTTACGTTGGTAAAATAAAGGCTGATGGTAACAGGCGGACTGCATTTAAATTGAAAACGTAGCTAACGCAATTGCTCGTCGGACGTGTGCCGAAATGAACGGTGGCGCCTGTTTTATCGTATAGTAGCTGGGTTCAACTCTCTCGGAGTCAATGAGTTTACCAATAAGCGAACAACTGTAGAATATCACGTTTTCCGAACGGAGTTCGCGGCTCGGTTCTCTACACAAGTGAGCACGACACTCAAAACAGAGCTAAGAACGTGTGATTTATTTTTGCAGCAAAGAAATGTCAACTTACTTTCTGTGCAACGCATCCCATCACGAAGAGTAGATATGCTGTCATACAAACATGCACCCCGAGCGACGTAACGTAGCTCATTTTTGCCTAATTGTTTCTTTTTAACGCCACGCACATTGAACTGTGTATCCCGCTCCTCTGCTTCCCTCTCATTCACCTGAAGTGTCGGGAGCGCGCTCCCATCGTTCATGGGCAAACACGGACGAACGCTGGACCGGACCTCTTCCTAATAAAAGTCTCCGGTTCTTGACTTTATCCTTCCCAGTAATTTTAATTATTAGTTCGTACATTTGAGCCATCACTTTTGTTTGGTTTTATTGTGGTTTCTTTCAAGTACCAGTGCTAGAAATGGATTTTTACAGTATTATGAAATGTTTCTTTCAGCTGAACTATTTTTTTAAAATGTTCCTTCTTTTTTGTCCGAGTACTTGTAAATCAAATCATGTGTATTTTATAGATTTTATTTTTTTACATAAGCCAAACCAAATGAAATTATGCAAAGTATTTTAAATATCACTTGTAGAATCAGAAGAAGAAGAAGAAATATAAGCCGTGTTCACAGAATTACCACAGTTGTGTTGAATCCAGGCTTCTGCTTTGAGGATTAAATTTTATTTCAGTATATTTATATCAGAAGAAAATTAATTTTGGCTTGCAGATTCGGGAGTTCAGTCTCACAAACTACACTGTTAAATCCGAAATATCCTTCACTTAAACAACATCCTTTAGTGTAACATTGAAGCTATCACTCAGAATGGTTTCATTTGATTGTGATGGTTTATATTTGGACTGTAGGAAAAACTTTACCGGTGTCATTGTTGTTACCGCCATTAGATGGAGCCAAAGGCAACTGAAAACCGAAAAGAAGTAGAGGAGAGTAAACAAGGCCGTGTGATTACAACTTCCCCTTAATTCATTCAGAATTATTCCCTCTTATCCTGGATGTCTATGTAATCACTCCATGTCACCCAGACATTCTCAGATTAGCCTTAGGTTTGGAAAATAGTTATCAGAGGCATGTAAACAGAGAGGATAATGTTTTAGTGTTTTTTATTTATTTTTCTTGCCTTTAAAAAAATAATACATTTCCCAACAGTAAAACTATATTTTCTTTTTTTCCACAGTGATCACAATAAATATGGAAAGACTTATAATATAGTCATATTAAATAAAAAATATGACAAAAAATGTGAGCACCAGTCCTTGTGACTCTGGGAAAGGTGCATACGTTTAAATGAAGATTTATTGCATTTGTTATAACCACAGCTGTAGCTGCTAAGTGTGACTGGTAAAAACTGCAGAAATTTTCAATACAGCATTTCTAAACATGCTAGTTTTCTTTAGAAAGCATAAATTATTTCTATTTGCACGCAATAACCTTTTTTTTAATTATCTGTGAACTGTGAACTGAAACCACTGCTGTGCAATGACGTCCTTTACCTCTGTAATGCTCAAATCCTGTAAAATCAAATTAAAACTGAGGGTTATCTTCCAATTTACACAGTGTATGAAAACATCAGCAAGGATTTGGCCTGTTACTTTGGAAAGTATTATACCAAAAAAACCCAAAAGAAATAGCTTTTCTTGAGCAAAAGAATTGTTAATGCTCACAAAGCGGGGGATGGATATACAAAGTTATCACAGCATTTCCAAGTGTCAAGAAGGGGAGAGAGAAGCATCAACAAGAATTTCAAAGAGAGAACAAGTCTGGCGGTAGGATGTGAAAAATTTCAAAGACTCTGGAAAGAAGGAAAGACAGATGTGACTAAAGACCCAGAAAATTTTACCATGACTCTAGTGAATGACTTAGTTAAGTAGGCTCAAAGAAGACAATCTATAGGACCTTACAAAGGAAGGTTACAGACCAAGAAATACTCTTCTTCAGAAGTACTTCTGCAGAAGTAGACACCTTCAAGCCATATAGAGGTATGCTGAGGACACCATGGAGAAAGGTTAAGTGTACTGGAAGTGCATCCTTTGGTCAGATAAGGGGAAACTAGAGCTCTTTGGCCAAAGAGACGCTAAATATGTTTGGAGAAAGTAGGAAGAGGCATTCAACCCAAAGAACACTGTTCTCATAGTGAAACACGGGGGTGGGAGTATTATACTGAGGGGCTGCTTCAGGAACTGGCAACTTTTCATGTGACCTGTGACCGCCACAAGAAAAGAATGGACTTCTCATCTGACTACAGGTTTTCCCAACCTTATAAGCATTACATTTGCATAATGACTGAATCTAGCAACGCTGACTAACAATGGGCCAGGGGGTTCGTTTTAAGATCATTAATATGCAAATTGTGGTGTCAGCTTGCAGTTAGCTGAGGGTGAAGAATTCACTTGGATGAGCGAGGGAACATTTCAGCCACTGAAAACACAACATCCAAATGAACAGAATCGATTTTACATGGATGATTGAGCATGCATCAAGATAGCACAGTACCATGTTTTACATTTGCAAAGTTGCATCTGAACAAATCACAAGACTTCTGGAACAATTACGTTTGGACAGACAAGACCAAAGTGAAGATGTTTGGTCATAATGCTGCGTGTGGAGAAAACCAAACAAAAACTTCATACCAACTCTGAGCACAGTGGTGGAGGGGTGATGATTTGGGTTGTTTTGTCACTCACAGGATGTGGCCACTTCATATTCAATGAGTAAACCATAAAGTCCTCTATATACCAAAGTATTCAGGGGTCTAATGTGAGGACATCTGTCTGACAGGTAAAGTCTGGCCCAAACAGGACAATGATGCAAACACAGGTTTTAGATGACTGGTTTGTGACTGCAGCTAATCATCACCAAATGTATTCTAATTCTTGTTTAATTCAATATTCTTGATTTCCTTGATGACTGCAGAAATATAACGCCAAACTTATCACCTGACTCTTCAGCTCACCACACTCTTACAGTTTTGTTTCACTGTTGAGCTGACAGACAAGTCATCTTACTGCGTTGGTTCTTTTGTTTGTTTTCGGACAAAAAGCTCTTTTGAGACACATCCCCAGTGTGGGCAGGAGAATTTGCGACCATTAATCCAAAGAAGAAAAACTTGCATGCATCACAGAACCTGTGTGTACGTAGCAAAGACCAAAAGACATATTGGAAGTATTTTACCACAGCTAACGTTCCCAAATTCAAATCAGGAAAACAAATACTTGATGTCTGATGTCATATCACGATGTTCCATATATGCTGTTTTCTATGAAAAGACTAAAATAAAATGTGCACTGTTCTACTCAGTTATCATTTGAAAATTGTATCGACTGACCCCTTCTCAGTACATCTCCTGATTGTTGAAAAAATTGACAGTGGATAAAGACTATTGATATTTAACTCAATATTAGACCAGTAAAGTCACAAAAACAGTTTAAAATAAACAAATTACTATAGAAAGTATTGACACTCTTACACCTTGTGAAGAGGATTACATTTTAAATGGATTAAATAATTTTTCCCACTCATTTACCATAAAAAATATAACAGTGAAGTGAAAAAAATTTGCAAATAATTACATTAAAAGAAAAGTTTTTCTGAGTAAATTTAACTTGGAAAAAACTGCTAAAAAATTCACAAACAGTCATTCTAGTAGTCAAAGGAGCTTGCAGAGAAAAGCGTCTGGACTTCTTTAAGTTGCTTGAAGACGTTTCACCTCTCATCCGAGAAGCTTCTTCAGTTCTAAGGTCAAATGGTGGAGAGTCCCAGATATAAACCTAGTGGGAGTGACCCCCCACAGAGGGACAAAGGGACCCCCTGATGATCCTCTAATCGCCTGAGCCAAGGTGTGAAACTGGGTGTGGGTCCCAATCAGCCAGAGCTTCAGCCAGAGTCTTGTCCTGTGGAGGTGGTCAGCAAAGTCAGCAAAGAGGCACAGAAAAGAAGACCAGACACCAGCGAGGGAGGATAAGAAGGACAGATGCAACAACATTGTCATCCCCTATGTAGCCGGTGTATCAGAGAAACTCAGGAGAGTTTTCTCCAAGCATGACATCCCAGTGTATTTCAGACCCAGCAACACGCTCAGACAGAAACTGGTTCACCCGAAAGACAAAACGCCAAAACACAGACTTAACAATGTGGTGTATGCTGTACAGTGCAGCGAGGAATGCTCAGACCTCTACATTGGAGAGACCAAACAGCCACTTCACAAGCGCATGGCACAACACAGAAGAGCCACCTCCACAGGACAAGACTCAGCAGTCCATCTGCATCTTAAGGACAAAGGACACTCTTTCGAGGATGCCAATGTTCACATTTTGGACAGAGAGGACAGATGGTTTGAAAGAGGAGTGAAAGAAGCATCTATGTCCACTGTGAGCGACCATCTTTGAACAGAGGCGGGGTTTACGACACCAACTCTCTGCCATCTATAATCAAGTTTTGAGATCCCTCCCAGACGCCTTAACGCCCACTCACATCCTGGGCCATCTGACCTCAGGAATTCGCATGATAAGGTGGGGCCAGGTTTCACAATGAACACACCCGAAACTCTGGCTGATTGGGGCCCACACCCAGTTTCACACCTTGGCTCAGGCGACTAGAGGATCATCAAGGGGTCCTTTTGTCCCTCTGTGGGGGGAAACTCCCACTAGGTTTATATCTGGGACTCTCCACCATTTGACCTTAGAACTGAAGAAGCTTCTCGGATGAGAGGTGAAACGTCTTCAAGCAACTTAAAGAAGTCCAGACGCTTTTCTCTGCAAGCTCCTTTGACTACGATGACCTGGATGACTGAGAACCTTCACAGAGTCATTCTAGTACAACCACTTATATTTTGGTACATGTCAAATGTTGATCAATTTTATGTCACACATTCATACAGAGTAAAACATTTCTGAATATGAAAAGAACTAAACACATGTAATCTGATAAATATTTTTGTTCTTTGAGCTTGAAACATTTTTGTATTGTCTGGATACATCCTTTTCTGCACTGCCATTTTCCCTGAACATAGAGGCAAAGAGAAGGTCACATCGTCATGGGTGGGAGGAACGTCCGATACCCACCTGCATGGAAGCAGGACATGGTGACAGCTTTCTCTGTGCAAGGAAGCTCAGGAGGCTCCTCCTGGTGGCAGAAGAGCGTGGTGCTTGAAGCTGGTCAGCCATAACTTGACTGTGCAGCATTCTTTATGTTTGAGGAGCTGAGGCCTGAGGTTGCAGGTAGAGACTGCCCCGGCTCAAAACTCATCCTCATCCATGGAGCTGTACGGAGACTCCTCTCTGGCCCAGTCAATAATCCTGATGACTTGAGGGCACGGGAATATGAAGTATACCCTGTTCAAGAGCCATTTACATAAAATCAATTACTGTCCAAACACAAAATACAATAAATAAATAAATAATCATTCAATTAAATACTACATAGTAAAAATTGCATGTTATAGTGTAATTGTCTTAACATATAAGGTCAGCGAAATCACTTTATGTTGCATTCCATTATCACTTTATATTGCATTCCATTGGCATTGACAGCATTAGGACTAACTATTAAAATATAATAATAATAAGAACACATGGCAACGTCGTGGACTGTTTGGGCTGCTTTAGGTTTACAGCTGGGCTTTCTCCAGGAGTTTTAGTAAAGTATGGCTTAAGAAATTGTCTGCATAAAACACATTCCTTTAATAGAGAATCTATATGACACTTGTGTAGACCTAGCACACTATAAATAAAAGCCACCTTGCAGACAATAAAAAAAGCTGACTTTAAGCTCAACCATTACGTCCCTCCAGTGTGTTCACCTCTGTACCCGTCCAAAGTGCACGATCTTTGGTATTTACTCATTTGGACCAATTCTCATCTTTGTTCAGCAATTTTCTTTTTTTCCAACAGTGTCTTTCTTTATTTTGAACACATCACTGTACACATCTACTAAGTGTAAAAAAAAAACCAAGTAGCTAAACCTACATAAACTACAAGCTACACATACTGCCTTTATACACATGACTTGTTCAGCAATTTTCATGTAA
Source organism: Aulonocara sp. 'chitande type north' Nkhata Bay (assembly GCF_057382095.1). Lineage (NCBI taxonomy): Eukaryota > Metazoa > Chordata > Actinopteri > Cichliformes > Cichlidae > Aulonocara > Aulonocara sp. 'chitande type north' Nkhata Bay. Next base: position 3,805,623 of record NC_141355.1, on the reverse strand, counting down.
AATTTAATAAGTTTTGACAAATACTCTCAACAAAGAACAATAATGTTTTCAAACCAGTGCTTTAATTATTATTATTATTATTTTTTGCATTCTACAGCTCTTCTTGAAAGTCTATTAACTTCCATTCATGTTAATAATAATTTTACATGGAAAATCATCAAATAACTGTTTTCATCACATTTGTGGAGGTGTTTCATTAAGTCTTTTTGTGAAAGACATTTTGTGAACAGTTCACCTCCAAATTCAATTCAGATTTTGTTGCAGTAAAAGTTTTTAATTCCTTTTAAAAATGCCAATTCATGTGTGTTTTCCACACAGATCCGTCTTCCAACAGTCTGTAATCACACTGCTTCAACCATGTTGAGCTCTGCGTTTCATTTATGAAGTGTAGCTTTCCATTATGTCTTTTAATCCGGGTTTTTACTGCACTAACAGTGTGTTTGGGCTCACTGTCATGTCAAAAAATAAATAAATTCCATCAATTTTGACAAAGTCCCCAACACCACTGGCTGAAATGCAGTCCTAAAGCATGACAGAGATTTCCCCTATTTTTTTTATTTATTTATTTTATTTATTTATTTATTTTTACAAATGGATGTTTTGTTCCTTAAGATTGGCTTAAGCCATCCTTCCTCTGAGACCACTTCTGAAGAGGCTTCAGTGAACAGTAGAGGAATCGACTGAAGGGCCTGCGGCACAGATGCATTTCTCACATCCAGTGTCATATTTTTTGCTTGATGTTTTCCTTCTTTTGCCCTCTACTTTTTAAAGGACAGACTGCACACCATGTCAAGATGTGCTAAGTTTTTAACTAATAGTTCTCTGGGAATCTACTTGCTGGTGCAAAATTACTATTTTATCCTTGTCAAACTGTGTTATCTTTGACATTTTTTGATGACTCAGTTAAATAAAATAGACCAAAAAAAATAACACCAATACCTGAATAAAGTTAAAAATATATAGCCCTTGAAGCCTTTTTCTACTTGCACAAAACAGTACAGGCATACATATTTATATTCTTAATATAGCAAATGTAGCTGAGACTCATGAGGAGGACAGTTCTCTCCTGTTTGTCAGAATTAAAAATCAACCAACCAACCAACCAACCAACCAACCAACCAACCAAAAAAGAGACATTTATAGGTACAGCATCTTAGACATTTATGAAGCTCTTGCAGCCTATTAGACACACACACACGCACACAAAATTGTGAACATCCACATCACTAAGACAGCTTCCTCCACCACATGCACAAAGCCATAGAGAGAACTATGCCTGAAGACTACTCAAAGAAATGACAAGAAAGCTTGTCTAAGAAAGTTCAGGCTGTGTTGAAAAATAAATGTCGTGATTTCTAATACTGACTTTCAAGTTTGTTTTAAATTTTTAAAACAGAGTTTTTAAAAACAGGAGGAATAACTTGAGACTCTTGAACAGTGCTGTACCAGTGAAAGGGCTTTACCTTTAAATAAAAACGTAGCTCAAATCCTAGATGTGGAATCTAATCTAATCTAATTACGTTAAGTAGTGGCGTGATTTAATCGTGTGTATATTAATGCATGTCCGTGCACCGTCTTGGTAAGTGGCACCAGCTGCTTGTGACGGTACTTTTGGTGGTTGCCACAGCTGCAGGTTGACAGCACAGCTGGAAAGCAGGGCGCAGTATTTGACCACAAGAGTGAAGCATTGTACCACATCCGAGAGAGTCACCGGAGCGGCTGTCCGTTCCTTATTATGGGTCGTGTAATACATGTATTATTGCTATATACATCTTCAGATATTGCGCGGCTTTAAAATATATGTTTTTCTATTTAAATTTAAACATTTGAGAGTACACATAGACAATCAGTCAGTGACCCGACAAGCTTAGTTAGTTGTTTCAAATAATGTATTGTTTGAGCCCAGTGTTTCTAGTCGGACAGAAAAGGGACCGAAACTAAACAGCCACGTAGTAAAAGGCGAAGCTCGCAAGAAGGTGAGTATTTGTTGTATTTTGTAGCATTTATCTGTGATATATTTTATAATTTATACTAGGGTTTGTAACAAAGGTGAAGCCAGGTGTTTCGGCGAATGACTTTCAGAAAATGGTCCTATGAAGGCGTGAAGGCGATTCCAGGTTGTAGCAATTCTTAGCTTGACAGGTCCCGTGGCTAATTAGCACTCACGTTAGCTTCACTAGCTAGTGCTACCCACCTAAAGTTTAGTGCGTCTTTCTTGTCATTGCCAGTTTTATATGAAGTGAAATTATTCAGCCTAGTCGCTGGAAATATAGGGGCTTTACAGTAATGTTTGCCATCAACTGTCTTGCTTTTTTCCCCGAGATGCCGACTCCGAGTCTGAGTAGATGCTAGCACCCTAGCTACTAGCAGCAGTTGTAGCCGCTGTGCGTCCAGCGGCTGCACCAGTCTTTGCAGCACACCCTATGAGTCAATGGTTACCATTTATAGTAGGATACGATAATAATATAACATGTCACGCGGAAAGGCTTAGCAGAGTACTGCTGTCACTGTTTTTTAATCTTCGGAAAGGCTTACATGTAAATATCAACTGTGCTTAATAAGGCGTATCTCTGATAGGGTAGGTTGTACACATGCCCTCACAGATTTACTTCAGTGGTGCGTGGCTGACAAATAGGCGATAAGCCGGGGAAACCTTTGTTGCATTTGTTTTTAAAGTACACATAAATTATTGCAGAGTTAAGTTATATTTAACCTGAAAAATCCACTTACCAAAGTAGTTTGTTAGTATTTAATTATAGCTTATAAAAGCAGACTGTTGTTACGTAACCTTATTAGTGGGTAAAACAGATCCCTGGTGAGTCGCTACGGCTTCTTCTGTGTCGCATGTTGATCTTTCTCATGTGTCGTTAAAAGTTGTTATATATTTTCTCTCTTCTTGTATGTGCTTGGAGGTGCTCCTGTAGACTGACATGCTCTCAGCTAATCTGCCTCCTAAGAAGATGGCGTAGTGAGATGCCCTTTCAAGAAGTGCACCAGCAGTGCTGTGACTGTTACTTCTCTTAATGGAAGTGGATACTGAGCAGTCAGTGGCAGCCCAGATGGAGGCCAATACTTATCAAGAGGACCATGTTATAAAATCCAAAGAGGCTCAAGCCCATGCTGTGGAGCGTGAAACGACATTTAAAAAAGGGCTGGAAAACCCAAAGGATGCAAAGGGGGATATTCATAACGGTGAGTAAGCATGCTTTTCTGGAAAGGATCACTCATTCCTAGATTGTGAGGTCTCCAGTTCAAGTTCTGAAGTGTAATGGTGTCTCTTTTATCTAACACTATTTTGCCATGCATGACCTGTTTTGGTGGTTATGACGAGCCTCTCTAGGCCATCTGCAGCTCCATGTTGCACAGGCCTTTGAACAAGCATATTATATAGCTGAGCTAAATTCAAAATTTTCATCATCTGTTTACAGTGTTTCAGTTTGGGGGTTTTTGACAGAAAAAATGTGTACAGAATGTATCTAATTGTAACGTATGTAAGTGTACGAGTTTGAGGATACACATGAGACAAACTGGAAAAAGTAGCAGGAAGATTTTCTCACACAGTGCGTTACCCAGAAATACAAAAGCTTTACTGAAAAGTGTACAGAAATATTTTTTGTAATTATATTTGGAAAAAGCATTTGAATATCTCATTTATTTTCTGTACATTTAAATATCCATAATTACATTAGCAACAAACAACATCATTAAAAAAAAATTCTAACAAGATATTACGATTTTACCGCAAATAAACTCCTCTCAGCGGGACATTTCTGGGATGATTTCTTCGGTTTTGAATGACAGCTGCTTGGCAGACGTTCCCGCATTCTATTGCTGAAAATGAATCCCGTTTTCTCCATAACTACTTCAACCAGTGACAAGAGGACATAGAAAATGTCTGTCATGTAAAATGAACAAACCACTTCCACCGCTGACAGAAAATGGCACGTTTTGTCTGTAGTCTGTGGGTAACAAAGAAAATAATTTCCAGTCCCTTTAAATGTGTTTGTGTTGCAAGCTGAATCCCAGTTTTGCTCCTATAAGAGTAGATGCAGCTAGGAGGGATGCTTCAGTAACAATAGTGTTACATGAGTGTTTGTCGTTGCCTTGTGCACATAAGCTATTGTTGCTTGACAAAGTTGTCTAGCCAGTTTGCCAAAAGAATCACATCCACTCAAACTAGTTCACAAGAATTTCTCATGACTAATTGTTGGATTCCTGAGGGCTTTCCCCCCTTCCTCTTTCAGGTCCTGTCAATTCAGATGTGATGCCAAATGGAAATGGACTGGCAGAGGGCTTTGATACTGCAGGGGACACCCTGCCTCTGACAGCTCCTCCCCAGAGCACCAGCTCCCCTGTCAACTCGCAGAACCGCGAGCCCTCCCCAGGTGTGGCTGCTTATCCACCCATGATGCTAGAGAAGTCTGAGGGGGCTAGTGCTGAGGTCACGGTTCACAAGAGTGATGCATTGCAGTCACTCAGACTCAGTATGCCTATGCAGGAGACTGAACTGTGTAAGCATAAATTTATGTGCAGTGAATGCCCCCTCTATAACCCTTTCTATTCTAACCTCCCGTTTTGATGTGGAGTGTTTTGGTCGTTGGCTCATGTACAAGTGTTTGCTTTAACTCCCCTGTCTGTGTGTTATCTGGACTGAAGGATTCAGTGAGGATTTCATTTAGCTGTTTGACTTTACCTCCTCCCAGAAACTCCCATAGCAGTCTTTTGTTTAACTAAAATTTTGTGTGGGTGCTTTTTTTTTTCTTTTTCTTTTTCAAGACACTATTTGAATTCACGGCTTTGTTTTGCTACTAATCGCTCTGATACATTATCTTTTACATGGTATTTTTAAAAATTGGCACCATTGCCTGATTCACAGTTATGAAAGCTTATATTTTTAAGCATGGCAATAACTGATTTTGTTTGCCTGCACATTATAACTCCTACAGAGAATCAAAATAACTCCACAGGAAAAACCCACATGAAGTATCTCTTAATTGTTGGTGAATACACAGCTCTAATTCAGTGTACATCTATTGCAGTGTTATAGCTGCGTACCTCTATACCAGGGGTCGGCAACCTGCGGCTCCTTAGTGCTTATACTGCGGCTCCGCGTGGTTTGGGAAAATAAATTAGGAGTATTTAGTTGAAGTGTAATTTATTTATGTTAGTTCTTTTTAACTTGTAGTTCTAAATTGGAAGATTGTTGTGATATTGAAATATAAAAATACAATTATATTTTATTATTTTTTCATCGCTCAAAATAAGCGTCACACTGGCGGAAGCCGGTGTACCCGCCGAAACGCCTGCATTTGCCGAGACTTTCAACCCCAGGTAGGCCAATTATGGATCTTCGGATCCACATTATGTCGGCAGCTCCACTGTGAACTATGTTACAAACAAACACCGCTCACGCCTCACAGACGACAGCTTACAGTCCTGCGTGAAGATGAATGTGACTTCTTAACAGCCCCGATTTGCAGGCGCTGTGCGCAGAGGTTCAGGAGCAGAAGTCCCGTTGTAAACATACCACGGCAGACCCGACGATGTTTGCATGAACACGCTTTTCAGCATCTCTTTATTGACCACTTTTCACACACGGTTGCTGTACGCACACAGCCGGCTGTAGCTTTTCAGCTCACAGCCCGACACACACCAACACAACAGCATAGATGGCACAGACGTTAAGGCGGCGAGGCGTGATTGCGGGTGCTGCTCAGGTGCGTCCGCCTCCCCTACAGACCACGCCTTGCCACACACATTAACCAGGTAAAATACATATTCAATTTTGCAAACATCTATTTTTAAATTTTTTTTAGCAGCATAGTTCTTTTATTTTTTAAAAGTCAGATCAAGGCTCCAAAAGCCCAAAGGCGATATAAGGGGGGCGGCTCACAACAGTTTTTGTTTGCTGGATCATTTTAGTTCAGCTTTCCTTTTGTTATATTTCTTTAAGAGTTCAAAATGTGTTAATAACGTCAATAAAATGTAATTTTCTCTGTAGCACTTCATGGATTTCAAAAGCAACACACCTTAGTTGTTCGCATAAAGGTAAAAAACAATATATACAGTGTTATCTTCATTTTAGATGTCAAAAAATATTTGCGGCTCCCGGTGTTTTCGTTTGCGTGGAAACCGGCTCCAAATGGCTCTTTGGGTGTGAAAGGTTGCTGACCCCTGCTCTATCCTATAGGACGCCTTTAATTTTATGGGTGTAACACGCAACAGTTATGTAACACCTGCTCTAAAAATGCCATTAATCCTTAAGTCAAGTGGCAAACCTTGACTTACTGCCCATGGCCAAGTATTAAAATAACTAAAATTTGAATAATTTGTTTACCATTGTCATTTGAGAACCAGGCTTCAAGCAGCTTCACTCACCACCATGCCAAATTCCAGCGTTTGCATTCGTGACATAACAGCCTGTTTAAATAATCTGCTTTGCTGTAGTTGGATAGTATATGTTAAGCGGTAGCATTTTTCTCTTTGTTTTAACATTCCTTGCCCTTCATCCTTTCAGCCAACCAGAAACCATCACTGGAGATGGAGAATGAGGAGAAGATTCGCCTAGAGGCTCGCCGGCGCCTGGAGGAGCAACTAAAACAGTACAGAGTGCAGAGACAGAAGGAGAGGGTGGGTGAATGCAAAGGGAAAATGATGTTTTTCTGGCAAAAATTATACACAGAAACATTGGCACCATGGTGAAGGAGCAAAGTTATATCACAATATTTACATGATAATGTCAGAGAAGCAGTCCTTGAACGTAATCTTAGGAGAGGTAGAGTGATGCACCAGCACAGTGTCACTTGTTTCTGCTGATTTACTTTTTCCTGCCTTTTCCTGTGAAATTAGTTTAACTTTTTGGCTATGTTTGTGACTGAGATTAGTAATTGTACAGTAATTACTGGACTTATTCTAAGTTCTTTTACTTGATGTGAATATAAATATTTACACATTTATTCGGTTATTTTTGCTGGACACTCATTTTACCAATTAAAGAATAGATGTCATTTTTTTCTTTTTGTTTCAAATACAACCTCTGATTCTCTCCTGTTTTTTAGTCTCATCGTACCACCACCAAGAGCAGACCATTCAGTACCCTGGATCCAGAACTTATGCTACATCCTGAGGCATTACCCCGGGCTAGTACTGTTGCCATGACCAAGGAGTATTCCTTCCTCAGGACCAGTGTCCCACGTGGTCCTAAACTTGGTAGCCTTGGAATTCCTCCTCCCAAAGAAAAGAAGTCCAGGTCACCTCGCCCTAACAAGATCCACTCCTTGGCTGATTACAAGTCTCCTGAGAATGGTGGTGGTGGTGGTGGTGGTGGTGGTGGAGGAGGAGGCATAAAGGCAGCAGACATAAGCTCTGTCAACTCCACTATTAGCTCTGTGTCCACACTGTCTGAGATCAGTGTGACGTCAGAGTGCGGTACTTCTGAGACAGAGGCACAGTCCGGTGCTCCCCTCCACGTCCGGGACAGTGTGTCAGAAATTGATGGCAGTGAATCAGGGGTAAGGCCCGGGAATGATGGCAACGACAGTGACAGCTCTTCCTACAGCAGCGTGTCTACCAGGGGAACCTACGGTGTGCTCTCTGCAGCAGTGGAGAGGCAGCAGGGGCCATACACAGTAGATGGACGCGAGATCGCCCCTGAGGCCATGGGTCAGTTCCCTTCCCTTCAGGAGGTTCTGCAAGCAGCCACTGAAGAGCAACACTTCCTGGAGCTGGAGCAGGAAAGAGAAGGGACAGCAGAGCCTCGTAGCCGCAGGGACAGCTTCTCCAGCAGGTGACGATTTCTTACAAGAAAGGCAAATCAATAAATGTTTGAATTTATTATTTGAGTAGTGAGGTTGGTAAAATATTAGTGCAGTTGTGGTTACTGTGTATTTTCACAGACTGAGTATATGAGGGAACCTGAAAATTTTCATTTTGGAAAAAGATTGATATGTATAATCTTTTGTTGAACCTCTCAACTCATTTGTTTGATCGTATTCACTGAGGTTGTTTAAATTTGTTTTAGTGTTTCTTTGGAGAGTTCTGTGATGGGTCATGATGAAGTGCTCCAAGTGTTGAAAGAGAAAATGAGGCTTGAGGGCCAGCTGGAATCCTTGTCATCTGAGGCCAATCAGGTAATGCAAACCATCAGTAATATTTTATTTATTTTTTATTTTTTTGGTCTTCAGTTCCTAATATAACCTTGTGGGCGACCAATATTATACAAGTACACACTGAAAATAATCGGGCTACATGCTATAACCACCTGCCCTGTTTTCTAGGCTCTCAAGGAGAAGACAGAGCTTCAGGCCCAGCTTGCAACAGTGAATGCACAGCTGCAGGCTAAAATGGAGGAGGCTCAAGTCAGCAAGGAGAAGCAGAGTGCCCTCACTACAGAGGTTGGCACACTACGGCAAAGCTGTAGCCAGCTAGAGAAGGCTATGGTAGAGCTCCAGAGCAGTCTAGAGAACAAGAATGCCAGTCTGGCTTCTCTAAGCAATGATCTAAAGGTTGCTGAAGACCAGTACAACAGGCTGATGGGGAAGGTGGAGGAGATGCAAAACGCTGTAACCTCAAGGGACAATACAGGTGAGTGATGGAGACTCAAATGGCTGAGTGTATATACTCACCTCCACCTCATATTTTTCAATTTTATGTTTTGATCCTGCGCTTTTGCAGTTCAGGAGTTGCGTCAGCAGATGGGTGGTCTTCAGAGTCAGCTTCAACAGGTGCAGCTGGAGCGCAGTACCCTACAGAGCCGACTGAAGACCTCCCAGGCCGAGATCGATTCACTTCAGCAGGTCAGACAGTGGTACCAGCAGCAGCTAGCTCTGGCCCAGGAGGCAAGAGTGCGTCTGCAAAGTGAAATGGCCAACATGCAGGTAAGTTTAATGCCCGTGCAGTTGGCTTTAATGTCACGGCTTGGCATTAGTTGTCATGCAGGAGACATAACTATTGACATGTCTGGTTCTGTTTGTTTTTTTTTATAGGCTGGACAGATGACTCAGATTGGTGTTCTGGAGCATCTGAAGCTGGAAAATGTGACACTGTCACATCAACTCACTGAGACCCAGCACCGCTCCATCAAAGAAAAAGAACGCATCGCTGTACAGCTACAGAGCATTGAGGTATTTTCCAGCTTCAGGTTTAAATCTAAAGTCAAAACAAACTACACGTTAACTTTGTTATTTAGCCAAGGGAATTAAATAAAACCAATCAAAATATTTAAAAAAAAAAATCACAGGAATTGCAGTAAAATGTACTTTTAACCGTTTGTGTATCTCGACTATATTTGAACATTGTTTAAAGTGCTTTTACTCTCTGTAATGTAGGCCGACATGCTGACCCAAGAAGCTGCTTACAAGCAGATCCAGGATGCAAAGAGCATGGTGGAAGATGACCTGCAGCACAAGCTGGACGAGTATGAAGAAGAGCGAGAACGGTTAATAAAGCTTGCCAACACAGCCAGCACCCTGGAAAGAGAACTAGAGCAGGTAGTCATGCCAAATGTAACCGTGACTTATTTGTCACCCTGCATGTGCAATAAAATTCTTAGACGTAATTCTTCATTTGTAAACTCTGCTCTTAATGTTCTGTCTTAGGTAAAGCTGACCCTTTCCCAGAAGGATGCACAGCTGCAGACACTTCAGAAGGAACATCTGGAGCTGATGCGCCAGCTGACAACCACTCAGGAGAACTTGCACACCAAAGAGCAGTCCATCAACCAGCTAGAGGCCCGATACCAGGAGCTGGAGGCCCAGCTGGCTGAGCTGCAGACAGAAAGCACTGCCAAGGATGACAACATCCAGTACCTCCAGAACGAGAAGATTGTCCTTGAGGTAGCACTGCAGGCAGCCCGAGCAGACAAGAGCCAACTTGATGAGAGTGCTGAGAGGCTTGGCGAGGATGTTCTGGTGGCCTCAGATGTCTTGGATCAACTACGACAGGAAGTCCAAGTCAAAGCCAATCAGGTATGAGACAGAAGATGTGTTGAGGTAGAGTTAATTTATTTTACATTTACCTAAAATGTTTTTTGCAGTTTGGAAATGTTCGCAATAGGTCAAAAAGGCTTGTTTTTGTGCCTGAAGAATGAGGATTTACCCCCTTCTCTTCAATGTAGTTAATATTAATTTAAACAAAACTCAAGTAGCATTGATACAACTTATAGTGAGTAATGAAACAATTGTATTATGTTACAGATTGAAACTTTACAACAAGAAAATAATTCCCTGAAGAAGCAAGCTCAGAAATTTAAGGAGCAGTTCCTGCAACAAAAGGTAAGACGCCTTCATAGCTTTTACATGACATTATATGCTGCCTGCAGCAACTCAGAAAGACTTCATGTACATTTATAAGCCACTTGTCAGAGTGACTCCCAGCTGGCTAAGGCTGTGGCTGCCGTGGGAGTATGTATTGTAGAGCCAGATGGCAGACACATTCTCTGGAGGAGAGCGGTGCTGACACGCCTCACTGGATTGAGCATTGTCCAAGGCTGCTTTATTTTGCATTGACAGACTGTCATGAAAAGGGTGGAGTTAGTTGACAGAATGACAGACTCATGCACTGCATTGTGTGCCTTTCAAGATTTGAGTTATTGTAGGCCCTCTTTATATGCATGCATTAACATCTTGGTCCATCAAATAGTAATTGAACTGTTTTGAGCAACACATGACAACCAAGTAAGTTTTTGTGAAAATGTCTCTATTATCAATAAACTAATCCTGAATGACTGAACTCCGTACCCTATTGCTAAGGATGAGCCCATCCACCCTTCGGAGAAAGCTAATTTCCGCCATTTGTATCCACGATCTCATTCTGTCTCCTTAAAAGAACCAGCAATAATAGTGTTAACCAAACGATCTGATTAACGGATTTATGGCGTTTCTCAACAACATTTAGGACACAAGAATTTACCAGCATTGGGTATCAATTAAAATTTTAACAATTAGATTAAATGACTGGTAAGTCTGTTACCGACTACTGACAGCAGCGACTATTAGTCGACTAGTCGTGCACATCCCTAATTTTAAACATGTACAGGATAAAAGTAAGCAAATATGGTATTTGTTGTCAATTTGTTAAAAAGCAATGTGCATTTAGTAGCACTTTAAAAAAAAATCAGCAAGTTCAGTCTTAGAGAGATTTTTCATTTTCATGTTTTTCTTGCTAATTCATAAATGGCACAACAGACTTGTGTCCTCTCATTAAAAGGTTAGAATTATATTTGCCATCTTATAGGTTTTACAATGGTTCACTATAGCCATTTTCATTGGTGGACTGTGTTCATGTTTGGCCTGCAAAAATAAAGCTTATCCACTCCTCTATGAATAGACGGCATCAGTGAATTAAATCTCTCTCAAACCCTGGAGATGATGCAGCCCTGTCTCCTGCAGTGCTGTCAGTTCTTGTTTTTTCCCTGCTGTGTCAGTCAAGGCAAATATGAGTGAGACTACTTGCACATCTCCAAAGGAGCAAATGCCTCATAAGTATTTTGTTCCACTTTAAACCTTTTACTGGGGTTAAAAATGCCATTTACCTCACAGGTGATGGTGGAAGCATACCGCAGGGATGCCAGCTCCAAAGACCAGCTGATCAGTGAGCTCAAGTCCACCAAAAAGCGTCTATTGATGGAGGTGAAGGATCTGAAGCAGGAGCTACTGGCTGCTCAGGGGGAGAAGCAGAAGGCAGAGCTGGAGCAGACCCGGCTGCAAAAGGAAGTGGTGAGAGTGCAGGAGCAGATGAGTAACATGGAGGCCCATCTGCAAACCATTCAGAATGAAAGGGATCAGCTCGAAACCCAGATTCAGGTACTGTTTGTCTGATATTTGCTCATGGCATTACAGTATTATATAATAAAGAAAATATTATATTAACCTTGGGTGTTTTTTTTTTTCCCCCCCAATGCAGTCTCTACAGTTTGATCAGAGCCAGCTAGCAGCAGTGACACAGGAGAATGAAGGTCTAAGGAAACAGGTGGAGCAAATGGAGGCTGAAGCCAAGAAGTGAGTCATGTGGTCCCACAGTGATGATTTGGCCCATGATGCCCCTCTTTGTAGTCATTTGGTATTTATAAATAGAAATAAGGGGTAATGCCTAAACGCCTCATAGAAATAAAAGTTTGTATGTATGATTTTTCTTTTTTTTTTTTTTAATCCTCCTCAGAAATTCTGTGTTTGTTATATCAGGAATTAAAATACATTTTTATTTATTTTTTTTCATTCATATGTTCTTTGAAATAGAGCCATCACTGAACAGAAGGTGCGTGTGAAGAAGCTGGGAACAGATTTGACCAGCGCTCAGAAGGAGATGAAGGCCAAACACAAGGCCTACGAGAACGCCGTGGGCATCCTGAGCAGGAGGCTCCAAGAGGCTCTGACTGACAAGGAGACGGCTGAGGAGGAGCTGGCTAAATTGAAGGCCCAGGTATCAGATGAAGGGAACAGCCAGGCCTTGCAGGTAATGAGCACTTCTTTTAAAGCTTCAAGCTGCAACATCTATTTAAAGAGTTTCAAGCATTAGAAGAAGTATCACTGTTAGAAAGCTATACCTGCTCTTATTTATTTAGTTTGTATCACAATAAATAAAATGGGTGCATTAACTCCTACAGACATGTGTTACTGTCTGTACACCTCGTTTATGATGGACAGCGCTTACATAGGTGGTAGGGATCATGTTAAAGTATGAGTCATCTGTCTTTCTCTCTAGTCCCTTTGTGCACTACTCAACTCTCAAATGTGCATTAACCTTGGTAACGCCAGGTTTATGCATTGCAACCATGTTGTAACAGCCCTCTCTACAGCTTCATTACATTTGCTAAAGTTAGTGTTAAAAATATCATCTGATTCTGAATGCGTGAGGTTTTTATTTTATTTTGACAGATTTTTTTATATGGATTGACCCGTATTCTTGTCATTTGTTACCATTTCTTGTCAGAAGGTTGTATGCCCCTGCATCGTGAATATAACTGTAGCTGTTGGCTAACTCAAACATTTATTTATTTGTCATACAGAAGAAGATTGAGACTCTACAGGCTGAACTGCAGGCTGTTACCAACAGCAAAGCTATGCTAGAGAAGGAACTTCAAGAAGTGATCACCCTAACGTCCACAGAGCTGGAAGAATACCAGGAGAAGGTTCTGGAGCTTGAAGATGAGGTAAACTTTGTTAATCTTTCATCTTATAGCTCATATACTTTTTTTTTTCTCAGTTCAAACCTCTTTTTAGCCCCTTTCAGACATGCTTTTCTCTGTTAATCTCATGGCATCTTCCAGCTATCAACGTGTCTCCCCAGAATCTTGAGATGGGCATTTCACTAAAAGATCGTACGCTTTGGAGAACCAACCAAAAGGCAACAATACAAAACAGAAAAAAAGTCTTCGAGTGACACACTCTCCTGCTGTCCAATCTACTTGTGACAAACATGATTAATATACAAAAGAATAAATAAAATATACGTATGTTAAGATTTCAAGAACAGCAATCTTAAAGTATAAAATGCATTAAGACAATGTCACTTCATGTTCTGTCAATTTTTTTGCCAACACCGTGGCTTTTGTTGATGTGGGAATCATATAATGAAGACTTAAGGAAGATTATTGTAAAACGGGCTTACGTATGAATACCAGAATGCAATCACTGATAATAGACTGATAGGTTAGGTGTCCCAGAGCTTAGTTGGTTCATGAAAAAAGAAATAATTTCATGAACTTTTTCATCAATAATACAACTGTATGAGCAGTTTATTTGCACTTCTGAAATTATTCAGTTCATATGTTTTGTTTTGTTTGTTGTTTAGTTTTTTGTATCAATGACATGTATTGCTTCCACAGCTTCAAGAATCGCGCTGCTTCAAGAAGCGGATCCGAAAGTTAGAAGATGCCAACAAGAAATTGGCACTTGAGCTGGAACACGAAAAAGGAAAACTGGCCGGATTAGCTCAGTCCCACAATGCACTGCGGGAGCATGCCAACATTCTGGAGTCGGCCTTAGCAAAGAGGGAGGCAGATCTTGTCCAGCTCAATTTGCAGGTAAGAAAAAAAAAGGATTGCATCTAATAATATAGATGTGGGTTTTGTTTTTATTATCCTGGTGACACAAAGTATCATATTACCTGTAGACTAAACTAGAAAAGTGGGGTTTCAGGTTCAAGCTGTTCTGAAGCGTAAAGAGGAGGAGGACCAGCAGATGAAGCAGATGGTACAAAGTCTACAGCTGGCCTTGGAAAAAGAGAAGACCAAAGTCATGGACCTGAAAGAACAGGTAAGACTTCTGTGCTGCATATTAGGCTAAATTATGATTTCCTTCTCTTTAAGCTGAAGTACAACCTTAAAATAACTCCTATTAAAGTATTTTGGGAGTTAAATACTTTTTGTTTTGACACAAGACACAGCAAGAACCTGCTTACAATCTATAAATCGAACTGATAAACTGTCACATGCCTAGCTCAGTACGTTCTCCTTTTTGACACCAAATTGGGAGTAGTGTGGTCTTTGGAGTTCCCATATTGTTTTATGCAATGTTTCCTTTAGGTGGCAGCAGCAAAGGCTGAGGCAGCCCACAATAGACGGCACTACAGGGCAGCCATGCTGGAGCTGTCAGAGATCAAGAAGGACTTGCAGTCCAAAGAGGACCTGGTTAAAGCTCTGCAGAAAGAAGCCCACAAACTACAGTGCGTGCATTTGCCTGATTAAAGAATACTGTGACTTCAGGAAAATTTTAATGATTTCTAATCTAATACTGTGTTACATAACCTATAGTAATTGACGATTTTATAAGCTGCTTAACAAACTCTGCAGGGCTCAGGATGAGCAGCACGCTCAGGAGGTTGCCAGGTTCCAAGAGGAGCTGGCTGAGGCTCACTCCCAGCTCCAGATCCTCCGGAAACAACTGGACGATGAACTGGCAAAGCAGCCGCTCACTAACCAAGAGGCAAGTACTCGTTTTGGGTTACTTTACCTGTTAGTTGGGCTACATTTGTATTCTAACCAACAGAAGTCAGTTTGGGAAAAAAAAATTTTTTTTGTTGTGTGACTGTTGTAATATTTGATACTGATTAGCTGAATTGATTCGAATACAACACTTGGGGTTATGTAGTCCTTATTTCCTATAAACATTTCAGTGTTGCAGTTCGTTAAAACCTGTTTTAGTCTCCTTCCAATTTACTGTTGGAGATCACCTCTCAATAACACTGACGTCTAACACTGGCTGCTGGTTCAGGTTGAAGATTTGAAGTGGGAGGTGGAGCAAAGGCAGAGGGAGATTGAAGCTCAGAAACAGCAGGTGGAGATGATGGAGCAGTGCCACCACAGGGAGCTCGACAACCTACAGACAGCTCTGCAGGCAAGCTTTGACCTGATTATACAGTATAGGCACAGTGTCTCATGTTTCCATGTTTCTGTCATTTATGCCTCTTTCAAACCATTTACTGGTAAAATAAAATGTCTGACTCAGAATATTAAAGTGGAGCTGGAGTCGGTACAGGAGGAGCTGAGCAGCACTAGGAAGGACAAGTTTATGCTGCAGGCCAAAGTGGGTGAGCTGAGAAACAGCATGAAGACAGTCCTGCTTCAAAACCAGCAACTCAAACAGGACTTCAAACAGAGTCGTCTAAGGAAGGTGAGGCAACTTTTCATGCCGTGAACGGTTGTGTTATGTGACGTGTTTAGTGCTTTCTTAGTTCCTAGCTGTGAGATCATTTAAACTTCAGGAGTCCACTAAATAATGTACAGTAAAGTATTAACTGCTGCATGTGATTATTATGGTTTCTCCCTCTGCGAGAGTCTCGTCATGAGAGGTTGTTGTTAAAAAGATTAAAACCGAAGCAAATAAAACGTATGTTAATATTTCATATGGGTGCAACTAGCAATGGCTAATATGTTGTCATTTAGCTGGGTGTGCCCATTACTTTCTACAGTATGAGTAATGAAGGCATTCTGTCTTTTACAGAGATGTAAAGGTCAGTACTGCAAGTATAATGCCATATAAAAATAATGTGTTGTTGTTGTTGTTGTTGTTGGAGCAGCAGCGCATGGAACTGAAAAGTGACGGGAACCCATCCACCCCAGTAACGCCAGTTAAGATCCCAGACTGCCCAGTGCCTGCCTCCCTACTGGATGAGTTGCTGAAGCCTTCGACTTCTGTCAACAAGGAGCCACTGAACAATCTCCACAACTGTCTACGACAGCTCAAGTAAGATCTTTTTTCTGTGTGAATGATTTGGTTAAACATTATCAGCAAACCGACATGAAACTTTTTTTTTTGTAGTGCTGGGCAGTTATTCAAACGCCAGAACTGATGTAACAGTTTTTTTCTGTTGTTTTTTTCCCTTTCAGGGAGGAGATGGACAGCCTCCAAAGGCAGATGGAGGAACACACAGTAACAGTACATGAGTCAATGAGCTCATGGACAAACGCAGAGGAAGGACTGGATCAACTGAGGCTTCAAAACAACATCTCCAACTCAACAGAGCTAAACAACATGGAGGTGGAAAATAACAACCATGGGGAACAGCAGCAATCATAACTAAAGAACTTTTTTCTCAGGCCAATAGAGGGAGAGTGGAGTTTTATCCACCAAGGCACTTTTTAGCCCCTTACACCCTTTCTCTTTTAACAATTGCTGCCAACATTTGGCATTTCTCCCATCGGCACAGAGGTGCATTCGCAGAGTAATACTTTACATACCATAGCTTTATTCTTTCTTCTTTATTTGATGGTTGTTTTATTTGTGTTACGCCTTTGTCACATTTATTTATTTAGAGTTGAGAGATTACAACTTTTTGTTCCATGTTTCTTTTCCCCGTCTATACAAATCTTTCAGGCCATAATTTTTTTTTTCCGTCTCCTTGTTAGTTTAGCATTTTTCCTCACAAAAATTGGCTACTATCCACGTAATGTTAGATCAGTGGCATTCATGCTGCTTAATGATGACTGGCTTCATTTAAAGAAGTGTTTTCAGCGACAGAAACAAACCACGAGGCCGCCTAAAGGCTGGCTACCACATGTTCTTCCATTTATGTGTGCCTGTCTATGAGTGAAGTCGTTCGTCTATGAAAAAACTGACATGGTTAAACAGGCAGCCTGTGTTAAAACTTTATCACTCCTGTTCATCAACTTTAAAAATTCACGCACAGTTGTAGTCAGTCATTTTGTATTGCCTCATGTTAAGATGCAGTGTTTAATATGTTTGCTGTGTCACCCTGGGTTCTTAAACTCTAAAAAACAACAAAAAAAACAACAACATTAATATCAGTTTGTCTAGCATGGACGGCAGTAATTTGTACGCAAAAAAAAAAAGCCTTAAGCAGTCTTTAATATGGTATAAAGGACTAATTTGTTTGGGTGAATATATTTCTGCTGAGGTTGTGTGCAAGATGTCGCTTGTTATATTGTATATATGTGTGACTGCTTACTTAAAACCAGTTTATTGTAAAATATGTGGATTACATCAACTGACATTGCACACTTGATCAAAACTGGACTGACCGAGGGGTAAAGTTGTAAGATGAAACAACAAAAAAAACTTCTAATAACAGTAAGTGCAATCAGATGTGTTCAGTTTCTGTTACAGTTAATACATTAAGTTTGTATTTACAAAAAAATGAATACCCCTGAATCACTTTTTTTCTGTTTCATGGGTAATGGGATAAGTTAATTGTTGTTTCCAGAGGTTAATATATTATGTACATGTCCTTTTTTTGTACGATTGTTTATTCATCTTAATTGATAGTGTAAAGAAAAATGGAATCTAATGCAAACCATAAATTGGATAACAATAATAATTCTGCTGCAGCTGCACTAACATTTCAGTATAGAGTGGTTGTTGGATGATACAGTAGCTTTCTGCATGCAGTTGTGCTGCAGCTGCTGTGCTGATGCTCATTCCCACACTAAATGCTTAGGCAAATACCATGTTATGCTGATGAATTTCCAAAGGGACGATGCTTGGAGAATGCTTATTGAGATGAAGCAAATAACACAAAACATTAAACATGTTGATATACTGTGTTCCCATATGTTTTTGGACCGTGTTCTCTATTGCTTACAGCTTTTTGTTATATATATATATATATATATATATATATATATATATATATATATATATATATATATATATATATATATATATATATATATATATATATATATATATATATATATATATATATATATATATATATATATTTTTTTTTTTTTTTTTTTTTTTTTTTTTTTTTTTTCCAGACATTTTGACCCTGATTTAAAAAGATGTGATATTGGTATTTATCATAAAATTGCACTATTCATCTGTCACGGTGTGCCCATTCAAGTATAAGTTAAATATGAAACTCTGTAAATTACCCCGTATTTTTGTTTCCTGTTTCCACTGAATTTTTTCTTTTCAATCGTTATTTTTGCTCAGGCAGTATTTTAGACGGAAGCGGGTCCTCGCTCTGTGCATTTTGAAACCGTCGCGGTGAGAAGACACCTAGCAAAATAGCCGGGGAGAGGAGGAGGAGGTGGGAATGGTACAATTAAAATTATATATTAATATATCATTGATGTACAGTTGACTGGGGTACATGTTTACGGTTATATGCAATGTAAAACCAGAAAAAAATGTGCGTTTAACGTTCGTATCAGTTTTTATTATCACTAACCGGTAGCTCGAGTGGTTAGCTTCTTGGCTTGCCAGCTGGCTAATGACTGCTAGCATGGCTGACAATCTCAGCTTCCTGAAATGAATCGCATACCTAATGTCACTCTAATCTAATTTTCATATTTAACGATCATTCGTGCAGTTGATCGTTTCAGTTATTTGAATACCTTCGCCATGCCCTGCGTTTGTTTTACCCGATAAGTGATCAGTTTGGCCTGCGTACATGGCTTTGTGCTAACACAAAATATTTACCATTTTCTTTATACCAGTTTTACATTTCAGATTCTTCATTGTTTTTGTATTTTTCTTATTCACTGTAAAATAGTATGTCTGTTATTAACTACAAAAATCGGCGCTAGGTTATCGTTTCCTTGAATTAGTCACGTCTACTAAGGCACAGCATGATGCTATATTAAAGGCTAGCAGAAAGTACGTAAATATGAGGACGGTGTATTTTTAACTGTAGACCAGCAGCCATGTCCCGATAAAGGCTCTTGTCACCAACATGCACAAAATATTTGACATGTTACGTTGAGTATTATTATTAACAAATGTAGAAACATACGGTATTTAAAACAATAAACTAGTGATGTAGAGAGAGTTCAGCAGTGATGTTATTTAAACCCATGTCACATCCAGTGTAAGGTGTCATCTAAATGATCTTTAACCACAACAGTAGCATATTTTAAGAGAAAGAAATGTTTAAAAAATCGATTTGTGATTGGCTGCTGTCACTTTCAAGTGAGCTAGTTGTAAATTTTCCTATAGTCCTAAACGCATCGTGCGCCCTCCCTTAAATTTGAACATGCGCAGAACGTGTTGTAAACAATGAGACTCTTCCAGACCGTCTCCAGCTTTGTGTCTGTCCAACAGTTGATCTGTGCAAAACTAAACGGTTTCCCATAGCTCTCCGTACATTCAATAAAAAATGTTCCTTGGTAAGTAAAGAGACACATTTGTGACTAAATTTTTTTTTTTATCAGCATCATCACTGCGAACACGTATCACATTTATTACGTTACAGCCTGAAAACCCACCTCGAATGACATACTTGGGCGTGACAGCGTGCGAATGAACATACTAATATTGTTATTATGCACTTACTTTAATGCAGATTTATATTGGTCAGTATTCCAGCCCCATCTACATTCCTTCCGAGCAGCGTCTCTTGTGCTAGCTTTGTCAGGCAAACTCCCGGCTTTTAAAGCTGACTTGCTGGTTAGCAGGCTAGCTAGTAGATGCTAGTCCAACACTGGTCTCGGTGGTTCTGTTGAGGCATAATATGCTACGTTAAAATAAGCATTTAGACCATCAGTACCACCGGGTGTTTTTCTGTCATATTAATTAAAAAATTCATTGAGGCTGTTGAAGACACATACTCATGCTTATTAAATGTAAATGATTATCTTTTTGCTACTGAAAGGGGGGGGGGTGGGTGTCAGTGATGGTAGTATCGGTGTGTTACATTTTAAAACTTTGGACTGACTGTTGGAGTATATTAAATTATACATGGCCTTTAGCTATTGTGCACGCAGTAATTAGAGACTGTTTAATTGCACACGTGTGGAATGCAGTGGAAAATGTTGACATACTAGTCTAAGCTTGATTTAGACATCCATCAACTTTTAGTTTAAGTACTACTTATTTTTATGAGTAATGATAAAACTATAGTGTATAGGAAGTTGTTTATCAATAGCTGCTGTTTGTAAATGCTGAAGTTTGTGCTGTGTTACAGGGAGCTGAAGCATGGAGGCGGCTCTGAGCAGGTTGAGGGGGCTAAGTGCCGATGAACTGTCCGAGGAGTTTGCCCGGGCAAACGTCAAGTGTGGACCCATTACACCCACCACCCGTGCCACCTATGAGAGGAAATTAGCCCGTATCCTGGCTGGACCAGAGAGCAGTACCACTGAAACAGACAGCAGCTCTTCAGCTGGTGCCTTGAACATTGTGGTGGATCATGCCAAATCTCTGTCATGTGCCACCTCGGCTGTTGTGCCCACAACCTCTGGAGCAAGCAGCAGCTCCTCAAAGGCTGCCAATGAAGAGTTGGACTTTGGCTATGGTGTGGGTCTCAACCCTCCAGAGGAAGAAGAAATATCAGAAAATACAAACTCAAACAGCTCTGCTGAGGGCAGTAACTTGCAGTCCAAAGTGGAAACTCCTTCAAAGCCAGCACAAGTGTCCCCAACCCTTTATTATGGAGTGTGTCCACTTTGGGAGGATGTCTTGGCAAGAAATGGTAAGAGAAACTCAGCTTCTTACTTTTTTAGAGTCCATTAGATATCATGTTTAATTTTGGTATGAAGAATTACTTGCCAAGTGTTGTTGACTTTGGAAATTGTAGAAACAATACTTTGAAACAATTTAGCATTACTTCACGCAGTTTAAAAACATGGTACAACACGCTGTTTTTGCCCCACCTGTTTGCGTTTCAAGTAGTGTAGAGGAACTGAGCCCTGCCACCAGTAAGACGATGGCAGGAATGAAGCAAATGAGTCCATTTTATAAACCCCAAAAAATCTGAACTATAGCGACAGCTTCTATCCTAGTACAAGTTATTTTGGAGCAGCTTTGCTCTCTTTTCACCATCCTTCACCTGTCTTTACTGTTATTGACACTAGCTGTGGAGATGCTCCCAGCTGCTGGATGACTAGTTAGCATTATTTTGCATGCATTTGTTAGTTTAATTTTAGAAATGTAGTTATTACTGTTTATGTTTCCTAGACTGTGTGACATGATATTTGTCCTTTTAAGACGGTGAACTTTGGAGTAACAATTGTTGGAATTATTGTCTTGTAATAACCTATATTAGTCATATGACTAGCATATTATCACAATGGCTTTAATTCAGTGGCTCTAACAACAGAATTGCAGTAACTGTTTAGGATTACAGGCAGCTGTCACTATGAGATCCAAACAGATACTGATGCAAGTGAAGGAGGCTATCATTTGGCTGAAAACTAAAATAAACCTATCCTATCAGACTGATTGCAAAAATGTAAGAAATGGCCAAATAAACAATTGTGTTTGTTCTTGAAAATAAATAGATGCACTGTCCAATTTAGCAACTCCAAATGACTTGAAAAATCACAGAAGACAACTAAAGCAAATGTTAAGAAAGACTGGAAAAAAAGGGGGGTTAGGAAATTTCACACCAAGTCAACAAATTCAAAAATCTCAAGTAGGTAAGTGCATAACTGTCAGGGTCTACAATCGAGAGACGTCTTCATGAATTGAAATACAGAGTGTTTATAACGAGACACAAACCATGCTCAGTTACTCAGTTCCACTCAGGATGAAGAAACCTAAAACAGACCACAAACTCCTAAAAGATTCTTCGGACACAAACAAAATTAAAATGTACTAGAATGATGGGAAGAGGAAAATATGAAGAAGGAAAGAGAACATTTATGATCTGAAAGATCTCATCTGTTGAATATGGTGCAGTAAATATTATGGCATGGGCATCATGTGACTGCTCATAGTGTACAGGGTTATAATCTCCAAAACTGATTTAACCACCCAAAGCCCCGTTTCTCAAGGCAAAGAAAAGGGATATTCTACAGTGTTTGTCAAATAGCCTTTTAAGTTGTTGAAAATGAGGAGCTAAGTATAAAAATGCATGTAATTCCAACAGTTAATGTAATAATGTTGTTAAACCGCTTGAATTAAAGCTAAAAGTCTGTGCTTCACTAAATAAAAACAATTTATATTGGATTGAAGCATTTAAATTTGCAGTGTTGTTACAAAAAGTACTTCAAAGGCAAAGAACAGAAGAAATGTCTCAGAAATATGGTTTATCCAATAATAATCAGATAATTAAGATATTTTTTTATTTATATATTTATATTATATATATATATATATATATATATATATATATATATATATATATATATATATATATATATATATATATATATATATATTTGTTTAGTGGACAAACATTTTCTTTTCTTGGCAGTGAGCAGTCAGGCAGTAGGACAGCCTGACCTCTGGGGCAATGATCTAAATTCACTTTGAGCTTCCATAAAAATCAGTGCTGTTAATGTTAATCAGTCAAGGCAGGCTTTTTTTGCAGTTGCAGAAGCAGTGGCACTTACGTGGCTGACAAGACAGACAGGGCAAAAAATGTGGAAAAAACCCAGCCACCGGTTAGGCCACTGTAAAACACAACAATTAAGGAAAAACGGAGTACCAAATAAAAGAATTAAAATGGTTTTTGTGTTTTTCTGCAGAGGGAGCACATGTGTACTCAGATAAGAAAGATGCCCTTCAAGCTGTAAAGACGATGAAGGGAGCCCGTTTTAAAGCCTTTTCCAACCGTGAGGATGCTGAGAAGTTTGCTAAGGGGATCTGTGATTACTTTCCCTCTCCCAGCAAGTCGGTCTGTGTATCTCCTGTCAAACCAGGCCTGCCCATTAGTAAAGGTAAGTACATGAAATGATTTAGGCTTCGCTTCTAAAAGAGCTTCACGGTATTTTTTTTTGTGTATTTTTATTCAATTGAATTAGTTTTTATTTTCTCATCTTGTGTTAGTTTATTGCCTGATAAAGCAGTGCACCGTTATCAGTCAAAATTGTTATCGCTTTTAAGTGAAGTGGCATCTGTGAGCTGATCGCTGTATTTATTACAGTGTGAATATAGAGGTGCAGCATAGTTCAAAGATTTCACAGTTTGCTGATGTATCTGACATGTTAAAAGGCACAAGCGGATAAAAAGACTACAGATCGAGCTAGAATCCGAGCCATTGTGCAAGGCACTCCTGAAAAATTCTTCACTGCAGTGACCAGCTTCGTCTCTTTCTCCCTTCCACCCCAGACAACGTGGAGGTCGATACCATCAACCGGGAGCGTGCCAACAGTTTTAAGAGCCCGCGCTCCCAGGACCTGACGGCCAAACTAAGGAAAGCTGTGGAGAAGGGCGATGAGACGGCCTTCAGCGAACTGGTCTGGGGCAATCCACGCTATCTCATTGGCTCAGGAGATAATCCCACTATTGTTCAGGTGGGAACATGTAGTGAATACTTTTGGTATATTCGGACTGTTTATAACGCTGACTGAAAGTTGCATGGTATTTAGCATCTTAAGATAGCACAGAGATGCCGCCACAATCTCTGGAAAGTCTTTGCTATTAATAGAGTAGCATGGCCTGACTTGCCATTTGTTGATACATACATATTTTGACTCTATCAGCGCCAGCCCTTCAGTTACTGTGTGTGTGTGTGTGTCAAGCTTGTAGCTCCTGAGACAAAAACAAAAGTGAATTTACCTGCTGGATGTGCTGAAATGGAATTTTTGCATCAAAGTAATTCATGTGTTTGTTTTACATTTAAAAGTACTTTAAAAATTGGGATTTAAAGTGTTCATAGTTGATGCTAGTATATTATAAATAACTGTTTGTTTATTAAGCTGCAGGTATTCAAATAAAATCAGTGGCATGTTGTTAATCCCTGATTAATCCCAAAGTCAGATTCTGATTTTTAGAAAAAAACGTGCAGTTTCTGTTAACTGGAGATTAAAAAGGATTCCTGACCCATTCAGTCGTTCCTCTGTGGTTTGTTATGTTCAGGAGGGCTGCCGGTACAATGTAATGCACGTGGCAGCCAAGGAAAACCAGGCAGGGATTGCTCAGCTGCTGCTGGACACCTTGGAAAACCCAGAGTTTATGCGCCTCATGTACCCAGATGACCAGGAAGTCATGCTGCAGAAACGAATCCGCTACATTGTAGACCTTTACCTCAACACTCCAGATAAAGCTGTCAGTTCTTTCACACTCCCAATTGAACCTGAATAGATTCATTTTAAATAATAATATGAACAGAGCCCAGTAACTTTATTATTTTGTTTTTTCCCCCACTGTAGGGCTTTGAAACACCGCTCCACTTTGCCTGTAAGTTTGGGTGTCCAGATGTGGTCAATGTCCTGTGCTCGCATCCTGACATTGATAAGAACCGTGAGAATAAGGATGGCCAGACGCCTAGGGATGTAAGTGCTTACATTTCGAACCATTATTTAAACGAGCAGCACACACAGATGCACACACATGGAGCATGGATTAAACCACAGGAGTGACCGTGAATGTGTACGCATTTATATGAGTGCTGTCTAGCAAATACAGTCTCTCTCAGTGCAATCCTCGCAGTAGTTGTTCAGGGAGGCGCAGTTATGCCCACACAGGTTTTTAAGCTGTGACCTCTAAGCTTGCTTTTTAAATCCTTTGGCAGCAATCACTCACTGAACATTGTAAGCTAAACTTAGATGAGCAAATTCTTTCCTCACTTGATCCAGCAACAGCTGTACATAAATGTCTGTTCACGCATCATTATTTTGTTTCCCTCTTTCCCACAGCTTATATGCAGCAGAAAGAATAAAAGTCCAGAAGTGAAACAGAAGATAAGTGACTACCTGGAGGGTAAGGGATTAGTACATTTCTTACAAATTAAGTTTGTTCTCCTTGGGCTGGTTCAACACACAGCATGTGACATCTTAGTTTTTTGTTTTTTTTAAATCTGTCCTTTTAATATTTGTAAAATTGGAGCTGTTAAGTGTCGGTCATAATAGTCTTGTGAGCTTGAAAAAAGAGCCCTGGATGTCTTTAGGTTTGAGAGGTGAAACGTATTTACAAAACTAAAGAAATCCAGTTACTTTTTTCAAGCTCTCGAGACTGCATGTGTTAGTGTTACTGAGCGGGTATACTCATGAATAAACTGCAACAAGTTTGTTTTGCAAATCATGACAAGTTTTTGTTCAGTCCGGTGAGAGTTGAAGGCATCTGGTGTGCAGCGTCAGAGCATTTGGCACGGCGTTCTGCATACTGTATTTCTTTATACCATTTGGTATGCGCACACTGCCAACGCCATATGCAGCAGCCACATGACAACACATAAACTTAGATTTTGTTTTGACGTACTCTGCCAGCTTAAGGTTCGACTCCCACCGCTTCCACCTTTGACGATATGTAAATGTTGTCATGAGTTATGTTGTCATGCTGACTTTGAGTCTCTGTTGTTTCACAGACCGTTGCTATATCCCTTTGCTGAGAGCAACTGACAATACCTCCCAGCCCATCATTGGTGCTCCATGGTCACCTGAGTCCTCAGAAAGTCTCTCGCTAATCCAGCGACACACAAGAAGCCCCAAGGATCCCATGATGGCTGTCACTGCCTTTGCTGGCCCCCTAAACCCCTCTAAAGCAAGTTTAAAAACAACAACAACAAAAAAACCTGCTTATCAGTGTTTATGAAGGCCGTAATAATTTTTTTTTTAAAACACATATTGTCTTCCACTGTAGGCAGATGATTTTCGCCGGTTCTGGAAGACGCCACCCAGAGACCGGGCAGAACTTTACCACCACATACTTAAGTCTGATCCTGACAGAGGGGCGGAGAGAGTAGGCAGGTACGTCCAAAACCTAAGTCTTATTTTATTTTCAGTAACTTTCTCAGGAATATCTGTGTCCGCTGTGATGCACAGATATCATCTGTTAAATGCCATCTCTGCACTTTTCACATAGTCATACATATTGGAAGCTTTCACTTCATTATGGATGATTAGCTAAACCACAGTAGGATACAGTTTTTAATCCATCCCATCCATCCATCCATCCATCTTCATCCGCTTTATCCGAGGCCGGGTCGCGGGGGCAGCAGCCTAAGCAAAGAGGCCCAGACCTCCCTCTCCCCAGCCACCTCCTCCAGCTTATCCGGGGGAACACCAAGGCGTTCCCAGGCCAGCCGAGAGATATAATCTCTCCAGCGTGTCCTGGGTCTGCCCCGGGGCCTCCTCCCGGTGGGACATGCCTGGAACACCTCACCCAGGAGGCGCCCAGGGGGCATCCTTGTCAGATGCCCGAACCACCTCAGCTGGCTCCTTTCGATGTGGAGCAGCAGCTGCTCTACTCTGAGCCCCTCCCGGATGGCCGAACTTCTCACCCCATCTCTAAGGGAGAGGCCAGCCACCCTTCGGAGGAAGCTCATTTCTGCCGCTTGTATCCGCGATCTCGTTCTTTCGGTCACTACCCACAGCTCGTGGCCATAGGTGAGGGTAGGGACGTAGATCGACCGGTAAATTGAGAGCTTCTCTTTTACACTCAGCTCCCTCTTCACCACGACGGACCGGTGCAGCGTCCGCATTACTGCAGCTGCAGCCCCAATCCGTCTGTCGATCTCCGGCTCCCTTCTCCCATCACTCGCGAACAAGACCCCGAGATACTTGAACTCCTCCACTTGGGGCAGGAACTCATCCCCGACCCGGAGTGGGCACTCCACCCTTTTCCGGCTGAGAACCATGGCCTCAGATTTGGAGGTGCTGATCCTCATTCCCGCTGCTTCACACTCGGCTGCGAACCGCTCCAGTGCGAGCTGAAGGCCCTCACCCGATGAAGCCAACAGAACCACATCATCTGCAAAAATCAGAGATGAGATTCTGAGGCCACCAAAGCGAAAGCCCTCCGCCACTTGGCTGCGCCTAGAAATCCTGTCCATAAAAATTATGAACAGAACCGGAGACAAAGGGCAGCCCTGGCGGAGCCCATCACCCACCGGGAACGAGTCCGACTTATTGCCGGCAATGCGAACCAAGCTCTTGCAACGGTTGCAATGGGCCAGACACCCCATATTCCCGCAACACCTCCCACAGGACACCCCGAGGGATACGGTCGAATGCCTTCTCCAAGTCCACAAAACACATGTAGACTGGTTGGGCAAACTCCCATGCACCCTCAAGTATCCTGGAGAGGATAAAGAGCTGGTCCAGTGTTCCGCGACCAGGACGAAAACCGCATTGTTCCTCCTGTATCCGAGGTTCGACTAGCGGACGAACTCTCCTTTCCAGCACCCTGGCATAGACTTTCCCAGGGAGGCTGAGGAGTGTGATCCCCCTGTAGTTGGAACACACCCTCCGGTCCCCCTTCTTAAAGATGGGGACCACCACCCCGGTCTGCCAGTCCACAGGTACTGCCCCTGATCTCCACGCAACATTGTAGAGGCGTGTCAACCAGGACAGCCCTACAACGTCCAGAGCCTTCAGGAACTCGGGGCGGACCTCATCAACACCAGGGGCTCTGCCACCAAGGAGTTGTTTAACTGCACAGGCTAACCAAGCCCGATAGGCCTCCTTCTTCAGCCTGGTGGCTCCCTTCACCTCTGGTGTCCACCAAAAACTGTCAACCAAATGGTGGACAGTTTTTAATGTTTTGTTTAATGTTTAAAATGTTTTGTATTCCATATACCACTGAGAATAGAACAGCCCATTATGTAACTATGTGAAGGTCGACTTATGCATTAACCTTCCCCGTCAATAATTGGAATAATCAGCTCTTCAAATTACCAAAATAATATTTAGCAGTTTATTACTATTATTCTGCTATAATGGTGGATACTCATAATAATCATGGCTAAAGTTTTAGTTAATGAGGTCTGGGTTTGTTTGGGCTTTTCCCCCTGACTCTTGGCTCTCTAAAATATTGGAGAGGATATCCTTATTATGATAATTTCAGGTTTCTTCCTGTTAAAAGGGAGTTTTTCCCCTTCCCACTGTTGCCATGTGCTTGCTCATAGCTCATCTGATTGATGGGGTTTACTTACTATTATTGGAAGGTATTTATGTTACAATATAAAGCGCCTTGAGGTAACTGTTATTGTGATTTGGTGTGATATAAATAAAACTGAATTGAATAGATCTGGCTGTGAGCAACAAAGTCCACCTCCTGTTCAAATGAATTTGTAAAGGAAAATCATAACAAAGCTGGCTTAAAGGTAAGGAGAAGCTCATTTTAGAGAGCGGATGACCTGAGTGACTGAATCAAAGTCCAGTTTAAGATAATTGAGGACTAGTTTTGTGTTTTTTGGAAACATGCACAGCTTCTTTTTTTAAAGTCCAACAGTAGAAATATAAATCGAAATTAATGTAATGGGTTAATTTTGATTATGCATCCTTTTAACCCACGCAGGTCAGCTTCAACATTAGCCACAATCATGGGGAACCAATAAATAAACAAATATCTTTGTTATTTAAATGAATCTACGTCTTGCCTACAGAGACCTAGCTCATGAGATGGGACACCCCTGGGCGGAATATTGGGACTTCCTGGATAGTTTTGTGGATCTGTCATCTGGTGAGGGGCTCCGCAAGCTGGACGATTACCTGAGCAAGAAGGATTTCAGTTCACGGACTCATGAGGGGGCCGGCGAGAATGAAACCAGCAACAGGTTTAAAACCCCCTCTCCAGGTACAAAGTGCTTTATATTTGAGAAGTATGGGTTGCTGAGATGGACTGTGCACATTTCTGATCACATCCTGATTTAATGTGTTAATTTTAGTGATGTAGCATAATCAGTGTGTTTCTCAAGTATAGCCTCTTGTTATATTAAATGGTCTTTGCAAAGTTTCATACCTCGTTTTTTTGCCCTAAAGCAAAGTGCACCACTCTTTAGTTTACAGTTTTTTGTTACTCATTCTTCGCTGATTGCAGGGAAGCCCAAAAAGTTCTGCAACTCTATTTCTGTTGGTGCCTTCCTGGACGAGGGTGACGATATCAGCCTTGAGGAGATGAAGAACCGGCAGAACGCAGCACTCACCAGCATCACCTCCTGTGCTGCATCCAAGGACGTCCTGAAAGGAGCTGTGGGTGGCCGCGAGTTCCACATCGCGCTCCGCCACCACGGGGCCGACCTGATCGAGACTGCTGCCGAGCAGGACCTGCTGTGCTGCTGCAAAGACGGCCTCCTGTCGCCTGGTGTAGTCTGTAAAAACGGGGTGTGCTCCTCCTCCAGAGATAGGACTCACAATGGAGACAAGGTGTCCCCACGCACCTCCCCATCCTCTTCCTGCATGCTGTCGCCTATTTCCAATCTCATGGTGGAGTTTGAGCGCATGTCTCTGCAGGAGCCACCAGACAGTCCCACCAGCTGCAGAGAGAGAAGGAGCAGTGGTGGGAACCGTCATAGGGAGGCTCGGGACTATAACTCCTCCTCAGCCACAGACCTGAGCTCTGGGCTGAACCTCCTGTCTCTCAGTCACAGCGGTCAAGATGGTGAGACTGTGGATGGGCCAGGCTGGAGAACAGAGGGAGCAGGTAAAGAAGAGAGGCACAGCAGCGGCAGCTCAGAGGAGTACTTTGAAGCAGAGGAGAGTCTGGAGATGCTGGGTAGGACTAGGGGGTCAGTGTCAGGGTTGCGCAATTTCTGCGCTAGGTCCAAGTCATGGGACCACGGGGGCAGGGACTTAAGCAGCTCAGGATCCTCTGGGTCCTCTTATAAGTCCTTAGAGAACTCCCATGAGTTCTTACCCAGGACCCCACCACATGTCAGAAGAGGACTTTTTATTGATGGGTGAGTCGCACTTGCTTTCACTGCAGAGGATTCAGTTTATAGCAGACAAATAGAAAATGTTCCTGAGAATCTTTAAGTTTGGTATTGTAAATAAAATTAAATATGAGACTATGTGGAAAAGAAACTGAACTACATGAAGCATTTGTGAATATTTCTGTGATAATCCAGAGAAGTACTGTGTAACACACTCTGAGCTAGATGCTGTTAGTGGGATGTGACAGGCAGACGGTACAATTAGGAGCAGTCTGATGATCCCCAACTGAGCTGAAGTGATAAGTAGCTGATTAATCGTCTGTCTTTTTTACAGTGATTCTCCAACCAAACTGGACAGAGCGGTCCTGTCAGCAATAGAGGGCACAGACATCGATCCTCAGAAGTATCCGAGTATTCATAAGTGGAAGAGCACAGTGAAGTCATACTCTGCCTCAGATATGCAGAGGTTAGTAAGCTTGGCTGGCATATCAATGCAGGGTTTCCACCAGTGTTTTACAGGCTGTGTGTGTGTTTGATGGCAGTTGTAGGCAGACTTAAAAAGAATAATGAACCAGGTGAATGTCAACAGCTAACATAATTATATCTGTTCTGCTGCTATCTGTCAACTTATGTCCATTAATCATGGATTACAGTAGGCTAGGTCCTGCTTGGCTAATCTACATAAACTGTGAATTGGTGCTTTCTTGCTTGTGTTGGCTGGGAAGTATGCCCTTTTGTTTTTTCCCCCTCTTTTTCTCCACAGTGTGCAGAGATGCAGCTAGGCTAGCACAGCTCCATTGTTTTCCTCTGTCGTACAGTTAGCATTATAGCTAGTTAAATTTCCTGCAAACCCTGTTCATAGTTATTTGTATGCTTATTTCACGTGTGGGTGTGATCCTGCTGGCTTCAAAGGTTTCAGTACCAGGTGATGATGATGATGATGATGATGATAATACTTTTTCATGTCTTTAATCAGCACTAAAGGTCAGTTTAGTGCAGTAGTTGCTGAAATGGGAACTGAGAACCAGTTCTGTGTAATATGTGTAATGCACATTTCTTTTGAGTAACAACCCCAACACTGATCACAACAAAGAGGGGAGACGCCTCCAACATGCACAAACATTTGACCACACAGAATGCGGTTAATTTGCACAAATGTTATGTCTTTGATATGCAGCTTAGCAAATGTGGTGACTCTCAAAATGTAGCCAAGGAGAATCGATAGAGAATTGATGAGAAATCAAATCAATAAGAGATACTGATAATAGAATCGAAATTGCTAAATTCTTATCAGTTCCCGTCCCTTGCATTTGCTTTTATTATCTTGCTTTTCATTACTGTTTAAGCTTAAAAACTGGCTCTGCACACAGCTTAGAAGCTGTTATTTTTATTTTACATTTTACATCATGACAGAGGGCATTCACAGAAACATTGGTGGAAAAAAGAGAAATCAGTACTGAAATCTACAAGACTGACATTTAAACTACTGTACATTCAGATCTTACAGATTCTGGCATGTAAATGAACTGGTGTTTTCTACAGGGAGTGCAGAATTATTAGGCAAGTTGTGTTTTTGAGGAATAATTTTATTATTGAACAACAACCATGTTCTCAATGAACCCAAAAAACTCATTAATATCAAAGCTGAATGTTTGTGGAAGTAGTTTTTAGTTTGTTTTTAGTTTGAGCTATTTTAGGGGGATATCTGTGTGTGCAGGTGACTATTACTGTGCATAATTATTAGGCAACTTAACAAAAAACAAATATATACCCATTTCAATGATTTATTTTTACCAGTGAAACCAATATAACATCTCCACATTCACAAATATACATTTCTGACATTCAAAAACAAAACAAAAACAAATCAGCGACCAATATAGCCACCTTTCTTTGCAAGGACACTCAAAAGCCTGCCATCCATGGATTCTGTCAGTGTTTTGATCTGTTCACCATCAACATTGCGTGCAGCAGCAACCACAGCCTCCCAGACACTGTTCAGAGAGGTGTACTGTTTTCCCTCCTTGTAAATCTCACATTTGATGATGGACCACAGGTTCTCAATGGGGTTCAGATCAGGTGAACAAGGAGGCCATGTCATTAGTTTTTCTTCTTTTAGACCCTTTCTTGCAGCCACGCTGTGGAGTACTTGGACGCGTGTGATGGAGCATTGTCCTGCATGAAAATCATGTTTTTCTTGAAGGATGCAGACTTCTTCCTGTACCACTGCTTGAAGAAGGTGTCTTCCAGAAACTGGCAGTAGGACTGGGAGTTGAGCTTGACTCCATCCTCAACCCGAAAAGGCCCCACAAGCTCATCTTTGATGATCCCAAACCAAACCAGTACTCCACCTCCACCTTGCTGGCGTCTGAGTCGGACTGGAGCTCTCTGCCCTTTACCAATCCAGCCACGGGCCCATCCATCTGGCCCATCAAGACTCACTCTCATTTCATCAGTCCATAAAACTTTAGAAAAACCAGTCTTGAGATATTTCTTGGCCCAGTCTTGACGTTTCAGCTTGTGTGTCTTCTTCAGTGGTGGTCGTCTTTCAGCCTTTCTTACCTTGGCCATGTCTCTGAGTATTGCACACATTGTGCTTTTGGGCACTCCAGTGATGTTGCAGCTCTGAAATATGGCCAAACTGGTGGCAAGTGGCATCTTGGCAGCTGCACGCTTGACTTTTCTCAGTTCATGGGCAGTTATTTTGCGCCTTGGTTTTTCCACACGCTTCTTGCGACCCTGTTGACTATTTTGAATGAAACGCTCGATTGTTCGATGATCACTCTTCAGAAGCTTTGCAATTTTGAGACTGCTGCATCCCTCTGCAAGATCTCTCACTATTTTTGACTTTTCTGAGCCTGTCAAGTCCTTCTTTTGACCCATTTTGCCAAAGGAAAGGACGTTGCCTAATAATTATGCACACCTGATATAGGGTGTTGATGTCATTAGACCACACCCCTTCTCATTACAGAGATGCACATCACCTAATATGCTTAATTGGTAGTAGGCTTTTGAGCATATACAGCTTGGAGTAAGACAACATGCATGAAGAGGATGATGTGGACAAAATACTCATTTGCCTAATAATTCTGCACTCCCTGTATTAATTTGAACACGGCACATTCACAGAGGACTTCCCTCTATACCGAAGTGCTTTCTCACAGTCATATTCTCACTCAAATGGATGTATAACTTGGGGCTCACCATCTTGCACGCTGAGTCGGGGATTGATCAACCCACTCTCCAACCTGAGCCACCCAAAGAATGTGCTCTTTGCCCTTTAAATCATGTGTTAACTCAGTGAGGTGTTGTGGCAACACCACTAACCTCCTCAAACACCTCACAGTAAATCATATGACAGAATATGACGAGTGTATGTTGAGGCGAACTGAAGAGGAGGACAGGGACGGGTGCTGCTAGGGCGAGACAGACGTCTCTCATTGAGTCCTTTAGTGCTGCAGGCAGGCAAGATGCTCAAATAGCCACAACTTCAGGTTTTTTATTTTTATAAGATAATTCTGCATTATTAAATGATAACAAGTAGTCTGATATCCAATAATCATTATGAAGCTATAATTTGAGATACAGTAAAAGATACAATAAATTAAGTTTTTGTACAAAGTATCGGATCAGTATCCTCGATACCATCCTGGATTTTACTTGGTATCGGATCGGAAAGGAAATGAGTGGTATCGCACATCACTAGTCTCAGGCCAGTCCCCCAAATAATATGCTTTATATTTACCATTAAATTTATTCTAAAACACTGATTATTGTGTTGATCTGTATTGTGTAGCTGGCCTAGCCCTGCAGTGGTAAAACCACGACTCAGGATGCAGCATCAGACTCCCGGCTCTCCTATCAGCGGCCTGATGTCCCCCACCGGCCGCTTCAGCCCCGCTCGGCACGCTGCCTCACCGGACTTCAGCCCCAGCCGGTACAGCCCTGCCAACATTAGCTACATTCAGCGCCTCAAGCACTTGAACGAGCCGTCAGTTTAACTGCACCCACCTCCTGCGCTACAATGCAGCCATACCCTCTCCAAGCCCTGCCTTCTCTCACACACCCGAATCCAGCTGTACAGAGCTGGCTACACCAGAGCTCAGAAACCACAAACCTAACAGAAATATGCACAAAGTGTCTGGAAGATTTGTATTAATGATGTATGGTACGACTCCTACGTAACACAGGAATTCTCATCACAGTTAGGTTGTGATGTCAACTCCAGACTTTAAAAGGTAAAAAACAAAACAAACCTTGCTAATTTATGTACTGTATGGGTGTGGACCATGTTGAATTGACGGTAACGTTATTTGTGGCAAGTGTGAAGCACCTTTATCATAGCCTGACTCAACTTTTATGAATATTGTGAACACAAGCCACACCCCCCAAAGTTAGTTGATCACTAAAACTTTAGTGAGGGATCCTAAAAGGATTGTCACTGAAGATGTTCTTAAAAAAAATTAAAATGTCAATATTTTAAAATTTATTTTTTGTATGTTGGTCAGTAGCACAAAATTTAAATGTTTTTATTAATGGTGTTAAAACAGACTGCCATTTCCTATGTTCTTTTTTCCCCCCTCAGTTCAGGAATTGCCTTAATTTTCTGAAGTGATGGACCAGCTCTCTGTCAGTTTGGACACATTTCCTCTAGCTCATACATGAAATGTATGGAAAATAAAGCAACTGAGATCTTCCATGTTTTTATTTTGTCCTTCAATAAATTCATACAATTTCCATCTTTTCTCGGTAGTTCCTGGACATATCTGGACTTTTTCTTTCTGTCGCTGTTGGCGGCCTTAGAGACTGTGCAATTTTTTTTCTTTATCTTTTTTCTGGAGTATCTTTTATGGGCAAACATCTCCTACAATGTATGAATGACAAAACACACCCATCAGTATAGTATTATTTCAGATTTGGCTAGTGCCTAGTGTTGCGATCACTTTAAAGCTGTGTGAAGTGATTTGTAACCACTAGGGGGCGAGAAAGACTCAAAGTAACTTGATAGGGTTTCTATGTCCTGTTACGACTGTCTTGTTAATGAAACTGCCTTATGATACAGAGAATACAGATTAGTTGAGAGCTGCTTAAAATATGAAGTTGATTAGCAGAACATGCGACCCTCATGATAGAATTTGATTTTAACAAAGTGCTAAGTAGAGCTTTGAGGCCCAAAATTTCAGTAATCCCTCAGGTGGTAAAACTGACTTCAAGTAAACTTGTGTAGATAACGGCAAGTTCTTGCAGTCCTCTAAAAACCTGCTGTATCCAGTCTGTATTGTAGGGATAACATCACTGCTGGGTGAGGGCTTATCAGCTGTGTCTAGGACTAAAAAGCCAATTATCCTGAATATTCAGATGGCCACTCGCATTTAAAGAATGTATTTTTTGTGTGAACTATACCTTTATCCGAGAGCACAAACTACTTCAGTGCGAAGATTGTGTCGTCATCCTCGTGTTCTCAGATGACAACAGATCTAATTCTGGTTTCTGAATGTGGAACTTTGCAAAAATGTACCTTAAAAAAACTTAACATGCTTCTTGTGCTTTTAGCATTCTGTGCTTTATTAAAACTTAACTTTCATGGTGAATTCTTTCTGTATGTCTAGACCTCATTTGCTTTCAATTAATCAATAAAAAACCCTCACTCTTACTTTACTGTTAATGTATCCACTTATTTCATTGGCTGTGTTATCAGTAAAATAAGAAATGTGACAAGTTGTGCATTCATGATTTTATTCACTACAATGGCACCACAACATAATCCTGAAATGTTAAGCTAATAGCATGTTCAACAGCTTTACAAATATTTATTTTTTTGGTTTGAAAAAAATGAGTCACTTGTGTAAAAATTCTTCATTACATTCAGGAGGAGTTGCTATGCAGCTGTTAATCACTTCTGCTGGCATCCTATGGCACTGAAGTAACAACACCACCACAAAGTCTCTGATAACATCAGAGTTCAATTACAAAACAACACCATAATTTATTTGAAGACACTTAAGGAGAAACATTTCATGGGTCAGCCCATCAGGTCCGTGTTAGTTTGTCCGCGGGCATAAATCCTGCATCTCCAAGAGTCCTGAGGGCCACCCTACCGCTGGGGCGGATGGTAAGCCATGTGATGCTGCCATTATTCAAACCCATGCGTAACCAGCCCTCTGGAGGAAACTGAAGAGCCCTGAGGAATAAAGAATATGATAAGTGTTACCAATATCTACTTTTTTCTTTTCTTTTTAAAAAATTGGATCGTGCAATTCCTTAACTAATATCTTGATTTTTTTAAACTACTTTTTGTCAGTTATTCAGAGGATAAACTGAAGCTCAGTCAAACAGATCTAAGGGAATAGGAAAAGTGTTCTTCAGTCAGTGACTTTAGGACTGGGACAGAACATCAATACATCAATATACCACAAGGCCTCCTCTTGTAACGCATCAATACACTGGCGCCAAATCTCTTCCTGCTAACAGATTCCCCCACCTTAACAGAGGTCCACAGTTGTTGCAGTGGAGCTTATCAGATAAGTGAGGGTTAACTAAGCAAATGTTAACCAATTTCCAGTGAAGAAGAAAAGCTCAGGGGTAAAACGTCTTGCAGTGTATTGTGTAATCTCAGTATCATGTCAGCATGGGCAATATCTTATGCAGTGGTGGGGAATAATTATTGGATCCCTTGCTAAATTTGAAAGTCTGCCGCCCCCCCCCCCAAAAAGTCTATAACTTTTATGATAATTTACTCTTTTATAGAGAAAAATGTATACAAAGAATAAAGAAAAAGGAGGGATTTTGTTCCACTCCTCTTTACAGAAACTTTGTAAATGCTTTACGTTTCTTGGCTGCTGCTTGGCAACTCAAAGCTTCAGCTCAGATTTTCTACAGTGCTGAGATCGGGAGACTGGCTAGGCCACTCCCTAATCTTTATAGCCCCTTTTCCATTATACCTACTCGGATCGACTCGCCACAGTTTTCAGGGTTTTCCAGGTGATCCGAGCAGGTACTAAAATGTAACGTCAGACGACATGCCACTGATTGACTGGTCGGTAGCAGGCGCTTCCTTGTTGCTATGCCGGTATGTTTTGGAGCATCGTTACGCTGGAAGACTGATTCACAACCCATCTTCAATATTCTGACTGAGGGAAGAACACTATCATCCAAAATTTTATAGTACAAGGCCCTGACTATTTGCCCCACGATGCAGTGAAATCTTCCTGTACCCTTAGCAGAAAACCAGCACTAAAGCATGTTTCCTTATAAATTCATTTGCATGTCATTAAATGAAATAACTTTTTTAATGAGAGCACAATGACACAAGTGAAGCACAAATTAGAAATCCTATGTGAAATGGCTTGAATACATCGATTAGCGAAGCAAAGAGCAACAAGTCTGGCCTCAGCTGAGCAGCGACAGCACAAACCTGCAGACAAAATAACGGATGACATTGGCATGACACACGATGATCTCGTAGCTGTCCTCCTTCTGTTTGGGGTCAGCCCGGTGGATGTAGCGGCGGAAGGCTGCCTCAATGCGAGCTCCATCTTCGTGGTACTGCTGGAGGACAGTAGAAAGGTTGAAAGCCACCTTTGTCACATAAAAGGGTTCTGTATGAACCCCAAAGCAGAGTCAATGCATGTGTGCATTGTAGGAATACATGAAGAGTTTTATTCCAAAAAGAAGCCCACTATGTGGCAGATGTAACAAACGCTAGATCAGGGGTCTCGAACTCCAGTCCTCGAGGGCCGCTGTCCTGAAGCTTTTCATGTGTCCCTGTTGCAACACCCCTGATTACAATCTGTAGGTCATTAGCAAGACTCTATAGACCTTAACTGCATGCTGTGGTGGTGATTCAGCCATTGGATTCATGTTACAGCAGCTCATGAGTGAATGAACACGGTGCAATAAAAGTACTTTTAGAAGTATATTTTTCCCAAACACTTACATTAACTTAAATTTACTTGAGTAGGGTTAGGGGTTGCCACTTCAGCATGCAGTCAAGTTCTATGCTCTTGCTAACTTTACTCAGGCGTGTTGCAACAGGAACACATGGAAAAGCTTCAGGACAGCAGCCCTCGAGGACTGGAGTTCGAGACCCCTGCGCTAGATCAATACATGAAACTGCTGCAGCAGCACTCCGGTCTCTAAAGAAATGCAATAGCTTATCTTTACTTTCACATTAAAAATCCATCTTTATAGGATTGTTCCTTTGTCAACAGTTACCAGCTTGTTTAAAGCATGTGAATATATACATAATGACACAAAACCAGACTGAACAGCTTCAAGACTCCTCATTTCCAATATTTTGGAAATTAACTCTTTTCATGATTCATTCCTATGCCAGTGCACTGATGTATTGGTTGACTTTCGCACCCGCAAGCCTCAACAAGCACTTGACAGGACAACTGCACAGACACGTGGGCAACAAAGTTACCTTAGGTATCAGCAAATCCGGGGGAAAAAAAGAAAGAAAGAATATCAAACCTACAGCCACTCCAGAGATGGAATGGGCTGTAGGTTCTCTCACCACAGCGTCAGGCTTCCAGTGAGTGACAGGTGGAACCGGTTCAATAGGCGCACCTTCTCGCAGCAAGTCACATCTCACCAAGTCCACTCCTGGACCCACAGGGACACAAGACAACTTCAAGTTTAGAACTTTTAAATGTAACTTTTTAAGAATCTACCAAACTTGAGTTTGTGGTTGGCTGTGTTGCCTTTTCTAGTTACCTGGGAGGTATTTACTGATTATATTTGCTGTCTCCGTGGCCCTGGTCATGCTGGAGTGGATTAACACGTCATACTTCAATCCAAGTGCAGCCAACCTTTGGCCAGTCAGCTCGGCCTGTTCACGGCCTGCGGATGGAGAGACACTGATCATTCCAACAATGCTCTGTCAGAAACAAGGAAAATCTGGGGGTTGCGGGGTATGAGCAAAACAAACAGCCCCAGCACTCACCAAGGCTACCTCCCAGCATTACTTTGCATGCAGGCTGCCTATTACGTTTCCTGTGGATAAAAACAAGAACGACTAACCTAAAGGAGTGAGGATCTTCTCCTTGTCACTATTCCCGCTCAAGTTGTACTGGGAGTGTCTGATGAGGAGGATGTTGCGTGTAGCTTTCGGTTTGCTGTTGTTCTGCTCCGAGGTGGGGTCTTCGGTCGCATTCTCCTTCTTCTTCCCGTTGGTCAGAGCAGATGGATCTCTCCTGGTCAAAGTTCAAGCGTAGTGATTTTGAGATTAGAAGTGGCTTACTGTCTCACGTGGTTAAGGTGAGAGCTGGAAAAGTGGGTTAACGTAACTGACTTTAAATCTGCTTGGGAATAACACCCACGCCTGACCGACTTTTAAAGAGTTAAAAAACAACAACACTTTTTTGGCCATCGGCAATGCAAGAGGACTTTAACGGTGTCATAAGTCATTATGCTCATGTCTTTCATTCGGGAAACACCTCGACTGCCAAGTTATGGTGATGCCTGCTTCAGTCCGTTACATAGCAGCTTGGTCCCGTTTGGTATGACGTTCAATATAAAGGTAGAAAAGTGGATGAAATATAACGGTGGCAGCCACGTCAGAACAAACAGCGGGTCACGGCACAACACATGTACGTTAACTTACTTGTCCCAGTTGAAGTCCCAGGCGTGTCCGGTCGGGGTTGGCGTGTGGCTGGCAGGGGTAAACGCCGGCTGGGCAGCTTGAAGGACGGCGAATCTCGACCACCGACTGACCCTCTCTCCGCCCTGCTCTCCAAAAAACCCGCTGGAGTCGGCGGCTGCGGCAGCGAAAACCAAGACTGCGGAGCCTCCAGCGAAGCCGCAAATAAGTTTCAAAGTTTTCCTGAATGACATCCCGCGAGCCGCAGAACAAGGAAACTAATGCTAGCTAATTAGCTGTGCTTAACAGTCGCGCTATTAACAAAGTGCACCCCGCCTCTGCTGTTGTTAAACGGGTCTTTGACTTCTAATTCCAACTTTACAGCAAGGAACAGAAAAAATATCCAATATGTTCTCTAAGCGCAACTACCTGCTGAGCTCCGGCTGTTGGACGGATACTAAAAATACAGTCGATACAAGCGAAAGCAGACTAATCAGTTTCCTCTAAACTTTACGGTGTCCCACATGAGCCAAAACAGTCAGCCTTCGCTCTCCCGCTTGAAATATGGGATTTTGTCGCGTGAGGGCGCACAGCTCCCTAACTTCGCAGTAAGGTCCACAGCTTGGGCATTTTGTGCTCCGTTGAATGAAGAGGCTCTGTGAACTCCATTCATTCTGCACCATTTCACTATAAAATCATCGTAGGAGCCGCACATAATTTCCTCCCTTACAAGAGCTCGCTCCTGCCTATCGTCAGTGCTGAGGGAAAAATAATAAGGATGCTGAATTTAAGAGTGGAAGCTGAGTCGTTGGACAAATCAGTTCTGACTGCTGGGTGTTGTGTGCGTGCTCGGAGCTAAGCGGAGCAGTATTTAAACATTTAAGAAATAGGCGTGTTACACATGACTGTTGCACATACGGGTGAGAGCCACCTGCACCGTGCAGCTAAGCAGCGTCCTCTCCCTAAACTTTAACACACGGGTTTGCATTAAATTAATGAAAGATACAGCAGATTGAGGTGAAGCGTGAGCGTTTTCGAGGAAAGCGGATTTTACTGCGTATCAGCAAAATCTCGTGGGTGAAAAAAAAAATGATGAGAAAGAATTTGCGCAAATATGTTTCCTTGCAATTGGTTCTGATTAAGACGCTTGCCGGGTTTGCACCGAGGCTCCACCTTTTCGAGCGGTTCAGTGACCTCAGCAGTGGGCTGGATTGTAAGGGTGGGATTTCCAGGCTTTCACAGGCTCTGTGTATTACTGCCTCTGTCTCAGGATCTATGCAGCTTCAGCGATAGCGAGCACGGACTGCGTGTACCTTTCACGGCCATAGAGAGGCACATTCACACACCACACTGGAGCTCCCTTTTCTTCTTCTTCTCTACATGCGACTCCAATCGGAATAAATAATTAAGGAATGTGGAAATTACAGAATGCCCAACAGCGTTGG
Organism: Aulonocara sp. 'chitande type north' Nkhata Bay; assembly: GCF_057382095.1. Lineage (NCBI taxonomy): Eukaryota > Metazoa > Chordata > Actinopteri > Cichliformes > Cichlidae > Aulonocara > Aulonocara sp. 'chitande type north' Nkhata Bay. The sequence goes on along the minus strand of NC_141355.1, from coordinate 3,764,661 downwards.
AAAGAGATTTAAACCCACCAAATACATCCCAGTGTCCACTGCTGCCACACTCCTGGTGGGATCGACCACTTTATTTTTCGTTTTCACGTAAGTTTGCACATTGCTTCCTCTTGATCTCATTCGTGTGTGCAGGGATTTTTTTTCTTTCCTTCTTTCTCTTTTTTTCCTTTTACAAACTGTGCGCTTCCCTCAGCTCAGATTGACACGGACACAGGGTGGATAGGGGCTGGAAGTTTGCACGGGTGGATAGAGTCACATAGGTGGGATAAGTGGGTTTTATAAAGACAATCCCCTACTGCTGAGATGCAATGAAAAAAGCAGCTCTCTGTGCAACCTCGGACACGCCATTCAGCTGCAAAGCCTGCAAGGCAAACTTCCAATGAGCCTTGCAAGTTTAACAGGGCTAATGATCGTGGAGGAGACCGCGGTTTAGGCCGCAAACACTTCCCTTTAAAGAAAAGCCAGAGGCAGTTATTGACACATATTTTTTTTTTTAATGGTTGCAGTGGATCAGCGGTAAAAACAGTGATAAGAGGTACAGAAAAGAAAGTGTAGTCATGCAGCAGTGGGGCTCGTTACATCTACCGTTAATGCGTCCTGCATCCACACTCACACAGGTTTTCCTTTAGGAGAAACTGGAGGTATGGGCTAAAAAAGAAGGCACAGTAAAATCAGTTTTCCAGAATTTTTCCATGGTTTCATGGAAGCTGACAGTGGTTCATCTGCTACATTATCACCTTGTCTGTCAATGATCACCCCACCCTGGAAAAGGAATGTCCCATACTCCCTACATCTGGAAGTCAAAACTGATGCTGTAAGAAGCTCCGATAAGAGCAGGGAGAGTGGTGTGTCTCTGAATCACCATCCCTCCCTCATTCATTCCCCCTCAAGTGGTAAGCCTCAGGCGAATGGATTATCAATGGAATCAGCATCACGCTCCATCTCACATCTGCAAAATACCCCGAGGGCGTGGGTTTGAAATTCATTTTGGGGACCTCTGACCTATAGAGGGATAGCTTGCCCAGCTTCCATCTTGGATGGTCTGCTAAAGAGTAAAAAACTGCTGAATGGGATTCCTCACCCTTCAGCAGAGGGAGGTTTTGCTGTATGCCACAGCTGCCAATAGGAGACACGCTGGCTGTAGAGATGATTCATTCAGCAGCATTAGAACTGATTTCAGTTTAGACATACAAATGTAGCCTTTTCACATTAAAACTGCACAGGATGCTTTTTCTTTTTTCTTTTTCGGTCTTCGCAGTGTGAATTGCTTGTGTCCACCTGGACAGTACATGCTTCATCTGCACCCTGAGTGGTTTTTGCTCTCTCTCTCTCTCTCTTGCTGTCAGGTCATTGGCTGAGACTAAAGGAAACATATGGTGCTTGTGGGCTGTGTCATTAAAAATCCCAACTCTGCCTGGTGTACTGTCTGGGGCTTTGCATAAACAAATGGTCTGATTTACAAGTCCTGAAACAGAGTCAGTGTTTTGTGATTTCATATGAGAAATCAGAATGTCCCCCTCCAACAGATCTTTTAAGAGCATTATTAGTCCGTCTTTTGCTGGGGTTCATGTCACTCTATACTTTAAGGTTTACCCCTAGCAGATGGTTAAAGGGTGAGGATTAGGCTTTACTTTATGTTACCTTCATTTGCCAGGAAAAGGCCCTAAGAATTGACTCGTGTATAATGGAACCCCCCTGGGGAGCGGTACACGTCCAAACTAGGCCATGCCTCCTCATTCTCAGACACACACAGAGTCCATTATTTCATTATTTTGAATTCAGTCTAGCCTTGCGAAAAGACACGCTTCTAGTTTTTATCTAATGCATATTTACGGACTCCAAAGTGCAAACATCCATAAACTACAGCAGTCTGGAGTTAAAACTTAAGAACTACATCAGTCCCTGATGCACACATGTAGATGCAGCTAGCCAGGGACACAAATCTTTTTTTATTCCCGGGCCTCAGTGAGCTAAAGGTCTTACTGCTGCCAGCAAACCGCTTGGTGTCATATGGGCAACTGGAGTGTCCGTGGTGTGTTACTGTGTTTGGCTTACTGACGCCTGACAGTTTGTGTTTCCCACTGAGACTGAATTAGAACATGTTAGTACAGAATTATTTATACAGCCTCACACCATGACCACGACTCATCACAAAAAATACTGGCAATAAATTAGGATTTTTAGTCACGGTTTAGCCATCGCATCATCGTCATCATCGCAGCCTAATCTGTGGTGCTTAGTCCTGTTACTGTGTCTAAACGTGTCCCAGCTTTGTATGGCTGTACCTTTTCAGTATTTTTTCAGTCTAATCACTGACCTTGACCATATGCCATATGGATGTCCTGGAAATAAGACTGTTAGTTTCCAAGTCTAATAGTTAACATGTTAGAGCAGGCGTGGAGATGTGTTGAAAAACAGGCGTTGATCGTCTGGACGAGGCTTACGCTCTGCAGTGCTTGCCGTGTGGAGGTGATTTATGAGAGAGGTGGTCAGTAGTGATGGTTGGAGGCTGAACATCACCGGGATTGAGACCAGAGCTGCACACTAATCTTCAAATTCCACACATTTCCTCTTTTTCGCCGTTGTTTCAGTGAATCCAACTTCATTCTCTACCTGCTGAATGCTTGTGTTTCATTAAGAGGTGCTTGTGAAGATTTTTAAGGGTATTTTTGACATGGTGGCGAAGAGAGTGCAGATTAGTCTATAGAGGGTCTAGAAAGGGCTAGAAGGAGGAAAGGAAAAGCACACTACTGCAGCACGTTCATGGATAGAGCCTGGTCTGTGTGGCTTATCTTTGTGGAAGTCACAAATCCACAACAGTAGCAGGACAGATTTAAAGTTCTTCAGTTTTTCTACAATCCAAGGGTTGGTGGGGCTGCTCCGACTTCCCCAGAGAGAAATCCAAGTTGAGGGGGCATTCCAACAAAAATTCCAACTGGGAACTCAAAGATCCTGACTTCTGAATTAATGTGGAACACATCATTAAGCCAGCCTCAAAGTTGAGATTAGTCTAACTAAGGACACGCCCACTCTACAGTGCTAATGGTTAGCTTGCATGTCATGATTCGAGTTTCTGAATTTACCTGACATATCATGGTCTCTTGCAGCTACAATGTAGTTAGTCTGTTCCTTCAATTTAAAAAATGTAAACTGGCACAGACATTATTTAAGGAGAAGATGTGGCACTCAAACAATCTTGAAGGATCTAGGAGAGAATTCAGAAATACTAAAGACCCACCATCCCAAAGATCCAATCAGCATTAATCACCCGTCATCTCGTGATATTATGAAACTGTGACCGTGCATTGTAAAACTAAAACTTGCGGGAAAAGTCTTGCACGCCTTATATTTGCCACAAATTTGTTTGCCTTTTAAAGCCATTTCTAAAAGCTATTTTCGCCTGCTTCCTCACCACAAGGGGGCGCCACAGTGGGTAGCTTTGCTTGATTGACGTGGCAGAGTTTTAACTTGAGGCCCTTTCTGACATGAACCCGCTTCACTATGGAGTCGTGCACGTTTAATGTCCCAGTGATCACTGAAGTGAAAATGACTGGTGTCCTCCCATTGATAGGCTGCGTGCTTCAACCCAACTAACTGGATCCAATCCAAGATCGCTGCTGAGTTTCGGGAAACTTTGGTTCTGTTTCATCAGGTGTTTCAGCTTTTCTGTGTAACACTGAATCACTGAAAGCACAACTGAATGTTTCCATCATGAATGTTTCCTCCACCTCATCCTGGGTGTGTTTTCTGTCTGCTCAGTTGCTGCTGTCTGTTTTTTCGAGGGGATCAGTAAAATAACTTGTAATCATTAATGTTTCACCGCTTTGTATTCGTGTTTGTTGGAGCTCATTTGCCTTCCTTGCGTGTGACCTTACTGGCTTCGAGGCGAAGTGGGTTTGACTGTAGTTAAATCAACTCTTGGTCTTGTCTTGTTTGTGCTCGGTTGCCAGACTATCTTGGCCTGCTTTAAATATTGCTCATATGACGCTGGGACTGATTTGGGTTTAGTTTGTTTATTTAAATAGACGATCGAGGACACTTGGTCAAGTTCGAGCTGTCTCAAGGGCAGAGCATGTCTCAGAAGAAGGAAACTACCCGCTGGCCTAATGGCTCTTTCCATGTCTGCGCTTATGAACAAGCATCTATCAAATCTTAAAAACTAGAGAAGCTAAGCCTCCCTGATGTGTACTTCACAACATGGTTGCACATTTGAGCCCAGTGAGCTTTTGCAAAAATGTTCCCTGATTCCCACAGGAGTAGCAGATTTCAACTTGTAAGTCAAGTTCATCAGGATCCATCTTCAGCTACTTTCTACTGAAAAAAACTTTCTTGATTTCTCCTGCCTGCAGCTTAGCCTGGTGCTCCGACCTCACAGGGAAGGGCTCACCTTCTTTACAAGTCCTACCCTAACCCCTGGGTCCTGCCCGTATTCGGTGAACTATTCTGTCCTCGCACGCTATCTCTGCTTTAGGTTTCAGTCCCTCAGCCCAGCTGGATAAGACGCAATCTTGTCCTCGTGTTACACAGAGGATGAAACTTTGATAATCTTAACAACGCTAAAAGCAGCTGCAAGACGTGCAGACTCCCCGGGTCTTAAACATCCCCTCGGCCTATTCATAAAGTCCATGCGGTGCAGTCTCGTGGTTTGTAGAGAGCTGCTGTAAAAGCAGTAGCAGATCAGTTCAGTGTGGCTTTGTCTGATTAGATAACACTGTAATTTCCTCTGTAGGTCCTCATCTATCAGCACCTTGGAGTGAGGGCTTGGAGATTGACAGGTGCAGTGCAGGGCTGTGTCACATCCGCTCTCAGAAGGTAGTTAGGGTGACAGAAGGGGCCACATTTCACTTAAATTAATTTTTAAAGAGTAAAATAAAACTCACCTGAGACGTCTCTCCTCACATTACACTCTGATAGCTTGTAACAGTATGTCTTTAGTCCGTGTGGTAGCTTGTGATTAACTATCATTCTTATTGTGGTCTATGGTTTACCACATGGCATTTTTCCCAGCCGGGAATATTATTACAGATTGACCAGTTTCCTACTTCTGCAGCTCCCCACAGCCTCAAAGCGGCTGCAGCAGCTACTCCACATGGAAGTCAAAAGATAGTCCCTTTTTTCCTGAAACACCAGACTTAAGTCAGAGTGAAGGACTGTGTTGACTGGGAAGTATTTACACTTGCAAACAGCCGTGGCCCTGTGTGATGTCCCCACACCCTAAATGTCTTCATTTGATGGAAAAAAAAGAGAGAAAAGAATCAAAACTCCTTTGAAAGGCTGCGTCTTTGATGCCGTCATGGAGCTTCAGCCTGAGATCATTTCTATTTAAGTCCAACAGCTTTGTTATTTATTTATTTTCATCTGTATGTGGCAGAAACTAAACTGCAGTGGCTCATATTAGCTCATTACAGCCACACTGGTTTTGGTGAATGTGCTCTTTGTTTCAAGGGAGAATGTAAACGGTGTGCAACAGCACTTGTTGTAAAAAAATAAAAAAAATTAAGTGTTATTTAGGTCGGCGAGACTGTGCTGGTGTCCACAGAGTATCAATTACTTTCTTCGTCATTAGCATTTGTAATTTGCCCCACATAATTTTATTTTTAATGGTTCATGGTTATTGTGCCTACAAAAGTCAGTAGGAATGTAAGTGAGATCGAGCTTGGCGCGGTTGTTGCACCTGTCACGACTTTGATCTATTGCATAGGTTTTGTGCATCGTGTTGAGCGTAAATGCGAGCAGAGCTTGGATGGACCGCCGGTGCTTCTCTGCTCGACGCTCAGTTGCCACTCCATCACCTGAATCTGGACGCCATCTCTAAAATATTTTCAGCTGCTGACAATAACAGGACCATCAATGTGACTTTCAGATGTACATCTTGATCTGATAACGGTCAAAATGAGCAGGAATCTTAAGACCAGCTCAGCTGTGTTTGTCTCGAGCACAAAACTGCACAATTTTCACAGTGCAGGCTCTAAGCAAGGTTGAGAACCACACTTGATTTTCTATTTCATGTGACATTCCAGTTTGTTTGACAAAGGAAAACTATTTAAAACACGGTGGGCACTGGTTTTTATTGTCAGTGGAAACTATACTGCAGTTGTTTCAAAATGAAAGTGCACTGAATTCTCCTTTTTATCAAACTGGATTTTTAGTTTTTTCAGTTTGTTTGTATTTTTATCTGAATGTATGTGACCCTGAAGGTGCAGGTGGACAAGAAGAGAGCTGTAGCACTGCCCTGCAAAGTATTCATCTCACACGTTTCTTTTGTCGTGGAATGAATATGCTGATAGTTACTGAGGGAGTTCTGCCTTACAATTAGCAAACAGCTACAACCAAGATACCCCCCCACACCCTCCACACAAACATAAACCAGTGCTTTCCTCTGTGGCAGGGAAACATCATATATCTGCCATGTCTGTCAAGCCAAGCTATGTTCAGCTGTGTTGTCCCCTCAAAGTAATGTTAGTTGTTTCTCGTTAGGGACACTGTACCACGAGTCTTTGAGCAACTGACCACTCTGCGCGTCACACAAACGGATCAAGTTAAGCTTTAGAGTGAGGGTGGGCTTTTGTGATTTGGGCCAGCTTTGCAATAAGTTTTGTTGTGTATTTATTTAAGCTTGTTAAACAGCATTAAAGAACTCAAAATACAGTTTAATTCAGCTCTTTAAAAGCTTTGTGTTGACTTTTTTTATTATTAGTTTGGTTTGCCATCAAAGTTTAAGCACCTTAATCTGTAGAGGGAGGTGTTTTTCATAAAATACATGCTCCTAGATTTCCTAACACATGGTGAGCTCCAATCTTTGTTCTTTAAATCAGGCCAAACTCTGAACTCGTGGGCATTTATTTGATTTTCTCATGTAGTCTTTTATATAAAATGTTTGAATCACACAAATGTAACACGGCATGAAAACGAGTGAGGGAGCGCCTTTAAGTTTTCCAGATCAATATGGTTGGATGGAACTTTTTAGATTCTTCTTGCTTCCCACCGCAGCTCGTGACTTTTTTCTTCCTCCGTGTCTATTTAAAGTGCCTTTGGTTTCTCTGAAGCAGTAACTTTGTGGAGCCAAAAAGAGTAAATTGTGCCTTGTGATGCCGTAGTTGAGCTAAATGGATCCATGTGGACTCGGCGCACAGCAGTGTGTGGGCGAAAAGTGCGGGAAAGTGCACTGAGGTGCTCTCAGAGTTTGCTGTGTGCTTCTGTGCCCTCCCACCAGCTGAACAAGCCCAGGCCTCCTGGAAAGTCTCCTCTCGGGGAACATGTGGGATCAATTTAGACCTCCAGCCTCTCCCTCCTCGGGTTTCTCCACCCTGTTTTCCCCTCCTGTTGTTTTGTCAGGGAGAGAGACCTTGACTCTTAATAACTCACAGCAGAACTTTGCATCTTAACACGCTAGACACAACAGCTTTCTGAGAAAGTGTAGTGAGCTGAGGCACCTGGTGTGTAACGGTTCACGTCTAATACATCTGGGGAGCTCAGCCGATAGGCTCCATTATTATGCCGCTTTGCCACCTATAAAAATCTGTTGAAATAAGTTGCCACAGCCAAAAAGACCAGATATCATTTCTATGCATATCTGTGTAAAGACCACTTCACACATCTACTTAAAGCTAGTGCAGAAGTTTGATGTAATTTCTTATTGCTTATTTGAAACTATTCTAAAATAGGAGACAGGATGTGAATGTGGAAGGTGTTACTTTTATCTTTCATCTACAGATAATTATCTCAACTTTTCACTTTCAAAGCCCCACCATAAGCTTCTTGCGCTACAGTTATGCTGTGTAGTTCACTTTCACTGCTCTTGTCAGGGTTGTTTCCACACACAGCGGGGAGCTGTTAGTAAAACATTTTAATGCCCGCTGCTGTAAACCGCCTGCGTAGCACCGAGCAACCAACTAAGTCGAGCTTTTAGCACCCCTGGATCTGGTAATGAGAGAGAAAAAATGGTCCGGGAGCATGCTGGATGCTGGATTCGCACGTGCAAGGTTGACAGAAAAATAAATCCTAATGTTGTAGCAGCTTGTGAACAAGTATCCCATCATATCAGCTTAAAAGATGACAGTGTGTCGGTGTAGCGTGATTTTTGTGTTACAGCCAGCCAGTTTTACAACAAAAAAAATCAGAGGAAGATTATTATTTTTCCTCCTCGTCCTCCTCGTCCTTGGATGTGCATACATGGAAGACAGAAGCAGGAAGAGCAGCAGCCAGACCACAGCACAGAACTATAGCTGGACATTGATATGACATTGAGGCAGCTAGACTTGAGTTGGGTTGCAAAGTGGTTTGCAGCAGTTCAGTTTAGATCAGCTGAGCAGCACTGGAGCTTGAATTTTCTGCCTTCCTGCCTGAACTAAGGTAATCCCAGATCTAATGCATAAACTTGCACTTGTACTCATTCACTCTTGTCTCTGACGCTGTCAGTCTTGAGCCATGATCACCTGTGCGAAGCTTGTGTACATTCCCTTTGTAGCTCGCCACAGAGGCAGCGTTGTCCTGCCATGTCTGTCACATGCTCTTATTTCACACCACTCTGGGCAGTTCATACACAGGTAGCATTCGATTCATATTTCATGTCCAAAATGCATTTGCAAGCATATAAAAGTGTCCTTGTTCAGAAAGACCTGTAAACAAAAAATTACAAGCCTGGCATAAAAAATGAATGTCATAGTTTTGTTTCTAACTTTTATAGCGTTATCCCGTCAAGACCTGATTTGTACATTCTCATATTTTATGATGTCCTTCTAGCATTCAAACAAACGGGCAAATACAGTCCTCCTTGTTTTTCATGCTATTACATATTACCACAGTTTAAACCTGGAGGATCGTTTTTACAGCTCAGAGACTGTGCAGTCGACTTGTGCTTTTTTTTATAGCTACTGTTATATAGTTTTATACTGTTATAGCTGCTGTTTCTGAAAACAATAAAGAAACCCGCTGATGCACTTCTATTTTTAGTGCACAACGTGACAGAAAATCAAAAAAGTGGAGGAATTAATGCTCACGATCTCTCGAAAGGAAGTTGTTGACATATTTGTGACAGAGACGGTGCGCGCAACTGTCCAGTGTTGAACAGTGGGCCAGCTCAGAGCTGTGGATTTCCTCTGTTGGTTTGTTTTCTTTGGAACAATTCTGGAGAAAAGTCTGCATTTCTTTCTGTCGTGTACATGCACAGCTGATGCAGTCATGGCTCTTTCAACTGAAAAACAAGGACAGGAAGTTTGACTCAGCGTCTGTGCACAGAAAATATTTCACTTCTCACTCATCTTGTTTTGGGGGAAGTTCAGTGGTACAGACCAGAGAAACTTCAGTGTGTCATTCAATTGATATAATCTTTTTTTTTTTAACATTGCGACATCATAACAGTTGAGCTGGGCACATGATGTCATTATTGAGCAGTAAGCACTCCCCGTTCAGAACAGCAAAGTGGATCATCTGTTTTGTATCTGCAGGTTTTGGTGCTTGTGTCGGTGCTGTTCAGCTGTTCTGTGCATTTTTAAAACGTATTTTGAGGATATGCTCACTCTCTAAGCTCTGACTTTCTAGTGGTATATCTGCCACTGCTATCATTGTAAACAGCATTATAAATGTGCTGTGTTAGAAAGATTTTGAGAACAGCAGCGAGAAACGCTAACTCGGGATAGTGGGAGTTGCTAACTGAACTTGGAGGCCCGGAGCTTAATCCTGTCCCACCTTATCTTTCAGGGTGTAGGACGTTTTCTCTTTGTTTTGCCTCTTGTCTTGCAGGGCGTCAAAGTGATCCAACTTGAGAGCCTGATCTATTTGGTAAAACCATTAATGTCAACAGAGCAAGCCAAAGAAATTAATGCGCGACTTTTTTTACTTCAAATTAGGATCTTACTTGGAGTTTTAATCTGACCTGCGCGTGGCAGGGATCTAATTCCGTGACCTGGCTGCACTGCAGCCTCAAAGCGTGTGATTAGAGCTGACGTAAACAACAGACTTTGTTGCTCTCAAAGTATGTTGCGCCCAACCCTGTCCCCATTGCTACTACCACCGTGTGCATTCCTAGCAGTGTGAATAATTGCTAAAGTCCTGATTAAACGGCTGTAGAAGTATTAGCCGCTTGTCCAAATCCGGCTAATCCTTTAAATTAACACAATTAAATTAAATTGTTTAAAAAGCGTTCCCGTTGACAGGAAAGCCGTCCTTCCATCAAGGGCCAGGGCTGATTGCCATGTCTAGACTGACACGTGTGGTGTTCTCGGTTTAAATGTTTTTCTGCTTGCACTGCTTGAAACCCTTAAAGCTCGTCCTTGTTGATCAGAATGTATGTATTTAAAGTAATGCCTTCATTTCTGTGGTTCTTATCTAACCACAAAACATTCCCACCTTATTACTTACATTAGAATATTTTTTTATTAAAAATTTCAAATAGTTGGTGATTAAATATGAGAAAGTGCATCTACCTAAATATGTATGTATTAGTGCTGTCAGCGTTAATCTCGTTAAAATGACGTTAATGTCATAACCGCACTAACGTGGCAAATCTCCGTTAGCGAGTTAGCGCGGATCGCCCCGTGCGTGGGGCTGCACGGCGCTAACGCGTTAACGTCATTTTAACGAGATTAACGCTGACAGCACTAGTATGTATCTAAATATGTGCTGGTTTTTCATTTGTAATTTATGTTCTTGAATGCTTGTTTGCCTTTTCATACAATTAATCACATATCATGTTGGCTGAGACTCATAACTCTAGAAAATAACAGCTAAACATTGTGATGTATTTAAGCCCTCTGGCTAAAACTGATCTTTTTCTAATTCTACCAGATGGTTTTGGTCCTGAAAACAAACTAAACTAAAGAAGTGATTGTCCCAAAAAGAAGCAGACCCCATGTGCTGTGGATAGAAGTTTAAGCTATGCCTCCTATGCATTAGCATTATGTTGGTCTGCTTCTGCAGCAATGATGGTAACCAGCATGACTGAGGAGGACACAGAGCGGACGGCCTGTGCAGGTCATATTGTGGGAAGTACCCCTCATGTCTCTTTGAAACTAAAAAGATGTCATTTATCAGCTCGTGCAGCTGGTTTTAAAGCATGACCTCACTTGAAAATTGAGCACATTGTGCGCTCACACTCAGCTGCCCTATTGTGTGTGGCGAGTTCACTGATCCACTGAATTCGTCCCTTCTGTTTATCTCCTACTTTGCCTCTGCAGACATTTTTGCACTTTTATAACTGTGGCTACATTTCTCTGCTGACCCGAGCGTACGCTGACAACTTTATCAAGAAGGATCAAAAAACAAAACAAAACTGTTTAATTGATGTTAGTGTTAGTCTCCCAGAACACAGAGAGGATTCAAATCTACACAGAGAAACATGGAGCACAGGAGAGCTACTTTACTACAGTTCATGTTCCTGATCGCCTGCTTTAATCTGGCCGCACCCGCAAGATGATAGGAAGATTTTCTTCTATTGTTATGTATGAAAACATTTCTGTTTGAATCTGTCTTACAGCAACAGCTAGAGATGTTTTCTCTGAATGTGGCCCTGGGGGTAAATCCTTACCAGTGTGGGATCCAGCTGTGTATTGTGCGAGTTACAGCATCTGTCAGTGTGGAGCCAATTTGACCAAAGTGAAGTATTCTCTCTGCTTCTCACCTTACGTGCAATTAAAATACTTCTGTAGCAGTTTCACCACAGAAGCTCAATAATTCAGCAGTAATGTGTCTCTCTGCATTATTCTCATGAGGACGCTGGCTTTTAGCATCACTGAATATCAGACAGGCATAATCTGTGAATATCAAGTAGTTTGTTTTATCGATCTTTGTACGAGGCCGTACTCAGCTCTGTACGCACTGCTCTCCTTAATTCAATTCACATTCTGATCCTGCATATCCTCGTCCACCGTGTGTTTTGTGACAATAACGTCCAGTGCAAATGTGCGTTCTTTTTGTATATTGACCTCTCAAACATTTTACCCACCTAAAGTCTTTGCCGTGATTCGAGCGAAGTCAGCTTCACAGTCCAGAGTGCTCCACAAACATCTTTCACAAGTTTCTTCACGTCTTTCACTCCCCCCCACGATGCCACGATTGAATGTCCACTTTGGTTTGTGGAGACGCCGCCTTTCTGAGGGGACGCATGTGTTTTTGTCATCTCTCTGTGGCAGGTTACAGTCCCTGCGATATGTGCTTGTGGGTTTAGCCCGCCTTGCCATATCTGTCTTGCTCCATGTTAATGAAATCATTCAGGGTTGCAGAGCTTCTCTGTGACAGGCCCTGGCGTTTTCTCGTCCCTATAAGCATATTCCTGCCTGCACTAATGTGCTGGGTGCTGCAAACTGAGAAGCTCCCCCTGAGAGTGTGTGCAGAATGTTATTAGTGAGTTTCAGTTCTTCCCTCGAGACGTCTGTCGCATTTTACTCTCCGAACAAAGTTTTCGTGGGCTTTTTTTTAAAAAGGAGAGCTTCTATTGCATATGTATTTCTTGAAATGCAGTGTTTCATTTTGGGTTTTTTTATTCCTCTCGTTTTATTATCCATATGTATTCACATTTCTTGCATGTTTCTCACTTCTGAGTCCTTCTTAAAGCAGCGCGTTTGGCTTGAGATGGCTACTACTGGCCCTGTTTTTGAGTCTGAGCACAGTAAACAGAGAGATGACCAACCAGGGAGCCATAAATGCCATCCGCAATGTTGTGACAGATTGGATTGAAAGCCCAAATGAATAGCTACCCAAGAACGGAGGAGGAGGAGGAGGAGGAGTGGAAATCACAGTCACAAACTACACCTGTCTAAAAGAAACACCAACAGCATGAACAATTGTTTAGGTTAGTGCAGAAACAGCAGTAGTACAGCTGCCTTAACTCCCACACACACCTCCCTAAGTAAGCATGCAAACGTAGCTTAGATGTCAGGAAACACGTCGGTTCAGCTCGGATAGTGATGGGCGAAGAGTTGCCGTTCCGTCTGTAGCGGCTGGAAAAAAAGGTTTTCCTCTCAGCAGGTGGGGTGACAGGGAGCGTGACAACAGCTGCCCGGGAAGCCCGCCTTCATGTGACATGGGTTGAGGTGTGGTGACAGCTGGAATGAGAGGACACGGATATGCAGAACTGAACTAAAGAGGAAAAAAAACAAAAAAACAACAACCAGCTTCTGTGCATCAGCCTCCTGCTGACACTATAGAGTCCCACAAAGTGATATTTTTAGACCATTGCTAATACAAATCTGAGCACCTGTCTCATGGTTTTAGGAGCCCGTCATTATGCTAGACCTGTAGACTTTGACAAACAGGTCTGTCGCCATTGTCCGCAGTCTGTAAAATCTCACAACACCTTCTTCTGTTACCCCAACAAGCATAAAGGACTCCATGTGCAGTAGATGACCTAAAACAAAACAAAGCATTGTATGTACAACTGCAGAATCTGAACAAAAAAATTAAGTGTTTAAATATTAATATTTAAACACTCTTAAATGGAAAGATAATGCTAGCTGCATATTTGCACACATTTCAGCTGTTGTTTTCCAGAGCCTGCTCGTGTGACAATGATGGACTATGCAGTATAATATGAAAGTGTGCATACTGCTTGACATTACAGTTCACAGATATCAGCACCATATGTGGACATTTGTAGAGCCTGCAATGATATGGGACACATCCTAGACTGGCACAACCTCGCGCCTTGTGACAATGACAAAGACACGCATGGTAGTGCTGATTTTGGTATTGAGCTGATACCAAGTAAGGAAAGGGCCAGTACTGCTTACATGGGGGGGGGGCGGTGTGTCATGGCTTATGAGATGAATCATCACACTGTGTCCACACTAATACTTAACACAACAAAACACACCTTTCAGTTTTTCGTGCATTTTTTTTTTTATTCCCCAAAAATTATTTATTCAACACAATTTAGTGGATCGATGGATCCAATACCAGCACCGGTATCGATGCTGTCAATATTTGGATTTATCCGTCCACCTCCAATATGGTGCTTTTCCTCTCTACATCATTTGGGAACTATTAAGTGCCCTCACAAATAACTATGATTAGCAGCAACATTAAGCAAGCCTGCAGGAAAAATGACGACTTATTATATGTGACTGTCGACACTTTTATGTGTCCCATTAATATAATCGTGTCTCTGTGGCCCGCGGGGTTGGTCGTGTGCTCCTGTTTACCTCTGAGAAAGCAGGGCTGTGTGTTAAAGCAGACGTGCGGTGCTGAGAGCTTTGCTGGTCCTGCCAACACATTTTTCAAGCCCCGTTGAAATCATGCCTCGCGGTATGCTTAATGAAGCACGGGGCAGAATGAGCAAGAGTATTGATCTTCCTTCTAATGGGTTATGCATGAAGCTGAAGCTAATTATATTCTATAGACTACACAGTGGAGAAAGTTTATGAAGGCAGTGACATGACCTAATCATTTCTTTAAGGGTGGAGCTTCACGTGTGCCACAGTTGGAGGCAAAAAATGGCGTCGTGTTGAGCTTTTGCTCCCATTTACTTCCTTACTTTGTGAACAGAATAGCCGCGCAACTGCATGTCTACTGTAAAAGACATGCAGTTGTTTGCACTGCTTACTTGTAACATTACCTACAGCCCAGAATAACCAGTTCACCCCGCTGTATCAGACACTCACTCCTCTGTAACCAGTTACTTGTCCCTTTAGGATGTTCAGCTGCTGTCACACACTGCTAAATGTTCGAGTCTGTATGATGTGCCCCCAGAGGGAAGAGCAGAGGTAAAGTTGTAGCTCTGATTTGGAACTTCAGAGGCCGTAATATTAATGTACTAATAAAGTGTAAGCACACAGGGCACCTCTGCGTTCAGACCCTTCATCCATGACAAGCGTGTTTACTGCTCAGCCATCGCTCGTGTGCGTTGCTGCTTTACATTCAGTGTGTGCGTCAAAGCTTGCAGAGCCGGCGACAAGGGCTGCCATTCAAACACTTCACTGCGCTCATTTGCAATCTGTTCTCCACATTGCCAGGCTAAGTGGTGACTGAGCGAGGCCTATTTTTAACTTCCCAACGTAACTGGAGCACAGTGCTCCTTCATTGACACGAGTAGCACAGCTAATGGGCAGGTAGTTGTCAATCAGCAGTTATAGTTTCTTTTCATTTCCCTTTTTTTTTTGTCTTTCTACTCAACATCATGAATAAACAAACAAAACAAAGCAGAAACAGCACGGCAGATCTGGGATTGCTTTATTTTTCTGTAATTGTTGCTTGCTGGTACCATTTAGGAGTTTATCTTGGCTGCGAGACTGGAAAAAAAAAACACAAGCATTTTGTGCTCTGACTGAGCTGGCCAGCTGCCAGCCCTTATCTTCAAGCCATATCCAGGAGGACATTTTTATCACACTTCCATGTGTACAAACTCAAGAGCCAGAGCAAACGGCTCTGCTGAACTTTATCTTTTCTTCCCCCTCTCAGACAAAATGCATCATCAAGTACAGGGGAGTGCAAACATTAATAAATCTCGGAACTCTTCGGCCTCTTGACGTGGGCGTTTACTTTGAGGGGATATCACGAGCTGTTAGATTTGGCCTGTTTGCTTTCATAAGGTCTGACCGGTGATCATCAGCTGAGGCTGTGACCTTCCTCCGCTGCGTCTGAATGAAACAGATGGGTTGGGACTTGCACGGGGAGTCTGACTCTGCTGATGACTCCTGCGCATCAGGGCTGCCTCTTTTTGCTCTCAGAGCTGCATGTGCTCACATTCACACGGTGATCTTTTAATGTGGGCTGAGGTCAAATTGGTCTCAGCCAAATCAACACAATTAGTTGATCTGACTGTATTAGGATACTAATGTCTGTGTGAGTGTGCATTTCCATGTTTCTAGCAAAGGCTACTATGAGTCCTAGTCTAGCAAGACTTACATTTAAAATGGCTAATCTTAGAGGTGTTATAGCAGCCACAATGCTGTAGCACAGTTTCATGTAAAGCAGTGTAAAACAGAGTAATAACAGGACATCTGCTAGACTCTCTGGTTGATCCACATTAAATCTTTCATGTATTTGCAGCATCAGAGCAGCTGACTTGATATAGACTAGATTTCTGCCGTCTGCCCAGGTCCACCCGTGTGGCTCACTGTTGTGTTTTTAGCACATTTTAAACATCACTGGAGCTTTGTGGCACATAGTAATAAGCTATAAAATCTTTGTCTACACAAGCTTTGCTATAAAATACTGCTTATCTGGTGTGGTGGACTTGTAGGGTTTTTCCACAAAGATCACAGGAAATGGGATCTTATTCCTTTCAGAGCGATCCCTGCGGGGAGACCGTGTGGTGTCTTCTAGCAATGACTGTTGAGATCATCACAGTCTGTGTGAGAGAAGTGGAGAGGTTACTGAACGACCCCCCTTCCCCCAGGTTGGCTCATTGTTTGTACTAGACTGTTAAACCATATATATATATCATATATGTCTTTGATGGAAAATATTGAAAGCACCAGCTGTTGATTCAGGAGCATTTCTGTGACACAGAACAGGTTAAATCAATCTGAATATCAGCGGCTTCCTCGTCAGCCTGTAATGCAGACCGGTCTGCTTTTCTCCTGTTACACCTGCTGCATTTTACAGGAAATTGAGTGTCTTACAGGAGCTCTCTTGCTTGGTTGCTGCCACTTCCTTTGATGCCAGGCCTAATGAGGTTTACATGAAGGCCCAGCTGGCAAAGGCCCTGCCCCAACACCGGATACTGACTCAGGAGATGAGGATTGGGTCTGTGCTGGAGGCTTGTCCCCCCTTCCAGGGACTGCTGTACAGGCTATTGCACTATGTGTGCCACACATCCAACATACCCCCTTGTAAAGGGGGACAGGGGTGTATGTTGGATGCAGCACATTTCTCCGTGTTGCCAGATATAAAGCTATATTTATCTACACAGGATAACTTCTGATCCAACACTCCTTCACAGTACTGCCTCAAGTGAAGCTTATACATTTACACACACACAGTATGCATTACGAGAGTTTACAGTGGCAGCTGGAGAAACTAGACACCAGTTTGCAGGGTTTAATAATAAATGTGGTGCTGTTGTAACATTTTGTCCCGTACTTCACTGCATGAATAAAATAATATGGCTGCAAAGCCACAAAACATTTCATTCCTGCTAGCGGGCACAAGGCAGCAGTTCAAATATTTGGCGTCATTGGCAGGAAATTAGGTTTGCTGATAGGGGTTTAACGAATTACGTAACAGCTGCACACCGTAAACAAACGCACAAAGAGATCGCTACTACAATTACATTTGCTGTTTCCCGTGTTTTAAACAAAACATTACAGGAGGTATTAGGTTGGGATGCTTATTTCTGTTGCATAATAGCTTTTATTTTCAAAGCTCTACACTAACCTCATTTAAAATTATGATATATAAATACAGGCCATTTACCATTTACCATATTGGTTTCAAAACACTTACTGTGTCTTTAGCGGAGCCTGGTGTGTTGCATTTTAATGACTGTTGCTACTGAAACAGATAATTGATTGCCATTAGTGAAATGCTGCCTTTTGTAAAAATTAGAACAGTTTGTAACTGCAGGTGACAGTGAGAGTATTGTTATCATCGTGTGTGTGTGTGTGTGTGTGTGTGTGTGTGTGTGTGTGTGTGTGTGTGTGTGTGTGTGTGTGTGTGTTCCTACCTCTAACATACTTCACAGGAGTTGACATCAAAATGTCAGCTGTTATCCGACCAGATGTAAAGTAAAACGAGCCAGATGTGTGGACAGGGGAGGGCTGTTGATGCCCACTGCCCAAGTTTCTCATTTGTAATGTAACTTTTTAATATAGTGTTTTTTGTTTTTTTGTTTTTTAAAAAGAATAAAAAAAATACTGTTTTTAACCACGTGTAAATGGCCTGTATTTATATAGCGCTTTACTAGTCCCTAAGGACCCCAAAGCGCTTTACATATCCAGTCATCCACCCATTCACACACTGGCGATGGCAGCTACATTGTAGCCACAGCCACCCTGGGGCGCACTGACAGAGGCGAGGCTGCCGGACACTGGCGCCACCGGGCCCTCTGACCACCACCAGTAGGCAACGGGTGAAGCGTCTCACCCAAGGACACAACGACCGAGACTGTCCAAGCCGGGGCTCGAACCGGCAACCTTCCGATTACAAGGCGAACTCCTAACTCTTGAGCCATGATCGCCCACGTGTGTACTCCTCCGGCCGGTCTCATCCGAATATGGTTCTTACTCTGTCGGTGCTTCGAAACACAGTGGATTGTCAATTGTCTGATTGTCTGTTGGCACGTGTTGCATTAAAGGCTGCAACTGGAACTATCTGATGCCTTGTCTCAGAAGCAGGAATCTGCTCTGCATCCCTAAAACTATGTGACCAGACTGCTTTTGACAGAAGCTACGTTAAGCTGCACAGAGCAGATGAGGAGACCAGGAAGTCATTTTTGAAATCAAACTCCTTTTGCAGACTAAATGCTTCTGAAACACTCAGATGTGCTCTGAAGCCATGCAATATGTGCTCCAGTAACAGCCAAGGAGAGAAATTAATGGAATGTTTGCAGCATAAAATAAAATTTGTCAAAGGCAAATTTCTGCCAGTTGTTGGATCCTTCCAATTCCTTTATGATCTGTATTTACAGGGAGTGCAGAATTATTAGGCAAATGAGTATTTTGTCCACATCATCCTCTTCATGCATGTTGTCTTACTCCAAGCTGTATAGGCTCGAAAGCCTACTACCAATTAAGCATATTAGGTGACGTGCATCTCTGTAATGAGAAGGGGTGTGGTCTAATGACATCAACACCCTATATCAGGTGTGCATAATTATTAGGCAACGTCCTTTCCTTTGGCAAAATGGGTCAAAAGAAGGACTTGACAGGCTCAGAAAAGTCAAAAATAGTGAGATATCTTGCAGAGGGATGCAGCAGTCTCAAAATTGCAAAGCTTCTGAAGCGTGATCATCGAACAATCAAGCGTTTCATTCAAAATAGTCAACAGGGTCGCAAGAAGCGTGTGGAAAAACCAAGGCGCAAAATAACTGCCCATGAACTGAGAAAAGTCAAGCGTGCAGCTGCCAAGATGCCACTTGCCACCAGTTTGGCCATATTTCAGAGCTGCAACATCACTGGAGTGCCCAAAAGCACAAGGTGTGCAATACTCAGAGACATGGCCAAGGTAAGAAAGGCTGAAAGACGACCACCACTGAACAAGACACACAAGCTGAAACGTCAAGACTGGGCCAAGAAATATCTCAAGACTGGTTTTTCTAAGGTTTTATGGACTGATGAAATGAGAGTGAGTCTTGATGGGCCAGATGGATGGGCCCGTGGCTGGATTGGTAAAGGGCAGAGAGCTCCAGTCCGACTCAGACGCCAGCAAGGTGGAGGTGGAGTACTGGTTTGGGCTGGTATCATCAAAGATGAGCTTGTGGGGCCTTTTCGGGTTGAGGATGGAGTCAAGCTCAACTCCCAGTCCTACTGCCAGTTTCTGGAAGACACCTTCTTCAAGCAGTGGTACAGGAAGAAGTCTGCATCCTTCAAGAAAAACATGATTTTCATGCAGGACAATGCTCCATCACACGCGTCCAAGTACTCCACAGCGTGGCTGCAAGAAAGGGTATAAAAGAAGAAAAACTAATGACATGGCCTCCTTGTTCACCTGATCTGAACCCCATTGAGAACCTGTGGTCCATCATCAAATGTGAGATTTACAAGGAGGGAAAACAGTACACCTCTCTGAACAGTGTCTGGGAGGCTGTGGTTGCTGCTGCACGCAATGTTGATGGTGAACAGATCAAAACACTGACAGAATCCATGGATGGCAGGCTTTTGAGTGTCCTTGCAAAGAAAGGTGGCTATATTGGTCGCTGATTTGTTTTTGTTTTGTTTTTGAATGTCAGAAATGTATATTTGTGAATGTGGAGATGTTATATTGGTTTCACTGGTAAAAATAAATCATTGAAATGGGTATATATTTGTTTTTTGTTAAGTTGCCTAATAATTATGCACAGTAATAGTCACCTGCACACACAGATATCCCCCTAAAATAGCTCAAACTAAAAACAAACTAAAAACTACTTCCACAAACATTCAGCTTTGATATTAATGAGTTTTTTGGGTTCATTGAGAACATGGTTGTTGTTCAATAATAAAATTATTCCTCAAAAATACAACTTGCCTAATAATTCTGCACTCCCTGTATGTTGAGTCTGTTGGAGCAAAGACACATGAGGTATGGAACAACCAGCTGTGTCCTTTAAAGTCAAGCTAAGAAAAAAAAACATGCTTAGGGAGCAGATTTCCATTTGAAAACTCCATAACAGTAGGCTAGAAACAGTGACACATCCCCTGTATAGTCATGTTGGCATGAGGCTGTGTGCCTTTTGCTAGATTGACCCCACAGGGCAAAGGTGAGTTTGAAACTGGGAGAGAAGCTGACTCAGTGTTACGAAGAATCACAGCGTACTCCTCGCTTTGTGCCACACTCCAAATATAGCCAGTTAGACACAAAGATGCGCTGACGTTTTCTCCTGTGACGCCTAACAGCTTGAATAGACCGAACAAACAGGAGTTTACACAACAAGCTGTTCGCGCACAATGCCGGGGCACGCCGGGGGCAAGGTGCTTAACCGAGGCTTTAGCTTGTTAGTGGGTTTTTTGGCGATGGAACCGCGGGTGTGTGAGTGTGAAGTGTGACCTGTCACAGCTGTAACAAAGTGTGATGTCATGGCAAGGTGACAGTGAATGCAAGGCCTAGTTTTCCATGACTAATCCCTGCAGGATGGGATGCTTGACTCCACATAATCCCAGCTAAGTGATTACGCCACTCTTTCTGCCCGTTGTATCAGTGCATTCTGCTGCTTTATTTTATTTTATCTGCTATTTAATGGATGTTTTTTTTGTTTTTTTTTAAAAAAACAACACATTTCTGGAGCCACCAATGCCAAATATGTAGGCACTCTCCCAGAGCATTAATGTGCTGCTTTTATCCAAAGTGCCTGCATTAGAAAGGTGTACAAATTTAGAATGGGTGACTCCAGGAATAATGGAAACGCCATCTACGGCAGCGTGAAAGCAGTGCAAGATAAACCCGCCTAAAGTTAGTCTGCAGCATTGAGTGGAGTTCAGTTTTACCTTGCTGTTGCCATGCAGAGTGTGAGAAGAAGAAATTGTATCCATTGATTCAGTTTAATTCAGCTTTATTTATATTGTACCAAATTATAACAATAGTCATCTCAAGGACTTTATATTGGGACTTTACGATAACAGTGAAATCCCCAACAATGATGTTGCCCCGATGAGAAAAAAACACTTGGCAACAGTGGAAATAAAAAACAAACAAAACACCTTTTTAACAGGATCAAACCTCCAGAGGAACCAAGTTTAGGGAGGGGCAGCCATCTGCAGTGACCAGTTTAAGACATAACCACCAAATTAGTTTTCTTTAAGGTGGTTGCAGCCTGTGTTGCTGTAGTGATTTGTTGGCTGGTTTGAGTGACTACTGTAGTACTAGCGTTGAGCAGCTTGCTGCACAGACATAGTTGCTCATAGCTGGTTCAATCCAGTCTGCAAACTCCTGGCACCAGCTGGTAGTACTTCCTTAGAAATGATTTAAAAGCATGCGGTGATTCATTTCCTCTTCAAATGTTGTAGCAATCTATCAGAACACATACTGTATGAGCTGACTCTAGAAAATTTTATAATTTCCAACTTTTCTGTGAGTCACACCTCCAACATGACATCCGAGGGATCCTGTTGTCTGAAGGAGCTTCAGGGCACCAAAGGGCCTGAATGTGGGTTTTGTTACATATTGCTAAAATGTTCGTTGTTACACTAAAAGAGAACAATGGCTGCTGTTTGGTTCCTATAAATACATTTATAAACTCGTGTATTTTTCTGCACATTTGCAGTGAGACACAGACCACCTTTCAAATGGTAATGTATGTGGATTTCAGAAAAGAAACATTAACGTTCACAAGTTGACTGTATACCTTTAGAGAGGTTGTAGAAGACAGCGATGCCTTCACTGTCTCAGTCAGGTAATTTGCTGCAGATGGATGACTGTGGGAGATGGCGTGCAATAATTCACATAAATATTGTTCCAGGTTGTTTATCTTTTGGCGGCAATTAAGGTCAAAGTTCCACTGTGGTGTCATCTGTGAAAAATGGATTTAAAAAAAAATCCAAATAAAAACAGAGAGCCCACGAAATGGTGAAACGGAGATCTCTTAGCACAAGTTTTGTGTCATTTCTCCCCCTTTTTACTTTTGCGTATTCAATGCCAAAGTTTAAAAAGTATCTGTAAGTGTTTCCTACAGATTTAGTTTCTATTTCTGCATATGTGCACATGTACATGCGTGTGCATTTCTAACTTATAGCCTTCACAGTGGAGCATATAATCTGCCTCAGACTCCAGCGTCTCGGACTGCAGCTGCTTACGGTCGCGTTTGTTCTGCTCTGGTAGCCTCTGTGATTTTCAGCGTAGACACCAATGAACTGGTTCTCCGCATTTCTAACTCGTCGTGGGTCTCCAAAAGCAGATGAGGGACCGTTGTTGGCAGATGCAGTCTGGAGTTTGATTCTGTCTGACTGCAGGACTAGCTGGTTACTAGCTAAACTAAACTTTAAAAATAAGCACAGCATAACTGGCCACTAGTTGCTGTTTTGTTTTGTTTTCCAAAGATAAAACAAGACATCTCAAATAAAGCTACCAGTAACTATCATGTTTCTGTGTGACCTTGTCTGCTAATTTGTCAGCAGTGTTAAAAACACTTGAATTGGTGCTGAAAATGTGGAGCACTAACATGGAACTCTGCCGCTGTGTAAGAAAACGTCTCACTGCATCGCATCAAGTGTAAAATCATAGTCCTTGGTTCTCTCTACAGAAAGTTAGATCTTTAAATTGTTTGCTTTCATGCTGGGTTTCAGTTCTGGGCCAGTTAAGAAGTAGACTACGCTGTTGTAAAAGCTTGTAAAATATGTTGTGGTGACCACATTTCAACTAAGCGGGAAAGACACTGTGCAAAATGTTTGAGTTTAATTTGCTCCCAAAACTCAGATGAGCTGAACCCTTAACCCCACAGTCAGTGCGTGTCAGTTCGTCTTTACAAACCCATACTGTGTGTAAAGTGGTTGGACCTCCCACCTATGCTGTCCCAGAAGGCCTCTTTCTCCTACCTGCTGCTGGGTCGTCATATTTTCCACTGTGGGCTGAAGCAACAGACCATCCAGGCCCAATAGAGCGTCCATTCATTCACTGAACCCAGGGAGGAAGTTGGAGGCTGTACTCAGCCACTCCTCTCTTCTCCTTGTGAGTAGGTGTGGATGTAAGATGAACTGTTCGTTTTATTCGGGGCTCAAAATAAACTTATGCTGCTCATAATCCAGACTCTTGGGAGATTATGAGGGGTGAAGGCAGCTTTGTTGCAGGGAGAAAGGCAGACCTCTATTTCAGTGGCTGCTTTTAATGGGATCCTTGGTTCACATACGTGTGTTTACTGTGAACTCTCCCTACTTCTTAGTCTAAAATAGGCCAATGAGCAAGATGTTAGTCTACTGTGGATCTGAGAAATGAGTGCTTTACATTACTGATTTAACCCGTAAAGCCATGGGACTCAAAACCAGGCTTTTTGATCAGAGTCCTGCCGTCAGAAATAGCTTCACGCATATGTGATTTTGGCGTTTCGCCATTATTGCCTGCCTCTCACTTTGTGATGAATCATTATAGGATGAGAGGACAATTAATACCCGTCTGCTGCTTTTTTCTCAGCAGAGACAGAGAGCCACCACCTCTCAGCAACTGTCAAAGAAACCCCCCAAAAACTGCTGAACATAACGACACAAGGCCAGTAAACAAGAGAAATTATCCTCTAATTAAAACTTTTTTTTGGCCGTAAAGTGGGGACGCGAAGTTATTTCCGCTGTGTTTATTTATAGTCAGGCCAGGTAGCGGAAAAGGATCAAGAATATTTCAGTTTCAAAGGCTTCAAAAATCATGTGTCGCTTTTCTCTGTGTGCGAGTTGTGAAGTGCCAGTAACACCCCAAACACACACAACACCACCACCTCTCTTAACAAGCCATAAGAGACACACTGTAGAGTCGCTGCTCTGATTGGCTATATGCCACAATCACAAATAGAACAAGAATCAAATTGCTGTCTTTTTTTTACACTTTACATATTTATTAAGTTTCCGGCGTTTAAAAAAACCAACAACATCCGATGTAAAACCATAAGCTCATCTTCAGGGAAGCGATTTCTCGCTCCAAGGATCCTTTGCTGATTCCATCTCTTTCAACCTGCTGGAAAATGAATTGAAAGTCTTACATGTTCAGCCAGCAAGGAGGCGCTTTGAGTCAGAACGACTGTTTGGTTTTCACTGTGCGATTTCAGGCCGTGAGCTGATATTCTCACCGAGATCAAACATATGTGCAGAACCTATATGTCAAGCACGCAAGGCTTTAACAGGTGGAGATGGAAAAAGAAGATGGAGAGGGGTGGTGTGGTTTCAAGTAAAAGAGTGAATTATAAAAAGTCTTGGCTTTCTAGAAGAGGGGGGGGGGGAAAAGCAAAGAAAGCTGAAGTCGTGGCTCGGTTACTGCGGGGAAAGGAGAGTTTGAAGTCTCGGCAGCTGCAGAGATCAAACAGGGCAGAGATGAAGCTTTTATTCACTGAAGGAAACATTTGCTCTCTCTGTCACGAGCGGCTTCTTTGGCCTAAGATTATACTTAGAAAGTGGGATCACAAATTGCCTTTTGCATCCTGTTGCATCAGACTGGGTCAAGTTCACAGCAAGGAGAAACCTTTCTTAAGAGAACAGACACACATATACAATCGCTGTTTATTAATCTGCAAACGTTAGACCGGCCGGTCCTCAGGTAATCCCTTCACATCAGACGTCGAGCCTTCTGATGGCGAGTCACGAGGTATGGCGTCAGGTCCTATGTTGGTAGTCAACAATGAGTGTGCTGTTCAGGCACAGGCCCTCTGGGCAGGACGTCATGAGTCCTGCCCACCGTACTGATAACGCTGTAAAAGCGCAGCACTCGAGTGTTTCAAGTGGAACCAAACCGGAACAAAGTGTTGTCCGTGCAGGACGATCAGCTGAATCTCAGATGTTTCAAAACCGCCTGCAAACTGTAGAGAGGGGCTGAATTCACAGGAGAGCACAGTGACTCCAGCTACTTCAGTCTTGTGTTGCTCCTTCTGCTGTTAATAGATTTGAGTTGAGTGAGCAGACGAACATGTCTTTTAACTTTATCAACCATCTGTACAAACTCTGGTAAACCTACTCATTTATATGATGTATGAGAACATCATCAGTGTCTATTTTGTTGGGTTTTTTCCAGTACTTTTCCCGTGTTTACTCTGACATACTGTATTTGAATATTTCTTTTAGTCAACAGGCTGATACATGAAAACGCCGTATCAGCATTGCACCACTAATCATAGATAAGAGTGTGTCATGACTTCACACTTTCACAGAGCGAATCTCTAAATATTTATACTAAGAGATAAGAACCTGTGCTCGATTAAAAACTGCAGTGTTCACTGGCTGCTGACAAAATGCTGCCCAGTGAAATTTCATTCTAACATTAATACTTAGAAAAGCTAGAGGCTGACAAGCTAACAAGTTAAAAACAACAAGTTACACCCTGGTGGTATTGGTCAGTGGCACATGTACAGAGTAGCTTGGAAGGAAGGACAAACTGGATTTGACAAATCTGGACTAATTACGCTTAAATCAAATTAAAGATCTCAAGGATAAGATTAACACAAATGCAGAGGTTTTAATCAGCAGCACTATGCAGAGGTTTCGAGACACCCCTCTTTGGTTTTTTATTATATATATATATATATATATTTTTTTTTTTTTTTTTTTTGCTTTTCCAAGAAGTCAGACTGTCTTGTATTTTTACGTGGTCTATTTCTCAGGATTCTTGAAGGTCTGCAGAACTGTGGACATTAGCTGTTTCTGTTTGTTTTTTCATTGGACTCATTTTCAGCCCAGTCCTTCTACCTGGCCATTGTTAGAGCTATGAGGGTTTTTTGTTTGTTTTCAACTGATAATTCAAAGAATTCAACCATATAAAAGAGACCATTGTTGTGTCTACAGGCCAATTAGCAAAGAACCAATTTTAAATTGTATCGTCAGGTACTTTCTTGCTACCAATAAGATGATTCCCAAAAAGCCTTTTAGATAAAGATTTAGCACATTTTGTCATGGCATACAGTTTGTCCTTAAGGAAACTGGACAAGTGGAGGATAAAAGAAGAAGTAGCAGGCCTAAAAAATGATCTATAGCAGATGACAAAATGTCTGAGACGTAGGAGCAAAGTAGGACCTGACACAGGACCTAAGAGATGCAAACACAAGTCTGGTTCTTACACAAGAACTGGACTGACAGTCAGTGGCAACAGGTCTTTTGGAATGATGACTCCAAAGTTGATCATTTTGGTTCAAATCATCATCAACATGTATGGAGGTAAGGAGAGAGGCCCAGCAGAGTGTCTACAGGCATCTGTGAAGTACGGTGAAGACTATGGCATAGTTTGGGGCTGCATTCATGTCAAAATTAATGGAATAAAATAATGCAGCAAAGTACCATAAGATTTTGTTACCATGCAATACCATCTGGATGCATCTAAGAGGCAGAGGCTTCATTTTTGAGCGTGACAATGATCTGAAACACACTGTTAATGTGGTAAAAGCATACCTGGATGGAAAAACACACAATCAGTCATGGACTGACCTTTCCAGAGTCTGGACCTCAACATTTTTAAAGCAATGTTGGATCATCTTGACTTAAAATGAAAGAAAAGGCAGCCAACATCCAAAGAGGAGATTTGAATGTGCTTCAAGAAGCCTGGAAAAGGATTCCTGAAAACTGTTTACAGAAATTACAAGAAGGCTTGGCTCAGAGACTTATAGAAATAAAGGTGGTCATAGTGGATACTGACAATAAAGCTCATTAGTATCATACAAACTCTTGTAACCTTGTAAGACTGCTAATTCTTGTTCCTGCATAGCTTCAGTATTCAGTGTTTAATTTGAGAGCAGGAGCATAAAGATGGCGATAATTTAAGTCCGTCCAAAAGGAAGAAAGATTAAGTAGAAGCCATAACAGCAGCTGTCACTGGCTTTAAAATCCCAAGTTAGGGTAAACCGAGTCATCAGAGTGGACTTTTTTGTTTTTCCTCTCACAGCCGAGACACAGAAAGGAAAAACAAGGCTTTTAAGTGAGCCAGGAACGCTGTCCCATGCTCGGATACCCCGGCTCTTTTCCTTCTTTTTGTATGTTGCTGAACTGACACAACCCATGCGTGTCACATTGTGTCCACCACAAAAACTAAAGCTGCACCGGCCATACAAAGTTCATATTTAGAAAGACTGTGATTGTGCTTGTGTGAATAGCCGGCTCCCTCGACTGGCCCCAAGGGCCTGTCAACCTTATTTCCCCTTTGATAACATAACACATTTTGACTGCTACAAGAGAATTTATGTCTGCTTGCTCGCTGGCTTCTCCACCCATTTATGGTGATAGTGGTGGAGGACTACTCCTGCTGTATTTTCCAAGGCCAAACGCAGACCCCACTGGTTCTTAGGAGAAATTGTTTTCATTACAACTTTTCAAACAGGCCTCTGAGCCGTTCTGCCAGCGTGATAGGGGAAACTATTGAAAACGAGACAAATTGGTTTCAGGCTCAGGGGGAAAGCTATAATTAGCAGAGCTCAAACTCTGCTGCCTTTTGTGAGAGCTTTGGTTTACTGTACGATGCTCTTGCCATGACGGTCGCTCAGTCAAAGGGTGCGATCAATCTGTCTTGTGGCTGCTGGCAAAGCCAGACTCGCACCATATTGTCCTGTCACTCGCTGTCCGCCAGCGTTGCACTGCCTGATTGGCGTCTCGGTTTCACGAGCGGCCTTGAGGTCGAAGAAAACAAAGGAAAGTCTAAAGTAAACCTTGTTGCCTCCCACTTCCCTCCTTCCACTTATTACTCTGTCTTTTCTCCTACCCCTACCACTTTCCGCAATTCATATTGTCTCTGCAGCCACTGTGAACTCTGCTCACGTTTCCTCTGTCTGGAAACAAGGAAAGCTTTTCTCCTTGCTGCCCCAGTTGTTAGCAACCAAATTCTGTGCAATGGGCCATTCAGAAATATTCCGACTACATTAACTCAGGAGTAAAGAATCTTTTTCTATTTCTAAAATTAACAGGTATTAACAGGCCCAGATTAAAATCAGGTTTAAAACTAGTTCCTAGTTATTGTGTCCTCACCACTGTGGTTACTCGGGTTTAATATAAGTTTATAATGCAGATCTTTGTTTATGTTATGTCATATTTATTACTTTTTTAAGTTAAGGTAATCTTTTGGTCTTCACTGCACTCTGGAACGTCATGAGATTTTTCTTTGACCTCTTTTTTTGACTGAAACACTCTCCAAACACTCACATATTATTTGTTGGATTTGAATAGTTTCTGGGCCTTTGGGTGTGGCTGCTTAATGTTAGGGAACAGCTTTCGAGTTTTACTGACTTTCAGTTTTAAAGTAAGAATAAGCTGAAGGAGAAGTGCCCGGTCACCTTTGTGTTTGAAGGCCTGCACAGTCAAACATTCTCCTGGTGGGGGGTGGGGTGTGTGAAAGCTTTGGTTTCTTAAACGATTTTCCTCCTGCAGGTTTCCACAGCTCATTCCGAGCCGGAGGCTTTTGTTTCTCTGTCCACAATCCAGGAGAGTCAGGAAGAGTAAGAAATACAAGTGAAAACCCCACACACTGAAGGGTGGGGGAGGAGAAAGAGTGTTGGCATTCCAAAGGGTGGATTGGAGAGGATTTGGTCCTTTAAATAGAAGCACCTGTTCATCTGGGATTAGTAGGAAGTAGAGCTCTATTTTTACAGTAGGATTAGGGATGGACCAGTATGGTTGATTTTTTTTGTTTAGTTTTTTTAAGAGCTGATACAGAGACGATTATTCCAGTGACTTTTTTGTGGTAGTTTGTGGCTCCCCTCTAACTTAGCTGCTAGTGTAACCTAGCTTCATACCTGATAACATTAATAACTATAGCAAAAGTAGCCAATTCGACTTCTTTCTTTTAATATTTGGCAATGGCTTGCACTGATAATCAGTTTTTCGGATGTAAGGTATCTCTGCTGTCATTCAGTCAGAGCGAAATAAAAATAGAACATAAATTGTGGTATTCAGAATGCAAACGCAAAATGAATTGTCCTATGTACTGCTGCCAACCTGCGTCGCTCTGCAAGCTCACCAGCCTGGTTACGGGTTGCAGTTACTTGTGACAAATAACAGATTGCAGCATGCTGGACTGAGCTCGACACCACAGATTAGTAACTGCAGACGGCAAGAGACTGAAGGGCATTTTAAAATGCATTCATCAGTAAATCCTTGGAGAAAAAAATAAATAATCGCAAAAATTCCAAACGTGTGAGCGGATAGGAGGCATTAATTAGCTATCCACTAGTGGGCATATTTCCCCATCTCACCTGTAGGACAGACTGGCTGTGAAACAGAGTCATGGGGCTCCCATCTGTGGTTGCAGAGTGTAATTAACTCACCCTCTGGCTCTTGCCGGCTTATGGAGATGCCTGGAACAACTGGTTTTGGTAACAATTTATAATATGTCCAGTAACAGGAAAGGAGACACAAATTATTCTGAGAGTAATTATAAGTACATTTATATGCACTTCATAATACATTTCTTATGCTATATTTAAAATTACTTACAGTATTATTTGTGTCTCCTTTCCTCCAAAGTACCTTATGTTTGCAAGATGTCAAATTGTTCATGCACTACATAAAAGAACTTACGCATTATTTAAAATTACTTACATAGTAATTATTTTTGTTTCGAGTTGTGGGCTGTATTATGAAATGTTAGCCTGGTTTCTTCTTTGAACTCCATTATAATGTCCTAAAGTGAAACCATTGGCCATGCAGTGCTGGATAGAGCTTTTTAATAGGCACTGCTCTGGTGTTTACATACTGATCTTATCATCAAACCCACAGCAAGAACATGAATGAGCACATTTCTCGAAATAAAAAGTGCTCATAAATTGAGGAAGTCATTCTTTTATTGATGGTGATTTTAAACATCAAACCTTTAACCAAGGGTGGCTTTCTTTGGCTTCATCAGGGCCTCCTTCCTTTTGGTAGGAAATGTTCTGGTTTCAGTATTATTTTTCAAGCAAAAAAAAGAAACCCAAAGTGCAGGCTACAGACGACTTCATAGTGAAACCTTCAGAGACCTGATAAGGAGATCCACATGTGCTCTCGGTCATCCAGATGGATAGTGCAGCTATCTGTTCAGGGATGCATGTGGATTCAATGCACACGCAGGACAGACACATGAGCACCACACAGTATGCTTTGTGTGACTGTGGCCTCATACCAGATTTTCGAGTTCAGGATTGAAGCACTGCAAGATTTTGCTTTTGCGAGTGTGTGTTTAGATTTTAGCAGATATCACATTAGCCCAAAATGCAGTCGTGCTTTTAGAAATACACAGTTTTCTCTTTAAACCTTGCTCGATCTCGCCTTTACAAGCGTGAAAGCACTTCTGAACATTGGCATTATTTTAGAAAATGGGATATTGGCTGCATCTTTATGCATTCAGCTCTAATTGTTTTCAGAGAATCTGCTTGCCCCACCTACCAGACTCAAGGGGATTTTTTTTGGCTGGCTTCAAACAGACTAAATCACAGATGACTCTACTCCACCTATAATTGGGTCAGCATGTGTATTTATAGACAGAATGTCTTTCCAAACCCATTAAACACAAAACGGAGCTAGTTGCACTAAGTAGCCTGAATTGTGCGCTAAGTAAACAAAAGCTCTCATCAGTTTCTGTCATTAGAACCAGTTAGACGATCACTGAGTGTAAAACACAGCCTCTGCCTAAGCTGCTATATTACTCTGTCTATCAAAGGACTAGAAAATAATTCTTCATCTTTCTCATCGTCTCCAGGGATGCACAGTAGTAACAATAGTAGATATAGTGAAAGAGAAAAATGCATTAATCTTAATAAAGACCATCAGACTCTATTCCAGCATGTTGCCAACCTGCTACTCACCATAACTGTGTTGAGCCTTTCAGTAAATGATATGGCCAGGAATCACTTAACAATTCAGTAATGAAATCCCACACCCTTAATGTGAATGTTGTTATTGTAAAAGCCTAGCTAGAGTCCCCCCCCCTTATTGAATCAGTGGCAACTTGACATCAGCGTTTATCCCCGCATATGGCTCCTGCTGCTCTGACTCTCCAGCTCCTGTCTGCCACTGCTACAGCGACAAAGACCTCGACAGCCCCCCTAAGCGGATCAGACCTTACATATCGCACCACAATTTCATTAAGGGTCACAATTCGCAGGGCTGTCATGCCATAATAAACTCCCCAGTGCAACAGGAGCAGATGGTGCGACCCAAAGCATCAAGGGAGAGACATCCAGAGGAATCCCTTTAATAAGGGAAGTAGGCCGGCAGCCGGTGCTTTAGAAGATAGCGCCTGCCTTTTCATATGATGTTCGCAGGATCCTTTGGTGAGTGAGTGAAGCCAGATACAGAAACTGTAAATCGTGGTTTGGGCTTTTCAGGAAGTCACAGGGCCACGCTTTTCATTTTCTTCCGTCCAAATTGGTTTAAATCAGTTTCAATCAGCAGGAACCAAACCCACACATTTACATATTACATTCGTACAAAATCCTTTTCTTTTTATCCTATTACTGCTGAAAATCTGAGATTAATTTTAAAACACGAGGGCTAAAACACATGGTTGCTATGATTTATCACCTTTATTTCTCAGGGAGTTGGATTAGCGGTCTCATGTCATCTTTTTGGTTCTTCACCCTATGAACCCTAACACACACACACATACTGATCAGTTGTGATCAGCAGTGCCACGACTGACATTGCCACAGGTCACGCTTTTAGCCCAGGCTCCTCTCTCTGCCATCCGTCCTTATTATACTTTAATCAGCAGCTTAAAAAATGCTCCCTTGGAAAGAATGGATGCCCAATTCAATGCGCTTCACAGGAGGAGCTCTTATTTTTGATGGTAGTGCATAGATGTCGTAACCGTCCCCGTGAGGCTTTAACGTCAGTGTCCTATATTTACGTCTGTCCAGCGGCAGCGAGTTTGCCAGCGAGGCTCACTAGGCACTGGCGTGTGAATTGGCACTTGATGTGAAAGAACATATTGATGCTCTCTGCTTAAACGCTAACACTGGTGTAATATCAATTATGCAACTGTGCAGGGTAACGTTCAGTGTGTAAATGTGCCCAGTCATGTATTTGCCATTATGTCGTTCTGAGCTGCAAAATGCTTGCATTCAAGACAGTTCAGCCCAGTTTATTGACCTTTCTGCCCTCTGTCTGTCCCCGTCTTTGTACTCGAGTTCCCAGAGAACACTGGTGGGATTCTGCCCCACGCTGCCAGCCTGTATTTCTAAAAGGAATCATTGTGTTGTCTTGTTGCGCTCTGGTAAATCAATGGGACTCTTTGTTCCCCCTGCAGCATGTAGGACTTGGAGCCCGGCCTGTACAGACGTCACGATTGGTGCCTGCTGTAGACCGAGTGCGTCTGTTTTTTAGGTTTTTTTGTATTCTCTGTCTTAGAACAGTCACATTTCATCCCTGTCCCAGCAGATACAAGGAATGAACTATGATATTAAGATCTGCCATATTCAATCATCTCAGAGGTTTCTCCTTTGCACGTTTCCATGCTCTGTGCATCTCCACGTGCAAGCATGCTCATTCATAGGTAGTGTTCGTGTTTGCTAGGGCTTTCACATTTTGTTCACGTGTCAGGGCGTAAATGCTCATTGTGTTTGTGTCCCTCAAGGCCTGCAGCTGATCTAGATTGCCTCTCTTGCTGGATTAAAGGGGGAAAAAAATCTTTTTTGACAATGTACAATTAAAATTCCCGCAGATGTGAAGGGGCCGCTGATGAGTTTCTTCAGAGGGAGAGAGCAGAGAGGGGTGGGAGGCGCGGAGACGAAGATGAAGAAGAAGGAAGAGGAAGAGGGGGTGGTGGGGGGCACTCTTTAGGGAGGTTTAGTGAAAGCACCTGCCTCAGCTCTGGGACTCATGATGGATGGAGAAGAACAACTGAGAGGGGGGAGGTGGGGTGGGAGCAGGTTTGAGCTTGAAGTGAAGGACATTTTGTCCTGCAAATTCTTCCCTTTAGCCAGTTTGGCACGCACACATCAATTCAATAAAGATACAAAGGTGCTCGGGATGGGGTTAATTCATGTTAAACCCAAGCAATTCCTTTGAATCGTCCAAAGTTGATTTTTTTTTGTGCCTTCAAGTTCAAAGATCCTGAAATTTGATTCAATTCTCTCATTTAAACTTCTGAACCTTGGCTACGACTCAGTTTCCCCTTTAGGTGACTTGACTTTAAATCTGCTTCTTTAGAATACGACATCAATAAATCACTGCTGCTTTTTTTGATACATAACTGGCACAAAGAAGCAACCACCTGACAGGTTCTGCATAGTCTCAGCTGGATTTACATCACATCCCCAGTGACTGGTTTTATTTGTAAATTTGCTTTATTTAAATTTTGTGATGTATATTTATTTATTTATTATTTTTGCCAGAAATGAGATGAGGACATCAATACCACTCTGAGGTATGTTCAATAAATAAGAAGCTATAGTGAGGTGGGGACTGCTTTTAGCCTCCTCTGTTAAGATGGATTTATAGAAGTAGCTGGTGGGCAACATAAAAAGTTCCTGACAAAAAACAATGAAGTTAAAACAACATTTTAGATGAGAGTTCTAATGTGAGTATTGTACAGTGAGATATTAAGTTGAAGTTTGTTTGTTCTTGCTGGTCCTTCATGTTTAATGGTTCATCTCGCTATCTAATTTTGTGTATTTCATTGTATGTTTACATTTTTAAATAAAAGTACAGAGATGTACGCTAGCAAGCATTTTGACTTTAAGAACTCACTGATACTTTTAGAAAACAGGGTGTTGTTCACAAAGACTACACCTTGTACCTCACAGTGAAAAAAGCATGCACAATTTGTTATTCCCTGTGCTGGTGTCGTTCCTGCATCACCGTAATTATGTTTGTCCAGGATCAACACCAATATTGACCAGTGACATTCAGTTAGCGTTAGCCAAGAAGTTAGCCAAAGCTATTCAAAACTATTGTTAGCAAACCAACATGAGTAACCTAAATTTCGCTAACAGCGAGCCTAACTTATTAACATATTTATATTACTGTATAAATTAATAAAGTCAACATTTGAAATGCTTACCATTAGTTCCAGAAGAGAGTTTTGAATAAACAAAGGATTTTTTTACCCCCAGCATTGCAAAGCTATGACATCAGAACAACATGGTTGGACAGTTGCAATGTTGATCCTGGACAAACATTATTATAAGGATGGTCTGCTCCCAGGCCTAGTCTGTCATAATATATATAAGGCATGTGGGCAGCCTGAGAGAAAAGACTATTATAAAGCCTTCTGCCACACGAGTGAAAGCGCCAGTTAGATACAGACGTTTTACGCTACACACGAGGAACGTACACTCTGGTGTAAGTGGGGAAAAAGCTTGTCTACAGTTTGTGGATGCTGTGAAGCTGCAGTGTTTTTGTTTAGCAGGTTTCCTGTGCTGTATAATATACTCTTTATAAAGAGAGCAAGGTAGTGAAGACACGTCAGTCATCCTTATTTACGGTCTGTCTGCTGTACTGGAACTCCAGAACAGTTCTGGGATGCTCTCATGTGTTATTAAAACTTGCTTTTTTTCAAGCATTGGCAAAAATAATCACTGAGATATTTTCTGAGCCTTATGTAAACATTTAATTGTAATATCATCTTCTTAATGTTTGTCAGTACTGTTTAATGGCACTGGCTCATGTTGCAATGTAAGATAGTATTTTGTACTAAAATATATTCAGCCTGAATGTGAATGCAGTTTTGTTTTTCCACATCTGTCGGCTCTTTTATTGAAATGGAAAGTACTGCATTATAAGCTGCATATGGACTGGATGGATCACTTAGGATTAAAAAATAATAATATTCCAACTCTGGCTGAATATCCCAAAATATTATATTTGGGGATGTCCAGTAATGCCTTTAGGCCTCGAATGTGTTAAAGGTGAGCAAAAGGTCCATATTGCTCCAAATGAAAGAGCCGAAGTTTTTGAGCCTAGAGACTGGATTTGATTTAGCACATATTGAAATGGAAAGAAGCTTTAGGGACCGCTCCAGAGAGAAACGTTCAGAACACAGGGAAGACGTTAATTACGTTACCATGAATATGTGGGCTGGACTTGGTTACATTTTACAATATCACTGCTAAGTTGGGTTAGTCTCTTTTCTTTGGCATTTTATACTTTAAGCAGAATCTGTTTGGTTACTGCCTCTGAGGTCTGGTGTGTTGTGGAAAAGAATAGTTCAATTTCTAAAGAATAGCTCCTTTGATCTCTTTTTGCTGGTCAAGTGTAGCTTATGGTGGCTAAAATGGATATATGCACTGTGACAACCCCTATTGGTTTCTGGGTGCTGCATTTTGAAACGTCAGTGTTTTGGCCACTATTATGTTAGAGTTTTTACCTAGAAGTTGGCATATCTGGACACCAGGGTGAGACACTCTTTGATAGGATGCTGCATCTGTAAACTGTACCAGAAACAGATATCTGTTTAGTAGTGCTATTTAACAGACTAGCAAAATAATAGAAGAAAATTATTCAGGATAGTTTTTACCATACAGTACGGCACTATTATACCACATATTTCTACTGAAAATGCTCGAAAAAACACCAAATTTCTAAATACTGTTGGTAGATGCAGATTGAGGTGAAGGCTAGCAGACAGCTCTCAGCTATAGCTGCCTATTGCATTGGGCTCACTTTTTGCTGTTTGACTAACACTGCCCACCAAAAATAAGCTACTGGATGCAAGAAACACGGCTGCAAGGAGGACTATACCTGAAACAAAGAAATGTTCAGTGTTAGACCTTTTCCCCACAGGAGCATTTTATCACTCTGAGCAGCTTCTGGAAGCTGGTGTGTGTGCACAGGTTTCTTTGAGCTAATTCCCTCAAAACTTAACCACATTAACTCGAACCCTCGGTTGTGAGGGAGGATGTGTGTGTGAACATCCCCTCTTGTTTTATTACCAGTCCCATTCATCTCTGCCAACCTCCGTGCCAGTTCGTGTGTGTGTGTGTGTGTGTGTGTGTGTGTGTGTGTGTGTGTGTGTGTGTGTGTTAAAGTGATTGATGAACAGTTCATTAGGTTGATGGGCTCTGCAGGGGCAGACAAGCTATCAGCCACAAAAGGTGGATTTCAAATACAGCAGAATTTGCTGTGGCAAGATACCAGATGCATCAGCGGTTTGGAATGGCTATTTCCTGGAAGTGAATATATTTATATATATATATATCTATATATAAAATATAATATAATATAATATAGCCAGGTGTTTGTTTAGGGCTTCAGCCCAAACAACATGGCAGGACTTGCATCATGCTGATGTTACTGTTTGTGTGTTCTAGTTCGAGCCATGTGTTACAGTGTATTTGTGTTTTTAATGTGTCCTGTTTTCCTCATGAAACTCTCCAGCACCTCCACACGATATCTCCGGCTGGCTAAGAAGTGTGTGTGTGTGTGTGTGTGTGTGTGTGTGTGTGTGTGTGTGTGTGTGTGTGTGTGTGTGTGTGTGTGTGTGTGTGTGTGTGTGTGTGTGTGTGTGTGTCCAGCCCTAACTTAGCCTCAACTTCCTGCAGGAAGGGAAAGGAAAGGAGAATTGCACTGACCTCGGTGGTGTGGATGGAGCACATTGCAGATGGCGCACAGAGATAAATAGCAATAACAGTGATAAGAGAGCCATGGAGGGTGCGGTTAGAGAGAGGAGGAGAGGGCACATTGTGCATTAAGACCTCGTCTTGCTTCCTAAAACTTGGACAAGGCTCGGGCTTTATCTGACTTTTGCATTGTGCCTGTTTGTTTGTGTTGCTCTCTGTTTATCTGCATGTGTGTCTCTGTAGATGCTGCTCCTCAGGTTTCAGCTAAGATCTTCTTATCTCCTCCTCGCTTCTTCTTAGAACTGTCGAGTCAGCCGTGTGCTGAAAGGGATTTGGCATTGCTGCCCTCTGCTTTGGCTACGAATAAATTTGCATTTGCCAAAGAGCACTGACTGGCCTCTGTCAGCGAAAAATGTTTGATAAAACGCAGGATGTATTGAGTTTCCTTATTTGGTTCATTTAAAATTGCTAAACATCAAACTCTCCTCAGTGGTCAAATTCAACAAAGGCCCTCACTTGCTTTTCCTGAGCTTTCAATTGCATCTTTTTCCTCACTGATAGCACTAGTATCTTACAACAGTTTTACAACAACAAAAAAGAACATAATCCTCGAGTGAAAAGACTTGAAATCATTACAATACGAGATATTATTACATAACATTGCAAAGTTATGACTGAGGTAATAAATCCAACGACAGCGGCGCTTTTGGGCCCCACTTCTGTGAAACCAGGTCCCAGTTTGGATTTAGCAGACAAACACCCTCTCTACTTTTAAGATTGGGCTTAAAAGTGTCCGTTTTGATAAAGCTTATAGTTAGGGCTGGATCAGGTGACCCTGAATCATTCCTTAGTTACACTGCAATAGGCCTGGGTTTCTGGAGGCTTTCCGTGATGCACTGAGGTTTCTTCATCACCTTTTTTCACTCACTGTGTGTTTATACCCGAATTTGCATTTAATCATCAGTTAATCTCTGGCTCGCTTCCACAGTGTGTCTTATGTCCTGGCCCCTCCCC
Source organism: Aulonocara sp. 'chitande type north' Nkhata Bay (assembly GCF_057382095.1). NCBI lineage: Eukaryota > Metazoa > Chordata > Actinopteri > Cichliformes > Cichlidae > Aulonocara > Aulonocara sp. 'chitande type north' Nkhata Bay. The sequence continues at coordinate 3,726,944 of NC_141355.1, read as the reverse complement.
TCACACTCAAACGGTCGCGCTAGATAGCCGGCCCTCCCTGAGCCTGGTTCTGCTGGAGGTTTCTTCCTGTTAAAATGATGTTTTTCCTTCCCACTGTTGCCATGTGCTTGCTCATTGTTGGGGTTTTCTCTCCATTAATGTAACATAAGGCACCTTGAAGTGACTTTTGTTGTGATTTGGTTCTATGTATATATAAAATTAAACTGAATTGAATTATCAACATTATAAATAAACTGAATGTCAGATAAATACAATAAATTCCTGTGGTTCTCATGTCATTGGCTGTAAAAGATGGATGCAACTCATCCTTCCCGTTGTATCGACTGTGCAACACTAATGGTCCAGCACTTAATTATCTGAAAATAGGCCACAAACCAGTCTGAACGACTCTGTCTGTCGCCTCTTTGCGTCATAACTCTTGAAACTCTTGGCCACACTTGCAGGCTGCCATGTTTGAGACTTGGAATAAGAGTGGCTGGGAATGTGACACAGGGCAAGCAAACTTCTTGAGACATTGCTTTCCCTCCGTACATATCAGCCTGGCAACTGAGTGAGCAGACCAATGGCGTGTCTATGTTAGCAGTATCCAGCCACTCATACATGCATACACTTTGCTACTCTCTAAATAACCCATAGTTACAGCACTTCTCTTGTTAAGCCTCTGTTTCTTTGGCCCCATAAGCCTCATTTATAACAAATGACCCATCGCACTGTACTGGTTTCCAGTTTCCCAAGGGGTGCCTAAAAGAAAAGAAAAGAAAAATCCCAATAACGACAAAATAGCCACCCATGTGTCATCACTTGGACAGCCCACACAATCCAGTGCATGCACATGAGTGTGTTTGTTATGCCAGTTTGGTACACATGTCATTGCCAACAGTTTTTCATCAGGAAAAGTGACTCCCGTTTGATTTATGGGATTATGAGCGCACATGTTGTTGACTTGTTATTTTCCTGTGGGAAAGATGAGTACTTGTAAAATCGTTATTGGGGAAATTAACGGGGAGATTGACAAAGTATTGTAATGGGGTTTTTTTCTTAATACAAAGACAGTGAGTGGGCAGAAGAGTGAAGATGAGGCAAACACACACACACACTGTCTCTTTTCTCCTCTTCCATATGAAAATATTTTCATTTATCACCAAATGTCATTCATCTCCATCTGCCCCTACAAAATGCTTCCACACATTAACTGGAAACTGTACCGGGGATGACTTTCAAATGTTTGGTTGTTTTATTCTTATAAAGTCATGTTTCACTGAAACACGAGTGTAAGCATTTAGCCATAAATACTGAATCACACTGCTCTTTTAATATAAATTTGAAATGAAACCATGCGCTTTAGCATGAGCCTTATACGTGTGGAGTCAGGCGACGCTTGTAATAGTGTCACTGCACAGTATGCGTATTTATAACGTGATGTCATTTACTGTAGTAAGCTAGTTTGGATACTGTGCTTTTCTGCGCTGGGCAGCCTTCCTGCTGTCGTCTTTCTGTAAACAATCAAAATGGGATTTGTGAATATGCAAATGTAAAAGGGCAGCATGAGGGGTGAAAAGCATTTAACTTGATTTCAAACGAAGCCTTTGTGCAGCCATGAAAATGCACGCTGGGCTCCGAGCATGCAGATGGCAAACAGTGTACCCTGCGGCTGCTCGGCTTCCACCTCTGCTCTCTAGGCTCAGAGCGAAGGCGACCTTTCCGCGAGGCTCCAGAGAAGCAAACACAAGTGAAGTTATTTATGCCTTATGAGCATAAATAAAATCAAACACAGACGGCTATTTTTTAAATTGAATTTTTTAAAGTCCGCTATTGAAGACCACATGTTTGTTGTTTGACTGTGCTCACTTTAAGTCTCGGTTAAGACTCAGATCTGCTTACAGAGTTTGTGGGGAAGCCAATCAAGGAGCAGCAAGCCTCCAGCTCACAAACACACGGAGGGAGGACAGTTTAAAAATCATATTTATAAATCCGGTTATGTTTTTTTCCCCTTGTACAAAAGGATCGGTTGTTAATTCTGAATGGAGACCAACTGGTCAGACAAAAAAGCAATGCAAAGATTTCACTTTGGCCTCTGCAAGCTTGCAGTGGTCACTACTCACAATTTTTCTGACATGTCACGCTAAAAGCAATGACTAGACCTAATTTAACTACATACTCTGAATGCGAGGCTGAGCGCCAGCCGGGCTGCTCTGCAGTTTGTAGGCAAGGAAGGAATAACTTGGGGTTAGAGGAAGTTTAATTTACGATACCCGCTCGGTCTGTGAGTTCTCAAACCGTTCTGCTTAACATCTGCAGTGAACACACCTCTGTTTCCACTGACAACAGGCTCGCTGCCGCTGTGTGTGAATACAAAGCTTCAGGGATGTGTTTGTGTTGGTGACTGGCAGCTCCTAAGGGAGTTAGAAGCGACTTATGGTGCTGTTCACGAAACCTATGAGGAGTAAAATTAGTCTGACAGAAACTGCAGAGGAGGAAGGAACCGGCACTGGTTTGGCAGGTGGGATTCTGTGATGGACTGTGGGAACTGAGGTCCTGGGAGATGATTGTAGATGGCATGTATGTAACAACTGAGATCAAGCTCTCACACTAATTTCCTTCATGACTACAGTTCTCTCACACTGCCTCTCTTTCTTTTTAAGTCCTAATGAAAATTTCCTTCCTAGGGGGTGAAATGATACCAGCCTTACAATGGATTTCGGATCACTGGGTCTCAGTAGGCAGTCAGTACAAGAACACCCTCCCTCGTGTGTCCCACTGGGTTGAGACTTAATGAACTAATCAATGGGTTGGTGTTCTCAGCAGGAGCTGAATACATTACTGTAAGTGTTCCTTTTGGCCCAGCAGCGTCTTCTACCGTTATGGGTGTAATTCCAGCGAGGACTCACTGTTCATGATGGCTCTGAGATCCAGATAAAAGGTGACAGGAAAGTATTTTATTGTTCATGTAGTGAACATCTATCACTTATAACATTTTGACAGCCTGAAATATCAAAAGTCCGTTTCTGTCAGGTTTTACACGTATAGTTCATCGAGCATTACTGTGAATGAATCACAGACGTACTCTGCATATTAATCCGTCTTATTCACATTCACACAGACGACCGCGTCTTAAAAATGTCCATGTTGGACAAAGAAAAGTGCCACCTCTCAGTATCAGTCCCCAAAGCTCTCTGGATTCAGTCAGCTTTCTCTTTGATGGTTGTTCAGACTCTACCCTCCATTTCTCCCAGTGCTACTAAAAGAGCAGATTACAGCAACTTCAAAGGGAAGGCTGTTTTTTTTTTTTTCTGCTGTGATCCAAAAGAAGGAAAATGAGGGACAGATAGATCCGAGTAGTCAAATAGCCTTAGGATATGTAGTGGAGACCATATAGATGCTTGTCATGGTAGGTGATTGATTGTCACAGCACTGTTTCAAGCTTCAGCTGTGACTAATGGACCAGTTGAGCCATCTTAAAAATTCCTCATCAAACACATAATTACTTGACAAAGACTGCAGTGGCTTTTCCTCCCCTCTGAGGTTTTCTGGATTTTAGGGGTTTACCTCTAAAAGTGTTTCACTGAGCTTGTGTTGAATCAACAGACTCAAGCCTGTGTTTTTCTTAAGACACGATTTGTTTTTCTCCCCTTTTACTTTTTTTCTTTTAAAGACTGCTGAGTTATCATCACCATTGCTGTTTCCCACCAATAGATATCAGATACTCTGTTGTTATTGTCAAATGATGTGTATCTATTAAAATAGTTTCATTTTGGGTTTCACGACTTTCTTCCATAAAACCATCCCAACGTTTGCGTCTTTACTTTCTCCCTCTGTGAGCAAATCCAGCTCCACGAACTCTCAAGCTGTCCTGTTGTTTGCAGATCCCATAGTGACATAATTTTGTCAAAAGCACATATCAAGTAATGATGCAGCCTAAACGTGGTAGAGTCGGCAGACATGGGGGCCTCTGCTCTGTTCAGAGGGCAGCAGCAGCACATGCAGATGAGCTGCACAGCTCTCATTCTGTCTCCTTTTTTCTCTCTTTTTAATGCAAATATAGATCAAATGAACAACTCAGCAGTTGTCGCTGAGCTTTGCATACATGTGATTTTTGTCCAGTGATTTCACAATGATAAAATCGGGATTTTGAAGTCTGGAAAATGCTCCAAATATTCCTCGTTTTTTCCTGTTAAACTGTTAACTATACTACACTGAATTCAGCTGGATTGAATTACAGTGTATGTGAATCCAGACAACAGCGAGGATGAGTTTTGACAGCTAATGCAGCGGCGTGGCGCTGCGCTGTAATTCGTGTCGTGTAATTATTTCTGGTTTAGAAAACAACAGCTCTACACTTCTAATTGTTTTTGCTCACGTCTCAGTATGGATCCATTAAATCACCAAGTAGTTCTGACCACCCCAAGGCCGTTTGCATAATCGTTCACCAAACATGTGAGTCATGTTTAAAGAGCTCATTTGCACTTTAACAATGCAAATGTATGACGGCAGAGGGGAAGGTGCGCTCTTAGCTCGCAGTCTGCCTCCTACAGACTTTCTTCCTTTGCTGTTCAGCAGGAAAATCACATGTGTAACCCGAGGAATGACGGGTGGATTTACATTTAAGTAGGCATGCATGGATGGGACCTGTAGTGGTAGTAGTAGAAGTGATTTAGAAGATGTTTGCTGTGAAAGCGCTCATTGATCTGGCTAAGGTTAGTGAGGAGACCGCAAGCTGCTCTGCCAGCATGGGAGCGAGCTGTGGGCTATTTCTTCCCAATCCTGTGCTTTTATCTCCCTTTTCATCCTCATCTCAGTCACGAGACGAAATATGATTTTAATTTCTACTCCCTGGTATAGACGTTGACTCTGCACCTCAGTGTCTGTGAGGTATTCGGCCGCATGCAAGCTGCTGTTTTAGATGCCGATCGGCCTGGACGCTCTCCAGCTCCTGTTTGCAGTAGTTTTAATCATCAAAAAGATTCCTGGACTTTTTGGACTTTAGGCAAACTCATTACTTTACTGCCCTTTTGGCAGAAAAAGCCCTTTCAGCTTAACAAATTATCCAAGCTATTTTTTGTGGACATTTTTATTTCTGTATTTATTTGCCTCAGTTGAAGTGTCATGGCGACACTTAGCGTGAACACTGCTTACCACGCAGGGCTGATAAGCACTCTGTTGTTATTTGTTCCTCCTACACAATTAACCAATGTCTGTGTGCTTAATTAGACTTTCTTTCAGTCACATTTTCCTCCCACGCTGTCAGCTCCCAGGTTCCCAAAATGGTTGCTGTCAGCTGCACTCCACCCCACCACCCACCACCTCCTATCTGACTCCACTGTATCACACACTGCACAAAAATACATGATCCCTTGACAGGCAAGTAAAATGGGATTTCGGGAGACTGTGGGGCTGCGTCCCGTTTCTCTTCTTTGATCAATTTTTTTAAGCACTTGTTGACACAGCATAGCACTCACTGCAGTGTGCTGAGTGAATGCCAGTTCTGCTAAGATGTACTTTGATGTTATTGTCTTGTAAAGGAAGATATGTGCAATGTGTGTTTTCAGAGAATAAGCAGGAACAAAAATCTGTCCCTTGTAAGACTTTGCCTTATATCCTGTATTTCCATGTCGCAATAAATCGCTCCACCTGTTTCCGATTTTACATGGATAAAGTTAACTTAGGTGGCAGCTCTTTTAGGATGTAATATATTATGAATATTTTTGTGGCCATTTTGAAAACTTCAACTAGTCATCTAGTTATAGACTAGAGTTAGCAGTGATATGATGCAACAGTGAGGGCGGATCAACCCAATACTAGGTCTAACAAAGCTGAAGAGGACTGCATGTGTGAAAGGCCATCTCGTCCCTGTTAGCGCTTCTCTGTTCTCGGTCTTTTGTAGAGCCATGGCTCTGAATAATTCAGCAAAGCAACAGCAGACTGGCAGAGCAGGAAAGGAGATAAATGGATTGAAGCTGATCTCGGGGCACGAGTACAGGAAGGAGCTTTTGACGTCACAATGAGCTGGGGAGGCATGTTTGGAGATTCAAGTGTTTGTATCTGAGTTGTGTGCCAGCCGGCCGTGAGTGTATTAGTCATCACTTAGAGTGAGAGTCTCTCTTTGAACCCCCAGCCCCACACCCCACACCCCAACCCTGTGAGATATTTCATTAATTCATGAATCCTCTGTGAGTTTCTGACCTGCAGGGTCTCTGTGGTATGTCCAGCTGTAGGTGTTCACACATCTCCATTCCGATGGCGTTTCACCTCCAGAGAGGCAGTCGGCTTGAATCGTGACACCGTAGGAAGCAAACAGTGTCTTGACATTTAAGTGCAGGTGACTGAGCAGAGCTGTGAGTCTTACTCAGGTGTCTCCACACTTGAATGTGTCACAGCCCTTATTGAGCTATAATTTGCAGGCGGTGGGGAAGGTCGGTTTGATGCAAAATGTTGCTCATCGAGGTTTGGTGAGAATATTTTTAGCCACGCTAGTGATGGCTTTTGGGTGTGAGTGTTGAGGCTGGAGTATTTCTAGCTGATGCATTTATTGGCTAGCAGATCCCAGTGCAGACTACATCAAGTTTAAAGTTCATTGTGGATGAGTAAGACATCAGCTGTTGTGCCAAAAACTCAATTATTTTAATTGAACAGTAGCTACTATTAAAGGCAGGAGTTTCAAAGATTTTAGAAGATTTCAACCAGTTTGGGTTTTTGTCAGCTTTGATTGTTTGGGCACAAAAAGCTGATGCAGGAAAAAGCTGTACTTGGACTTTAGTGACTCACTACAGCCCAACTTATGTAAGTGTAAAGTGGTGCACTGAGTGGAGCCGCATAGTAAGAAATCAACAATAGTTCTTTTCCAGTGAAGAATTACTTCCAAACAGAAAGATACAAATTGAGTTCAAAGACCTCAAATCCTCCTCATCGGGCTTTTATGTACTCGTGTTAAATAGACATTTTGTTAGACACTGCCCTGCATCGTTACTCAATAGAGGCTCATTCATGGGAAAGTCTGTTTTCTTGTAACACTTTTATCTTTGCTGTCACTTTTTACGCGGTTATGGTAAAGACAAGAAGGGGAAACGCACGGTTGATGAAAATGCAGCGCTGTTTAAATGTTTGTTACGATGTGCTGCTCAACACACAGGAAGGATCCTGATTGTCTTTGTCTTGATGTGTGTCTCTAGGTGCCCCTGGTTGACTAAAGTGATCTCGCCCGCTGTGCCTCTCTACAATGGACTGGTCTTCCTCTTCGTCTTGGCCAACTTCAGTATGGCAACCTTCATGGACCCTGGCGTTTACCCCAGAGGTTTGTACCGACGCGAGGAGCTTTGAAAATGTTTTGATCACAGTCTGAACTGTAAACTTTCTAAGCAAAATCTTATTACAGTATTTATCTGCCATCTAAAACATTAGTGTCTGTCATAAAGCATGTGCACATAAATGTAAGTGCTACATGTAAGTAATGGGTAAACTCTGCTGAGTCCCCATTTAGAAGGTGCTCTTTATTTCTTTTCTTTTTTTTTATAGCACCACATTTATCAGAGAACCACCCTACAGCGTTTCATTACCCTATTATCTGCCTCTTACAGTCTACCAGCTTCACATGCAGGGCACTGCTGGAGGTTATACGAGCCTTCATATTGCACGGTGTATTAAGTATCTTTCAGCTGTTCAGCCTGTCAAACAAGCTGCACTGACCTCTGCTCCTGATGCAGGCAGACTCCTGAGTCTCAGCCATAGTGGGTACTGATAATTCACCCATCCCTGGACATGTTTAATTTGCTTCTTGATGATAAGGACCTTGCTTTAGAGAGTCTTTTCTGCTCATAAAGGGGAAATGATTAGTAGGTTGTGTATAGTGCCAGTTAGCCGCCTCCCCAGGCCATGACTGTAGCCTTCTCCCACCAGGAGCTCAGTCTGAGTGGAGTTTTTTTTCTCCTCCTCTTACCTCATGTAGTGTATTTTCGTTGTTTTTTCCTATCAGCCTACCTTCTGACATGTCCAATGTGATGTTTGTGTAAAGTTGGTCAGAAGGTTCCTTTGTGAGTGCGCATGCGCCATTAGCGTGCTGCCTGCTGTAACCCTAATTTCCCTCGGGATGAATAAAGTATTCTGATTCTGATTCTGATTCTATAGCAGCTGTCTTGTGTTTTATAGACTGGTGGCAGATGAGTTTTTCTAGGCACTTGATGTTATATTTGTCAGCCAAATTATAATATATGTGTCATCAAGACTGTAAAAGTAAAGTGCAGATTGAGGTCATGGACAGCACTTGCAATTTCCCCCTTTTTTTGAGGAAGCCACTAATTGAGGTGATGCACAAAAAAGATGACTGGGGCTAATGAGGCTGTGCAGTTATTAAGTTCATTTTTCTGAAGACAATTAGAAAGAAACTGAAACTTCAATAAAAATGCTAATGTTGTAGTTTGTTCCTGTTTAAAGGGAGTTTTCCTTCCCACTGTCACCAAGTACTTGCTCATAGGGTGTCGCTTGACTCTTGGGGCTTTCTCTTTGATGCGACTATTATTGTAATTTGGTGTTACATGGATTGAATGCAATTTTATTGAATTGAATTGAAGTACTAGGCCACCTATGTTTTACACCTACAGGAGCTGGTTGGCCATGGAAACACAACACCTCGATGCACAGTTTTTGTGTTGTTGTTGATGCCGGAGGAAGTTTGGAAGTCTGCAGTAATTGCGACAACAGAGTGCTGAGACTTTTCTGGATTATAAGCCTCAGCACTCTTTGAGCCCGCTCTGCAACTTTATATGTTCTGTCACTTCTTGGCTGAGTTGCTGTGGTTCTTTAACACTTCTACTTTGCAATGAAAACACCTGAATTCAGAGATTAAGAGGTGTGACCCAACATTTTTGTCCATGTAGGCTACCTCTATGTCACCATAGGAAATGGCATGTGTTTCAAGTGTTCGTTTTTTCACTCAAAGAGCAAAGATAATTTCATGCCCACTAACAGCCAATCATCACTGACCACAATAGTAAAATGTTTCTCCTTCACTGTGTTTAATTTGCCAGCTTCATGTCTTGTAAATATGCACAGTTCACCCGTTTGTGAAGGATGAACATCTGACAAAAACATATGCTGACGGTGACGATGCGCTGGGAAAAAAAGTGACTCACAATTCAAGAACAAATTGAGCATTACAACCTAGAACATGAATGATGTTCTACGTGGCCTTCACACTGGCAGTCTTTCAAGAACAAGCATTCAGAGCTAATGAAATGTATCTGAACGTCACGCAGTTAACATAAAACAATGATAAAGAATCACACTGTAAGTACATACACACACAATCAGCTGCAAATAATAAAACTCCTTAAACAGTTCATACATATTGAAGCCCAGACACAGAATTTTAGGGGGTTCTGCTGTGTGTGGCTGGTACTCAGCATTGCCAGTGGATGTTTTGGACCATGTGGGTTGAGGGTCGTGGCATCTGTGGATCAGGCTTTCGAGGATGCTCAATAGGACAGGGATGTGGGAAATCACCTTCTGCTCTTTGTTGCATTTCTCGAGAACAATCCTAAAATGTTTCGGAGTGTCAGGGGAAGGTGGCTGCCACTGGGGTGCGTTGTTATATTAAGGAGAGGAGTTTGTATTTAGTCTACAGCAATGCTTAAGTGGGTCAATGCTAGAACCCAATGTTTCCTAACAGAAGACTGAGATGATAGGTACCATCCACTTCATCTGTCAGTGACTTTAATATTGTGGCTGATGGCCGGTCGCTGTGGATGCGACTGGATGTAGGTACCTTAGTCTTTAGTGCTAAAAATAAAAACAAACTGTATATTTTAGGTCATACTTCATTTGTTTCCTGAGTTTCATGCAAAAATAGAATTGAGTTTGACAAAGGCGGTGTAGATTGTACGAAACAGGCCAATGCTTTGTTACCGAACAAGCTCGGATGGAGCATTTGGAGGAAAGAATCTGTCAGAGGAGATGCAAGCCTAACTGCTGTTTGTGTTTGCTGGTTTGGCAGGCGGCTTTGCTTCAAAATCTATTTGAATCGACTTGAGAGCCATAATAGCAGAGCAATCTCCCGCTATGGAACTGTTTATTTCTGTGCTCTACCTTTGCTGCTATCTTGCTTGGTTTCCTTCTGCATGCGTGTACTCACCTACCCGGGTCAGTTATTGCTGTACTGTGAAATTATTTTCTGAAGTTGGAGTTTCATGCAAATCGATCAAATGTGCTCCTTTGATCAGATGAAAGGCATGTTGCTTTGGTACAGCTCCACAGTAAAAACAAAACAAAAAAGCTCTCAGCTGCAGGAGTTGTTCCGTTTTTCTCTCTGCAGAGACAATAAGGAATACTTTGCGTATGGCATTGCATTTCTGCTTGTGGCTAACAGTTGCAGTTCATCCAACAGCAGAGTCGGACACTGGGAAAGCTCATACTGCAGTTTGCAAAGTACGGGTTTAATTATCTTTTTATGTCAGATAAAGCAAACCGATAATTCTGCCAGGGTTTGAGGTCTAACTCCCATAAAAACAAATCCATTTTAAGAATGTATAAACTTGTGCGAATAAAGCCAGGCAGTCTCTTGCTCTACACAAGTCACACAGTTGATCAGCTCAAAGCACACCGAATAGGTCACGGGTTTGCTCTCTGCAGACATCTAACAGCAGGGTGGGCTTCGTTTGAGGCGCTTCCCTCGTGTCCCTGTCAAATGGAATCATAAAGCACAACCATGTCTCTTTCTGGGTTTGTTTGCAATGTCTTCTTCTCACCCACAGCGGACGAGGACGAGGATAAGGAGGATGATTTCCGGGCACCGCTCTACAAGAACGTGGAGATCAAGGGCATTCAGGTCCGGATGAAGTGGTGCGCCACCTGTCACTTCTACAGGCCGCCTCGCTGCTCGCACTGCAGCGTCTGTGACAACTGTGTGGAGGTGTGTGTGTGAATACAGAAGCATGAGTGCAAACAGAGAGAGTGTGTGTGTGTGTGTGTGTGTGTGTGTGTGGGTTCACTGCATATGAAATCTAAATATGCATCAAGGTCAGAGTAACATATAAGTATTTTATCAAGAATCTGTCCAGTTGGCATGTTCAGGCATATTTGATATGAAAAATAATGCAGATTTTTTTCTTTTTTGCATATATTTAGACTTCCTGCCAAGGATTAAAGCGGGGAAACAGCATTTCTTATTATCTGTGTTTCTGGCAAGAAAAATGTCATCATTAAAGATTATAATTACTGGAATAAATATAAGCTTTTGGCAGCTTCAACAGTAAAATACTGTAAGACTACACATTGGTACACACACAGAGGCATAAAAATACACAGGGACATCAGATATTAATACACAAGATGCAGAATTAAGCAGCTTGTATTCCTGCATGTGTTTTTCTTCTAGAAACTGGAAAAAGGGGTCGAATGTTGATGATCAAAACAATGAAATTAATGAACAGTTTTACAGGGATGTAGATGAATTTATGTCTCAGTAAGATTTAGGACTACCGGGAAACCACACATGCAATAGGCAGTACAAGGCATTTATTTAAGGCGCAGTGTGATTCGGAGTTACTGTTTACTGAAACAACAGGAGTCATAAAACTAGTTTCCAATTCCAACTAAATTCCCAAGCAGTGCAGAACAAGGAGAAGAAGAACGAATGCCAGAGTTCGAGCTGTATGTATGAGCTGGACTGTACCTGATGATTAGGTGCTTTAAAACCTGCATTTTTATTTATTTCTTTTTCTGGCCTCCAGGTTCCAAAAAGAATTCTGACTGTGGAGAAAAAAAAGGTCCTCAGTCAGAAAATGTTTTCCTAAAAACTTTATGTTCTCAGTCCCTTCTATCAAGTCTTTTTTATAACAGAGCATGATGGTAATTTAGTAAATTATAGTCCCAGTTACAGTAAAATAGACCGTGAAGCTGTCTCTACGTGCAGTGTCCTTGATTTCTCGGTCACATGCCGGCCACAGCAAACACGCTCAACTGGTTGCTAAGGCACAAACAAAGGTGATGGTGACCACGTCTATCTTTTATTTATAATTTATGTTCATATGCCTCAAAAATAAGCAGAGTTTTAGCATTTGAACCCCCCCCCCCCCCCCTCTCTCTCTCTCTCTGAACCAACTGTACCATCATGACTTACTTACATTGTGTGGGGGTTTTTTTTTTTCCTTCTTAAAACCTTAAAGAGTTCTTCTGATTGGTTTCTCAAAATTTCTAAATAGAAAACTCCCTCCCTTTCTCAGGACTTTGACCATCACTGCCCCTGGGTGAACAACTGCATTGGACGGAGAAACTACCGCTACTTCTTCCTCTTCCTGCTGTCGCTGAGCGCTCACATGGTGGGAGTGTTCTGTTTTGGCCTCATCTTTGTCCTTGATCACAGAGAAACGCTGGGAGCGCTGCACACCACTGTCACGTATCCTTACACGTTTGTAAATCCTACAAAAATCATTTTGTGTTATTAGCTTTAGATTCTTTATTATTTCTTGTAAACTTGCTTCCTTGTATCATGCATATATGACTCGCACTGTGACCTTACATTATTATGACCTTGACCTTTGTGCTCAGTTTGGTAGTGATGTGCATAGCGGGTCTTTTCTTTATTCCAGTCATGGGACTCACAGGTTTTCACATGGTGCTCGTAGCTCGAGGTCGAACAACCAACGAACAGGTGAGGAGATGTTGCTGAAAAGGAACGTGCATTTATTAATCAAACAATTAGTATTGTTACTGTTTATTGGTGTAACAGCTCCACGTAGAACAAGAAGAAATTAGAAACTAGTTGAGCACGTTAAAGGCAATAAGCACAGACACACTTAAGGGAATATCACACACAACACTGAACAGCACAGATATTCCCATGCAAGACGCCTTGTGAATGCATTTTGGGTGTGTGTGTTCACACTTATACATCCTTGTGAGGACCAAAAATTCAACTGTTACTATACTTGTGGGCAGAGGTGTGGACTCGAGTCACATGACTTGGACTCGAGTCAGACTCGAGTCATTAATTTTATGACTTTAGACTTGACTTGAAAAAATGTTCTAAGACTTGTGACTTGACTTGGACTTTTACACCAATGACTTGAGACTCGACTCTGACTTGCCTGACATTACTTGAGACTTGACTTGAGACTTGCAAAACAATGACTTGGTCGCACCTCTGCTTGTGGGGACCAACAGTCTTTTACGGGGCCCAAATTCTTGGCCCCACAAGTTTGAAGATCTTTTTGATGCTCAAAATGTGGTTTTAGTGTCAAGGTTACAGGTTATGGTTATGGTTAGGCATTCACTTTTGATGGTTAGGATTAGGGTAAGCGGCTAGGGAAAGCATTAAGTCAATTAGATGTCTTCACTAAGATAAAAAGGCAAGTGTGTGTGTGTGTGTCCACTCTCTGTATGTTGGCCATGGCCTTGTGTTTACTTTGCTTCCAGCTGTAAACCAGCATTTTGTTCTGCAGGTGACGGGCAAGTTTCGTGGAGGAGTAAATCCTTTCACCAAGGGTTGCTGTGGCAACGTGGAGTACGTTTTATGTAGTCCCCTAGCACCCAGGTAAGATGCTTTACTATGCTGCGTGTGTCCATAGTATGGGTAGCTAATACATTGTAGAAACTGTCTTGTCTTCCTGTTACATGCAGTACATCAAGGCAATACACGTGCATATGTATACCACAGCTTACTCATGTGCCATGAAATCCATGCTGTACCAGCACATCACTGCAGTGGTAACACAAGCACATGCTCTGAGGTAGCTACAGAGGTGTTCTGCCTGAAAGCAGCCAGCAACCCTGGGGGGGGGGGAAGGCAGATGGCTGAGGGAATTGGCTCACTCTGTAGAAACAACAGTTAATGGGAAACGGCGCGGAGCTAGCCAACCTGCTTTTTGCTCACATGCACACAGAGCATCACTAAAACCCACCCCATTACACCCTATTGGGATGAGCCCCATCCCATAAAATTCAACAGTGTGACTGCAGAGAGACAACAACAGGTGGGGGTGAAATGTTGTGTGGTTGCTGTTTAGCTGTTGCACAGGCCTGATGGGATCCGCTTTAATTTACTGAATCAGTGACTCATATAACATCGAACCTGACTGGGAGTGAGTCTGACAGCAGGATCATTATGTTTCCTGTTTTTATAAAGGCGTTGATTGCTTGAATATGTCACCACTGCTCAGAAAACATGGAACAGTTTTTTTTTCCTCAAGTTTCTGCAGCGACGGCCCTGAAAAGCCAGCTAAACGTGCGCATCTGTGTGTGAAATGTCTTTTGTAAAGCATGCAGCAAGTCAGTTGGGATACCGGCGTGTCAGTGCATGACAGAGAGGCTGACGTGCGTTGATAATGAAGTATAACTTTCAGTAGATGACTGTAAATAACCTGTTTGTTAATGTGCTGTAAATTTTTCATGAAGGTACATGCTGGACCCCAGGAAGAAGCCACACGTCAAAGTTCAGCCCCCGTTCATCAGACCAGATCTCTCAGAAAGGCAAATCACCATCAAAGTCACCGACAACGGTATTCATAGCACCATCATCAGCTCCAAGGTGACTAGCTTGCACTTACTAGGGAGCTTTCCCTTGTTCCTCTATCGTTTGTGGCTCGACACAGTCCTTTTTCCACTACAGAGGACACATTAGTGCGATAAAGCAGAGCTTTAGAATATTATTTAACACCTTAAAGACGGACGACTCAAATGGGGAAAATTATTTGAGTTCAAAAGGATGTGGTGAGTCTGACTAAATGTAAAAGTAAGCATGTCTGCAACTGATTTGCAAATCTCACAAACCTGCAATAGAAAACGTGTTCCACATTTGATGTCAGCAACATGTTGGGACAGTCCCATGTTTACTGCTGTGTAGAATCCCCTCTTCTTCGTCTGGGAACTGAGGAGACCAACTGATGCACTTTTGGGACAGGAATGTCGTCCCATATTTGTCATATAGACGATTCTAGCTGCTCAAAAATTCTGGGTTTTCTGAGTCATATTTTTTGTTTCATGATGCATCAAATTGATGAAAGGTCGGGACTGCAGTCGGGAGAGTTCAGCCCCCTGTACTCTACTGCTGTGAAACCACTTTGATGTAATAGATGCAGATTTATCGTTGTACTGGTGAAATATGGAAAGACATCGTGTGGGTGGGAGCACATGTCCTCTAAAACCTGACTTTCAACATTGATGGTGTGTTTCCAGATGTGCAAGCTGGCAGTTATATAGGCACGGGTCCACCTCCTTACAATAAGAGATGCAGGCTTTTGAACTGGGTGCTGATTGTATGGAGGTATTTAAAACGAGCATGGCCCAGAGAAGACAGAAGAGTTTCTGAATCATGTTTGCATACAGCTTCTTCTCTGCTTCTTTGATAGAGCTTCAAATCTGTATTTGCATCTTGTCCCTTGCACACAGATTCCTCCAGATTTCCTGAATCTATAGTACTTACTGTAGGCAATTAAATATGGTAAATGGCCTGCATTTGTATAGCGCTTTTTACTTGTCCCTAAGGACCCCAAAGCGCTTTACACACTCAGTCATCCACCCATCCACACACACATTCACACACTGGTGATGGCAGCTACATTGTAGCCAGACCACCACCAGTAGGCAACGGGTGAAGTGTCTTGCCCAAGGACACAACGACTGAGACTGTCGAGGGCTCGAACCGACAACCTTCCAATTACAAGGCAAACTCCCAACTCTTGAGCCACAATCGCCCTTTTTTCTAAGTTTTCAAAGGTTTCATGTTTTAGACACAGTGTTGTTGCAGTTTAGTGAAGCTCTGCCCATTTTCATTTCTGAGGAACTCTTTAGGATGCTCTTTTTACACCCTGTCATGTTACTAAACCTAAATTAGACACCAAATGTTCCTCTAGCTGCTTCTTTTTAGTTCCAACCACTTTTCTAGCACTTTTTCCAGCTTCCCTATTTTTTTGAGAACGTTTGCCGCCATCAAATTCGGTGTAATACAGTAAAATGTCCCAGTTTAAGCATCTGATATGTTTTCTGTGAAAGCAAATTGGCTTTATGAGTTTTTGCAAATCGTAGCATTCTGCTTTTATTTACATTTTAAATGGCGTCCCACATTTTTTGGAATCAGGTTGCACTAGCATTTATCCAGGCCTGTATCATTAATGTTGAATCGGTCATGTTGAACTTCGGTTGTCATTAGGAGCCTTGAAGTGCTGTGTGAGCACTATGGTGCACGCTACAACTTTTATAGGCACTAAAGATGATCCTAGTATTCATCAATAATGTATGGAGTGAAAAGAATCCATTTAGCATTAATCCACAGAGGACAAGAAATACATTTCCAGCTCTTATCCTCCACCAGTTACTGCCCATAACACAGAGACTGACAAGAAATCTCACAACAAATCTTTTCTTATGAATGCATACACTGATAACACTGTATAACAATATGGCTACTTTAATACTAACAAGACTTGTGTCAACATATTATTTCATTATTATTCAAAAATACAGGGGGTTATGCAGAGGATGGCACAGATACCTCAGTTCACTTTAAATCTAGACTGCTGCGCACTTGCTGATAAATTTGGGGTGAAACACGTGCGTCAGAACGACTAAACGAATGAAATATTATATTGAGCAATTCATATTTGATTTGACCCACAGGTTAGACTAAACAGACTGAAACTTGTCTTTTTGCCTTTAAGGGGCAGATGAGATATGGAAACGAGAGCCGGCTGGGAAGTCACCCTTGGATTGTCCCCAGACTCTGGAACGTTTTTGTTCCTTATGTTGTTAACTTTTGGAAAATCCGAGTCGGCTTTCTTAAGTAGGCCTCGACTGAGCAGTTAATTTTATTGCAACTCCCTCTTCTTCATGTCTGGCTGAAGTTTTGTTTTGTTTTTAGTTAACCATGGTTTGTCGCATCTATGGTTTGGGAAGGAAAATATTAAGAGGAAAGTTAGCTTTATTACAATGGAGTAATTACTTCCTGGTTTCTGTGCTTAGTCAGGGATCTTTCTGCAACTAGGATTGATTACTTGGATTTTCTTTTCTGCCTGTAACTTAAGTTCTTAAGAGCTGGCTGAGAGGTACTGGAGAAAATTGTATTGATTGCTAAATGACAAAGTCGTGTCATTTGAAGTTTGGTGCCATCTCGGCCTAATAATGCAAGTTTTTAAAGGGAAGAAATCTGCAGACGGTGACTTAAATAGAAGCACAGCTGACTTCCAGCTCAAGACTGCGTCAGCTGCTACCAGCATTACATCCCTTAATCTGAGAATCTTAATCCAACTCTGCCGTTATTTCTTTTTTTCGTTTTACAGCCACTACTAAGTATAAATTTAAACGTAGACTAGTTGCCATGTGCAGGTTTGCCACCCCGAAAACCCTCTGTGACACTTTGTGTTTGTCTCCTGTCTTTCGTGTAGTCCAAAAGCAGCCTCGATGGTTTAGATGACAAGGATACCCAGCCGCCGCTGCCACCCAAAGCTGATAGGTACAACCAGCTTAAAAGCCAGATGACCTCCAGTGAAGGTAAGAACCACAGAAACAGCCCTGACTCCATCTCTCTCTCTTTCTCCTGTCAGTCATCATCAATCCAAGTTCTTGTTCTTGTCACGGTTGCACCAAAGAGCAATTCCCAGAACTTCCTCTGTAGATCACTAGTGTCCTGGTTTGGGAGCAGGCTCTAGATTAGCCTGATGAATGTCCCTCCCAGCGGCAGGTTGATGGCCTTTTTCACGCCTGGCCAGAAAATCGGCCGTGATTTGCGGTGAGAAGGCAAGCTCTGCTCTGTGAATCAGCACCAGATTTGTGGTACGATTCCAGGGTGAAGCATTACAACGTAAATCACCACCGTTTTTCGGGTAGGGGAGGGGTACAATGGCAACTGAAAAATGCCTTTTGAAAACCATCCGTATAAACGACGAACCTACCGTGGAGGTACAGCTAAGGATTTTAGCCTCCGTTCAGCAGTATGAAATGGTTTATAGTAGTGTTAAGGGCAGGTTTCTTCCTCGGATCTCCAGTGTCATGGTGCATTATGTCAGGGACTGGAAACTTTCTGCTCTTCCAAAGAGCACTACTGCTGCCTGGTGGTACTTCAGGTCACTGCGCCCAGTCTAGCGTCACCTCGCCTTTCGAGGCACTTTACTGAACTCTGAACCTGTGGACACAGGTGTTCTTTGCGTGTTTCTCCAAAAAGATTCAGGCATCCCCGCTGAGACATGGCTGCCTGCTAAAAGCACCTTCTTTAAATGCATTTGGGTTTTGCATTTTACTCAAGAAGAGTGTTGTTTTTCAGTGATGGGCAGTTGGCTGTTGCTGGACTCAGATGTGTTAAATATTAGTTGCAGAACTGATTCTTCCCATCTGGCTATTCCTGTTAGTTTTGTTGTGTAGAAACTGTGATTGTGTGGTTTTGCAGAACTCTACAGCTTCTTATCTCTTGTCCTTATATACTATAATGTGTTGTTGCTTTAATGTGGAGTTTTTTAACACAGGGTTTATATTGTGTGTATTGTAGAGACTTCCCTGTCTGGTAAGACCCACCCATCCACTCCAGCCATGTACAAATTCAGGCCAACCTTTGGCACCATGCCCAAAGTCCACTACCACACTACAGAGGAGAAGGTAACGCATTAATGTTATTATCTATTATACATCTCTGTGAAACAATGAACAGTGAGTCATCGTAAAGTGCCAAAAGGCTCAGATGCTATTTTGACATTTGCCCCTCAGATTGTCATATCTGATGACCGGAAGCCCTCGGCCATCCTGGAAGAAGGTGTCCGTGGTCATGACTATCGATCTGAGCCGAACCTGGACCTGCCTGAATATGCTAATGCTCCCCTCCACCGCACGTTTCAGTCCTCGCCCCTCCAGCTGGATTCAGACCCCATCAACTCCCGCTCTCTCAGCCTCAAGCAGGGTCATGGCCGACCGGAGAAGGGCCAGCTCCCAGCACTGGAGCCACGGACAGTCACTTCAACCCCCTACAAGAGTGTCTTCTCTCCCAATAATCTCTCCAACCGCAATGGTAGTCTATCCTATGACAGCCTGCTCAACCCTAGCATTTCCCCAGCTACTCCCAGTGAGTCCATGGAACACCGTGGTGTTCCCTCTGTGGGGTTCCACTCACCCTACCTGCCCACCAAAATGTGCCACATCCGGGAACCTGATATGCAGAGACAACAGGTCCCCCCTACCTACAGCCCAGTGATGCCCCCCAGAGTGGTGGGCAGACAGTCCCCTCACCTGAGGGACAGAGACCCGTCTCCGGTGCGCTACGACAACCTCTCCCAGACCATCATGGCATCCATCCAGGAGCGAAAGGAGAAGGAGGAGAGGGAGAGGCGGCAGATGCATCACGGGCGCTCCCAGACCCATATCTATGCCCAGGACTCTGGTGTGTTTGATGGGGGCTATGGCCTGCCTGCCAATGCTTGCTACCCAGATGGGCCTCGTGGCCCCGGGTCAAGAGGCCCAACACCTCCAGCCTATGGAGGCTCCAGGGACAACCTAATGGGGATTGGACTGATGAGCTATGGTCAAAGAACCCCAGTGCTGCGTCATGCTGGCTCTACACTGGGCCGTGCACCTAGGACGTCGTCCACCTCCCTGCACACAGATCAAAGCAGCATCAACAGCAGCCAGAGCAGAACCACAGGCCCAGAAGGCCCCTATCGCTCCCCGGCCCACCAGCCCCATTCCCCCGCTATGCCCCGTTCCCCTTCTTACTCCCGCCAGAAACTCTCCTACATCAGTGCACACGAGAGGACAGACTCCCCTCGTCTAGGGGGCCCAAGGTATGAATCCTAATGTAACTCCTGGGGTACTGCATGCATTGTACAGAGCCGGGGTCTGGAGGTCACTGAATGTATTCTGGATGGAAACGCTGCTCCCTCTGCTGGACACAACCAGCAATACATAGGGCACTAGGGTACTGCTAATCGAGGCAACATGTAGCAGTTGTGTCGTGTATGTTTTTTTTTTGTCCCACTGTTCTGCTCATTTATTCACAAGTTATGTCTGGTGTGTGAAGTCGTACACATTCTGTTTTGATTTGTTTGTTTGCCTTTCTAGTAGAAGTTAAAAAAATCAATAACATTTTTTTGTATTATTTCAAACAAATCTGTTGAATAAAACTGTGTGACAATCATTCCTTTTTCATTTTGCATGCTCTTTACTGACTCCACTAACATTTTCAAGCCTTTTACTTTACTAACAAGTAAACACTTGACTAATCATCCACGTTGCTGTCTTGTTTTTTTTTTTGGGTGGGCGGGTTCT
Source organism: Aulonocara sp. 'chitande type north' Nkhata Bay (assembly GCF_057382095.1). NCBI lineage: Eukaryota > Metazoa > Chordata > Actinopteri > Cichliformes > Cichlidae > Aulonocara > Aulonocara sp. 'chitande type north' Nkhata Bay. The sequence goes on along the minus strand of NC_141355.1, from coordinate 3,706,718 downwards.
GACTGACATATAAAATTGTGTTGCTGTTCCAACTGATGTGCATGTTTTCACATCCCTTAGTGTTTGATTTGTTTGTTGAATCATTTCTTATTCTTCTCTTTCCACTCAGAGAGGCCATGAAAGTTAATGGGCAGATGGACTGCCACCCGAGTGCCCAGGGTGCCGCCCTCAGTCCCAGTCGCCACAGTAACGTCAAAAAGGTGACAGGCGTAGGAGGCACCACGTATGAGATATCAGTGTGAGCAGGGACACCACATCCACCAATGACCCACAGTGGACGCTCTGCCACAGAGATTCTCCTCTGTTATTTTAATAAGATAACAGGCAGTGAGGGGTGCATAGTACCCCCCCCTGTTTACTCTTCAAAATCAGAGGATCTCTTTGCTCTTTTGAGGGTCTTGTTTAGCTATATGCCCGTGTGTGTTTGTGCCAGAGGGGTGGGTTGTCGGTTGTTAACGTTGCAGGCTGTACTGTGCGTGTGCAGAGTGTTTGTCCTTAATATTTTGTAGTCCATCGTCGTGGACCGTCCAGCGAGATCGTCAATGTTTTTACCGTCGTCTCTCATCTGTGTTTATGAAGTGCTTGTTGTTCCAAATGTTACACGCAAACTTTCGCTCCAGCGAACGCTGAGGGCTGAACAGAAACACTACAGATCGATTAAACACTTGACTTGCTACGGATTTCTGCAAGAAGACTCTTTTCAGCTGACCTCAAAAAGTCAAGGTGCTTCACATTAACTTGTACTGTTCATGCCATGTCTGGTGGAGATGTGATGGAGGTTTATGTGGAGACGATATGTGCAAGGGCAGTAAAAAAAAAAAAAGCAACACAAGTCAGATGAGAAACTGGAGATGGTGACAAGGAAAGAGCTCTGCAGAACAGGAGCGGGTGTTCCTCAACCCTGACATGGTTATTTGATTGGGCAAAGACTGTATATAAAAGATGTTCCACAATACAATGACATCACCCATTTGTTTGGAGATTCCTGTTTTGAAGGACTAACTTTAGGATTTAGCTGAGTTTTTTTCTCTTTTTAAACACATTTGAAACGGAGGGCACAGCTGATCAGTTAACATTAGTTAGCATCTTCGATCAGCGGATTGCATCTGTTTTATACTGTGACATCAACTGGATGCTAATTTTAGCCTGTGAAAATCAGGCTTAAAACAAACTGCACTTACTGCAAAAATCAAACAGAACAGCTGACTCATTAGTTGTCCGACTAGCACTGGTTTAGTATGCTAGAGAAAGTGAAGGGTGGAACAGAGGGCACTGCACATCCCAGTGTATCCCCTGCCTGACCGTCTCCTTTTGTTATAAATGGGACCATGTTTTACTAAATTAACACCATGGAGTATTAAAAAAACCGACATAAAAACAACTTGATCCTAGCTACTGATACCATGATCTCATTTGGAAGATGCATTAGAAATCAAGTGAGATTTAGGATTACTTTTTGAATTCCATAAGACTTGTTTTGTGTAACCAGAAGTGTTGCCCCCTGCTGGCTATTACAACAAATGCAGGTTTAAGGCACTAACGTACTGGTTTCACTTTCAGAGGGATCCATCCATCCTTAAAGCACGTGGTAAGGGGTTGAGGAACACCCACTCTTCTACAGAGTACCTAACTTTTACTTTAGTTTTGGGTGGTTGCATTCCAAATTTAATGAAAAAGTCGCTTTTAATGAACACACTTTATTTTTCTAAAGAATTTTCTCAAGAACTCATGCATGCAGAGATGCAGGTTGACATTAAATTGAATATTATAAATGTCTCCGCTTCCTGTTTGTGGAGCACAGATTTTTAGAGTTGCAAACTAGCACAGCCCCGCCCCTTTACCCCGTAATGAGGATTCAGTATCCAATCATGGCTTTTTGTTTTTTCAGTTTGTGATTTCAGCATCAGCCACATCAAAAGAGCTGGGGTGATTATATTGTGCTCTGAAAGACCAGAATACCTCATCCCAGTGTTTTTCACTGAGTACAGAATGAGTCCACCCCGGAAGCAACCAAATGAAACTTTGTCAAACTCAAAAAAGGAAAAATATTTAGTCAATAAGCTATGTTTTTGCTATAACTATACATATAGGAAGATTAAATGAAACAAATCAGTATCAGTTAAAAAAAACAAACATTGGTCACACTTTTTATTTTGTACTTTTCCTTTTTTTAAAAAAAGTATCCTTTTATATGGAATTGCTGTTTCGAGTGGAGTTTGTTCTTAAATTATAATTTCAATAAATGGATGAGATTGTGAAAGATGGGTAAATAAAGTAGATAGAATTTGTTCTACATGGCAGTGTTAAAAACAGAAGTTATGACATAATCCACAATGATATGAACTGTCTAAATGATGACGTTGAGGACTGGGCTTTGCATAAAAGCAGCCTTGACCTTTAAGTGCCAAAAGCGGCTACACACCACATCTTCAAAGAGACAACAAATAGGTCATGTAATGCTATGTCACAAAGAGTGAAAATGCCAAATTCATTCATTCGCAGTAGCTGTCTGGTACAGCTCTGGCACTGCAGTTACTTTTTTGTTAATCAAAAAAAAAAAGTAATACCTTTAAAATAGCTGATGAAAACTAAGTGGACAATGACACAACATGCCAGATGTTACTAGAATGTAAATGTTGCATTTGGTTGCATTAACAATAAGCCATTGTTGCCTTTGGGAAGAAACTTTGTTTCCATACAAAGCAAACTATGGCTGACTCACTTGACAGTGAAATAGCAGAAGTGTTTTGTACTGAGCAGCAGGTGACACCTGTGACGATCTCTGACTGGGTACGCTTTCTTGAACCTTCTGTGGCAAGAGTTGTCTCCCATTTAAGGTCTCACCCAGTTGCCTTACCAATGAAGACATTACTGCAAAGCACGGTCGCGCTCGTCTGTTCCAACTCCTGTATTTGAGAAATGATTAAAATAGTTTGTGAGGCTGTGGTATACAGGGCTAGTTTTTTGGAAATTCGGACGGGTAGGAATGTCAGCGGAATGGCAAAGTGGAACATCTTGAAATCCCAGAACAGACCAATGGCTGCTGAGTTTGCTGAAAAAGCCGATCAATCGTGACTCCCAGACCCTGTTTGACCACATATCTAAAGAGCTAATCGATGTCATTCCTCTTTAAGATGACTGCCGTTAGTCCAATGTTGTTTTTCTGGGATGGACATCACTGCAGGTCAGGGGCCATTCCTGACAGTCAGCAATGACTCTGTTGCATCAGCCACAAGCTGACTTTTGTTTTCTGAAACTCATATAGAAAGTTCAATGTGTATTAAAAATGAAGAATATACTGTAACTGTACATGCGTTCCTATTTTTGTGAAGAGGAAATATTTCCCAATGACCTGAGCAGAGTAAATAAAGTTTCCGACTCTTTGAATCAGACTGATTATTCCTAACAACAAACGAGTGACTTTATATGAATGCAAACGTGTGGTCTTTGACAGCTTTTATTCGAAGTTGGACGAAACATTTCAAATCATTTGTGCAAATGAGAAGCAACATTTCATCCATATTCATGTATTTACAGATGCACTGGCACTTAGATGCACTTCAGAGGCAAGGTTAAGAACTCAATTAGTGGAAAGAAAAGGAGAGGGTGGTGAGCACACAGATCAAAGAGGGCACACTCTGTTACATATACTCTACATGCTTTAAAGTCTGGGAATGTTATGATCTAAACAATACAAACTTGATTTACTACTGAGGAACGCAAGTCAGAGCATAGCTGCACCAAACTGATGGACTGTTTACTTTGGACTTGATGTTTGTCAGGACAAAAAAAAAAAAAAAATAGCTAAGTGCATCTCATTTCCTATCAGTCAACCATCAGTGCACACTGCACAGAGCAGTACTCATCTGATGCCCCTCAACTTTCTGGAGTGGATTCCCTTCAAATCAGTTCCCAACAGAACTGACCAAAGAAGGAACTACTTCTGCAAGGCAGTCAGTGAGAAGTCTTTGCCTTGTTGTCTAACAGTAGGAGCATTAACAGTGGACAGGGTAAGGCGGCCCACTGAGATGCAACATGGGATTTTATACTTAAAATGCACCTCTGTAATACCTGTAATACCTGACCCTGCGCTGCCATCGAGCAGGCTACGTTATCCTCTCCCTCTACAAACAAAACTCTTTATCAGAATAGCAAAAACAAACCAAACAAAAAAAATACCCCAATGTGGGAATCATCACTATCACAAGCCTCTTTTCACAGTTTGTTTGAAGTAACATTGAACTGTAGATGACAACGATGGAAAGCGTGGCATTCCACGGTGCAAAGAGGGAAAGGGGTGGGAAAGGAAGGACTTTTTCCAGAAAAAAATCACTAGCGTGTATTTTTTTCCCCCATTGGCATCAAGGACTTGTGATCTTGAGGCAAAAAAACAATAAAAAGAAAACCTAATAATATTATGCAAGTGTCCAAATTCAGTTCGTTTAGAGTCTATTGTAGAAAAAGAGGAAAAACCGATATATTGAAGATCAGCAAAAGCAAGTTCTTGGTTCTCAATTCTTCTCATCCTTCACCTCCTTCTTCTCAGTCTCCTTTTTCGCCTCTTCCTTCTTTTCCACTGATGCCTTGTCTTTCACAGAGAGTTCCTCCAACTTCTCTGCCACCTTGTTCGCACTATCGCTGTTGCCTGTGAAAAGCAAACAGGGATAAGTGCCATTAGCTAAGAAGCAATGCTGCATTCTACAGCTTTGACTGTTGTGTTGTAGAAATATTACCTAAAACAAAATAATCAAAAATAAGGATAACCCAATAAAACAACTGAAATTGAAACGCTGACTGACATTTAAGGGGTTAGTCAGGAAAATGATCCAATATTCATCTGTAAGAGGCACATGCATGTAAACCCAGAGGTCAAATAACAACCAGATGTTTACAGTCACCAGGATGACAATCAGGTGTGAGCATGAGCTCCAAATGTGCGGAAATGTATCAAGACTGATACAATGGTTTGAATGAACAATGTTTTGTTGATGAATTGGATTTTTTTTTTTAATCTTTAAACAAGAAGCATTCTGTTTGGAGAACTTCAGAAGCTCATCCCATATTAGTGAGACGTGATGGTGCTATGATTGAGCTAGAAATCAGTCCACCCACCCTGAAAACCAGCAAATAAATAAAGATACATACATGAACTGACACTTAACAAAAAAGAAAATGGGCTTTGCAGCAAAACAGTGACCCTCAGCATACACATCTTGTCGAAGAAGAATTAAATTCATGGTTTTGAAAGGTGCAGAAGTACAGTAGGTTTACTCAACACACTCTACAACAGTCTAACCTTTCTATGACACGAACACCATGGGCCTGTGAAAACTGAATTGTAATGTAGCAGAACATACCGACACCAGTCTTTTAGAAAACTAGTAAAGTGTTACATTCTGCGTGTTCATGTAGCAGACAGAAAAAGTCCCCAGCTGAAGTTGGCAGCAGAGAACAGAGTGTGTCTGCATGCTCACAGCCCCTATCCTCATGTCACATTGCCCTCAGTTTGAATTCAGTCTTAGGTCAACACAAGTCATTTTAACCTTAGCAAAATGTTGCATTCAGGGTTCTGAAAGTACTTGCTACTGACATGTTTCCAAGTAAAATTACTGACAATTCCTATCTAATGTTGATGTGATCTACATTATGGACTCGTTTATGTTGACAAAACTGTTTTACTTCACTTGCTTCTCAGAAAATTCACATATGCGATATCTAGGGGGGGGAAAAAACCTAAAAGTTTAAGCTTCATGTACCTGTTTGCTCTAGATGTTTTCTGACTTCCTCCTTGCACTCGTCAAACTTCACCTTGAACTTCTGAGCATCTGCAACAGAACATAATGTAACATAATTTAAAATCCAAGTTAAAGAGCTCTGGGAGAATTAATGTGTAATGTTGAAATGGGTACCTAAATACTTACTTTCAGCATTTAAAAAGCGGATTGCCAGAAGTTCAGGTTTGGGGCATTCATCTGCATAATCAGCTAGTGTGTTCCACACCCATGCTCTGTCACTGCCAGCATTGGGCTTCAGCTCCATCATTGGTAAAACTGTGGTTAACAAGAACACATAAAGTGCTGGTATGAGCACAGTCACTTAAATAGATTTTTTTTTTTTAATATCTAGTAGTTTCAATTGGGAATTAAACACACAGATGCACCATTTCTTATCTCCACACATGAGTGGAGGGAGGAGTAAAACACACATTTTTCCCAATCAAACCAACACACAAAAAAATATCACAGTCTGGATAATATCACAACCGGATGAGATTACAAGCCCAGTACCTCTAACACCCACCCCTCAACCTCTCGTTTGCTCATCTATAGTTCTGTTGTTGCCACTAATACCAGGGATTTGACTCATTTAAAGATCGTGGGGAAGGGTGACGGGGGGAATCACATGGGGCCTATGGTCTTTTTGTACTTACATGTACATCAGAAAATGTTTGCAATAAAAACAAGCAAAAAATACTTGGACGCCCAGTCAGCGAGTACACCTTGGCTTTAAATAACACATCTTCACACCACTCTACCTGTACCGCCACTCACCCATATTGTTTAGGTTACATATGGCCAATTGTTGTCATGACATGAATAGCAATGAAATCAGATTTGACTCACTGTGATGGTTGGCACAGATCTTTAGAGTTCGATCTCTCCTCATCAGGAGGCGGATTGTGCCCTTCTCTTTGTGTTTCAGCAGCTTGACGTCTCCAGTTCCTCTCTCCTTCCACTCCGGCGGGTCGTTTTCAGAGGCAAAACGATATAGTTTGGCCCGCCTATGAAAACAGCAGAACACCTCAGTATTAGGAAACTGATTAATGTGTCTCTGTTAATGTGTTCACATGGTAAGCAACTTACATTTTAAACAGCTCCTCCTCATCCTCCTCTAATGTTTTCACATCCTGCTCAGGAAGAGACACGATGGGCTCAAAGTGGGGATCATGATTAGGGTCTTCTGCACCATCTGCAGTGGTATCATGGTCTTCCTGGTCCTAAGAGGAAAAGTACATTAAATTAACTCAATTCCCCCCGGCCCCCTAAAGTTGAAGCTTCATTTTACTTTAGTATTGTCATCAAATATTTATCCAACTTTATTTTTTCCTAAGACAACTCGTTGTGAACTTGCCTAGCTAGAAACGCAGGCCTTTCACTAGCCGGCTAGCCCGGAGCTAACAATCCGACTTTCTCTTTTTTTTTGCACCTCTGCAGTTGTGCTAAGCAAAACGCTTAGCACAACTGCAGTATTTTTTCAGTAACTTGTGTGATTTTCGAGCAGTCTATTTAATATAACACCGTCACTACTAACAGACAGTAAACAGCGCCCTGATATAGAGCTAACACTAGCTAACTAATGTTAGCAAGTATTGTGCTTGGCAGACAAAGGCAAGCAACCTAGCTAACCTCGTTGCCCTGAGCTAGTGAGAAGTATACTAATTGAAAAATACCCAGTTTAAAAAACTGACCGATGTGATCGTGTAGTAGAAGCACTAATGCTCTTGCGCACATCACCTCCCTATGCTAATGTTCACAGTATGAAGCTAATGTTAACACGTTTGCTGGCTGCACACTTTGAATTATGGGCTCGTGAACTGTAACGGAAGTGTTAAGAGTGGAAAATTTTACAACGGTTAACACTGTGCACTTTTACAAGTCCATTGGCGTTCCGTTACCTTTTACATCACTGAAAAAATATCAATTAGTGTTTCATAGCATCACCAAAGACAAGATCATTGTCGGCATTTCTTGCACACGGCTTCCTTTCGAAACTTTGACAAATTATGACACATGAAAAACAATGTTTGTCACAAAATTGTTATTTCCCAGCAATCATAAAGCATTACACGTCCTAGAATGATAGACCTCACCTTTGGGTCTGCCATATTATTGTAGATGTTTGTAGATTATGAGAGTAGTTTGAGAGATTCAAATCCCAAACTGGCCGCCGTTTCCCTTCAGCTTCTCTCACTTCCTGCTACAGCTTTCGCGCGCCGAATTCTCTACGCATGTCCGTGCTCACGCTGTCACAGCACGCGCACCGCCTCTCTCCTCTCAGGGATACCCCTCTTCACAAAAATGTTTTTACTGGATATTACTGTCAATAGAAAAACGTGACAACTTGTATCGAAAGAAAAACAAATTAACTAATAAACAAACAAACCAAAAAAACTTCTGGTTCGATAATTCAATCTATGTGCAAAAATTATACCTCCATGATATATGAAGCCACTAAGGCTTCCATAGGATTATGTATATATGTGTGTGTGTGTATGTATGTATGTATATATATATATATATATATATATATATATATATATATATATATATATATATATATATATATAAGCAATAGCATGTTTGTACAGGATCAATAACTATCAAGTGAACTAAACACCAATCTGTAATGGAGACATTACATTACAATAATTCTGTTGTATATAGTATTTTATTCTATTGTATATAGTATCTTATTCTTATTATCTTATCCTATTCCAGTGTTTCTCTTAATTTTTGCTGCTATAACTTTGCACTGTCCACTTTCTGCTGTGACACAATAAATTTCACACGTGTGGGACTAGTAAAGGTTATCTTTACCTTTATCTCTTTAAAAGGACAACAGAACAAAGGAGGGATTTTGAGATATTAGTGGCATAAAACTGAAAGGTTGTAGAAAACTTGCTGGTGAATAAAGCCAAATGTATCCAATCTAAATATTAACAGACTCTTCAAAATATACATTTCCCCCAATAAAAGCAGGAAATCAGACTTATTAGTGGTTAAAATAAAATGTGCTTGTAACAGGGCGGCCCTTAGTGGCTGGAAACACAGTGAGATGGACCAAGGCAAGCGTAGTGGAACAAAAAAAGCATTTATTTCCTATACAGCTCTCCTTACAACAATTAATTTGTCAAGCTTCTTCACAGCACAAAAATCTATCCTCTAATGACAACTGGCAGCCTTAAATATGTTCAGCTGTCACAGACTTAACCATTATTCCACTCTCAGGTAAATTCTTAAATCCCAACCTTCCACCACAGTATACAATATATCAATTAGAATAAATAAATACATAAATACATCTTCACATTTACATATTAATAAATATTTCACACTTTAATGTTACACCAAACCCAATATTATAAAAACCCAGAAACCCAAGCACAAGATTCACCACACTCTCTTTACCAAAGGTCTCTCCCGGAACCTTTAAATGGTGTCTGGCCCCCGGGGAAACATTTGCCCAAACACCTTGAAGAGGACACAGGCAAGAAAGGTGAGTAATCATTATCTTACAAACACTTATTTGCACCACTTTTATTCCTAGATTTCACACACAAATTTGCATTAGTTTTCCTTACTGGTAAACCTTAATCACAATCTCATTCTTCTCTCTTGACTAGTGATGGGCAGATGAAGCCCCATGAAGCACTGAAGCTTTTCATCCAATTGGTTCACCCCAACACGAAGCTTCATGAAGCTTCATTTGCTCTAGCAGGACACCTACTGGACGTAAAAATAATAGCTGGCATGAATTTGAAGAGTGTGGCATTTTGCACACAGCCTGTAAATGTCAACAACAAAAGCAGTGTGTAAAACATGTATATTGTAGTGATGGCAGTATACTGTGTATATTTATAGTGGCAGTATGGGAAATGATTATTTGGAAATGCTTGAAATGGAAATGATCATTTACTGTGAGGTGAGGTGTGGTTGGGGTGTGGACAGTAGTTGTGCTTTTGTAACGTTGAGGTATGGACAGCTACACACTGAGGCTTTGAGCCTCAGTCCTGCCCGTTCACATTTTATTCTGTAAAAACTAAATTTTCACTGCTTTTACGTCCTTTTTAGTGGGGAGAACATAGCTGGGATTTAATGATTTAACAAATCTTTTGAATCCTTTGTCCTCCACAATGCTAAATGGCTGGGAGTCCTCAATCACCATGCTAACCAGGTCTTCATCTATTTGAGATTGTTCTCCTGAGGAAAGACAATAAAGATAAAGCACAAATATAAATATCACACACGTAACTTATAACAGTTGTATAATATTGTTATATCATTTAGTAACATTACTGCATGCTATATTATCATTGCATTTGATGGCTCACCTGGTCTTGCTCCACAATCGGTGTCCCCCTTATTCTCATGCAAAGCTCTGTAGTGCCTAAGCATGGATGAGGTGTTGTTGTTATATCCCAGCTCCCTGGCACATAGCAAACACTTCACCTTGTACAAAAGTCAAGACAGCTCAACATAAATTGTATTGCACCATCAGTATCATGACAATACATCTTCTGTAGAAATTTACATACCTTGTTGGGAGGAATAAGATCAAAATGTTCCCACACAGGGGAGGACATCCTCCTCTTCTTAGCTGGCTCCATTCTCTCCTGACTTTCCTCACTCTCATAAACCTCCAAACTGTCTCCAAACTCTCACTAACTGCAACTCTCCATCAAACACCCACATTTTTGAATGAAGTCTGAGGGGTTTATATCGCTGTCATATCTCGCGGCAAAGTTCGAACCACTTCATGAACCAGTCACGTGGTACAGCCGGGCAGCGAGGCTTCGGACGTCATCATTTTCAGCTCCTCCCATAAATGAAGCAAGCCTCGATACGCGCTTCGCGGAAACGCCCCCTCCATTACTCGACACACGCTCCGAAGCCTCGATACAGAACGTCCCATCACTACTCTTGACAGACAACCACCACATTCCTTGACGAGGAGCAGCTGTGCAGGATCTGAAATAAGGCTACCAACTGATTTTAAAATTCCCAATAAATAGTCAATAAATATTTAAACTTCTTGTGTGCAAATCCATGCTTAAAGTGCAATGCTAAATAAAGTGCTTGATAAGGTGCTTTTAATAAAGTGAAAGGTGTGCTCTAAAGTGCTATACAGATAATATAATATAAATAAATGCAGTAAGGGAGTCCTCTTCCTTACATTTCCTCCTCCCTCTCTTAAGCGCGAAGTGCTTCACTCCTCTGTCATCCTAGATAAACAATCAGCAACCACATTTGACTTCCCCAGCCTATACTGGACCGTAAAGTCATAAGGCTGCAGAGACAGGTACCATCCTGCAATGCGGGCATTCGCATCCCTCATGCGGTTCAACCACTGGAAGGCACGATGATCAGTCTCCAGAGTGAAGTGACGTCCCAGAAGATAATACCTCAAGGCCTCAATAGCCCATTTCATGGCCAAGCACTCTTTCTCCACCGTCGAATACCTCGTCTCCCTGTCGAGTAGTTTCCAACTCAGAAACACCACAGGCCTTCTTTCACCATCCACCTCTTGCTGAAGGACAGCACCAAGGCCAACTCCTGAAGCATCAGTTTGCAAGATGAATGGCTTGCTGAAGTCTGGACTGTGTAGAACTGTATGTGTAACTGCTTCCTTGAGGTCTCTGAATGCTTGCTCACAGTCTTCTGTCCAACGCACTTTGTTGGGGGCTAAGCCTTTTGTGAGATCATTCAGTACAGTGGATCGCTCTGTAAAAGAAGGTATGAATTTCCTGTACCAGCCTACTAGACCCAGAAAACCTCTCACCTTCCTTTTTGTTGTCGGAACTGGGAAGGACTGAATTGCTTCAATCTTTCCAGCCTGCGGCTTTATCTTCCCCGAGCCAACTACAAAGCCCAAGTACTCCACTTCTCTGTTGGCTATGGAGGACTTCTTGGGATTGATAGTCAGTCCAGCCATTCTGATGGAGTGTAGCACCTTCTGTAGGTCTGCATGCTCTTCCCAGGACTGGCTGTACACCACCACGTCATCCAGATATGCTGCAGAGAATGCTGACACATCTCTTAGTACATGGGAGATGTGTTATTATTGAATTATTATCTTGTTAATAATTTCACCTCCTCACTACGTACGACTCTGGATACTGTAGCTCCTGTGAAAACTAAGGTCTCAAATCAGAAGTACCTGACTCCGTGGTATAATTCTCAAACACGTACCCTAAAGCAGATGACTCACAATCTGGAGAGGAAATGGCGTGTCACAAATTTAGAGGATCATCATTTAGTCTGGAGAAATAGTTTGCAGCTTTATAAGAAAGCCCTCCGCAAAGCCAGAACATCTTACTATTCATCACTGATTGAAGAAAATAAGAACAACCCCAGGTTTCTCTTCAGCACTGTAGCCAGGCTGACAAACAGTCAGAGCTCTTTTGAGCCAACAATCCCTTTAACGTTAACTAGTAATGACTTCATGAACTTCTTCACAAATAAAATTTTTATCATTAAAGAAAAAATTACCAGTAATCATCCCACAGATGTAATATTATCTACAGCTACTCTTAGTACCATTGATGTTAAGTTAGACTCTTTTTCTCTAATTGATCTTTCTGCCGAATATAGTATTTCTGATTAATTATAGTTTTTCTACCAAATCATAGTACAGTATTTTTGCTTTTTATAGTATTTGTGCTAAAACATAGTATTTCTACTAAATGTAGTATTTATGCTTAATCATACTATTTCCATATATTACTGCCAGGTCCCCTGGCAGCCAATCCTCTGTGAGGATTGAGACATTCAAATTTACAAATCAGGGCCTGCACGGCTTCACAGCCAGCCAATCATATCTGAGGGCTGAGGCATTCAAATTTGCATATTGAGGCCTTCACGGCTTGTAAGCCAACCAGTCATCCATGTCATATATCTCTAAAAATTCACATTTTTATTTTAAATAGACAACACTTACTTACACTTATTTGTGTGTGTGTGTCTGTGTGTGTATGAGAGAGAGAGAGCGCCTTTTTATGGGATGATCTCATTGTAAGATTCCAATTCAATATATTTAGACTGGTTGACTGAATTGGATCCTGTGTGTGTGTCTCTCTGTGCATGTGTTTCCATATGTGTCCATATTTGTGATTGTGTGGCTGTTATATATATATATTTTTTCATTTAACAAGTATATTTGAGGGACCCTCAGCATGTTCAGCATTTTTTCAGCTGTCCATTTTGCTTTTCCAATTTTTCTGTTTAAGTTATTACTATTGTGCTAAAATCACACTATTTCTGCTATTTTATAAGATTTGTGCCAAATATAGTATTTCTGTTAAATTGTAGTTTTTCTACCAAATCATAGTACAGTATTTTTGCTTTTTATAGGATTTTTATAGGATATTTATATTGCTTAATATAGTATTTATGCTTTTTAAAGGATTTGTGCTTAATATAGTATTTCTGCTAAATTATAGTATTTCTGCCATTTTATAGTATTTGTGCTAAAACATAGTCTTAATTTAAAATTACAATATTCATAGTTCATCACAGGGTCTCTGGTAAAACACAGTATTTCTGCTATGTTGTACTATTTTTCTAAATCATAGTGTTTCCATAATGTTTAAGTATTTCTGGCTAAATATATTCTTTCTGTTATCTTATACTATTTCTCCTAAAGTCTTGTATTTTTGAGAAGTTATCATGTTTCTGGTAAGTTACAATATTTCTGCTACGTTCTGCTATGCTATTGTATTTCTGCCAAGTATTATGTTTCCTCTAAGATATTGCAGTTCTGCTAAGTTATTCCATTTTAGCAAAGTTCCTTTGCTTCTGCAAAGTTTTTACAATTTCTGCAACTTTTCAGCTTTTTCAGCTAGTTTTTGCATGCAGCTTCAGCTTAAAGCATCCACACTGCATTTTCGCAGGAAATGCAAATTTTTCTAGTTGTTATTGTTTTTTTGGTTTGTGGCCCATGCTGGCGAAATGAGTCGGAATGCACGCAGGCTGATTATCAGAATCGGCGAAAGACAAAAATGTGAGACAGCGAATTGGCCGCAGGAGAAATGTTAACAAGGATAATGCACCACCTGCTAAACGTAGCCGTCGTGGACACTATTACAACATTGTTAAAGTGCTTGCAAAAGCAAAATGACAATGAACTCTTGATTTGTCAAATTTAATGTGTTTCATCCTATTTGAACGCTGTTTTTACACATAATGCTTCTCCAGCTTGATCTTATAGATCAAAGTTATGCCATCTAATGACTAGAAAGCAGTGCACCAGTAAAGGTGCCATCAGCTATGGCTGTTTAAACGTTATTTTTTCCAGCCATCATGATTACTGCATATCATAAGTTCAACATTGGGGATTATTATTAACCTCTTACTGTTATGCTATGAAAGCACATGGCATAACAGTATGTGTGTATCTATCTATCTATCTATCTATCTATCTATCTATCTATCTCTCTCAACCAGATCCTTATCAAATTATTTTGATATTATGCTTTCCATATAATTATTTAGTAATTATTCGAATTCATCTGTGTGCTGTGTGTGGTTTATGATTTCAGGAATAAACAGAAAAGTCTGGACGACTACTGTCAGAGAAGAAGTACACCATGCACCCCCCAGGAGGTGGCTGTACTTACTGAGAGCGTCTTAGCTATGATTTTAAAAGACAAGAGACCACTTGCTGTGGGTGAGGGATTCAAAGAAATGCTGACCACCTTCCAACCAGGTTACACTCTGCCGTCTAAGCGTCATTTTACAAGCATGATGGAGAGAAAGTATGAAACTTCAGTGCAGAGACTAAGGAATGAACTAAAAAAAAGCCACATCCAAAATCTCCCTTACCACTAATGCTTGGACAAGTCTGGTCACAGAGTCCTACTTAGGGGTAACTTGTCATTTCATTATTTGTTCAAAGACGCCATTGCTACTGTTTGTATATTATTAATTTTTTGCTATGATTTCCTTTATATTTGTTTTGCAAAATATTTAATTTTTTGTTAAAAACAGAAGATTGTAGTACAATGTTATTGTGGATCAGGGCCGTGCAGAGAGGTTTAAAGGGGCGGGTACTCAAAGCTAAAAAGGGGCACATTGAACCAGGCTGAATAACAACAACACACATTCATCAAGAATCTAATATGGGCAACAAGGCAAAGCAAACGTAGCCGATGTTTTACCTGATGGGTACAATGTTGCTGTTGAGGGGTTGCTGTGGATAGTGCTGGAGGGCAGGGCTGTGTTGATCTGAGACTGTAGACATTAAAAAGTCCATAGGAGAGATGGTAGCTGATTAAACAAGTGTCATGAGATAATAACAAAATGCAAAGATTGGTGACAGCGCTTGGAACCATAAGGCAACAAAAAACTGTGAGAAATAAATTAGGCTCTGCCTGTGAATCACTCTTTGCTTCTCTTCTTCCTTCCATCCCATCTTTTCATATATCACTTTCCACTTGCTGTCCATCTGAGAACAAGGCACAACTTGCTATTGCAATAAACTATAATCTAATTATCCACACCTAACAACTCCTGCACTTAATCTATAATAAAATGATGACAGAAAAATGTTATAGCCCTGCTTTTAGTAGCCTCACACAGCTCCTGCTGTTTCCTCCTCATGTCCTTACCAGGCATGTCTGCACAATGTTATATCATGAGTAATATTTTTTTTAAAAATCCATCTAAATAAAACACACACATGCACGCACACACAGTGACATTTTAGACCTTCTTCAGAATACTGTATATACTATGGGCATCACGGTGCTGATCCATAATCCTTACATTATTATTTATTACTAGAGCTACAATAATAAAGCAATGAGGAGGGGGAAGTAATAAATATGAAATAATGTATTTATGATGATTCCATTTGTTTCACTATCCACTCTGTGCAGGGGCAAAGCTTATTACATTTTTAAACTGTAGAGATACAATCATTTTACTGCTGTAAAATCCAACTTTTGTCTTATTTAAAATATAAATCTAATATAATCTGCTTCTTAATGTATGTTCTTTAAAATACAGCGTGTGTTTTTAATATATTATAATTATAATAATTATTATGTGGACATGCATATTAGATCGTTTTTTAGTGAAATATAATCCCTCCAGAAAGGCAGGAAAAGCCCGGAAACTTACTTTAAAACTAAATATGTTCCCTAAAACGGTGACAGAGCTACAGATCCATGACAGCCTTACACAGGTAGCCAGCAGCTGTGACCAGCACTACTTGTGCAGTTAATAAAAGGACAGGTAATGTTTGTCGCGCTGTTGCACACACAGCACGCTCGTTTGTTTCGGTTCGTCAGTTGCAACAAGACAACTTACCAACGTGTACGTAATAAGCTAATACTCCTGGGTGCTATACACTACAGTGCACGCTGTGCACCTACTTACTGGTTTTGTCGTATCAGTCTGTGTCTCTGAGTTAACTTGTGTTTCTCCTACAGCTCCGGACCGCAACAAATGCGCGTGCTCTTTGTGAGCTCGTTCCCAGCTCCTAACCAGCGCGTTCTGCCGTCAAGGGCGATCATTGGTTAAATGTGATCATGTGACTGATGCAAGCCAGATCCTTTTATTTGGCAAAACTGTGATTAATAGTTAAATATTATTGTTGAGGGGCACAGACAAGACTCCGCACGCACACACAAAGAAAATTAAAAAAAAAAAAAAAAGTTGCCTCAACAAAAGGGCACTTCGGGCACCCATCAGGAAAGGGGCGGGTGCCCAAGCCCCTCTAGCCCCCCCCCCCCCCCCCCTTCTGCACGTGCCTGGTAGGAGAGCCTGCACTGTAGATACTGGGTTTTATTAAGAGAATGCAATTGCAACAATAACAAATTGAAAAGATTTTTTCATTCCCTGTAATGTATGGCTGCTGAGTAGCCATACCAGACATGCACACAGGGTGACCAGATCACAATAAGCCGCATGTCGGACTTTTCAACTCTTGCTAGGTAAACACCATAAGAATAAAGGGAAGCTTTCACTCTCCCTTGTTATTTCAGCTGCGATTCTGTCTGGTAACAGTCTATAGGTTTGAGTAAGGATGTATCCATAGGTCTTTTTGGAGCACTAGCTGACAATTTATGAATCTTTAGCCAAATATACTGTGTGGCTTCACACCATTTTTTCTCTTATGTGAAACTGAAAAATAACTCTATTTCTCAGTATATCTGTCATCTGCTTTGTGGTATTTTCCACTATATTGCACAGAATGATATATTTGTTCATGATAAAAGCATGACCTAAATATGTACTAAGGAAAATCCAGTGTTTAGAAAGGTGGATGTCCTGCAGAGCCTGTAAAATGTGGGACATTGGTTCAAGATGTGGGAGAGGGGGGAAAGCATAAAAATGCTGTGCAGTCCCCCTTATAGAGGGACATCTGATCCCCCTCCCTGCACAACATGAAGTATGAAGTAACACCAGTAACACAACACCTTAAGGACGTAAACCAATGTGTAGACAGTGATGTGCAAAGCTTTTCTTAACCCTCCTATCTATGAAAGTGACCAAGGTACACAAAGTTAAAGCCGCTGGGATGCCTGTCACTTTAACAAAGTTCATAGTTCAAGCTGCACGTGCTTGAATCAACATGGCGTCGCCTGCTCAATAGAAGTGGAGCAGAAAGTAAATACAGAGGTACGGGAAGGTAAGGAGCTCTCGTGGAATGTTACCGCTAGTCAAAAACAGCGCACTACACAAAGTGTTCCGTTAAGATACCGACGTCGTTCCTCTGAAACTGCAAAGAATGTAACTTCCTGCTCGAGCTAACATCAAGTCTTTCAGTTTGCCATATAACCAAAACATAATTACTGAAAAGCAGTAAGTGCATGTACTGTTATGTAGAGTAACAGCATTGTTTTACATAGTCACGGTGACACATTAATTGTAGCAGTTATTTGAAAGTTGCACAATACCCTAAACCAGGCTTGAGAGTAGAGTATGAGACTTTTTTCACGTTTTAACTCCGTGAATGCGAGCTCCTGATAGGCCTACTTATTGTTTGGTGCTTTAGGAATCAGCACAGTGATGGCAGATATCAGCAGCAGCCCAGCGGCCATCACTCCAGCCTCGCTCTCCCTGGAGGAGAAGCCTGATGACCTCTCCAAAAATGATGTTGCCAAGCCTGATGTTCAGGCTGAAGGAGAAAGCCAGGGGGCTCCTGACCCCGGCGTGTACCGCTACATCAAAGAGGACCTGTTCACGTCGGAGATCTACAAAGTGGAGATCAGGAATCTGCCCAGGTTCATAGGCTTCAATGACCTGAAGAAGTTCTTGGCCAAGCATGGCCTCAACCCGCACAAAATCAAGCTGTTTGGCAGGCAGACGTTTGCTTTCGTCACCTTCAAGAACGAGGAGGAGCGCGACAAGGCCATGAAGATGGTGCATGGCATGCAGTGGAAGGGCCAGGTGCTTAGTGTCAAGCTGGCCAAACCCAAGGCAGACCCCATCTTGAGAAAGAGGAAGGAGAATGAGGGGGAGAGCGCGCCCCCATGCAAACGAACAGATGATGGGGACGAGGATGAGGAGCCGCTCAGTGTCCAGATCGCCAACGTCGTGACACCTCTGTGGAACATCTCTTATGACGAGCAGCTGAAGAGGAAGGAACAGGAGGTGGTGGTGGTTCTGCAGAAGCTGGCCAAGTAAGTGTAATATAATACAGATTTGGGGTTATTTATAGGTCATGTTGTACTTTTTATGGGACTTGCTGACATGTCCGTACAAGTTAAACCTTTGTTTTCTTTCAGAGAGATCGGCAGCACCAACAAAGCCATGGTGCCGTGGCTGTTTGCACAGAAAGGGAAATACAACAACATGTGTTGTCCTCTGGAAGCCCTCCAACCGTCTCCTACACAGGTATACTTTGAATAGTTGCTTTTATTTGTCCATAAAAGGCAGGTGGTTATGCAACAGTTAAAAAAAAAAAAAAAAAACAGGATGGAAAAAAGGCAAAGCACAAAATAAAAAGTAACTAATTAGAGATGGAAAATGACGTACATAAGTTTATTCTGTTTCACGATCTCTCGGCTGTTTTCATGTCTCTAAATATTGTATATAATTTAATATTCATCCTATGACCCGGTTTCCGATCGTGACAGACAGAGTACAGAAACAAGTGCGAGTTCCTCATATCGGTGGGTGCAGATGGCGAGGATAAAACCATCGGTTTCCGCCTGGGGAAATACAAGGGAGGGTCCTGTGCTGTGGTGGGGCCGGCTGACACGTGCCACGTGCCGCCAGAGGCCAAGAAGATGGTCAGCGAGTTTCAAAAGTTCATCAGGTATTATTATGTGTGCTCGTGAGGATCTAGGAACAGTTTAGTTTGGGGAACTAAAGCTGCTTGGAAAAAGTAGTTGAACCTAAATAAAAAAAGATCAAATTCATAATGTACATGTCATGTTATTTGAGAAATATGATACAAATAAGTGGAAAAAAACAAAGCAAGTTGTCTAAAAGTGACTAATCGCTCAGTCTGGCTGTGATTTTTGCAAACAGAACAACTCCATACTCTGTGTACAGCCCAGAGACATATGAAGGACACTGGAAGCAGCTGACTGTACGTACTACGAGGACCAAACATGCCATGGCCATGGTGTTCTTCAACCCACAGGTGATGAAATGTTGAAACTGAACTAGCGCCCCATGCTGTTAAAGGTCTCCCTTTTGATTCGCTTCATTTGTTTAATGACTCTTAGAAACTTGAAGAAGAGGAACTTGGTGCTTTAAAGAACTCCATGAAGGAGTACTTCACAGAAGGAGAGGGGAAAGACAGCGGCGTGACCTCTCTGTACTTTGTTAGAGAGGGCCAAAGGTAAAACTAAACTACATGCTCAGTAAGTCATAATCTGTATGAATTTAATGACTGAATGTCATCTTAATAATACTCTGACTATTTATGTAACTTCTTGTATTTTTTTTTTGCCTGTTAAGGAAATCTCCAAACCCAGAGGATCTCCCCTGTGAGCTGGTGGTTGGAGAGACCTGCATTCAAGAAGAAATGCTTGGTTTGAAATTCAGGATTTCTCCGCATTCATTCTTCCAGGTGAGGAAGAGCAGAAGCTGCATGTTGTGGAAGTTATGAGGTCTGGTTTGCAACTAGAATATTTCAGGATTTCTTTCTGTGAGGATGAGTGAACACATGTTATCGCAGGCATGGTAATCCTTTTCTGAAGTTCTGATCTCACCATGTTATCCTTCTGCAGATGGGGTGAAATGGTACTCCTCTGGCCAGGGGTGGGCAACTCTTGGCCTCGAGGGCCAGTGTCCTGCAGGTTTTAGATGTGTCCTTGATCCAACACAGCTGATTCAAGTGGCTAAATGACCTCCACAACATGTCTTGTAGTTCTCCAGAGGCCTGGTAATGAACTAATCATTTGATTCAGGTGTGTTGACCCAGGGTGAGATCTAAAACCTGCAGGAGACAGGCCCTCGTGGCCTGGAGTTCCCCACCCCCTAGCTAGGCTCTTCTAAGGCTCATCACAGAGCCTAACAAACAGAAGTAGATCACTGTACTTCACCATGCTTTACCTTTTTTTTGCAGGCATTCCTAAAATGTGGAAACCTCTCCAAATACAGGGCTTAACTCAAAAATATCCCACAAGGCTGGAGTGACTGTGAATTTAATACATTCATCTTATGTTTGTTTGTTTTGTTATTAATCTGTGGCTAGGACACTCGGGTATGGTAGACGATGGTCCCAGTTGTGTTTGCCAGCTTTAACATCAGGTGCTCAGCCTCCATTAACAATCTGTTTCTGTGTGCTAGGTGAATACAGGAGCTGCAGAGGTGCTGTACTCTGCTGTGGGGGAATTGGCCCAGCTGGATCAGGACAGCATAGTACTGGATGTGTGCTGCGGGACAGGAACCATTGGCATCTCTTTGGCTAAGGTAATGGTTTGTTTTTTTTTTGTCAATGTATAGGTGTTGTGTGCATTTTCTCATTAGTCATGAAGCAGGACAAATGCACACTGACTCGGTTTCATGTTGCCTTTTTTTGCCACCCACTTTTATATCTAGAGGGTGAAAAAGGTGATAGGGATTGAGATGTGCCAGGAAGCAGTGGAGGACGCCAAAGTTAATGCAAAGCTGAATGGTAGGCACCACGAACATCATCACTTTTATCTTTTTGTAGCATTTAGTTTGGGTAAAGCGCATAAGTTGTGGTATTGATGTGATTAACTTTAGTAATTGTATGCATGCTGCATCCCTCTCTTATTTTTTGTGTTTTTAAGGTCTCAGTAATGTTGAGTTTCACTGTGGAAAAGCTGAGGATGTGTTCCCCAACATCCTCAATGCTGTCGTTTCATCCAGTGCGACTGCTATCGTAGATCCACCACGAGCAGGCCTACGTGAGTGCACGTTATGATCAAAAGATCTACTCAGGTTAAGATGGTTGTAGTAAGAGATGATTATTTTTTCTTTGTTTCCTTAGACTCAAAGGTGATACTCGCAATCAGGAGAGCAGAGCATTTAAAGAGGCTGGTTTATGTATCATGTAATGCCAAGGCAGCAATGACCAACTTCATTGAGTAAGTGAATTTTGTAGTAGAAAATAAGCCAAAATAAAAAAAATTAAAATGTGACTCCAACTGTGGAATTGTTTTTTCCTTCAGTCTGTGCAGAGCTCCATCAAACAGAGTTCATGGAGCCCCATTCCGTCCAGTGCGATCCATAGCTGTGGATCTGTTCCCTCAAACCATGCATGTTGAGATGATTCTGCTGCTGGAGAGAGTGGACTACAGCGAAGACTCAGTTTTATAGCTGGAGAAATGGGTCTCTGTGCAGTTTGATTGGCAAAGTGGGCTTCCTCCTCTATAAATGTATCCACACAGTACTCTGAAGAATTAACATTGTCATTTACATATTTGTAAAGCCAAAAAGTAACACAAGTTAAATCCCAGTTTTCACAGTGAGCGATAACTGTAGTGTCTTTTTGCATGAACCTTTGTTAGCTTTGACCTAAAGTTTAATTTTCAAACTAATACTGTGTTTTCTGTTATTCCAAACAGTAAAAGCTTAACCAATAAATTACCACCTCAGCTCACTTCCCCCTTTTTAGTTTTGATCCTTCAATCACTGAATAAACAAAAGCTCTTGTAGCTATTAGTCAAGACATTTTTATTTTGCATAACAAATATCACCAAAGTCATGGAGCTCAGGTTGCAATACATACTTCATAATCTAGGCAGCAACACTTCAAACAAGTCATTGGTACAACTTAACAGCAACGCATGGAAGCAGTATCCCCCCCTCCCCCGACACTTATGGGCTTTGCATGAAAACACATACACAAAGGGAAAGCACATTCGTAAAGTGATCTGTACTATCACAGGAGCCTTGGGTAAACAGATGTGTCCTCTTGTAGAAAAACCACGGGGCAAATACTTGAGTGCACAGCAGTTTCCATTTTGTTCCAGCAAGTGACGGGTCTATGCATTTTCCTGTTAGTCCATATTCTCTTCAGTTCACAGCAACATTGAGTTTTCTATAAAATGCATAAGACTATAAGCTTTGGTATACACAGTTTCATCAGCTTGTTGGACTGAATGACTTTATCGCTGTTGTTTACATCAGTGCCAACTAAATTTTACAAGTTTGCCTTGAAAGAAAAAAAAAAAACAATTTATGGCAAACGTACACAAAATAGTCCATTCAGGTGAATCCTACAAATCTGGATGAGTTGTAGGCATATTTTCTTGAGACGTTTCTTGGCCATTTTTAACTGAAAACACTATCTTAAATTCTTTATCAAGTAAATAGAGATTGGTCTTTCCACTTCCTGCTGAAGGGTGTTTTAGGTCCAATGTACAATACATACTCTTGAGCCCTTCATGAAATGGATTAACTAAGGCAACATGTAACCAACATGATTTTTTTAAAATAAGAATAAATGAAAAGCAACTGAAATGCGCTTTGTGGTTAGCAACTGTGCATGGCATTAGCATATGAATAAAAATCCAAGTGCGAACTAAGCGCATAAGTGAAATGATCCCCAACATGTTACAGTACTGTGTCCCTGTGCTTGGGGTATACTGCAGTGTCACCATGTAGCAGGAAGCTCTTGTAGAACCTGACCTTCACCGGCTTAGGCCTAATGTCAGATATTTGTATGGGCACATGTGCGTACCCTTTTATACTAAAGATAATTTAGAAGTAGTAGCTTGGTATCATTCAGAGATGGTGTCACAGTTTTTTTCCAAACAGTACCTCCAGCTTCACAGCTGGGTTAGTAGTCGGTGAAATTCATTACTTATTAAATGAAGGAGTCCCTTTTTAATACAGTCGTATTTAACAAACATGCATTTTTGTTAAGAATATCGACTGACATCACTGAAGTTTCGTATTCCATAAAACAATCTGTACTGGTATCAGCGATGAAGACATCAGGTGGGCTCTAGCTTATGTCTTTTACTGAAACAAATGAAAAAGGCAAGACCCTCAAGAAAAAGTCAGCCCAAATATTCCACTAGGAATTATTCCAGGAATAAAAGCAACAGTCAACAAAAACATCTGACAGGACACGAGTGTGTAACAACAGTGAGCACTTCACACCGCATGTTGCCAACGTGCAAACCAAAGACAGCATCTGTCAATTCTGGGGACAAACAAGACCGCACACAGCTGTAATCATCACTCACCACATCCATAACACCTACCATTAAAATAACAAATAAAATAGGAACTTTGCTTCCAATTAAATGAACGGTATAAATACAAGTATTAGTAGTCCCTTTCAAATACTTTTAGCACAGAGAAAACTATCAGCTGCTGGTATTATGCGCTCATGACTGGTGAAAACAAGCCTTCAAAAATAAAACCAGTGTGTGCAGTGGCTTTCTCCACTTTAAGAGGCATGCAAATCTATTTTGATGTGGTTCATCTTATCAAGTAATGGTCACTTCTCTGGACACTGGGGGGGAGGGGGGTTCTCCTACTGCTGTAATTAGGATGCATCTAGAGAGGTAGACGATATTCGCTCTACAGTCTGTTCAGTCCAACACTTACTTCTACCAGCTTAACCAATTAAAACAAGTGAAGGAAGTAAGCAGTAATATCAGCCTGGTCAACCCTTTACTATATTGCCATTTAGATCTCAGTGATGCATAATTAAGTGGTGGATGGTGGGGTGTGCATGTGTGTGATGTCTGACAGTGACTGGTTTTCAGTGCTGTGGTTCATCAGTGATTTGAGATTTAAACGTCGACAGTGCAGAGGGGTTCACTCCCCGGCTGGGCAGATTCCATTATGGTCATCTTGGGTTTCTTCCTCGTTTCCTCCTGGTAGAGAAAATAATTAAAGTACAACAAGCAAGATAACAAAAACAATTATTCTCAAGTACAAGATTTTGGGTAGTGTACATGCAGTCTGGCCAACCAAAGACTGGAAGTTACACTCCTTTGTTTTGTCTTTTTTATTTACAAAAAAATAAAGCTAAACATTACCCCCCCCCCTTTCTTTTTTTTTTTTAGAACTAAAATCCCAGTAAGAACCATTCCTACCCTCTGTGCAGCCAGTTTAATCATCTCTTCTTGCAGTTTGTTCAAGATATGAAGGTTTGGCTTGTTCTTTTTGGCATACTGCTGGAGCTCGATCACGCTCTTGTCGGAGCTCTCCTGAGAAGTAAGATCATTTTATAACGACATAGCACATGACACTTCATGATAACACGCTATTCAGCTCATCAACACATGGCAGTACCATTTCAATATGTGCAGAAAACTGGTTCAATTCTACATCCCAGTCATTGGTTTAAAACCCAAAATCAATGACGTAGCAGCCCATCCGCTGTTGACCAACACTCTAGGAGCAGAGCTTTGTCATCACATAAGCTCATTTATTTTATTATGCATAGTAGTGACTTTGGGCTTATGACTGTAATTAACAAAGGATCCAGCTTTATTTAGCTGGACACTTCAAATGTTCCAGCACTGACCCACTCACATCTTTTTTCCTGTCATAGACACCCAGTTCCTAAATAAATTAATAGAAAGCAGCATCTTAAAACGGCATCTTCTTGCTCTTCATCCTGTTTTCAGACCCAAAATGAACTGTGATTTGAAAAAGATTGACTGCCACTTGCTCCAATTCAGTAGAGCATCCACTGTTTATCAGTGTACTTGAACAGGCGCCCTCTGTATCGGTCACAAAAACTATGATGCACAATGCTGAGTTAAAGCTGGAGATTGCGACTCTGTGGAAAACGGTATCTTCTTATCTAAAGACACTTAAAACCCACAGGAACTATATTAGAGACCAAAACAATTTTCTTCATCTTCAATGCTTTCTCTTAAGACTTTACAGCAGCTGTCAGTCCTTACCTTCTTGACCATCTTATTGCTCTCTCTGCCGTACATGCGCAGCAGTGAGCCCCAGTTCTTGACGTGAGGATGTAGCATCTGCAAGATCTTCTGAGATGCTAGCTGTTTGCCAACCCTCTTGTTCTTGCCTAGTTACAAAGATGACAAATACAAATAACCTGTCACTGAAACTCACATGTTAGTGTCACAGTGAAAATTTGTATTTATCACTTATATTGGTTTTATTCTGATTTTTAGTGTTTTTATTTGCATGATTTTATTCTGTTTGTATTGCATGTTTTTAGTGTGTTATTTGACATTGTTTTAATCCACTGTGGAATGGCTGAAAATGGGATAAATTAGTTGATAGGGATCACCCGCTGAGGTATGGGTGTCTCCAGAGGTGCTGTCTAAAGACCTTTTAAAAGCAGGCTAGCTGAGCCCTGGGAGGACAGAGGCCCCAGATATGAGCAGGCCAGGTGAAAAGAGGGACCCGCTGCCTGACCGTGGGGTGCAACACCTAATCAGGAGACGTGGCGGCGCAGTCCTGACAGCAAGGAACGGCGACAGTGGGAGACAAACGCGTGTGATTAGCAGCAGGGCAGAAGTATACCTCCTGCATTTGTGAGTAGTGTCTCCACTTGTTCGCCAGATGCAGCCGGGTTGGGAGAGGGACGCCATGGCTATAAGCCAGGGACACTTCTGGGACGATTGTTCTGGCCCCTATTTGTTATTTTACAGGGCGCTGATGCGAGGGGAGCCGTGGTGGCATTGCATGATGGACTCCGGTGCAGAACGCAAGCTGGGCTGGGATGCGATGGGCCTAGTGAAGGGATAGGAGGAGGATAGGAGGCTCCTCCTTGTCTGTTGGAGACTAGACTGTTGTGGACTCCGCTCTGGAGAAAGAATTCCTGGCCTGCTGGTGGACCCATAATGAACATGTGGCATGATTACATCAGGGGATTTTAGTGGATGTAGAAAATTGTATTTTTATGGGTTTTAGAATTGTTTTACTATATAGACAACATTTTATTCTGTAGGTTTTTTTTATGCTCCCTGGCCTGGTAATAAACTGCTTCCGATCAGACCTGCTTCATCTTTGTGCGCTTGGTGTCTGACTCGCTTGCTCGCCCCCTTGTATTTAAAAGAATCATTCTCTGGCACATCAGCTTTAGTGTCTGCGTTACATTAGCAAAACAGGTCCACTAAAAAAAACTAAATAAAAGGAAAATAATTGTAATAATATGGACTTCATTTACAAAGCAATTCTGACAGCTGCTTTGAACTTATCTATAAATAACACCCAGCTATGCTCTCGCCAGATAGAAATGCAAAGATTAGGGTCTACTTACACCAGCCACGCACAGTATGTTTCCCACATGTCATCACATATTCACTCTTCTGGTTCTTCCCCGGGATCACCTCAAATTTAATGCTGGTGTCCCCCATCCCGTGGTTTCTGCAGTAAGGAACAAACATTTGTTTTCACATGGATATTTGAAATCTGTCTGCGTTTTGCACAGACACCCAAATGTCCAATCAGCAGCTGTGAACTTCATTCTCTCATCTTGATGACGAGCAGCTCCACCTTATCATTTGAGTTAAATGCTTTTCCTTGTTTTCTGTCATATATATGTGATAAAGGCTTATATTAAACAGTTACCGATAATAAAACCAGTGTCTGTACAAATAAGCCAAATGATCCATTTCAAACTGATTTTCCCACTTATGTTTCTGGATGATATCCTGAACACTGGCATCTCGGGCACACAGCCAATCAGTTGTTTCAATCCATGTACAAGGAGCAGTCAGTCAGAAGAAAGATGGTGAGGAGGGACTCTAACAGCTTGTTTCAAATAGAGGGTGAAATCAAAGACTGCAATAAGGCCAGTAAAAGACAGTAAGGATCATTTTGAAAAGTTAATCATGCAGAGCTGCTCTATTAACAATATGGACGCAGTCGTAGTATAAATCCCACAACAGGTGACATAAAGAGGCCTGAGAGAGAGAGACAGAAGAAAAAAGGACACACACATCGCTTTAACAATAACAGTTTAACAATATTAATAAATACTCAAATCTACTTTACCTTTTAAGGCACTCATGAAGAATCTGATATGGCGATAGTAGTCCTGCTTTGTTGGTCAGCTCATATACTCTTGAATCTTCTATACTGATATGATTAAAATACTGCAGGAGAGAATGCACTGAATGTCACCACTGCTGTGTCATCTTCAACTCTAAAAAGATGTGTTTTACATTTGAAGGAAGTATTATATGAAAATCTTGGCTTCAGAATCAGGATTTAGCTTTGCTTCAAGAGTAAACAACAACAAAAAAAAAAGACAAAAAAGACAAAAAAGAAATACACACAGAAAAAAAATGTCAAAAAACGAAAAAGTACCTCCAGTTCATCGCCTTCGACGGGTTTCTCCTCCGAGGTCTGCTTCACAAAGTCAGGTATGAGGATTTCCAGTGTTGCTCGAGCTGCAAACACCCAGTGAGATTTTACAGCAGGTGAATGTGCAAATATTTACCACATGTAATACAGTGTACTGTTATCTTGCTCCATTGTGGGGAGGTGCAACAAAGAGATTGTTCTTGGAGCTGCAGTGTGTAAGAAAGTGTAACCCCTTGACTTTTCAGAAGACCTCTCTCTCACAAAGCAGATACATCCAAGCTATTCAGTGACATCCAACTAAAGCCCCTTTACTATCAGTACCTACTCGAATCGACTCACCACGTTTTCAGGGTTTTCCATTAGGTCATATTACCTGGTACCACGTACTTTTTTAGTACCTTCTCGGCCGGGTCTGAGCAGGTACTAAAATGTGATGTCGTCAGACTCCACTGCCACTGATTGGCTGGTCAATTGCGTCACTTGATGAGTGATGAGAGCCTCTCTCATTCACGAAAATCAAAACCATCATTTTTAAAAAACCCGGCAACGAATGACAGGACCACAAAGAACAACGCCGGGGTCCCCCGAGTCTGACGGAAAGCAACAGAGCGAGCAGCGGGTATATTCTTGCCTCAACGTCCACCTTTGTTGTAGCTTTTGTGGTGCATTCTAATAACATGCGATGTATTGCTATAACAACGAAAACACACATTAGGTGGCGCTCATTTGCAATGGAAAACCAGTGAATTGGAGTCAAGTCGTGGCTACGTGATGTAGGTACTAATGGAAAAGGGGCTTGACATGTTTTTTAAGGTCATTATGCTGATTTTTTTTTTTAATTTATACCAACTCCAAAGGACAACCTCTAATACAACACCATAATTTTTTTATATATTAAGCTGTGACCAATATCAACCACATGATCAAATGTCCAATATTGTAAAGAAGAAGAATTACCAGCTTTATTCTTGGCAAGTTTTTTACTGCTTGCAGTCCCTGTGCCGTATGTGACTCCATCTATAATGACTGACGCTCCAAAGGGTTCACTTGGGTTCTCTGTGGAAAGAATGGCAAATTAAAATGGATATTCCAAAAAGGTCAACATCAAAAACAGGCAAAACACAAAAAAACAAAAACACTTTTACTAGTTTATGCACAAAAAATCCTGATAGAAAATGAGTGGAAGAAGTAATAGCGTACTATGAATTTGACTGTCTGTGCATTAGCTGCTTGATAAAACCAAATCAGAGATCATATATCGGGCTTTCACATTGCTTAATAGCAGTTTTATATGTTAACCCGGTGTTTTTGCTCCAGATCCAACACCAGGTTACAGCTCAGTTGTTGAGTCTATTTAAGATAAGGTAAAAAGAGAGCTACTGACATAGGTAGCTAACCTGCTAATATTGCTTCGTAGTACACCCTTGTAAATTACTGTATTACCTTTGGCCGCTTAAGAAAGAGGAACTTACCACAATCAAAAAAGTTGTAAACAGGGCGAACCTTGAGGATACGCTGCATATATTCATGTAAGATGCAGACTTCAGACTTTCCATTAGGATTTATAACAAATTCTGTGGAAACAAACAATTCATTGCATCAACAAACAAAAACTTAACAGGATATGTTTAATATCTACACCCAAACTGTATGAAATGTACACAGTATGAATCACAGGTACTGGCACCTTTCTTAGTAGGAGCGTCCTGGACTGACAGTGTGATGAGCTTCTGGTTGGCAGGCAGGATAGGTCTTTCCGACTCTGCCTGTTTCCTCTTCATGTCTCTGTTGAACTGTCTTCGCTCAGCCCAGGTGCGAAACTTCTTGACAGTCACTTGTTCAAAGTCAAAGCATTTCTCCAGGTACAGGCGAAATTCTTCAAGTTCTGCAAGGAAGTTTCAAGATGTCAGATGATGTCTTTTACTGCAGCAAAACACAAGCAAACAAACAAAAGAACATTTCAAAAGTCACTGCTAGTGTGGGAAGCTATTTACCGATGGACTCATCCTTGCACACCTCCACTTTGGCCTTGACCTGCCCTAAGGCTCCTTGTGCAGAGTCACAGGGAAGAGACTCTTTATTTTGGATGCTGTTGTCAGTGGTACCTTCTCCATCCCGACCTTCACCAGGGAGACTGGAGGGTGGCATGACATCCTGGTCCTCAGCTGTAGCATCTGATGTGCCTACTTGCTCTCCCCCGTTGGCCTCCTCAGCAGGCTTGACAACAGACTCCTCTGCATCAGGCACCACTTCCCCATTCAGCTCCCTTTCCTCCTGTTCCTTCATTTTCTTGTAGTGTAGGCAGGGGATGCTGCTTACAGGTGGGTCGTGTTTCTGTTTGAACAATATGTTAACAGTGCTGTAAGTTTGAGACTAATTTTAAAATGACCTGGAAAGTGTCCATAGGCTTTAAATAAATAAGGTAAAATCTCTCAAAGTGATGTTTACCCAGCTGTAAAATGTTCAAGATGTAGCTCATCCAGTGCCGATATGCGTTTTGGGGAAAACAGTGTCGTTATGGTTTTCTTTAGGCAAAAACATTTGAGCCTTTGTTTCCTCAAACACTGTCAGTATTGGCAGGGTTCCCAAGCCCTTTAAATCACTAATTTCACACTAACTTGAACAACAAAAATAACACCACATCAAATGTTGTTACTTTTGTATTATGTGAATTAACTCAGATTAATCAGGAACAAACAGACGAGGAACAGTGCAGAGTTTAGGCTTTTGGTGGCAGACTACTTTAGTCCAAACTGAGAGCAGAAGCAAAATCTGTCACTAATCTGTTTAGAGTGTTGACACAGGCAGACGTTTAATGTAAGCAAAGCTAAATTTTATTCCACCAGTTTCATAAACAGAAACAGTTGTGAAATTTATGCCTCTCTTACCCTAATGCTTCCAGTGCCAAGGAAGTACGGTCTGGACCAAGTGACCACTCTGGTCTCTCTGTGCAGGTAGACTGGAATGCCTGAATTATGGAATGTCATTATCCATCCATCAGGGAGAGGCTCGGTGGGCGGACGTCCCCGACCTAGTACATAAGAAAATGCAAATGTAAATATAAGTACTACATAGTACACTACACTTTGTGGTATACCTCATTAGTAATACTAAATACTGACATTTCTAGGAGTTGTAATAATCATTCATTCAAAAAACATCGAAGGCATTTTTATTCATTCATATAATCCAAAACAAATCAAAAAAGCCAGAACAGCAACCATTACTAAGACTTTAACACGTGTGAGGTTTTTGTCAGATATTCAAGGCAAATTAGAAGAATTTATTTTTCTGTAAATATTTTGCTACTTTGAAAAGAAAAGTTCTTTACAGTCTCAGTGTAGGTGCATGATATCCCTCTCACTCTTAGCAGTAATCATTACACTTTAGGTCACCTTGTTGTAAATAAGCACCTTGCTAAAAATCTATGGGAGTTTGTCCCCTGTGAAAAAGACATCGCTTTTTAACTTTGAGACCGAATCATGTTCAGCTCATGGGTATGGGGTGAAGACTGAGAGACTATTTGCTATTCATTACATCAAAACCATCATTAACAGGCCTAAATGCTTCTTAGCTGGGAAAGTGAAGTCTTTTCATTAATTTGCCTTTAAAATGCGACCAATGCAACCACATTAATTTAAAGTTTGGTAAAAGAAAAAGTGAGACACGGTTCTGAAGTTGAAATTAGAAACTTCAAACAATGATTTCTGAAGGAACTTTAAGGAATTTGGAAAATATTTCTGCTTTGTCTTTTAGGATTTCAGACCAGACTTGTTTAGTAGGTCATTCTGTGTAATGCAACAACAACACTCAAAGACAGCAATGACCATGTGCTGTTAGACTGTGTGATCCTTTCAGAGGACTTCTTAGTTGTCTAGTGTATTTATAGAGAGCACATCTACCAAGCAGTGTCTCAAAGGAGAGCAGGTTATTTCCATAGGTCACACACAAAAATATAATATACAAAAGATAAAATAAATTTCCTACAATTTCAGATGGTTTATTTAAACAAAAAAACAAAAGTAACTAATAAGACAAATATGTGGCACATACAAGACAGTATTTGCAGTATACTTCAGACTACAGGCCCCTCCCCAACTCACTCTTCAGGACAGTCTTAATTTTGGTCATCATGGGTTGAACACCTCCTTCACCATCTGACTGATGATCACTGTCCCCACCATATTTATCCTCTGCCGGGCGCATCTTCTTTGGGACTGGCATGCCCTCCTCCAACAGAGCGTCGACATCATTGTCAAATTCCTCCTAGAAGAGTGAAGGGTTAAGGCCAGCAGATGATGATTGTTGGGCAGTTCTAGAGAGTACTGAATTCTTTGTAGTCTTTTCTCAGACTGTGTGTTTGTGTGTGTGTAACTCTGTAGAAATATAGAAAAAAAACATTACAGCTGCAAAATGGTGCATAAAAGCAATTATGAGTTTAGAAAGAGAGGATATGCCCCTCTGTTAACTAGCCAGGTTTCAAAAAAAATAAAATAAATTACCTTGAAAATAGGAAAAGGGCAGGCACGTTAAAAAATGACCAAAGCTCCACAGCTGTGATTTTACTGGCCAATATTTCCTCAAAAGTACCAGCTGGTCCGACCAATCACAGTGAGCCTGTCAAAATGGATTCTCTAAGGATCTCACCAGAATTCATCCGTCTAACAGTAACTTCTCCTACTAGAAAATCATATGAAGATCTTTTGGGTCAAATGCAGACTCCGCTATTGAAGGTAAAAATTAAAACACTGACCTCTTCCAGCTTCACACTTCACATTTTCAGTGATTTAAAACAAAACAAAAAAACATTGGTTATCAAACATTTACTTAAACATTTGGTCCTGTTTTTATAAATAAAAGCTTGATGCAGAAGAGTGATGAAATATGACATTAAGAAGTGTACTGTACTTGCAGTGACTGTAGTGTTTGTGGTCTGCATTAGTCCTGCATTATTATGTATTTCACAACGAAGGACAAACTCAGTGCAAAGTTGTCACTAAAAGGGGATACTGCAAATAAAAGTCCAGTCATACCTCATAAGAATAAGCCGTGACTTCGTCATATGCCTGTTCCTGCTGAACTATGACGTCAGACTTAAAGCCTCCATGCTCTCCATCGTCGGGCTCCAGGAAGTTCTCGTAGAGGTCATCCAACTCATCCAGGACAGCAAACTCAACCTTATTCTCTAGATCTACCTCTGTGTCCTCTGACTTTCTGCCTGCAGCATTTGCTGCTCCACCAGTCACCTCGGCTACCTCCTGCTCACTAGCCATGTCGTGCAACTCACCATTGAGACTTTCTAAGCCATCCTCGCTCCCTGCCTCCTGCCTCTCACCTGTATATAAAACCTTCCT
The DNA here is from genome assembly GCF_057382095.1 of Aulonocara sp. 'chitande type north' Nkhata Bay. Lineage (NCBI taxonomy): Eukaryota > Metazoa > Chordata > Actinopteri > Cichliformes > Cichlidae > Aulonocara > Aulonocara sp. 'chitande type north' Nkhata Bay. The sequence continues at coordinate 3,673,903 of NC_141355.1, read as the reverse complement.
CTCTTTGCTATTACTGCTTTCAGTGAAGCTCACACTAATCTTAACATCTCTGAGCAGCTTGAGATCTGGCAGAAACTTGGTGACCGGGGGAGCATGGCGGGCTGTTCTGGGGCACGGTGGGGCGGGACTGGCCTCATCTGAGAGATGACTACAGAAAGTCAGTGAGCCCCTGCTGAGGGGCTGCTGTGTCTTGGTTTCCCCGTCCCCTGGGGTGTATGTGTATCCATCACCACCAGAGCTAACGTCCATTACCTCTGCGTCACTGGACGTTTGCAGGGGAGGTGGTGGAGGTGCTCTTCCCTCATCTAGGCCAAAATCATCAGGTGGCTCCAAGGGGAGAGGGGGTAGAACATCATCTATCTCCATTTCCTTATAAATATATAGCTAACTTAAATAGACTGAATTTTTAATTTTAAATTCTTTACTTAGTGAGAGGCTATCTTCTTATCTAAACACAGAATGCATGCAGAAGCACATCCCTGCATAGGCCACGTACCAGAGGTGAATATGCTAAGCTGACTACATTGTTCTTTTCATTAATGTAGACAGCTTTCAGAATCACTGTCTCAATTATTGGAAATCACAATGCATTCAGCTTAATATGGGATCTAGGCACTGATCATCCTCCACTGCGATCTTGTGGAAGCTAGAAAAAAGGGACCAGTGAGAATAATGTCAGAAAGCACAACTTTATTACTATTACAATACGATATTTAACGTAAAAATAGCTTCGACAAATAGACGTGTTTTGGCTTTGAATTTGAATATGTTGTATGCAAACTATACATTTGAATAAAATGGGGAACAACCACTCTTTAGCGCATCTGTTCAGCCCGAAGCTTCACAGTGGGCCCCTGCTAAGGTTAGCATCAATGCTAATGAGCTGAGCTACAGCTCACCGAGCAAACCCGCAAAGGTCAGCAACCCATAAAACAGCCAGATATTTGGGATACAGGCGTACTCACTGATAAATATGACACGGGTATCTCCTCTTGGGCAACTATCTACCTTTCTAAATTAACACAATTCTCGTCGCGCCGCCATCTTGAAGAAAATCCTAGCCGCGGCTCCCAAACTCATGCCCCGCCTTCCTCTACCGGCTTTTTCAGAACCGGATGTTCACATGGCCAATCACTGCATTCTTCAACCGCCATTATTCGGCCAATCAACACGACAGCGTCACACCTCGTGGCCTATCAGCAACATGGCAATGCTTCGTGCTTTTCCCTAAAGCAGGGGACACGGTCCAAATTCGAATGAAACCAACAGTAATTGTAACAACGTCTCCAGCACTCTCATTCCTTTCAGTGGAAATAAATATATTTGGAAAAACCTTTATATTCAAGCATCACCCACCTAAAACAAATGATGGGCATATCCTGAGAAAAGTAAAAGTTCAGTATTTCTCAGTATATATGAATTACAAGAGCTATAAAGGCACATGTAATATTTTGGAAGCTAAAAAAAAAGTATTTTACTTCATCATCCAAACAATATGTTGACATCTACAAACACTCTACACAGAGTACTATGGGGCGCGGTTTGTAAACTGAAACATTAACAGCAACATTTTTCCACATTTAGCTCCAAACCTTGTAAAAACCTGTTGTTGTTTTTTTAGAACATTTATGAAAATATTTGTAACGTTTTTTAATCAAGGTCTTTTCATTGAAAGAAATCATATAATCACAACAATAGCATACTGCTTATAAACTGAAACCCCACTCTCCTGTCTGCCAAAGGAAGGGGGGGGGGGGGGGGGGGGTCAAATTAGGCAGTGTGATGGAAAATTGACATTTATGGACATTTCCACAAATTGTACAGAGGCAACTATCCATCTTTCCATTTGTCAGTAAATGTCAGAGATGGTTGCCAGGTAGTGTAGAACTTGGACGTAGATCCTTTGAGGGAGCATCTTATCTTTTCCTGTTTAAAATACTGCATAACCTCTATGATCCAATGTGAACATGAAAGGAGTGAGGAGTCTTTCCAATGCAACAGCACCTGTCTCCTGGCTAACAGAGTATAAAAGGCTATCGTTTTCAACTTTATTTGTGTTCAGATGCCTACCCTGTGGGACGGTACCAACTAGTCCAACAAAGGGACATGGCTCAAATGGCTCTCCTAAAACTTTAGAAAGAGTAGAGAAGATTACTTGCCAGAACTGATGATGCACTGAACAAACCCAGAACATATGTAGAAGGGTGGCTGAAGCCTGCTGACATTTATCACAGGTAGGACCCAGATCTGGTCTAAATCTGGACAATTTAGTCATTGACCAGTGTAGTCCATGTACAATTTGTATTTTTCCAACCTTTATTTGATTTGTACATAGCACTGTGCACAACCACTAAGCGTAACAAAACAAGTAGCTAAACTTACATAAACTACAAGCTACACATACTACCTTCATACATAACACCACAAAAGGGAAAAAACAAACGAACAAAAACACACAAAAAAACAAAAGAAAACAGAACCAAAAAAAGGGAGGGAGGAACTGTGTGCAACTCCCACCATACATTACTCACAGTTGCAGGTATACGTTACACCTAAATTAGAAAGTAATGATTTGCTGGTTATAGTTTATGACAGTTCACATCAAACAACCTTTCCTGGAAGGATCCAACTCAAAAACTATACTAAAATATAATGACAGCATCCATCTCATCATAAAATCGAAACAGCCAATAACATGAACAAAATAATCACAATCTCTGTCACAACATAATCTCAATCAGTTTATCCTCATGTAAATGCATATATACCATATATATATATATATATAACAAAACACCCAGCACGCCCCTGCGGGCGGTTTATCCTTCAAGCTCGGGTCCTCTACCAGAGGCCTGGGAGCTTGAGGGTCCTGCGCAGTATCTTAGCTGTTCCCAGGACTGCGCTCTTCTGGACAGAGATCTCCGATGTTTTTCCCGGGATCTGCTGGAGCCACTCGCCTAGCTTGGGAGTCACCGCACCTAGTGCTCCGATTACCACGGGGACCACCGTTACCTTCACCCTCCACATCCTCTCGAGCTCTTCTCTGAGCCCTTGGTATTTCTCCAGCTTCTCGTGTTCCTTCTTCCTGATATTGCTGTCATTCGGAACCGCTACATCGATCACTACAGCCGACTTCTTCTGTTTGTCTACCACCACTATGTCCGGTTGGTTAGCCACCACCATTTTGTCCGTCTGTATCTGGAAGTCCCACAGGATCTTAGCTCGGTCATTCTCCACCACCCTTGGGGGCATCTCCCATTTTGACCTCGGGACTTCCAGGTTATACTCGGCACAGATGTTCCTGTACACTATGCCGGCCACTTGGTTATGGCGTTCCATGTATGCCTTGCCTGCTAGCATCTTGCACCCTGCTGTTATGTGCTGGATTGTCTCTGGGGCATCTTTACACAGCCTGCACCTGGGGTCTTGCCTGGTGTGATAGACCCCAGCCTCTATGGATCTTGTACTCAGAGCTTGTTCTTGTGCTGCCATGATTAGTGCCTCTGTGCTGTCTTTCAGTCCAGCTTTGTCCAGCCACTGGTAGGATTTCTGGATGTCAGCCACCTCCTCTATCTGCCGGTGGTACATACCGTGCAGGGGCCTGTCCTTCCATGATGGTTCCTCGTCTCCCTCCTCTTTCTTGGGTTTCTGCTGCCTGAGGTATTCACTGAGCACTCGGTCAGTTGGGGCCATCTTCCCAATGTATTCTTGGATGTTCCTTGTCTCATCCTGGACTGTGGTGCTGACACTCACCAGTCCCCGGCCCCCTTCCTTCCGCTTAGCGTACAGCCTCAGGGTGCTGGACTTGGGGTGAAACCCTCCATGCATGGTCAGGAGCTTTCTTGTCTTTATGTCAGTGGCTTCTATCTCCTCCTTTGGCCAGCTTATTACCCCAGCAGGGTACCTGATCACGGGCAGGGCGTACGTGTTGATGGCCCGGATCTTGTTCTTACCATTCAGCTGACTCCTCAGGACTTGCCTGACCCTCTGCAGGTACTTGGTGGTTGCAGCCTTTCTAGCGGCCTCTTCATGGTTCCCATTTGCCTGCGGGATCCCCAGGTACTTGTAACTGTCCTCTATGTCTGCAATGTTGCCTTCTGGTAGTTCAATCCCCTCAGTTCTGACTACCTTCCCTCTCTTTGTTACCATCCGACTACACTTCTCCAGTCCGAACGACATTCCAATGTCATTGCTGTATAGCCTGGTAGTGTGGATCAGTGAATCGATGTCTCGTTCACTCTTGGCATACAGCTTGATGTCATCCATGTACAGGAGGTGGCTGACAACTGCTCCGTTCCGTAGTCGGTATCCGTAGCCAGTCTTGTTAATGATCTCACTGAGGGGGTTCAGGCCTATGCAGAACAGCAGTGGGGACAGAGCATCTCCTTGGTAGATCCCGCACTTGATGGTAACTTGTGCTATGGGCTTGAATAGGATGAGGGACCTATGGATATATATATATATATATATATATATATATATATATATATATATATATATATACATATACTGTATATGCATTCAAGTGGCTCCAAAGTGTTTTCTTGAAACAGGACATCTAACAGTTAGGTCCATAGACATATTTGGTCACTGACACAAGTTTAGGTTTGTTTTTGTCGTTGTTGTTTTTTTCCTTGTTTACTGAAACATCTCTTTTTAAAGGGACCAAAGGTAATTGGACAGTTGGCTCAAAGGCTATTCCAGGGGGAAATTTGGGTAATTCCTTCATTCTGTTATTATTGAATGGTCAGCCTGATCTTAACCCAACTGAGTGTGAATTTCATATGTTGAAGACTATAGGTCCACAAACAAACAGCAACTAAAAGTCGCTGCAGTAAAGGAGGAAACCAGCATCTGGTGATGTCCATGAGTTCAAGACTTCAGCCTGTCGTTGCAGCGAAGGGTTTTCAACCAAGTATTAGAAATTAAGATTTTATTTTCACTTATTTAATTTGTCCAATTACTTTCTGGCTACCTGAAATGAAGGCTTGTTTTAAAAATGCTTTAGTTGCTCACATTTTTATGCAATCTTTTTGTTCAACCCACTGAATTAAAGCTAAAAATCTGCACTAAACTCCACCTTAGTTGTTTATTTTAAATTCATTGTGGAAATTTACCGAACCAAAATCAGTGAAAAGTTGTCTCTGTCTAAATATTTATGGACTGTATTTGCACATTTAACAATATCCAGAGTATCTTTAAGCTAGAATCACTGCTATGGTTGTTTTGACTCAGCCAAACAGTTCAGTTGTGGTTTACATCCATGTCTGTCCACTCATGATACAGTCAGTTATGGCAAAAACCCACCTTTGGTTATCGACTTGCATTCACTTCATGAATGAATCTGAGTGAACATTTGTCCTAGATTAACACTGTACACCTACAACCTTACAATATAACGTGCTTTGAGACAAGAATTGTTGATTGTTAAGTGGTGCTATATGAATAAAACTGAACAGATCTAAAGAAGGGTTCCTGACATTTAAGTTTATTAGAACAGGACACATGGATGACTGCAGCCCGCTCAGATCAAGGCTTTGACGTTTCAAATATTCCAGTTCATCCAAGAACCTCAGCAGTTTCTGTTAACATGTTGTTGTTTTGCTCCCCCATCTCAACCACTGAGCCTGGTGATTTCTTTAGAGGAAAAGGACAAAAGGGAACAAAAAGACACCGACTGCAGAGATGCTGATCTTCTACACTTTGAAATCACAAAATCACAAATTGACATTTTCTAGAAATCTTAATGTGTTGAGCTGAGCTGTTTAACTTGAACAGTGAACAGTGGTGGAAGAAGTATTTAGATCTGACTGGAGTAAAAATGGCAACATTTCAGCACAAAATACTAAATATAGATAAAATATTTAAGTGAAGCTCCTGGTTTCAAAAAAAAAATAATAATAATTATTATTATTGTTATTATTTTTACTAAATTGATGTCAAACTGCAATGGAAAAAGGCATAATATTTGAAACAAATATGTATCAGAGGTTTTTGAACTCAAATCTCTTTAAGATTCAGCTTTAATTTGTTTTTTCTCTTGATATTCCTGTATTCTCTCTAAAGCTTTTGTTTGATCAGCAGCGACAAGACTCACGATCTCCAGTATTACGGCATCACCTCGAATCTGGAGAGCATGGGTACCACGCATGTGTCTGTGCTGACCGACGATGGATCCGCTGTGTCTGTCACCAGCAGCATCAACCACATGTCAGTGTCTGGATGAAACTGTTTCACTGTTAGGAAGCAGCTATCAAAAATGTGTCTTCCTTTGAAACTGAAAGATTGAAAAGGTTTAAGAGATTATTTTTAGAAGCTGCTTTGCAAAATTTCTGTACTCGTACGTGTTGTCATTCATTTACCGTTTTCTACTTGCAGATTTGCCTCCAAATTCCTGCCTCCAAGCACTGGAATCATCCTTAATGATGTGCTGTTTGACTTCTGCACAATATCTAATTTTGGTAAGGGATCAGCTGGATACATTTTACAATCATTATTAATGAAATACAAGCACAGGGAAGAGCATTGTGGAGATCAGGATGCACAGTGAGGATTGTTCCAAAACTAATGACACAGAGTTTATTTTATTTCCTGCAGTTATTTTCTTAGGGAATGAATAAAGTCTATTTAGAATTAACTCATAAGCAAGGTTTTTGTTACATTCCAACACACATTTCTCAGAGGAAAAAAGTAAAACAAAAAACAAACAACATTTCCTTCAGCATTCATCAGTGTCTGATGATGCTGAACAAAAGTAAATGGCACATGTCCGGGTTGAATAAATGCATCATCATCTGATTCACATCATTCAGAAGCAATTTATATGTGATCATTTTTCTCTTAACAGTGATGAGTGTGGATTGTAGTTTTGTGCTGTCACTCAAGGCTTTTGTTGTATTTCTCAGGAGAGCAGCCTCCCTCCTCTATCGCTCCAGTTCTGCTGAAGTCTCAGTTGAAGACACTGGTGGTTGGATCGACTGGTGGGAGTATGACCAGTACTGGAATGGCTTTGGTACGTGTCCATGGCAATCACACAAATTGCTAAGGAGAGAAAATAATACAGATCCTCTTTAGTGTAAGAGTAAACACTGTAGTCACAGAAGTTTTCACCCTAATCCATCCTCTAATCATCACTTTCCCATCTGAAAGACTGCAATGTATTCTAATATTTCTCTTCAAGGCGCTCATGAACCACCTTTGGTTTGGAAAGAGCCTTAAGGACGCAATTAATGCTCCAGTTGTTTATGTCGACTCTGAAAATGCAGTAAAGTTTGAACCCAACTTTGAAAAAGTACGTGTAAATATTCAGTGTATTTAAATGATGCCACAATAAGAAATTCTGCTTTTGTTCCATCTGAATCTCTTCTCCTCTTTGTACTTCGGGATGTAATTGAGGCTCTTAAGAAAAAGGGACACAATCATCAACCAGCAACAAGATTCTACAACGTAGTTAACGCTGTGGAAAAGGAGGAGAGCTGTATCTCTGCATGGTCTGATGAAAGGAAAAAAGGCAAAGCAGCTGGTTACTGAGGCCAAAAGCCAGGGGTGTTAGTTTAATAGCCTGGCTTTAAGGTTATAGATACTCCCGCAGCCACAAAATCACAAAATTGTAGCCAATAGTGTGCATAGTACTTAAAGATCATTAAACAAGATGCTGATTATTCTCACAGTAAACACTGTCCTAATAAGTTTATAGTTCCAGTTCATAATTTTAACTCTTACTAAATGCATGTTTATTTTGGTCATTTTAACCCCACAATAGTCCAAAAGGATCATAAAGTAGAGTACGCTTAGGGTGGCCTGTCTATATCTGGACTTCTGGTTTCAAAAGAAAGAAAACAAAAACAGTTTTAAAACACATAACAAGATGGCCACAGTCACAATGCTCAGGTTAACACATGTAGTATATGTGAAACACACAATCACAGTTAATTAGGATGAATCCAAAACACCAGGGCTGATGTCGCTGTTACAGCCATGTCACTACAGCAAAGCTTACACACTGTAGAGATTTATTCATAACATTATCTTAAATGGTGATACCACAAGGATGTGTGACATCATCTGTGAGACATCAACCTTAAGATTCAGTGACCTTATATTGTTTTTAGAGAACAAAACTTTTCGGTTTTAATATCTGATTTGTTGTGGTTGTGTGTCTAATAACCTAATCTGGCTTAATTATGGTTGAAATAATATTTTTTATGACATAACTTTTAGTATCTGAGATATAAACATGAAATCATTCGATTTTATGTTGTAAGATGTGAAAGATTTTGTGCTTTCTGTGCTGTGGTGTTTTTTTCTTCTTCTCTGTTCTCAAACTAGGAGCTCAGCCTGGGAGGGGCTCTTTTTTTCTCCTTCTCTTTCCTCATGTGTTGTGTATTTACAGGTTTTTTTTCGTACCTCTCTGTCTTCCCACTGTTATGTTGGCACTTATCCGGCACTATCATGAGCACATGCCGGTTGTCTGGCAGCCTTTAAAACAATTTCCCTCGGGAGAAATAAAGTATCATCAATCAATCAATGATGCCAGTTGTCTACAGTAACTGGCAGTACTTACAATTTTAACTAAAGAAGCATGTTGAAATTCCAAATTTTAACTAGCTTGACCACAGAACAGTTTTCCATTTTGCCTCAGTCCATTTTAAATGATCTGTGGCACAGAGAAGATGCAAGTATTTCTGGATCATGTTTACATATGGCTTGTTCTTTGCATGGCAGCGCTGTAATCTGCATTTTCGGATGGCACATTTATTATCCTGGGTCTGTTTTCCCAGTTGTTTTGTTTTGTTTTTTTAGATTTCTAGTTTGTTAATTGAAATATTCTGTGAGGCATCCAATATTGACTTTTAGTGTTGTCCTTTGCACACATATTCTGTGAGTCTTTTGGTGATGTGCTGTACATGATGAGATATACACAAAGTTTTCACAGTTTTAAACTAATAAACATTATTTTGAAATTGATCCATAATATGTTTTTGCAGATTGGTGACCCTCTGTCCGGCATTACTTCTGAGAAACTCTGCCTCTCTAAGTTGCTCTTTTTATGTGCAATCATGTTACTGACTTGTTGCAAATTATCTTAACTTTTAAATGTTCCTCCAGCTGTTTGTTTTTAGTTCCACTTATTATTTAAACATTTTGTTGCCCCGACCTAGCATGTTTGCTCCTGCCATCAAAGTCAAAATGAATTGATATTTTTGATAAAATAGTAAAATGTCACATTTTAAACATTTGATATATTGTCTGTGTTTTACTGTTTTATTATTATTTGTTTTCTATGTATTATTATTTATTATTATTAGTTTTCTCATTATTAGAAAAATAATCGATGAATAGCTACCTTACCGTGGCAGGAGGGTTTGTGTGTCTCGGGGATCTAAGGGATGTTGCTGACAGGCTTTTGTCCCTTCTGAGAGAATAAGCTGGCCAAAGCAGGTGATAGAAGCCACTGACATCTAGACAAGTTTCTTTACCATGTATGAAAGTTTTTTGGGTTAATACCCTATGTTGCCGCTAGAGGTCCCCTGTTTCTGTTTTCTGTATGGTAGGTTTATGTAAAGGTATTTAAGGTGGACGCACTCAATGGGCGTCAGGTGTGTTGTTAGTCGGAAGAAGACAAACAGTTTGTGACCGCTGCGCTGTTATGTTAAAATAGATAAACATGAACAAGATAAGTACTACTGTATTTCTAAACATTTTGCTCTTACAGTTTTTTACGTACTGCCGAGTGACTGTCTGCTGCTCCTCAAATACATTTCATTGCAATGTTGACCCTGTGCTAACTTGCATATGACAAATAAAACTGAAACTGAACTGGAGTTATTGGGCTGTTTAATGAATGCATGCATACCAGTGATATCGCGTCACCCCCGTTAACGAACACCTCAGTGGCTTCCAGCGTAGGCTTAGCCTGTATAGACATGCATCATGGAGCGCGGGAACACGCCTAAGCACAAGATCAGTAGCGGCTGGGGTCTACCACTGCAGGCAAGACCCCCAGGTGCAGGCTGTGTGATCCCAGAAATGACATCTGAGATCTCTGTAGAGAAGACTCCAGTCCTACAAACAGTGACGATATGCGGACACTGAACCAGGTCTCTGGTACAGGACCTGGGCTTTTAGGATAAAAGACACAGGGCGACCGACAGTGGAAAAAAAAAGATTACTTGTATCGTTGTAAATATCACTTGTCAATGATAAAGTCCTGCTTATTCCAGATCTCTTAAAATGTGATGCAGATAAATAGTTATTTAGCCCCAGTGACGGTCCTAGCCTGTTTGGCGCCCTGGGCGAACACTCCCCAGAGTGACAGTATGCATAGTTTGTAAATGACTAACAAACAGCCAACACAATTCGTCATACAATGAGAATCGGACAAATCAACAATTCACAATGACTAATTAATATTGTGCTGAACACAGTCCAAAAGATTCAGTGTCTACTGTTTATGATAGTAAACAGTAGACACTGAATCTACAATTAGTAGGCAAGTTTTCACTATGCCTACTAATTAATGTTATCTTGTTGTATTTGTGTCGTAGTCAGTGCCATCCTCTATGCTGTTGCATTCGGGGGCAGCAGGTTGAGGGTCACAGATGCCAACAGACTAAATAAACTGATCCACATGTTGTGGGGGTGGAGCTGGACTCCGTTAGGGTGGTGTCTGAGAGGCAGATGTTGTCCAAGATAAGGACAATCATGGATAATAACTCCCACCCACTCCATGACCTGCTGGCTAGTCACATGAGCACGTTCAGTGAGAGACTGAGATTACCAAAAAGCACCACTGACCGACACAGGAAATCATTCCTGCCTGTGGCTCCCTGTACAACTCCTCCATCTAATACACTGTAAACACTGCAACAGTCACACCCCTTTTTACACGTGCTCTTTCATGGAATATTCTTGCCAATGTTCTTGATATTTATTTAAAATCACCTCTGTTAATTCTTGATATTTATAATTGAGTGGTCTGTATATAATAGTGCTATTTCTTACATGTGTAAAATCTGTAACATAATGTATTGTTTGGAGTTTAGTCTGTTACTGTTGCTATTTTCACAATTTCTTCTTGGAGCAACTGTAACCTACATAATTTCCTTAGGGATTAATAAAGTATTCTGATTATGATTCTGATTGTTTCAGGATGACCTGCCATGGTCCAATCACACATCTGCTTACTTGTATCTTTTGCACCCCATGACTTTGAACTTTTCCTGTCCATCTTCCATTGGTTTTAATGTTGCACTCCAGTATGAACACCCATCCCCCAACCCGAGGATCACCACAACATAACCTAACAGACCTACACCTTAGTTCACAGATTCACTTTGTCTAGGGTTTATTTCTGGGATTTCGCACAACCCAGGATTCAAATCATGAGTAGATAATGGGCTTGGATTTACAACATTATGAATGAAATGTGCTCTATTTGGAAGCAGCCGGTCCCCTTTCGACAGGTTGTGTGTGAGATTTTAAATCATCAAACTGTAAATTATAAATTGTTATTGATCCCTTTACTCCTGGTCCTAAAGTGTATATTTATTTTCTTACTCTTCTTATTTTTATTGTTTGTTTACTTGCACTGCTGTAACTGGATCCTCGTCTCGTCTCTCTATATACTGGACTGCATGTTGCGGAGATGACAATAAAGTTTACTTTGACTTCAGCAGTGAGCATGCGCACCGAGGGCTCTCGCGCTCACTTTTCGCGTATAGAATTTCGAAAAACGTCGGTTCAAATTACAAGTCTGTATCATGATGTCTGGTGTTTTCGTGTTTTTTGGTTTGTTTTTATTTTGTTTTATTTTGCGAGTTGGTTATTAGACGCTGCTCCAGCCAGCCAGAGAATCCCCCGCAGCCCCGCCCTCTCCTCCCTGTGCCGCAAGCAGCAGGCGCACCTCGCAAACGGAGGGCGCCCTTACTCCCAGCAAATGGGTGATAGAAAACCGATCGGTGCCTGTACCATTCCCCATATGCGCTGGCATGACGTCGGGGCAGCATGAGTACGAGCATTTTTTTTTTTTTTTTTTTTTTTGCCGATGCCCGTGATGCCGCTCCCCACCACGATGCCGCCCCGGGCAACCGCCCGTATCTAAAACCGCTACTGATGATGGTTGTGTTGACAAATTTGTCCAAATCTGAAGCTAACAAAGTACATTTAAGCTAAATACAGTTCACATAGGTTTCAATTTAAATACAAAATATTGTTTCAGTTTTTATTTAACCTCAAGTTTAGTTTTAAATTGCAGTTAACTGCATTTTCGCACTTGAATTTTTATTTCAGTTTTAGACCAAATATATTTCTTCATATTTGAGCAGTGCTGACAGATACCCGAACATTCAGCTGCACTTAATATTAGTCCAACTGAAGATCATAATTTACCACTTCACCACCCACTCTGGTCAGTGAACCAACATCACTGAGAGACTAAAAGTCACAATCTTGATGCAAAGTATTTATGGTTTGGGTGAGGAAGACCAGTGCGTGGCTCATGAACAGCGAACAGTAGGAGGTCGATAAAGCAGCGATAAGAGCCGTCGATATTATTCGATCCTTTTGCAGTGGGACAACGACGTGCACACTATCCCCGGTGGGATCAAGCACATGGAGGAAAAGGCTGAGGTATGAAAAGTCCACCCAGTGTCTTGCAGAGATGAGCAAAAAACATCAGGGCTACCGGTGTTCTGACAAAACGTCCTACACACCGGGAGCAGCTACCTCTGCTTACCACAAACACACGTCTCCGTTGCGTTGTGCCTATCAGTACCCACACAGCGGATATATGTGCGCAATACATCGCTGTGCTGTCTGGGAAATCAACAAGCGGTTAACTTTCGGAGGAAGTGAATTACCGACGGTTACGCAGAGAAGAAAGCAGCGATGCCTGAGTCAACCGAGCACGTGGAAGAGGCAAATACGTCTCCTATGTGTCCCCCCAACGAGGACATTGAGGACGAGGACGTTGTGGGGGCAAATGCCACTCCTATGTGCCCCCCCAACGAGGACATTAAGGACGAGGACGTTGAGAGCGCAAAAACGAGAGCAAAACGAAAACGCCTGGCCAAAGTTCTCCGCGTATTAGTAGCAGTTGGCTTATTTGTAGTTGGTCTAATTGTAGGTGCTCTAGTAGCTGGTCTACTAGCTGATTATTATGGGTATTGGAAGGGTAGAAGTGAGTGTAAGGACACCAGTGCTAATTGCCCTTTCTCAAAAGCTGCTGTGGCCGCAGACTCCTGGAATTGTTCAGAGATTGGACGGTGAGTAACATTTTAAACTTCGGACACATTTTCGTTTTTCGCATTACACATAAAATTATGCACTGTTCCAAATGCAAACTTTAGCGCTAAAACGTCTTTGAAAACTGCATGACAGCGTCTCATCATGGAAGTGTGCGGTTATGTCCCCCCCCTTTTTTTAAAAATAAAAGTCAAAATTCGGTGTGATCTGTATAAAATCTTCATGCCATTTCCCTACTAAATGATTTATTGGTCAAAACGGAGAAAAAGCCGTATTACGTAGAAACTATGATTCTTACAGATGTGGTGTGTATTGTCAACAGACAGTACAGTATAGAGATTAAAAATATCATGCCTCGGATCCCATCATTCACTTCAAAGATCCGGACCTAAGATCTGTTTCGTTCCTAAGTGACAAATTACTATTGTTACTGACATCGTCTGTAATGACAACATAGAGGGGAATAATATTCCAGTATCACGGTAAAGCACGTAATAGATGGTCCAACATGTGGATATCACCCTTTGCCTCTCCTAAGCATTAAATTTAAACGCATACTTAGGTTGCAGTAAGCTGCAGTACCAACAGTGATATTTTATTTCAAGCAAACATGAAAAGAAATGTTTAAAGAGATGGGGGTGGCTGTAGCTCAGGTAGAGCGGGTCACCTACTAACTGGAAGGTTTTTGGTTTGATATATATATATATATATATATATATCAAACCAAAAACCAATCTTGACCAATCTTCTTCAGATAGATTTATTCCCTCTCCTTGGACACAATATCTGTATTACAGTGAGGTCTTAATTGGAGACATTTAAAGAAGTAACCCCTCTCCAGGTTTTAACTGTCTGACATTTGTTGAAAGGTAACCAGGCCTTTTTCAGATGATGCTTTCCAATATGCGGAAATGCCAAAGTTGCACCAATATTTAAACCTACTATCAGTTTTAACAGGGCTGATTTCTGTGTCATATGCTCGCAAGCGTAGTATTCTTGCATCACTTTCAAACATTTTCTTTCTAAGTTCCTGGAACCAGATGCTCAGTGGTACTTTTATGCAGTTGGATACTTTGTTTTAAAAGTGACTGCAATAATGGTTTATCCCCGCGAATAGCCGGGAGCGGGACATGAACTTCAGCCTGATCTATTTCTCTGAACTGTTTCAGGAACATTCTTCAGAAAGGCGGCTCTGCAGTAGATGCTGCCATTGCTGCGCTGTTGTGCACCTCCATCATCAACCCACAGTGCGCGGGCATCGGAGGCGGGGTCATATTCACTGTGATGGACAGCTCTGGTAACAAGACACCCTTGCTCCTCTTAGCTCAACCCCGCTGGGGTTTAACATAATAATATGTCATCTTTTCAAAGGTAAAGTGAAAATCATCAACTCCAGAGAGACTGTCCCCAGAAATGTGAACTCTGACCTGCTTAAGTTGTGTCGTAAAACCACAGAGTGGACCATGGAGTGGCTGGAAGGTAGGTTGTTTTTCTGCCATAATGCTAATATTTATAATGGTTTAGTCTAATCTGCTCTTGGACTCACCTTTATGACACAGCCTCATTCCTCATTCCTCAAGAAAGAGAAACTGGGATAATAAAAAAGAAAAGAAAAAAAGAGATAAAGCAAACCACTACAGAGGGTTTGGCTGTCGGCAGTTATTCAAGACAATGAGTCGGTGTCGTATATGACACTATCAGAATAATCTAGCATAAATTAAAACCATGAAACACATGCTCCTTAGTTTCAGAAGAAACCAGAGAGATTGAAGTAGTTTCTTTCTCCAAACAGGTCTTAACGGGTCTTTTTCCAGACTGGTCTTAACAAGTCTTTCTCCAAATTATGCACAAGATGTAACACAAAAGTTCTAAAGGTGTAGCCAGTTATTTGCAGAGGTATTTTTTACATTCTGCACCTTAGTCTGTAAGACAAACTCAAGATGTGAAGGATCATACCTACTTTTTATCATCTGGGATAGGGCTCTTGTCACCAAAGAAGCGAAGGAAAGAGACAGCATGACAGGTATCCGCCTCCTCACCTCTAACCTCATCTCCTGAAATAAAGTCAGGGCTCTAACACACTAAGGAATGCATAGCCATTATTATTTAATTACTGTAAGCAGATTAGACATGGAGCGCTTCCAACTCCAGGCAGTCAACGAAAAACCAGCTAAACAACAACAGCTGGTTATAAGCTAACATTAAAGCAGGCTTGAGTTTCCTGTTTATGAAAGTGGGACAAACTGGGACAAAACAGTTGGACAAAAGAACAAAACACTAAAGACAGGACCCTCAGATGAGACAGAGACGGACTGGACACAAAGAAAGTCCTGGGTCCTTTTTGTCATATCTTTCATTTCATGGTGCATCCGATGTGTTTTTTTTTTTCTTGGTCAAAGGTTTGAACTGCAGGCAGGTCATTTTAACACCCAGGTACTTCTACTGTGAAACCATGCTATTGTAATAGATACAGTATGCGCGGTCTTGCTGATGTCAACTCGATGGGAGCGTAAGTTGTTCTAAGACCTGTGTACACCTTTCAGCACTGATGGTGCATTGCCAGATGTGCAAGCAGCCAATTCCATAGGCAGTAATGTAATCACCTTCAAATGTTTTGAATTGAGTGGTGATAACAAGCTGCAAAAACAGCAGCACTTGTTAAAGCCCTTTACTGTTTAGCCCAGAGGATGCAGGATCCACATTTTCTAACAAACAAACAAACAAACAAACAAACAAACAAACAAACAAACAAACAAACAAACAAACAAACAAACAAACAAACAAAAAGATTTGTCAGACATTAGAACAGTTCTCCACTTTGCCTCAGTCCTTTTTAAGTGAGCTTTAGCCCAGAGAAGACAGCTGCATTTCTGGATCATGTTCATGTATGACTTTCTTTTTTGCATGATAGAGAATTTAAATTTGTGGATGGCACACTGAACCATGAAAAACTAAGTACATGCTTACTGTTGTGGCGAGGTGGTCAGGGGGTGTTATGATTAAAATGCAACAGCGCCACCTAGGGGAATTTCAACCCTAGGAAATATAAAGAGAGTGTGTTTTCAGACTAAACAAAAGAATTACATAGGCTTGAAGAGACATTGCTGAGGCAAATTGGTTCCTTTATTAAATACATTTTACAAAAAAAGGGTTAATAAGCAATTGCAGCCCAGAGCACAGTGAAAGTTGACTGTGGCACGGCCTCAATAGTGTCCTCAAGTGTCCTATTATTTTACATTTCCACCAAATTATGTGTGTGTGTTTTAACAACAAAGAGAAATATAAAATTAATGATTTCTAAACTCAAAATAACCTGTAACCACACAGCTCTTTACATACTTTAGAATTTAGTCTGTGCAATACTACAAATTTTTGGATTCAAAGATTCAAGAAAGTGTTTATTTTCATGTGTACAGAAGGAATAGCATTTCTATGTGCAAAATGAACTTAGTGTGCAAATTGTCCTTATATGCAAATTGCAGTTGAGGTAGGTCAGCTGTTCAGGTGTCCGACAGCAGTGGAAGAAGGAGTTAGTGAGTCGAGATGTTCTGGATTTCACACTCCTAAACCTTCGTCTCGAGGGCAGAAGTGTGAACAGTCCATGTTGAGGGTGTGTGGGGTCTCTAAGGATGGAGGCAGCTCTCCTCTGGACTCTGCGATGGTAGATGCTCTGCAGAGAGGGCAGCGGGGTCCTGGTGATCTTCTCCGCAGTTGTTATCACTCTCTGCAGGCGCTTGTGGTCCATAGCAGTAGTGCTGCCGTACCATGCAGTGATGCAGCTGGTCAGTGTGCTCTCCACGGTGCAGCTATAGAAGCTGCTGAGGATCTTGGCTAACATCCCAAATTTCCTCAGCCTCCTCAGGAGGCTTCTTGACCAGCTGTGTGGTGTTCAGTGTCCAGGTGAGGTCTTCACTGATGTGAATGCCCAGGTACCTAAAGCTGCTCATCTGCTTTGTTTTATCAGTGTTGAGGGTGAGGTTATTGTCCTCACACCATGACACCAGACCGGCCACCTCTCTCCTATAAGCCGCTTCGTCCCCTCCAGTGATGCGACCGATCACTGCAGTGTCATCTGTGAACTTCAAAATGATGTTGTCTTTGTTGGAGGCGACACAGTCGTGGGTGTACAGGGTGTAGAGGGTGGGGCTGAGGACGCAAACTTGTGGGACGCCAGTGTTTGTAATAATGCTGACTGAAGTCCTGTTGCCGATCCTGACAGAGGCCTGCCAGTCAAAAAGTCCTGTAGCCAGTCACAGAGGGTGGGGTGCAGGCCGAGTGTAGACAGTTTGTGGATGAGTTTGTGAGGGATGACTGTGTTGAAGGCGGAGCTATAGTCAGCAAAGAGTACCCTGATGTAGGAGTCATTATTTTCCAGGTGGGAGAGTGAATAGTGAAGGGCAGCAGCGATGGCGTCTGACGTGGACCTGTTGGCCGGTAGGCATACTGCAGGGGGTCCAGAGTGTCTGTAATGTTGCTCTTAATGTGTCCTTGGGCAAGACACTTCACCCTACTGGTGGTAGTCAGAGGGCCCGGTGGCGCCAGTGTCCGGCAGCCTCGCCTCTGTCAGTGCGCCCCAGGGTGGATGTGGCTACAATGTAGCTGCCATCACCAGTGTGTGAATGTGTGGATGACTGGTTGTGTAAAGCGCTTTGGGGTCCTTAGGGACTAGAAAAGCGCTATACAAATACAGGTCATTTACCATTTAATGTAGGCCAGCACCACTCTCTCAAAACACTTTGCAATGATTGGAGTGAGTGCAACTGGTCTGTAGTCATTTAGGCAGGTGGCTGGGCTTTTCTTGGGGAGATGGATGATAGTTGTGGTCTTGAAGCATGTGGGAACTATGCTCCGACTGAGGGAAAGGTTAAAGATGGAGGTGAGAACATCAGCCAGCTCGTTAGCACATGCTCTAAGGGCCCGTCCAGGGATGTTGTCTGGTCCTGCTGCCTTGCGGTGGTTGATCTTCCTCAGGACCTTGTGCACTTGGTCTATTGAGACCGCTGGCGGGGGAGAGGGTCGGGTAATCTGGGGGTTCTGGAAGGTCTTGGAGGTCTAGAGGTTCTGGGAGATATGGGAGGTGTGGAGGATCTGGGAGGTCTGGGGGGTCTCAAAGCAGGTGTAAAGCGGGTTGAGATCCTCCAGCAGACCACCTGTGGAGCTGATGGTGTTGGTGGTGGCCCTATATTCTGTGATGTGCCTTGCCACATCCGCCTGGGGTCAGCAGAAGAATAGAAGTACTGCCTCTTAGCTGCTGTAATGGCTTTCCTCAGTGTGTACTTCACAGCTTTGTACTCCATCTCATTGCCTGATCTGAATGCAAGAGAGCGAGTACGCAGCATGTGTCGTACCTGACCGTTGATTCAGGACTTCTGGTTGGGGAACTTTCTGATTTGTGTAGACAGCTTGCCAGGATGCTGTCCACCTTTCCCATTTTCTGGTCCCCAGGACAAATCTTAACTTTCCTCACAAGTCCATCTTTATCAGTCATTGTTTCTAATTTGGCTAATCTTCACTCGTTCTGTGGCAGATTATCTGTCTATGGAGGTTAAGCTGGAAATCTTGTGAGATCTTGTGAGGCCAGAGACACAGGCTGCTGTGGATGCACATGTCCCTGTCCCTTATGTTGCTGTCAGCAGAGTACAAAAGACCTTCCTGCATTACTTCCTGATTGTCTATAGTGTGTTGACTTTGACCTATGGGATGGACAGCAATACGAGGAGTATTTATTATAGCAGTTCACTTGTATTTTTTTTTTTTAGGTATCGGGCAGCTAGTGATCTCCATCGATGTCGGTCAGCAGCGACTGCTTCAGCTTCGTCCCAGGCAATGTCGACAGTTCTCAGGTCGTCCATAAATGTTCGACGCCATGTGGTCTTTGGTCGGCCTTGCTTTCGCTTGCCAGTTCGTGGACGCCATGTCATGGCAATCTTAGCTGGGCGATGAGGGGGTAGTTCACTTGTGGCGGACATAAAATAAATAAATAAAGAAAATAGAAATTAAAATATGTGTGAGGTAAATGGATCAAGAAAAGAAAGGGGGCTTCAGACACCATTTATTTATAGGGTCCAGAGTTCTGTGCTACACTCCTGCACACAGGCTGCATAAACAGTAAGAAAAGTAAGTATAAGATGCTAAATGCTTCTTTAGGCCAGAAATAGTGTAAATATGTAAATGTAGTGAAATAAACTAAAAGTAAGTGTAGGATGCAAAATGTTATCTCTAACACAATCAGTTACAAACAGACACACATTTAAAAATTACAGTGTTTCCCTCTGAAATGGAGCAGAATAGAATAGATTATTTACAAAGCACCAAATTATAACAAATGTCATCTCAGACCATTAAAGGTCAGGACCTTACAGTTTACTCAAAACACAAGTAAATGTATGTGTGACTTTCCAGCCCTGACTACCCATTATCTGTCTAACCAGATAGCAGATGGATTGGGGTTCCTGGGGAAATTCGAGGTTATGAAGCGGCACACCGGCTTTATGGGAAGTTGCCGTGGGCCGACCTCTTTCAGCCGACCATCAAATTAGCCAGAGGAGGATTCCCTATTCCTCACTACCAAGGTCAACACATCCCACGCATTGGCAACACGTCACTACGGTATGAAATACACCAACAATGTGATTTCAAAAATACAAATGAATGTTTTAGGCGATCGTGGCTCAAGAGTTGGGCGTTCGTCTTGTAACCGGAAGGTTGCCGGTTCGAGCCCCAGCTCGGACAGTCTCGGTCGTTGTGTCCTTGGGTAAGACACTTCACCCGTCGCCTACTGGTGTTGGCCAGAGGGGCCGATGGCGCCAGTGTCCGGCAGCCTCGCCTCTGTCAGTCTGCCCCAGGGCGGCTGTGGCTACAATGTAGCTGCCTCCACCAGTGTGTGAATGTGAGAGTGAATGAATAGTGGTGTTGTAAAGCGCTTTGAGGGCCCCGAAAAGCGCTATATAAATGCAATCATTATTATTATTATTTCACTGTCTTTGTCTTTTAGGGAGTTATATTTAGATAAAAATGGGAACCTGCTTAAGACCGGTGATACTGTGAAATTTGAGAAACTGGCTGACACTTTGGAGACGATCGCAAACGAGGGACCAGATGTGTTTTACAACGGAACAATAGCAAAGAATTTAATCAGTGACATACAGAAAGCAGGTATTATCAGACGGGATTCATCCTGCTCTCTTTCTGAACATTTTCTGTTCTAATTACAAATTAACAAATCGATTCGTTCTGTAAAAATCTACCATGATCACTGTGTGCTACACTCTGATCTGTCTGGATCCATTCAAAGTCTTGATTATGAAATGCGTTGTGTTCATTTTTGCTCAACAAAATCATTTGTTTTAATGTTTTTGCTCAGGAGGAAAACTCACACTGGAGGACTTGGCATCGTATCAAGCTAATGTGACTGATGCGTGGAATATTTCTCTGGGAGATTACCGGATGTACTTCCCTCCGCCTCCTTCAGGAGGAGCCATCCTCAGCTTCATCCTCAACACCATGAAAGGTTCCTGATTGTTGCTTCTAGCATGTGGAGATGATCCTTATCAATCTTTACAAATGTGATACACTAGAAATGGATGTTTTAAATAAAAAACAAACAATTATTTATATTTTCAGGATACAAAATGGAATCAGAACCTAACACGACTGATGAAAAGATTTTGTTTTATCACCGTTATATTGAAGCTTTAAAATTTGCCAATGGATTAAAGAAACATATCAGAGATCCAAACTTCAGCTCGGATAAAGTAAGTATCTGAAAATCCTACAGATTTGCACCTGCTTTGTTGCATATAGTATGATTATATTTAAGTGACTAAACGAGTAAATGTAGCAACACCACATCAGCCTCTGCTCTGCCTGAACCCTGTGCTCCACCCCGCCTGCAGCTCATCCACAAACCACATCCCACCACAGTCGGTTTATGCACATTGATAATGAGTTGAGGTCTGAAGTTTTTTGTAATATCTCTGAGCATTGCACAGTCGGACTTTGGGTTAATTTGCTGGGGTGAGCTTGCGACTTTGCAAGTCGCTGGTTGAAGATGCTTCTGCTGTGTCTGTCACCAGCAGC
This sequence comes from Aulonocara sp. 'chitande type north' Nkhata Bay, assembly GCF_057382095.1. Lineage (NCBI taxonomy): Eukaryota > Metazoa > Chordata > Actinopteri > Cichliformes > Cichlidae > Aulonocara > Aulonocara sp. 'chitande type north' Nkhata Bay. The sequence goes on along the minus strand of NC_141355.1, from coordinate 3,652,579 downwards.
GTCAGTGATGCATCAATGATCAAAATTCTGTTAATATTTGGCTGTAAATTGTTAATTTTCTTGATATCAATGTATTTTCTGTAATGTGCTTATTTAATTATGGGTCTTAATTCTCTGTATTTCACACAGATGGCAAAGAATTTGACAGAGGATAGCTTTGCCAACCACATACGGAGCTTGATCAGCAGCGACAAGACTCACGATCCCCAGTATTACGGCAAAAACTCATATCTGGACAGCATCGGCACCACACATGTATCTGTGCTGGCTGAAGATGGATCTGCTGTGTCTGTCACCAGCAGCATCAACGATGAGTCAGTACCTGCATCATTCTGTTTCACTGTTAGAAACCAGCTGACTTTTCCACAACAGTGTCACAGGGTTTAGACCTAGTTCATTTAATGTTTACTCTTTACAGATTTGGGTCCAATGTCCTCTCTTCAAGCACTGGAATCATCCTCAACAACCATCTAAATGACTTTTGTGGTCGAGCTCATAACATCTTTCATGGTAAGGGATCAGCAGGATTCCTTCTGAATTTAATATTTATTAACAAATATTCTGGACCTCAGTTCTGATTTGTATAGTGCTAATTCGCAGTTGTACTTCATCTTCATCTTTACTTCAACTAACGTGTTTAGCATGGTTAATATCAGCGATCCCCAACCTTTTTTGCGCCACGGACCGGTTTATGCCCGACAATATTTTCATGGACCGGCCTTTAAGGTGTCGCGGATAAATACAACAAAATAAAACTAGTACCGGTACCGAAAAAAAAATAATTTATTCATAACACACGTGAAAAGACCCAGGAAAACCGAGTTAACGGTAAAAACAATAACAAAATAACGCTGACAACCGATAAAAACCCTGAAAACTATACATTTCACACCTGAGCCTCAACTCTCGCGGCCCGGTACCAAACGACTCACGGACCGGTACCGGTCCAAGGCCCGGGGGTTGGGGACCGCTGGTTAATATAACATATACTTTATAAATATGCATGTTTGCACATGTTAGCATGTTGGGGGGGTAAATATAAGAAATTTGAAAGAAAAACAACAACACCTCAGGAAACTGCACACCATGAATTATTAATCTAAGAGTACCAAACAAAAGCACCATTGAGGAAATGAGCGCAGAAAATTGCATTTCATAATTCATTGTGACACCTTGTCATCTGACAATTGATGAAAACAATCAACAAAACTGCCAAACTGAAGCACATCATGTAAATTTGGATTAAAATGCCATTTTCCATTTAATGCCATAGCCTACTGAAATGTTTTGAATGTTCAAAAACAGGCACAGTTGAGCTCTGAGTGAACTTCTATAAACACAAATTACACGAGCTCTCTAAATCTGTCCTGTCTTCCTCACCTCACTCTTCAGCTGGTCACAGCAGATGACTGCCCCTCTGTGAGCCTGGTGCTGTTGGAGGTTTCTTGCTGTTAAAAGTGAGTTTTTCCTTCAAACTGTCATTAAGTACCTGCTCACAAGGGGCTCGTCTTATTGTTCAGTTTTGTCTCTACTGAAGTGGGTTAACCTTATAATATAAATGTGCTGTTGTGATTTAACAGTATATGGATATTTATATTCATTTATACTGTATATAGATAGGGCAGCACGGTGGCGCGATGTTGCCTTATAGCAAGAAGGCCCTGAGTTCGATCCCACCTCCTGTGGGGAGCTTGCATGTTCTCCCCATGTTTGTGTGAGTTCTCTCTGAGTACTCTGGCTTCCTCCCACAGTCCAAAGACATGCAGTTAGTAGGGTTAGGCTAATTGGTGATTCTAAATTGCCCATAGTTGTGAATGTGAATGGTTGAGTGTCTCTCTGTGTTAGCTCTGCATCAGGCTAGCGACCTGACCAGGGTTTAACCTGCCTCTCACCCTATGATAGCTAGGATAGGCTCCACTGCCCCCGCAATCCAGGTATGAAAATACTGCAAGAAAATACAGTCACTGATTTGTGTATGAAACATTTGTATGAATGATTTATGCTCAAATATGTGTGTACAGACTGATTTCTGCTTTCTAGTTTCGCCGTTCAAGGTCTTTGTTGTATTTCTCAGGCGAGCGGCCTCCCTCCAATATGGCCCCTTCTGTGCTGAAGTCTCCGTCGAAGACGCTGGTGATTGGAGGGTCTGGTTCTGAAATGATTCCACCGGCTGTGGCCTCGGTACATATGCATGGTACACACAAAGGTGCCGTTACATATTAAATAAAATAAATTCATGTGGACCGATGCCCGTCTTTGCTGTTAAAGGTTGCATCACAGTAAGAGGATTCTTCACCCTAATTTATCCTGTAATCATCACATTCTCACCTCATAGATTTATTTTTTCTCTCCAAGGCGCTCATGAACCACCTTTGGTTTGGAAAGAGTCTTAAGGAGGCAATTGATACTCTGGTTGTTCTTGTAGACTCTCAAAGTGAAGTAACACTTGAATCCAAGCTTGAAAAGGTAATTTATTCAGTGTATTTAAATGATAAATTAATAATTTCTACAGGTTTTGTTCCATCTGAGTCTCTCTCCTCTTTGCCCTGCAGGATGTAGTTGATGGTCTTGAAGCTCTGGGACATAAAGTAGCAAAATTCTACAACACAGTTAACGCTGTGGAAAAAGCGGGCAACTGTATCTCTGCATGGTCTGATAAAAGGAAAAAAGGTGAAGCAGCTGGTTACTGAGACCAAGACTCTGTGATGTCAGTTATACAGCATGGCTTTAAGGTTATGATAGCAGAGCTGGACATGGCATATTATGTTTAAGTGGAAGCTAGCGAGCTAACTTCCTGCTAACTTCTAACTCTGTTGAATTTAATAAATTCTGTTTTCATGGATGCCTGGAAGTTAAACTTAATTGTTACACCTGGTAGAGCAGAAAACTGATCATCTTATTAAAGATGAAAGAATTTAGACAGTTTGTAACTCTCAGTGATGCCACAGTGATCGTTTGACTGTGGGACCCAGAAACGGTTAATGACGTCAAACTTAAAGACCTGATAACTATTTCAAACTGTTTACAGAACACCAATAGGAAAGGATGGTTTTGTTTCTTGTTTTTTATAATTTTTGTGCTTTTGAGTGTTTGCCTTAGAAAATGCAGTTTTTACTGTTTCTTCCCTCAGTAAACATAAACAACGATTCAGGAAAAAACATTACATATATTTTTTTATCATGACTCTAGTTTTACGTGGCCTATCAACACAACATACACTTTTAACACAAAAGTGAAGACTCAGGGTTGTCTTGGGTTGTTGCTATGTCATCTTAAATTGGTCATGTGATTGGTTTATCATGGCTATTTTTCCTCAGCAAATCAGCAGCACTTGTGCGATTGTTTCACCCTGGAGACCGCTTCGACTGAGTGTTGAAAATATTATTTAAATCCCAAATTTAATGCAAAATAGTGCAAAGACAGCATGATAGAATTTTTTTGAGAAATTGATATATCGGCCTTGATTTTATACAGTCAATATGATCTATTATATTCTTTTATCATAGAATATATAAAAACAAGGACACCGCTTTCAGGTTGAAATGTGAAGCCTGTGTCTGTTTCTTCAACCTGCATCAGGCCAGCAGGAAGAGACTGACCGCAGAAATCTTTGGTTATATGAAAGATTGTTGGAAAAAGAGCTACAATTCACATTTTCAAGTCTCATCAAATTCATGTTTACTTTGTAAATTTTAGCCCACTGGATTGTCCAGAAGTGAGAGAAAGTAAGGTCCACTTTAGGACAGCCCTAAGTTATCTATCAATTGATTTGTAGCTTAAACAAATAAACAAAACCAAAAAAGTTTGGAGTCCTACAACAGCAGTGCAGTTACTGTTACAGGCATGTCAGCATTAACAAAACTAGATCTCACAGACTGTTCGAGCCAAACAGAAAGGTCAGGTTTTTATCTGAATATTATACACCACATTTAAATGCTTTTCAATATTAGGTTTTTTTCTTCAGTTTGCATATTAAGATTCTTTGCTCAGTTCATCCTGTTATTGTTTTGCTGTTATAAAGTGTGGGTAATTCTGCTGATGTGCTCAGGGTTAAAGTTAATCAGACAAACAGTTTGTGAAGCAACACTTTTCTTTTTATAGTTGTTTAATGTGTTTTATTGACAGGAATAGACAACCCGGACTTGAACTGAAAATGTTTTATTTTGCCAGTTTTGTGTACAATAAATTCCTTTCTTCAGTGTTTAATGTCTGCCTAGTTTTCATTATTGGATTTCATCCAGGCTGCCTTTTGGAAATCACGAGTCAGAAACTTTATGTTCTGCGGAGATGACAGAAGCTTATAGAAAACAATTGCTTTCAAAACACACAGGTCACGTAATTCTGACAAAATCTGAAGTTTTGGTGCACTTCACCCCAGTTCCAACAGGTGGCGCACCTGCGGCTTCAAGGTTCTGCCAGGCGCCAGAATTCACATTTTTATCAACTGGAGTGATTTGTAATAATTTAATCATTACTGCTTTAATTTATTAAACACACATGTGTAAAAGAAAACAATACCCTCTCTCTGACCTGAATTTGAAGCGTAATCAAATCAATATTATATAGATAAATATCCTACTCTGATAATCCTGGTTTACAGATTGGAGAAAGCAAGATACTGCCGGGTGAGCTCCATTCACTCATATAAGCAGAGAGAGAGACACACCAAGCTGCAAACTCATAAAAATATCTCAATAAAAAAATGTCATCCTCACTATATACACACTATATTTGTACTGTAGATAAGAAAAGCTAGAAAAACACATCCATTATTTTCAGGTGATTGATTTCGTAACAGTTTTCATAACAGATTCGTTTTTTCTTTTCTTTTAAAGAAAATTCTTGCTGATGCTTCTGGTGTGAATATCTGATAAACAACACAAGGCAGGTTTACTATAACCAAAGCTCAGCACTCACAGTAAACATCATGTCACTGTTACGAGATATACAACATTCACAGCAGTATAAATTTTAAAAAGGTTTCTTCATGTTTCAGAAGTCGCTCAGCAGAGGATGATTCGAGTCAGCATGCATGAAGTGGACTGTTACAACTGATCAGAATTAGTCCATCATAATATAATACATGTCAACTTTTTATAAAGAAGGAAAACACATTTAGTGTTAAATTGACTAAAAATAAAACCAAATTCTATTCCAGCTTCTAGCTTTGTTCTACTGTGTAAGTAAAGCAAACCTGATGACAGGAACTCCCAGAAAATGTAAAAAAACATGTAGAAGTCAACCAAACACATCCAAATTTTGAGCGCTTTGAGCAAAAAATAAAGCTCAAAACCAACTGTGTGGTTTTTACAGTAAATGTAGTAATGTTACCCACAGATGTATTTGGGGCTCACTTGTGAGGGATGGCAAGGATTCTATTAAATTATAATAGAATCTATCTATAATAATCCTTATGTGTTGGAGTGTAAATGGCACTTTTCTAGTCCCTAAGGACCTCAAAGTGCTTCACACTACATTCAGTCATTCACACACTGGTGATGGCAGCTACATTGTAGCCACAGCTGGGGCGCACTGACAGAGGCGAGGCTGCCGGACACTGGCCACCACCAGTAGGCAAACAAGGTTAGTATCTTGCCCAAGGATATTTGGCATGCAGTCAGGAGGCAGCCTGGGATCGAACCACCGACCTTCTGATTAGTGGCTGACCTGCTCTGCCACCTGAGCTACAGCCACAGTAGAGTGTATACTGTTGACTTTAAAGAGTTACTGGCAAAGTTACACTAATCATAGCCCAAAAGGTTGATTCTGTTCATCTGGACGTAGCGTTTTCAGTTGGAGAAACATTTTTAGCCTGTCTCACCCTGTCCCTTTCAGAAGATGACATCAAGAATTGGGCAGACTCCACTCCAGTAAAGCTGCTGGCCCTGACGGTGTCAGTCCCAGGGCCCTCAGGTGCTGTGCTTCGCAGCTGTCTGGAGTTCTGCATCGGATCTTCAACATGAGTCTGAAACTGCAGAGGGTCCCATCACTCTGGAAGACATCCTGCCTGGTTCCTGTCCCTAAAGAGATTAACCCGTCGACCCCCAGTGACTGCAGGCCAGTGGCTCTGACTTCACATGTCATGAAGACGCTGGAGAGACTCATCCTGAGACATCTGCGTCTGCTGGTGGAGCCTTGGCTGGACCCCCTACAGTTTGCTTATCAACCCCATCATCTACCTGCTGGACCAGGCTTATTCTCACCTGGACATTGTTGGGAGCACTGTGAGGGTCATGTTCTTTGACTTCTCTAGTGCTTTTAACACAATCAGACCATCACAGCTGGGGAATAAGCTCACAGAAATGCAGGTGGATGCCCCACTGGTAGCTTGCATCACAGACTACTTAACAAGTTGACCACAGCATGTTCGGCTGAAGGGCTGCTGCTCGGACAACATCCTGAGCAGCACGGGGGCGCTACAGGGGACGGTCCTATCACCCTTCCTCTTCACCCTCTACACGTCTGACTTCAGGTCCAAGTTTCAGTCATGCCATCTGCAGAAACTCTCTGATGACTCTGCCATTGTGGGCTGTATCAGACGGACAGGAGGAGGAGGAGTGCAGGAGTGTGGTGGACAGCTTTGTTGAGTGGTGTGAGCTAAACCATCTACAACTTAACATCACAAAGACAAAGGAACTGATCATGGACTTTAGGAAGCAGGCTCCTCCTCCTCCCCCTGTCACCATCAGAGGGGCTGATGTAGAGATCCTGGAGGACTACCGGTACCTGGGGGTACACTTGGACTGTAAACTGGACTGGACCAAGAACACCAATGCTGTCTTTAAAAAAGGGCAGAGTCGGCTTTTCCTACTGAGGCGGCTCAGGTCCTTTAATGTTTGTAGGAAAATGCTGACCATGTTTATCACTCTGTGGTAAAGAGTGTTGTGTTCTTTGCAGCTGTGTGCTGGGGCAGTGGGGTGAAGACAGCCGATGCCAACAGGCTGAACAAACCGATTAAAAAGTCTGGTTCTGTCCTGGGTGTCAGACTGGACCTAGAGGAGGTGTCTGAGAGGAGAATGCTAAAAAAGCTTCTTTGTATCATGGACAACCCCGCCCACCACATGCACGCCTCCATGATGGACCATCAGAGCACACGCAGCAAAAGACTCATTGCCCCGAAATGCAGAACTGACCAGTGGTCAATGCAAACAGTGCTGAAGCACCCCCCAAAATGGGCTAAAATCGCCCCTGCCAGGTACCAAAGCAAATCATTCGGTACAAATAATGTAAATATGACGGTGAATCACGAAAGATTGATATCAAACTGATCACTTGACCCATATTACGTTACTTGCTCTTCGAATGAATCAACAAATGGCGAAATGAAAAGCCGAACAACAACAAAGCTGTTTCTTTAGAGAGTCTCAGCTTACATGTGTTTATTTCATATTTTCAGTTGTTTCCCTCCACGGCTAAACAAAGCGTTTCAGTTATGTACTGATGAACACAACAATGGACATAAGGAGCTTCTTTCAAAGAAAAAACTCTGGTAGATGTTATTTTATATATTATGCTTTGTATGTTGTTCAGTATATTTCTATGCAAAACAAGAGGAACTTCAACACACAGCAGTACATTCACAGCTGAAACCAGATATTTACACTTTAGGGAAAAAACATAAAACCAATTTTTTTTTACTGTACAACATCAATTTAGAGTAAACTTGTTTTGTTTTAGATAAATAAATATTGAAATATCTTTCGAATTAGTTAAATGTCCGAATAAAGAGAGACAGAGCTTCTGTTTTTATCACTTTCATCAAATTTAGGAGTACATGTACACTAAGTTTATTGTTAATTAATAAGAAAACTGCAGACGATTCCATTCTGAGCTGAAGAAGCTTCTGATTGGTTCGTAGAGTCCATGTGAGTAAACTGGTGGCACAGCTGTGGATGCATACAAGGCAAAACACAGAGCCTGTTTCTGTGACATGGGAACATCAAGAGATGTCAACCAAAACACCAGGAAGAGAACTGTGGAGCTCCATAAGTGTGGCTCAGTTTGAATACAATTTGGTGCCATTTACAATTAAGAAATACAGATTTTCTCTCTTTACTCTTAAAGTTAACAAACATGTTTTTTATATTTATCAATCTAAACAAAAATAAACATTTAGTCTGATTTGATGTTACAATTAAAAAAGTGTTTGTGTTTTGATCTGAAGAGTTTGTAAATATCTGGTTTCCACTGTATATTTGATGATTGTCAGCACAAAGAGGGAGAGAGAGGAAGAGAGAGAGATGGAATAAGAGCAGGTGAGGTCAGATGGTTGTTTGCCAAAACTCATCAGAACATGTATCTCGTACCTAGTGTTTCTTTTTAGATACCATTTCTTACTTTTCAAATTCTATATTTATTAAGTTCTGCAGCTTGTTTGCACAACAAGGATAAATAATTATATAAATTTTTCTCAATCTAAATATTGTACTTTGGTAGAATTAAAAAATAAGTATAGTGCAAGTTTATGATGATTTTAGTGCTGCTATCATCTAGTTCTGATTCTGGTTCGGTCGTGGTTAAATCCTAAGTAGTCCTGATTTTGAACTGTTGTTGTCCTGTTTTAATTCAGGATCAGTTCTGGGTCTGGTTGAATTGGGGTTTAGTCTGCGTGTCTGGATACAGCTCTGATTTTGTTCTGCCTTGCTGCTTAATTAAAAACTAGTTTTACTGCCTTACTTTCAGTTAATGTATTTTGTTTTGCACTATGCATATTTTATATGCCATTAGGTCATTTATTGTGAAAATTCTCATGTAGGAACTATTGTACTGCATGTTGGTTCCACTGGTGCACCTGAGGGAGATGCACGCCCATGTTGATGTGTGAGCATGGCAAGTTGAAGCAAGAGAAGCCAATTTAATTCAGAGAAAGTTGTTTCTTAAAAGTATCTGTAAAGTGCTCATTTCTGCCTCAAAGCATGGCTCAGCCAGCGAGGTATGTTTGTATGTTATATAGATCATTTTATGTCTTTATTTCACTTGTCTTACTATTTCATTGAATTTTATGTTATGTTTTAGTTCGACGGTGGTGTAGTTTGTGATCAAGGTGAAGCTGTAACAACCCCAAGACCTTACAACTAACATTAAAGCCAACTTCATGCCATCAGTAAAAGATGAAGTCATTCTTTTTTAAACAAAACTCAAAACACAGCCACAGTCATTTCTGACCCCCATCCCACATGCATACGACCCTTTAGGGCTAAGCCCCAGGTGTATAAAATGTCTGGCTCTGCCTATGGAGTCAACAGTATCCATGACACACAACGTAACGTTTGATAATGTGTCGTGCGCTAAAGCATCAGCTCTAAGAGCCGTGCTTAGAGAGCGCTTTGTAGTGAATCAGAAGAATAGACTCCCATTGAGCGAGAGCCGGCTCCTCACTTAATTTCCTTTGGCTCACACAGTGGCTCAGCTATGCTCCAATCCCTTCATATTGTGGCCAATTACATGCGAGGATATAGGATAATATCATTATGTGAAAAACAGAGGGTGAGAGAGAGGAGGGCTGTGCATCGCAAAAATACATAAATATGGCTGACACCCGTAAACGAAGCAGCATCTGGCTGCAGTTTAAAGACTTTTTTGTCTGAGTCTTGGTCTCCATACCCTCTGGTCTTGGTATTGTCTTGGTCTCTTGACTACAAGTCTACTGCTATCACACTCTTTAATTCATCCACTTAGGTCAGATCCACAAATGTGGAACAGAATTAATCACACCACAATGCACCATGTACACCATGACATATTTGAAGACATACTCGTCCTTTTAGATTTATATGTATAGTTATATCTCTATATTTATCTTAATATTTACGTATCATAACTCTGTTTCCACACTCATTTTGAATGAGTGCTTGATGTTTGTTGTATATTTGCTGCTATAACAACTCAATTACCCTCTGGGATTAATAAGGTTTCTCTGATTCTGATTGCACAAAGTGGATGGGATAGGAGGATGACTACCTTGTTATTCCTCAACTTCACTCCAAATCAGTAACTATAGTTAGAACTTGGACACAACTGGAGGTTCCAACAGAATAATGATCCCAAACACAAATCAAAACTGGTTTATTTAACATTAAGATTCTGCAATGGCTTCAAAGCTCCAACCTCAGCTACATTGAAAAGTTGTGGACTGCTCTCCAAATCTGTGCCTCAAAACTACCCAAGAGTGGTCAAATATCTGTTCGAAATTTTACCAGAAGCTTGTTAATGGCAACAAGAAGGGTTAGGTCGAGATGGACATTTAACCAAATATTAGTGGTTAACATTTGGTTAAATGTTAAACATTATTTGAGCCTGTATGTACAATTTTGACAAAATGAAATTCTTTTTTTCCGAAGTTATTAAAAATAGAGGCTTTACAAACATTCCACCCTGTAAAAAGACTCATCTCCAATATACTTCAATAAAGTAATTGAAGATGGATGACAAAAAAAAAAAACTGGGGTCAACCATCCAATGAACAGTTCACAAGAGTTGAAGTAAACGTGTGCAGTTAGGGTGGGGATTGGGTTGAGTTGAATGTCAGGGGTTATTTGTGACAGAAGGCTATCAGCTAGAGAGAAAGGAAAAGCTTACAAGATGGTAGTGAGACCTGCTATGGTATAGTTTAGAGATGATGGAAGTTCTTGGGAGTTACAAGATTAGAAACGAGTATCAAAGGAACGGCTTGGGTTGAGTGGGTTAAAGACAAAGCTAAAGAAGAAAGGTTGTACATGTCCAAACAATCCTAAAGGATAGGGTTGGTGTGATAGAAGATTCTAGAGATGGGGTGAAAATTAGCCGGTCTCACTACCATCTTGTAAGCCTTTCCTGTAGTAATTCTTAAAGAGAGCAGCCAAAAGAAGATTGTAACTTTAATATTATTTTATAGTTTAAAAAGAGGTTTCAAGGCATCTGTTGAGCAGTTAGTGGTTGAGCCCTTCCTGATTTTCTTGTTTGCCACATTTTAGATCATTAAACAAATGTAAATATTAGACAAAGATAACAAAGAAAACCAACTGGTTCGTAACCTCAAGCTGAACCACACTTGGTTTTTTTACAGCAGAACAATGATCCAAAACACACCAGCAAGTCCACCTCTGAATGGCTCAAAAACCAAATGAAGACTGGAGTGGCCAAAATTCCTCCACAGAACTGTAAAAGACTCATTGCCAGTTATTGCAGTTTAGGGGGCACACAGGGGTTTCGATTTGTCCCCTTAATGTTAATTACATTCATTTGAAAACTGCATTTTGGGTTCACTTGTGTTATTTCGATTTATTTATTTTTGGGGGGCCTTGGGTCAGACTGGGTCATCTGCTCACCCACTGAGCTAAACTGAAACTAAATGTGTTTAATGATCTGAAATATGTCAATGTGACAAACATACATAAAAATATCAGTAAGGGGACAAACACTTTCACACCACTGTATATTAAGAATCATGAAACACACACACACAAAAAACAAAAAAACAAAAAAACCTTTACAAAGTGTTCCCAAAAACCTTCAGTGGCACATGAAACTCCAGGTTTTTGGCAGCCAGTAATAACAAAAACAAAAAGCAATGGGACATGCTCATTCTGCCTCAAACTCTACACTGCACTTAGGCAAAAAACAAACAGATGGACTCTGTCAGGCTTTTAGCAGGAATATAGGCAAGTTAGCAAGTGGTGGGTGAAAATGACCGGCTAGTGTAACTGCATTCCTTTAAAAAAGGTCTTAAAAATGCTTAATGAGTCTTAAGTATGACACAATTTATGGGTTTCACAGGTTTATTAGAATCCAAACAGTAGTTGGAAGTTGGAACAATAAATAAATGGGCTTTCAGCATGCTCAAGTGATTCAACAAAGATATATGAAGACAAATCTCAAGTGTTATTCATTATGAAGGCCCAAATATAGCATCAGGTCACACCTGCCTTATTGTGGAACAACTAAAAGGCACATACAGAACCAACATATAATGTAGGTGACATACATGCAGTAGTGAAAAAGAAGGAATACACAACCCCATTGGTCATTTACTTCTATGTCCTACAGCACAAGACATGAAAGTAAATGCCTCAACAGATGGAGATCTGGCTAAACGCCACCATATCATGTCCTCACAGAGCTACATGTAGACCGCTTACAAAAGGAAGTGCTCGTTTAACACAATCACACATCAGCAAACTGATTAAAAGCATATTAAAACAAAACCCTTTCTGAACAAAGCATTTCAAGAAAATAAGGCGACATCTGTTTCATTTCAAATCCTACAGTTTAAATTTGGAATGACATCAACATAATTAAATTCTGGACTTGTTTTTAATTATTATATTCTAAAAAACTAACATGACATCACAGATGCTATTTAAGGTATTTTTAATAACCCACAATTTAAAACTAAATAGTGTACAACCAAGTAAAATGCAGCTTCTCTCTCCTTTCATTCAATGTGCTAAAAGCATATCAAATCTGGTTTTTGGTGGTGACTTGCTGCAGAAAGGATTCCTCCTTTGATAACTGAAGACACTTGTTCACCAGGCAGCCACTTTTGATCACTTTATCAAAAAAAAAAAATCCGCTCATTACACCAGGATACACTAGGTTTCATGTGGATTGTGAATGTCTCTCTCTTTTTTTAACTTTTTAAAATGACAGGGCTCTTATATTAGAAATGCGGCAACATTACACATGAACTTCGCCTCAACATTTTGTTGAATATCAGTTAATTGTTAGTCGTTCCTGGTTTCTTCTTCTTTGTCCATATCATGTGTTGCAGCTCGCATTGTAAGAAGGAGGAGCCTCTGAAACACACACACCATCAATCCAACTGGTTAATATTTAAACACTGTTAAATACCACACTTTATATATTGCCACAAAACAAGCAGTATGAGCTAGGTCCTTGTATTCCAGTTGACTTTGTTCAATCGGAATACACTCTTGTTTGGACCACATTAGTAGCTGTGGTTCTTCTGATGGATCAAATTACTGCACCTATTTTCACAGCATGAATCTAGTTGGGTAACTAGACTTTATCCCGCAACTGGACTTTCCTATATGTGAATTTGTAGAGCCAATCAATCTCCTATTAATTTCCTTAAGAGTACTGCTGTGGGGAAGAGCTGCATTGATTCTGCAAAGAGCCACACCCATGGGATTGCTGAGCAACACCACTAACACCTTGCAGTGACTGTATCACACCAGAAACTTTTACTGAACTAAGTTGGGGTTCATGAGACTCTGTTGTTTCTGGTGAACAGGGATGAGCTGATGATACTTTACAATTAGTAAGCCATTGCATTCCACCAACATGAATTCCTGTTCCAAAGAATTCCATGCAGATTGAGATTTTAAACTGGCTGCCATGCTGCACAAAGGTACAAAACATTCCTACAGACTATCACATAATATGAAGCATGGTGGAGGGATCATCATGGTTTGGACTGCTTTGCTACCCAGTCTTTCAATCATTAAGGGAACAATAAATTCAAAACTGCAGCAAGAGGTTTTGAAGGCCCCAGAATATCCAGACCAGTTGCTGGTAAAATCATCATACAGCCATCTATTTATGCTTGCCATGACGGCACAGGTAGCCACTGTAGTATTCTCCCAAAAGATAAGCCTTGCTATTGAAACCTCCACATCAATGCTGATATAGGGGAAGAAACCAAAACTGGATGTCAGAGTCCTGCCTTAACCATTAGTGCTGCATGGCCTAGGACTGTTAAATCGAGTCCAAAGTCTAATAAGCAGCTACAGGAACCATTACTTAAGGAACTTCTAGGAATAACTAAGGGTTCATTAAAGTTGTTGCAGTCGATACTGTGAGTAATTACTCAGCGATGAGGCTTGAACCATCGCTGAAGTTTTTAAAAAGTAGAGTCTACTGATTTCTAGAGCAACAGTGGTAGATTGTGTGGCAACTCACCTTTTGGATAATCTGACGTGCTGTAGTCTGGAGGCAGGATCTGTGGTGTTGCCACTGAAGTGGTACCATTCAAAGAGGGGTAAAGACTTGTGGGCCCTGTGGACCCACTAAATTCAGGCCCGTTGGGTGCTGCAGCTGGTCCGACTGGCTGCTGGTTTTGAGGAAAAAAGAGGCCTGGTGCATAACTAAATGCATTGGGTGACACCAGTTGAGACTGCCGCTTGTTTTGGAAGTCCTCATTCATCAAGGCCCCTCCCTCTGCTCCTGGGTGGTACTCAGCTGGAGGAGCGCTGGGGGAATTGTGGGAGGATCCCCTAGAGCGAGGGGCAAGACGAGGAGCAGGTTTTGGGGCTGGACGAGGGGGCAAGGTGGGCGAGGAGGCAGAAATGGATGTGTCTAGTGTTGAGTCAGAGGCTGGCGTATCCTCAGTGGAAGGAGCAGATGCTTTTTTGGAAGGCCGTTGTTTTTTGTCTAATGAGACGTTCCCAATGTGGATGGGTAGTGTCAGCATGACATCAGGAGACTTCAGACACACCTGGTTCATCAGCAGAACAAAAAAGAATGTCGGGTGGTGGAATAGACTCTGATTTTCATTCTTTGTCAATATTAGTGGATGTAAATCTGCTTTGTCAGCTGGTCAAAAGTTTAAATCAGCACAAAAAAAATAAATAAAATAAATAAATAAATCACCTTTTTTAGACTATGGGAGCTCTTGGCTCTTAGGGATTACTAGAAATTGCTTGTCACTGACCTGATTATTCAAAACCTTGGCTAAACATTGGGATCATCATTTAAACTCTCTGTGTGTGTGTGTGTGTGTGTGTGTGTGTGTGTGTGTGTGTGTGTGTGTGTGTGTGTGTGTGTGTGTATACACACACACATAAATAAATAATATAGGTTCTTGCAGCCATCCTCATGCTTACAGTATTGCACATACTACTCATAATTTTTCAGACAGGTAGAAAAGCAATACCGAGTATGTATCAGAGAAGGAATATGAACCTACTTTGACAAAATATTCGATCTTTATAAGCTCACAGCCAGCGAGGGAGGACTGAGGCAGGGGAGGAACAATGATCTGCTCCTTCCACTCCACCTCTTTGCCAGCTTTCACCACGCCTCCCTCCACCTTCGCTATTATTCTCAGATCATAGGTCGGCTTCTTCGTCTCATAGGTCACTCTCTGAAAACATACGACTATGGATAGTCAAAAACTGTGATCAGTGTGTTTTGACTGCAAAATACAGCCCAAAGTCAGCGTGTGATCTCACAAATAGGCTTCTGGAAGAATAGTCAAAATTCTCATAAGCACACTTTCAAACATTGTGGAAAGCCTTCCCAGAAGAATTGAAGCTGTAATAGCTACAAAGCCTAGGCCAACATCATATTAGAACCCTATTCATTAAGAATGGTATGTCAGTTAAGTTAAGTAATGCATGCAAAGACAGATGAACAAATACTTTTGACATTCAATTAACTTATAGAAGAAAATGCCAGAAGGGCCAGTCCTGCTAAATGCGAGCAGGACTGCTAGTAGCTAGCAATAGTAAATTTAGAAACTGTTATTCCTATAGTGTCAGACTCAAGTTTGGTCTTCTGTTGGGTTTATCGACGCAGCAATCATATTTAGAAGATATAGAAAATAAGTTTAAAACATGGATTGTAAATGTAAAAACATAACACTAAAAGTGAGAAAACTAATACCAGAAGGTAACCAGAGTTAAGGAGATAAAGTTCCAACCTGCATCAGACTGGCTGCCATGTTGCCAGTGTTCTTCCCAGATTGGTTGTGGATGTTGGCGGTCACCTGAATGATCTCTCCTGGTGTGTAACCCTTCATGTGCGTCTGAGCCCTCAAGACTATTGTGCCAGTTTTCATCAACATGTAGGTGAACTGCTGAGTCACTGCAGATGAGCAGGTTCCCTATATGGGTCATGGCAAAAGACACTTTGAATAGTATAATTGACTTTAAATTAATTTGGTGAATCTAAATGCCAGTAAGTACAAAACAAAGCAAATAACACTCAAACAGTTTCTTGTCTAGTTATTCAAAGGATTAGAATTAATGGTTCACACAAATGCAGAACTCTAGATTCCCCATTTATTGCATTTAGTTGACATTTCAACAGCACACCTGCTCTTCATCAGACTCTACCTCCTCCCTGTCCCATTGTTTTCAGCTCTGCACCTGCCCCATGGAAGGAAGATGTGCAAGTTCTCTGGTGTTCTTTGTCCAGTTATCCAAAAATCTAAAGTTTGTGGATTCATTGGAACTATTTCTGATAAACAGCAAAGTGTTAGGGTTGGTCCAAGCTCCAAATCAAAAAAACAAAAAAACTTGGCTGTTGTGTGTTTGAACTCTGAAGACTAATTAACTCAGTGTTTAGGACCAACCATTCAGGGACTGAATACAGACATACAGCTACAATGTCTCACCCATATATCTGGCACTTCATTCAGGTTCAGAAGGCTTAGCAGGAAGAAAGCTTTCTCTGTGGTGTAGTCCTTGGAAAATCGTGGTGTGTCAATAAAAGCCCTCACTCTGTAAATGATCCTTCCATAGATGCCTTCAAAAGACGTTGGAGCAGTGGCTGTGGGGAAGAAGTGAACTGTGTTAGTTTGTAGTTATACAGTAGTGTGAACTACAGTTTTTAAAAGAGTTACAGTTTTTGCAGAAAGAGTGAAGAGCACCCAGGAGCAGGGATATTTTTTCCTCAGGCGGCCACAATATTAGTAATCTGTCATTTTAGATTTAAATCCTTTTAATGTCTGGAAGGGATGTTTGAGTAACTCCTCTAAAATGTGTTAACCCTCAAGTAACACACTTATTGAACATGAAGACTATAAAGACTCGTTGAAGAATGTAGGGACCAAAAGAAAACATTGTGAGAATAAATACTCAAGTAAAATACAGATACCTCAGAACAAAGTAATTGTACTTTGTGCTGTGTTTAATTAACCTACATGTACAGCTGTGCTTTAAAACATTGTAAAAATGTAACCACTCCGCTTTCTGTTTGTGTTTTTGTCTATAAAGTAGTATAAGACATGGTTTCAGTCAACACTAACTCCAGTCCTTTAACTCATTCACTGCCAGCCATTGGCAGTGAATGAGTTAAACCCACTGACTCATTCACTGCCATTGACGGCTATAGACGTCAATGGCAGTGAATGAGTGAAGCTGTATAGTTCTGATACTGTGTGCATGAACAGTAATAACAGTAATATTGGTAGTAGCATACCTTGCAGGGAAAAAACTAACTACCTATTTTGGGGCACCAACATTTGAAATAGCTTTCACTGGATTTGACTGACACAGTCCAGGGAGTTTTTATGTCCGAGCCGCTGAACTGAATTTAAAGCTATAATCCATCCAGATTAATTCCAAAATAGCTGCTGAGTTTTGACACCTTTTCCCAAAAGAACTATGATATTAATTTATAAAGTATAGAGCTCTTCTCTTTATTAACCTTCCAAATCTTGACAAATACAGAAACAAACCAAAAAACAAACAAACAAAAACTTCGTAGGCACCTGCCAGCACTCTAGGAGTGAACGCAAACAAGCTTAATGATTCATATCAGATTCACAAAAACTGGCTTGACTGGTTCTGAGTTTCTGTGATCCTAGCTACATTACATAAAAGGCTTCTTGTCTTGTCTGCATGTCATCTTGCAGACATGCACCTACACAATGACTAAACACTGTTGCCTGTGTTCTATTGTGTGACAGCCAAAACAAATCAAGACAATGTATAGAAAGGAAGTCAAGTATTTTATTTCAGGCAACAGTTTTGGCACTGAATAAAAAGTTAACAAGTCTTCAAATGGTGATACTAAAATATTTCCTCATTATTCAACTGTCTCGTCATCTTTATGCACAGTTATCTTAAGAGTCCATAACAATTAATGGTGTAATCAGGGAGTTCTCTCAAAGATTGCATTGTTATGAGTCAGTGGAACACACTGTATACTGCTGACGTCACAGTAACCATTACAGGGATGGTAGTGGAAAGCATCCACCAGTCTCTTCTTAGTTAGACACCATCATGGCACCTCATTCAACTCATGTATACGCTCTGCAATTGTGGCCCGTTCCAGAGAAAAGATGACTGATGGCAGGTTATAAGGGCCAAATTATCTGTTGTGGTGGCCCCAAAACGAGAACTGTTGCAATTGCCTTATCACTACTGATGGACAAAATTCTGACAGCGCCAAAGATTTAGAGTGACCTTATCTCACAGCGTCAGTGCTGCCCAGCATACCTATGTCAGTGACGCAGTCAAGACTCACGACTACACTGTTGTTTTTCAACACAACACTGAAAAATGAACAACCCAAAGCCTTGCTGAAGATCAAATAGTCAGGCAAAAATGTAAAAACAGAAGAAGAAAAGGCTAATAAAAGGAACAAATTTCTGAGCAGGTTGTAAACAAAGAATCAATTTGATCTCTTAACCACTTTATCTGGAGGTTAAACTAAAACCACCCCAACCATCATGAGAAATAACCCTTCACTAGCGGTGTGCGGATTGATATTGAAATATCGATTCTTCCAATACCAGTAATTTATGCTCGAAAATAGATTCTCATATTAAAATATCACCATTTTAGTACTTTGGGGTAAATTTGTAGTTTTTCATTAACAGGAACACAGTGGAAAGCAACTACATCATTGGGATTATCTAAATTGGAAGGAACTACCTCCTCTTACGCGTGCGCACTCACAATGGCTGAGCGTAAACAAAGTCATGTGTGGACGTATTTTACCTCCACAAACAGCCAAGACGCGATGATGATACATGTGGCAAGAAAGTGAGGTGCTGTGGCAACACCACTAACCTCGTCAAACATGTCAGAGTAAATCATATCACAGAATATGACGAGCGTATGTTGAGGCGAACTGACGAGACAACAAAAGCATGCATATTGTGTGTGTGTGTGTGTGTGTGTGTGTGTGTGTGTGTGTGTGTGTGTGTGTGTGTGTGTGTGTGTACACACACATATATTTTTAACATTTTGGGAGGAAAAGAAAATCAGTCCCATCCTCACAACATGCCAGAACATGTCTGACAGACTGGGAAATGAAAGGGGAAAATAAACACATGCAAAAATATCCCATCAACTTCACCTACCTGGTATGAGAAACTTGAAGGGAAATGTGTGCATTCCCTCTTTCAGGGTACCTATTTGGGACACAAAGCACAAATAAAATCCTTTGATGGAAACAGTAACAGTTGCTCTGTTGTTTCCAAACAGTCAGATATGCCTCAAGGCTGCAGTGGAAAATGAGAAGTTGTAATCTTCACATATTGTCACATTGACCAGTTCCATTTGCAAATTTGTCTCAATTATCACAACAAACCATCTCACAAGGAAGTATTTTGTGGACACTGGACATTTGCACACAGTTTTAATTAGCATTTGGAAGCACACCTTTGTCTGCCACTGAGATCGTGCTGTTGAAGTACTGCTCCTCCATCGTCCATGCTGTGTCATTGAACTTATTGGTGATGCCGCAGAAACCATTGCAGTTCGCTTTGATAGCTGCAGATAAGAAAATACACAAGTTTAACTACAGACGATTCGTAGTAGCCACAGCAGGAAACACTTTTCGTAATCAGTCTTTTCCTCAAGGGTGTGTTATTGGTCTGTTTAATGGCATATTGCTCCAGATTTATACAACATCAATATGTGCAAAAGACCTGTAATAAACACCCTTCAGGAGAGTTTAGGATGCATTATTTGATTTGGGAAATAGCCTAAGCCAGCTAATGTTTTGTAACAAAAACAGACCAAAAACCAATTACTGGTCAAAAGTATAAAGAAAGCTTGACTTTATACTGAAAACCATAAAATGCTTGAACCAGATTTTCACCAGATTAGGAAAGGCAGCCAAATATTCCACAACATTGTATTGTTCCTACAGTCTACTGTTGGTCAAAGTCTGAAGGTTATTCAACTAGTCTGAATGCTTTATTACTGTTTTAATGTAATCCTTCATTAACAGAAACAAAGGTAACCATTACATAAAATCCAGGTCCTACATTCTATGAACATAAAAAAATACCCCAGCTTTACAGCTACAATGTTAGACAAATTTGTTTCCATTTTGTTCATACATCATTACTTATTTAAGCCGTTTTGTGCTGTTGGTGCCTTTGGAGAACCATCTCGATTGAAAAATGATCTAACAAGTAATATGGTTTGTTAAAATAATGACTTACCAAGAAGTTTGGGCTTCAGCTTTTGTGATTAAAGTTTTAGAATTGAGTTATGGTGTCTATTACTGAATGCCAATTAAATTTCACGTGTTTCAGCATATGCTCAAAATAAAGGCACATCTACCTCTGAAAGAACATACCAGCAACAATAATCCCTGCTAATAATGTCCAGGACCTACAATGTGGTGATGTTTGTCCAGAAATTAAATGGTTGACATCAAGGTAAGAATGTCCATCTTTTCAATACAGTCTGTGGTCCAAATACATGTTGTTATATTCCCAATTTTAAGTCACATAAAAATGTTCAAAATGTTCTCAGTAACACATTTGAGTTAACAGCAATAGAAGAAAGCACACTGCTATAATGATGGCATCACATGAACAGAATGAAGAGCGCCAAAAACGTTTAGAATACTAAACACAACCTTTACCAGTCTCAAGAAATCCCAAAACAGAACAAAACATGTGAAAAGTTGTTTGTAGGTTCTTCAATAAACTGGCTGTTTAAGTGAATAGTGGTGAGTGAAACTAAGATTTTTATTGCAGTGTTAATATTTTTCAGTGGCACGTCTCATCACAGTACTTAAAATAGTTTAATATACCATTAGTATTTTAAACGGTGAAACTGTAGCATGTAGCATAAGAGATCTTGAGCCGACAGTCCGACCAGCTTTACCTGAAGAGGAATGTAAACAGACCAGAGGCCTCGCAAGCATTCAAAGTAACAAAACACAAAGACGCCACTCAGCAGGTTGAGAGCTACAAAGAGTAGAAGAAACCTTTCCCTTGCAATCTGCATTCAAATGTGTTACCTTTTATTGTCCTTGTTGACACAGTAGAACCTTTGAGATGTTAAATATCCCAAATAAGAAGAATGAATAAGTGCATTCAGATGGATGAGATGTTGCTTTTACAGCAATCTGGACAATGACACTCACTTTTCCTGTTTCAAGTTTCATTTTGGTCTCTTGATGACAGTCTTAAGTATGTTTAAATGTACAGTCTGACTATACAACACTACAAAATAAATAAAACAGCAGAACCAATTAGACACTGCTCAACGCCAGTGCATTACTTTAGAGCAGGGGTGTCAAACTCAAATACACAGTGGGCCAAAATTCAAAACTGGAACAAAGTCGCGGGCTAACATTAATATTTACTGAAATATATTTATTCCTCCAGATATAAGAATGAATCTTTTCTTATGGACTCAAACACGTTTTGCTGAAAAACTGAATATGGAACAAGCAAAGCTTAATACTAAACAATATATATATTAGCTGTATAATAGTAGGCCAGCTCTGATAGTAATTTGGTATGGCTTCGCGGGCCAAATGTAATTAGGCTGCGGGCCAAATTTGGCCCGCGGGCCAGAGTTTGACACCTATGCTTTAGAGGGTCCCTTCAGAGAGGGGGGCCTTGACACAGAGCCAAAACTGGAATAAGGCAGCAAAGTGATAGAGTATTTAGTACAGTCGCCTCACAAAAATGTCCCTGGTTAAAATCCTGGCTGGTGCTTTTCTTTGGGGACTGATGCCTGTGTGGGTTTCCTCAAGTTAGTTTTCACCAAAGCCAAGCATGTTAGGTTAATTAGTCATTTTAGATTGAATATGAATGTCGGGTAGGTAAAGAGAGGTGTATAGAATACAGTGCTGCAATAATGTATAATATAAACTCATTTTCTGAGCTAATCTTTCAACTTTTAACTAAACTTAATCTACACGTAACATAAAAACAGTAGGAAATCTATGCTTATAAAGCTGAGTAGGACTGAGGAGTTGAACTAAGAATCATGTTAAACAAATTATAAACTATCAAAACAGAATATTTACATAGTCCAAAATCCAGGTATTTTGCTGTAATTTAATGAAAGACCGTCAATTTGTGTTTTGGATAGTTTGGGAAATTGGGATAAAACATTGAACCAAGTGTTACAAAACACAGAAGCAAATTTCCCATTAGGCCTCATTAAACATTTTCCATTGAATCAGTGTGCAGAGCTACACCGCGGTAAACGGCCAATGAAAAATCATATGCAAGTTTTAGAACCACAAACACAGAACACCACAGGATGGCTTTTCAACCTCTGAGTGATCTTCAAATAGGAGAAGTTATTTCTAAAACCAGGCGTGGGAACAGTGTAGGAATTACGACTCGTTACCAAATCAACTCACTTCCTCGTTTCTCGAGGTCGACGTTTTCCCACCTGCTGAGCGCAGATGGCTCTTACCTTTACACTGCAGCTGTTGGCCCAGTTTTACTGTCACGGTTCCAGAGATGGACTCTCCCGGACTGTACACTTCTTTGTTTTTCTCAAAGGCAATCTTAAACTCCTGAAGCTTTCCCATTTTCTCACCCGACGTAATGCGAAACAAGACTGAAAATCACCTGTGCGCACAGGCGACAGCACTCACTTTTACCTCCTCGTCCCCACCCCTTTTAGTGACGTCGTGTTCACCGGACAAACGTTACATAAAAGACTGCTTTTTCAGGCGTATTAATAACGAAGTTGTCTCTTAGCATATCTCTTAGCATAAAACAAGTAAAGTTTTCCAATGTTTCATTTTCTTTGCCTAGTATCATATGCCTGAAAATATCTACATGCATAAAAACCCATTACACTTACCTGCAGCACTCACAGCCTCTGTATTCTCATCGTAGATCAACTCCCAGAACTTAATGGCTGAAGGAGAAGGACCGCCTCACAACCATTAGCAATTCCAGAGTGTTTTTCCCCAGAAACTGGGAAGCAGAATTGACGACGACACACCACATACACCATCAGACCAACTGGTGAGCACTTAAACACTGTTAAATTAGGGATTACTTTATTAATCCCTCAGGTGCGGTTCCTCCGGGAAATTCAGTGGTGTCATTAAAAATGACACTTTTTACATTAACACAGCTGAATGAAGCATGAGCCAGCTGAGGGCAACTGTAACATTTAAGATATTTAAGTATTCTCGGTGATATTAAGGTTAGCAGTGAGCAAACTAAAATTAACCCATCAATTAACCGCCTTGAGGCAACTTTTGTTGTGATTTGGCGCTATATAAATAAAATTGAATTGAATTGAAACCAACAATATTTTCTCCAGACTGTTTTTTTTTTTTTTTAATTAAACGTAACTCAGCTGCATCCCCAGAAGGTCTCTTGTTTGGTGGGTTTCCATAACAGGTTAATATCAAATGAGCTTAGTTGCATTTGGATGAAGCTTATTAATAAAACCACGAGGTTGTATTACCGCATACTTACCTTGTTCTTATGTTAAAACAGTTAAGTATGTCAAAGACAATTAATTATCAATGATACCAACATTGTCTTTAGATAGTGACATTTATGCAATGTAGTATAATGTGCTGATGTCATTAGGGAGTGCTCTTGCAGATTACATTCTTATGACTTAATGGAACAAAGTAACAGCTGCTGGATTGCATTAGGAACTGTTTCTAAACCTGTTCTTGTTTTCAGTGGTGAAAAATAGGGTGACAGATGAGGTTAGGCATCGGTCCCTGTAGACTTCGATGCTTGCATACAACATTGTGATCTGTAGAGAGGTGGCCCAGGTGGCAGAGAATTTGGAAATGGAAAAAGTATGCACTGCAGAGAAGGGAAATCTAGTAGGTAGCAAGACAGATCAGAATCAGAATACTTTAATAATCCCTAAGGAAATTATTTATTCAGATTACCCAACCCTCATCCCCAATCAGTCGTGGCAGATGGCTCAGGCTCAGCCTGATAAAGAAGAGTGCAAGAGACAAGTGTTGGGGAAAATTGTGACAGAGGGATTGCAAAAAGAGTGAAAGGGAACATTTACAAACTAGTGAGACCTTTCTCCAACAGTGATAGGATGAAGAGTACAGTCATTCAAATGGGCACAGAAGAGAGCCACTAGTCCTCCACATCAAAAAGAGCCAGTCGAGGCAGTTTGAGCATCTGACTAGGATGCCTCCTAGGTTCGTCCTGGGTGAGGTATTCTGGGCATATCCTACTGGGGGGAAAGATATTAATAGACTTGTCTTTTTCACCTCTGATATTTGTTTTTGGGCTGCTTACAAGACAGGTAGACTTACCTGGTGAAGAGGCAAAAGGTTTAACCAAAACATCTTTAACCAAACCATATTGCTCAGACAAGGAGGAGAGAGAGGTGTCGTTTTGTCTTGCTTCCCCCGAGTTAGCCAGGGAGCCGTTTATTAGCATTCAACAACAACGACACAACAGCACTCTCTCACCCCACACAGAAAAACATGGTCGCAGAGAGAGCGCGTCACGTGGTAACCGTGGGAACATAACGCTGCCGCCTGAAACAACCGAATACAGCTGCCAAATAAAACCCAAACAGCCCTGACCCGCTACATAGCCCCCACCTAAGGGGTCAGTCATCCCCGACAACCCCATTACCCAACACAAAGTCCTGCAAATGTCCCGGTGTCATCTTTCGGCGCATCGGCCGATCTCAACCGGCAGGGGAAGAGTCACTCAGATCAGAACATGGGGTGCCACTAGCATCCCCTGCCCTGGCGACTGTTGAGCGAGCGGTCGGTACGGTGAGAGTCTGTCCTGATGCCACACCACCATACCCCTCGGGCCCAGCATGTGGATCCTGTACACCACTTCTGGAGGTCGCTCCACGACCTCCACCGGCCCCTGCCAGTGACTGCAGAGCTTGGAGGACACTCCTCTCTTAAGGACAGGGCAGTACACCCAAACCTTGTCACCAAGCACAAAAGCTCCCCCACTGGCACCTGATGTCGTAGGCCCTCTTCTGTCGTACTCCGGCGCCGGCCTAGGCCTGGCAGGTGTAGTTATGAACCACCCGCAGCCGCTCCCTCAGCCTCCTGTAGTAGTCCACCTCTGGCTCACCATCAATCTCCGGCTTGGGTGGGGGACCCGAACACCAAGGCATCACTGCACGCTGTCGGAGGCTCGGCATGTCGGTCAACAGAGGCAGCCCACGAAGCATTGTCCTAGTGTCTGTCATGAGAGCACTTCACTCTCAGGCTGCTGGCTTGCTTGTGGTTCCTATTGTATTTAAAAGTAGTGTGGGAGGCAGAGCCTTCAGCTTTCAGGCCCTCTTCTGTTGAATCAGCTCCCAGTTTGGGCCTTGGGCCCCTGCCCTTGGCCCTCGTCAGGTTGGCTAGCCTCTGGTGGGATTGCCTATTGCGTCTGGCTCACTGGGACGCTTGCCCTTTTGGCCGTGGGCCATGTGGAGCCTCCCTTCTTCTCTTGCCTCTGAGATGTGTGGGCTCAGGTCTTCAGGTACCCTTGGGGACTGTGGATGCCTTGAATCTCCTGTATCCTTCCTTGGCTTGCCACCTTTATTATCAATTGATTGTTGATCTGTGTTCCTGTGCTCATATTTTTCTGTTGAAGGTGCTGTATGTTTTTTCTTTCTTTCTTTCTTTCTTTCTTTCTTTCTTTCTTTCTTTCTTTCTTTCTTTCTTTCTTTCTTTCTTTCTTTCTTTCTTTCTCTGTTTTTTTCTTACAGGTACAGCAGTTAGCGATACATCATGCTTTTGTATTAGTGCTCTTTCCTTTTTTTTAAAAATATTTTCTACTATTTTCTCCTATCTTCAATTTTTTTATTTTCTTGCCTGTCAGCTTAGACATTGTCATACTACACATTTTGTGTAGAAATGAATGAATAAACAGATAAAAGTAACATACAAACTCAAGGAGCCCATAGAGAATTTATAGAGCTCATCTTGTAAAAAGCAAAAATGTCTTTGGCACAACATCGCATCAGGTCTCATTGCATAAAGTGCCAGACAAGTTTGAAAAACACACATACTGATATAAGAGAGAGAGAGAGAGCAAAAGAGAGAAATGGGTGAACTGGAACAGGAGGACTGGGAGACCATGACACCTGTTGGTGGAACACCACTAGAAAAAATCTAGTATCTAGTGTGTTGGTTAAATCTTTGATGCAGGCCTGTATGCTGAAATGCATTGGAGTTTTAGTTTAAGTTGAACTATGCAATGAGAATGCCTCATTGGGCACCTTAAAAAAAAAAGAAAAAGAGAATGGCTTGGAGGTTTTTTTTAAATTTTATTTTAAAGCCCAACTTTATTTATGTAGGATACTGTTTTATTATGAATCGAATTTTAGCTGCAAATATTTCTTCAATTACTTCACATTCCTGTGGCAAAGGTGTGGCTCTGCTGAAGAGGAGGGGTGGTGCAGTGTGTTTGGCGGAGGCAAAAGACAATCTCCAGACATTCTTTCATGAGGTGGAGGCTCGAGAGAGGTTTTTACCCAAAACAGACAAAAAAAAAAAAGCTCTCCAAGTAACACTTAAATATTAAATAAAATCCAATTGTGAAGCTGAACTTTAAATGGGTGGGCAAGGGGGCAGGGGTGTGTAGAAAACGATGTGTCAGGAGTCGGGTGTTCTCGCCGGTTCTAGTGAGCCTCGACCTCCCGGTCAGCTATCGAGCTGGTGGGTAACAGACATCCTCAACAGCTCCATAGAATATGTAGAATCGAGGCACCCTGGCCATCACATCTCCAGCAATTGTCCATCGGTATCAAGTTCCATTTTTGCAATTATTGCAGTGTTCGATGCCACCTGTGAATTATCTTTAACTGGATAAACCTGCTGCCAATTTCCTTGTAAACCCTGACAAATTGTTTGTCAGCTAGTTTTATATTAAAATGTTAACACAACACACTGACACCACAAACACAGTGGAGAGTTCCAGTTCAGTTACTTGGAGTGAAAGTGCAGTTGCCAGTGTAAGGATATCTGTAGATCAAAGCAGCAATGCCCCTAAGCCTTGACAGATGAAATCCACCCTAATGAAACTGTTGAGAACTATCTAAAACAAGCACAACTTGTAATGAGCCTTAAGTGCCCATTAGAAACTCAGTTTTTAGCACTTCTATATTTTCATTTTTCAGTTTACATTTTTGTGTTAAGTACACTATATGGGGAAAATTGTTTTGCATATGAATGAATGAAAATGGGTAAAAATATAATGGAATGTTATTCCACTCACCAAAAGCAATACTCGTAGTAGTAGTGTAGTTGCAACACAGACTAGTGATAGATTTACTTTTACTAAATATATTGAGCTTTGTTTTATAACCAAAGGCTAACTTTGTTTTGCTCTTGAGCGCCTGAAAACACAATTTATTCTAGCAGAAAATAAAAAGCCAACAAGTTTGAAGTCTCTTCCTGTTTTGCTGACATTGAAACAGTGAATGCAGAATGCCAGTAAATTCCAGTCAAATGACTGCACTAAGCTGCAGTTATGATGCTACATGGCAGCATGCAGGCGGTGCTTTCAAACTAGTGATTTTTCTCACTGCTTTTGCATGTACTGCTGTGGTGAGCACTGCAGATGTTTCATAGGTATTTTTGACATGAAGAAAGAAAATGCTCTCAATTATGGAAACAGCCAGAGGGTTTATTTGTGTGATTTACGTGTGTGGCTGTTAATAAAGTTGGCGCTCTCTCAGGGGCGTGAGCGTTCATCCAAAATGGCAGAAGGCTGATGTGTTTATCTCGTCGGTGCAGTTTACCATGTACATCAGATTTTCCTGCGCATCTTCATACTTCTGCTAACAGGTTATGGACCCAGAGAGCTAAGAACCTTTCTAAAAGAGTTTTTTTGCCACATAGAGAGAAATGTCGCAACGTACAGCATGCTCGGTGAGGATCAGCATACCATAGCGCCATGAGCCGACGAGCCGCTGAGTCAAATAGCCGTTGGTCTGGGCTAGTTTTTGATGGAGTAACTACGGCAGACAAAGTTTTGGGCCACCTTCATTTGCAAGGACTAAAAGACATTATTTTGAAGCAGCCTACCGACGTGGAGGGAGAAGAAGACGGAGCAAGGAATGCAGAGGCCTACGCGGAGCTGATCCAGTTTCTGGGTGATAAAAGTTTGTCTCTTGTTATGCGAGAAGCTGCCGATGATGCATGGATGTTGGAAGGCGCTGGGCATTTTAAAAACCTATTATGCAAGTAAATGGCCTGTATTTATATAGCGCCTTACTAGTCCCTAAGGACCCCAAAGCGCTTTACATATCCAGTCATCCACACACACATTCACACACACGTGATGGCAGCTACATTGTAGCCACAGCCACCCTGGGGTGCACTGACAGAGGCGAGGCTGCCGGACACTGGCGCCACCGGGCCCTCTGACCACCACCAGTAGGCAACGGGTGAAGTGTCTTGCCCAAGGACACAACGACCGAGACTGTCCAAGCCGGGGCTCAAACCGGCAACCTTCCGATTACAAGACGAACTCCCAACTCTTGAGCCACGATCGCCCCAAAAGTCCAGCAGTGAGATTGTGACTGAGTATGTGATACGATCAGAGACAGCTATCACAGCCCTGAGAAATGCTGGAGAAACATTGAGTGATTGGTTGCAATGGTTTTGAAGGGACTGCCAGAATCATTCAAACCTTTTGCTATCCAAGTGAAGTTGAATTGACTTTTGCTGAATTCAAAACCAAACTGCGAAGCTACGGAGACACAGAGAAAATGCACGCTGCAGCATCAGACGACAACGTCATGAAAGGACGTGCACGACTGAGTAACAAACCCATGTTTGAACATTCGAATGACCGGGGAGCCGGCAACAGAGACATGGTGTGTTTCAGATGCGAACTAAAGGGACACAAAGCCAAGATGTGTCAGTGCAAGCAGTGGTGTAAATAGTGTAAAACCACTTACTGGAACTCAACCTGCAGACGGAGACAGCAACAGAACAATGCACAAAAAGTTTCCGAGGAGTTGGGCAGCAAAGACTACGCATTCTGGATAAGCAGCAAGGATACAGAGTTCCAGTCAGAACGTGGCATCAACAAAAAGGGTCTGATGGTGGACACAGGGGCAACTTCGCATATTATTACAGATATAACGAAGTTCGGAAAATTTGACGACAGTTTCCAGACCAAGACACACTACGTGGAGTTGGCTGACGGCACTAAGTGCACCAGAGTTGCAGAGCAAAGAGGGGAGGCAGAGTTTTGTTTAATAGACAGCAGAGGGCAGTGCCACAAATGACAGGAACAGTCCAGCTTATATGGGCTACTACCTAGAAAAGTACAGAAGCATAGACTGGTGAAGTTTGAGACCAAAACAAGAGTAGAGACAAATACAAACTGACATGATGATAGATGGGTGTACACAGTCAAAAACAATGTTGATGGTTCTGAGAAGTACAAGGCACGTTATGTTGCTAAAGGATACAGTCAGAAGATAAGTGTGGATTATGAAGAAAGATTTTCCCCTTCTGCTAACCTGACTACTATCAGAGTGTTGATGCACAAGAAAACATGCTTTTACATCAGGTGGATGTTAAAGCTGCCTATCTACACGCATGGAACATGGAGGTATTCATGGAACAACCTGAGGGCTATGAGGTGAAACCTGACACAAATGAAAAATGGGTGTATAAGTTGAAAAAGTCGCCATATGGTTACAGAGCTATGGGCTAAAACAAGGTGTTGCATGAATATCTGAGTGAGAACAACTTTGTGCAAAATCCCACTGACCATTGTGGGATTTTGATAATATGGGTAGATGACCTGATCATCACTACTAGTGATGAAAGTGAACTAACTGTTGTGCAGCAAAATTCAAAACGAAGGATTTGGGTAAACTGAGACATTTCATTGGAATAGATTTTGACCAGAGCGATAACTGTGTAAAAATGTCACAGAAACAGTATGTGGAAAAAAATACTTGAAAGGTTCAACATGCAGGAAGACTGACACCTTGTGAGAAAACACTGAACTACACTGATGGTGCAGAAAAGATGAGTGAGGAATTTCCCGGAGGAACCCACCCAGGGGATTAATAAAGTTTCATCTAATCTAATCTAATCTAGAGGTACAGAGAGGCAGGTGGTAGTCTGATCTATTTGGCTACATGCACAAGACCAGACTTGAGTTTTATAGTCAGTAAACTGTCACAGTATTTCACTGAGCCAACTGAAGACCAATGCACCACAGTAACACATGTACTGAGATATCTGAAGGGAACATCCGAGAAAGAACTGTGTTACAGAAAACGTGACAATGAAGAACTGAGGTTGTGGGCATACGGTGATGATTGGGCAGCTGATGTAACAGACAGATGTAGTACGACTGGTTATTGTATAAGTCTGGCTCTAAATGGTCCTTTGATTTCATGGAAAACCAAAAGTCAACCTACTGTTGCATCATCTACCTGTGAAGCTGAGTACATGGCTGTAGCTGCAACCCTACCTACAGGAGTGTTTGTACCTAATGTAACTGTTACGAGGTATCGATGGACAAGAATATGCACCGCCAAAGGTTTATGAAGATTGGCTAAGAATCCTGTAACGAGACAGAGATGTAAACATGTTAACATAAAGTACCACTTTGTAAGGTCAACTGCGAGTGAAGGAAAAGTAACTCTGGATTATTGTTCAACAGAAGAGATGGTAGCAGATGTAATGACAAAACCTGCAACAAAAGTTAAGTTGTTCAAGTTTGAAAAGTTTATGTTTGGACATTAACCAGGTATACAGACATATATACAGCACCGGCTGAGAAACCCTATATGTGTTTTTGTTACTTAAGAGAGTCATAATATGAGAGCAAGTGGGGGTGTTGACATGAAGAAAGAAAATGCTCTCAATTATGGAAACAGCCAGAGGGTTTATTTATGTTTGAGGTGTGATTTACATGTGTGTGGCTGTTAATAAAGTTGGCGTTCTCTCGGGGGCGTGAGCGTTCATCCAAAATGGCAGAAGGCTGATGTGTTTGTTCCTCCCTAATTATCGTCGGTGCAGTTTACCATGTACATCAGATTTTCCTGCGCACCTTCATACTTCTGCTAACAGGTATGTTTTGCCCCTTTGTTCACGTGCTTTAACTTCACTATAAGTGTATTGGACATGTGGCACATGGTGGGAATTCTGTTCTTTAAAAATAAATGTCCCTGCAGCACAAGTGTGTATACACTTCAACACAATAAGAACAGTAACAGTATATATTTGTGTGTGTGCTGAATATGGGAGAAAGATTCAAGACATAACCACAGTGCTTAGAGGCTAGTGGAGCTAAGAGCAGACCGCAGGAACCTCCCTGAACAGGATCCAGTAACCATCACAGATATCCAGGAAACAGTCTCCAGCATGAAGACTTGTCCTGATCCCCAAGGACACATCTGCACTTCTGCCATCTTTGATCATTAACTTGGAGTTTGGGGTCATTCTCACTGGAAATTTGAACGTCTAACTTAATTTGGAACCTGCCTTTGACCATATAGCAGCTAGGATAGCCTTCCTAAAGCCAGCAATGTCACACAGCCCATGTCTGAATGGACTTGCAACTAGATCAGCTATGCAGAAATAATATTGGTCTCTGTTACTTTGATGTGCTTGACAAATAATTTATAAAAGGATCCAATCAGATTAAGTAACCTAGACACCACAGGATCCAATCAGATTGCAAAAAGTAGTTTGCACTAATGACCCATTATATTTGTGGCTCCTCTAAGTTACAGGTTCCTGAGCTCAGCTCGTAAACAGGCTTTAGGTGATAGAAGTATTTCTTAATGGAACGCAATGATTATTCTAGGAATACCTGTCTGTAAATGCTAGTTGCCGCCTTTAAATGACTTATTACTATTGATGCATCCATGTAATTTGTTATTAAAGTGCAAGTGTCGATTAGCTGTGTAAAGTAACACTGAAAAGGAAGCGGTTCTGCCAGCCTCTCACTTTCGACCACTAAGAAGCTAAATGAGTCACTAACTTTCACATAACAATAGGCTCATTCTGCCTTACAGATGTTTTTATTTTTGGCAAATTATTATGTGCGAAGCATGTAAGTCTGTTCCTCTGTAATGCTTTCTGTGTTTGTCACAATAAAAAATAGTTTTCTTGAAGTTGAACATTATTATTCAGGACAGTGCATGTGTTGGGCACTGATTATTGCGTCACTACAAGAATGTATTAAGAGGATAATCGAAGTAAGTTATGGTAAATGGAATGATTCTTATATGGTATAGATTCTTTTCTACTCACAAAGCGCTCTATACAACATGCCTCATTCACCCTCAGTCTCACAAGCACTTCTAAACACAAGTGCAAACTAATCAACATTCACACTCCGATGAATGCACCCCAAGTTAGAATATAATATGGAGTTTGTGGTTTGGAGTGCTGGGTCATTAAATGGCCATTGCATTTTCCAATTCTCCATATTTTTGTCAGTTCGAAACACACCAGCATTTAGTTTGTGGTTATTTGACTTCTGCTGGCACACTCAATATCTTTTTTGTTGAGGCCACCTGACACAACAGTGGTCTGTGCAGCAGTGCCTGTTAATGTCACTTGAACAGTGTTACAGAGTCTTGGACTCTTGGGACTTGAGCTAAGGCAATATTTCACAAACCCACAGTTACTGTGTTACTAATATTGAAACTGCTTCTGTGTATCACATCTGTGCTATGGAAGGAGAGGAAACTGACCTTTTTCTAAATTGGGGAAGGACTAATTTAAATTTGCAAAGATCTTAAGATCTGCAAAGGCAAAGTCTGTTAGTTTTTGGAGCATTTTAGTCAAAGAATCAATGGGCATGGGAAATTAGTGGTGCACTGGGAATTATTATATCAAATTCTTAGCACAATAAAAGCATTGCTGTATGGGTTACAGTGTGAGTGATTGTGTGATGGCGTCAGCCACACATAGATAAAACAAGTCCATTCATTCACTTTATTAGTTTGATTTGCAGTTGCTTCACTAATATAATTCATTAATGTTTTTACTTAAACCTGACACTAATTTAATGAAGCGTGCACATAATGGCATTGTGTGGTTTTTCTAAAGATGTTTTTTGTTATATTAATTATGTTTTTCTTTCTTTGAGTTACCTGGTTTGGGGCGGTGGCTGTTTCCTGTCTGGGCAAAAGGCGTGGCCGAGGGCTGAGGGCTTTGAATGCCGACCACTATAAAATCTACCCTCCTGTGTCTTTGCGATTAGGCCAGTTTGTGAGTTAAATTGTGTCAACTTTGTTTCAGTTTCTGGAAGTTGTGTTTTGATTAGAGTTATATTTAGTTGACCTCTTTTATGGGCCCACTAATTATATTTTTGAATTCTGTCTCTTTGAACTTTTTTGAGGGTTAAAATAAAGAAAACCCATTTTAAAGACATTATTTCTGTGTCTTCTATAATATAAAACTTGCACAACCAAGATATGGAGTTGTTTTTTATTATAAGACAGTTACTTTAATACACAGAGAACACAGTGACTTCAGAGCCAACATTTAGTTTCACACCATGGTCTTTCCTTTACCTTAACCTAGGTGCTTTTATTGTCTAACCACAGGCTGGAGTCTGGATGTGAAACTTGGAGTGTGGTGTGGCAACACATGACATGGTTTTCTTGCTGGCAGTTTGGCATGTGACAACAGGAAACGCACAGGTGATACTGAAAATGTTAGAATACATGAGATCATTCCAGAATCCCTTATAATACAGACTGTCATGGTTTGGTGGGATGCAATCATGAATGTCTGCTGTATGGTTTGTAAGTTTATTAACAATCCCACCCACTCGCTGGTCCCCAGTGCAGTTCATAAATATGGTGATTACTACCACCACCATTTAGTAATATATATAGAAAAGGAAAAAATACAGAAAATAGTTTTGTGTATAAGATAGTTGTGAAATAATAGATAAAAGATGGGTACTGTGTGATATCTGTTAATATTTTGGGTACGTAGAGAGATCTTCACCGTAAACCAGCTAACTATATAACATCTGTGTTGTTTCTAAATGGGAATTTCAAACATAGTCTTCCGCCAACACTGGATCTTGGGACTCAGATACCAGTCATATCCATGTCATATCCACATGTTAGAAATTTCCAGTCATTTCTGAATCACTTCTGTTCTGAATGTCTACCTGCCCCTTCCTGAAAGACTGGAAGGTATCTCGAAAGTTTTGCGAACCGAAGTAGTACAACAGTGGATCCAGGCAGCTGTTTACTCCCGCAAAAATCCAGGTTGCGTAATATGCTGTCTCAAACTGAAGGAGAAGATGGCATTGTTGCGGGTAGTATTTTTTTAATATGACTCCTACAGTCCGTACCACATTCAGAGGCAGGAAGCACAAAGCGAATATAACCAGACACACACCTATCATCCTCTGAGATTTCACCTTCACTTTCAGACCTTTAGCTGTGCTAATGTTTAAGCGAGTTAAGGTGTTTGCTAGACGGCTATAGCATGCAGCAGACACAAAGAAAGGGAGTAAAAACCCGAAGATAAACAGGATAAAGTTAATGACAAAGTAGGATTCTGTCAGTTTGGTCTGATGAATGGAGAGACATTGTTTGTTTTTCCCTTCTGTGGTGGTAGGAAGAGTAAAAGCAAAGATCAGAGCCTGGATCAGTAGCAGAGACCAAACTCCAGCGCAGAGCTTCCTGACAAACTCCTTCCGTTTTATACAAGAGCTCCTGTTGAAGTGAACAACAGCCACATACCGATGAATGCTGATGAGAGTGAGGAAAATGGTACTGCCATAGAAATGTGAACTCAGCAGGGCAATCTTGAGTTGACACAGGAACTGACCGAATGGCCAGTTGTTACCCATAGCAAAGTAAACTGCCATCATGGGAGTGACTGGTGTGGCGATGGCATCGCTGAGGGCCAGGTGGAACTGCAGCGTGGTTCCAGACGTCCAGCAGGGCAACCGGCAGCAGAACACCCACAGGCTGAAGGTGTTCAGGAGGAAGCCAATGAAGAAGACCAGGCAGAGCAGGATGGTGATGGACACATGCTGACTCTCTGCCAGGCAAAGGTCAGAAGCATTGCTGTTATTCCCAAGCTGAGAGAGAACTTCACCAGGCATCTTTGAGTTCCTTACACCTGTGAGAAAACAAAGCAATCATCACAACACAGTCATGTGGCAAAAGCTGTAGTTTGACCGCTTGAGGCTGGCTCCAAAGAGAGTAATGGGTAGTTATGCTCACTGCGTTGCCTGTGTCGTGGGTGTCACACCATGTGTATCTTTTTGTAAGCTGTTCAGCTGTGGCGACCAAGGCAAGACGCAAGTGTATGGTTGTGTCGGTTTAATGTTCCCGCGCAGAGACATACAGACATACAGAGGGAGACGTTGGAACAGTTTGAAAATTCTGGACCTTGTGAAAAACAAACACATGACAAATTCTTGGCTTCTGGTTTTGACTTCTTCCTCTTTTACATCAGCGTTTGTGTGACAATATTGTCTGAGTGTCGACACCTGTTGTTCAGGATAATACTGCAGCGGCTCCCGTACCTCAATGGCGGTTTTAAATACAAGTGACTGTGACACAAGGTTGCAGCAGTGAATATAAATGGGCCCTTTGTACTCACTGTTCTTGCCCCAAAATGACACACATACTGGTGCAAGTCACATTTTGGTATGGTTTTGGCCAGTTGTGCACATCTCAGTTTTTGTAACCTTGTGTGTTTGCTTGGGGTTTATTGGGGCTTACATAACCACCACACTTCTCTAGGTGATTTTTGTTTGCTTGTTTTTTTAAAAGCTTATTAGTTGAGATTTTGTTGAGGATTTGGCTGTTTTGATTTGAATGTAAATGAACCGGTGCCTCTTTTCTACTCTAACCCAGCACTCAGAGCACTTTACACAACTTGCCTCATTCACCCTTTCACGCAAGCAACCCTAACCCTCCTTGGGATTGATCAAGAGATTGCTGAAAATAAATGAGGCCTTAAATTACACGGGGTAACATTTTACTGGCAATTTTTACCATCTGTTTAATAGAGTTGAGATAAACTGGGTAATCAAATGCCATTGAAGTGTTGTGTGCTGTTAGGAATCCTTAACTGACCAATCAGCATGCAAATATATTAGTATTATTGTCCTGCTTCTGGATTATTATTTTAACCATTTAATGCCATCTGCTCCTGTTTATTGAGGACTGTGAGTGACAGTCACTTCAGGCTCCCAAAGCCTTTGTTTGAACTCTGAATTGGCAGTATGTTTAGCCAATTCCTCCCAAAAAGAGAAAGCTCGTGGAGAGAAATCCTTTCATTTTGTTGATGCTGTTCTGCAACTGAGAAGTGTGTGTTTGTTTTTCCTTTATAAACACACCTACACATCCGTGTCCATCATCTTGCTTCCCCAAAACAAGGCTTCCTGACATTTTACTGTGGTAAAACTGCACAGCAGCATGGTTCACCTTGAAACCATTCAAACAATCCACTTCAGAAAAGTAAGAGTAAAGTACTCAACAGATTCAGTTTCAGTGCCTCATGTTAATCTCACTTTATTCATTCTTTTTTCCTTTGATCTGTTTATTCTTACTGAATCTTTTCTATATTATTGCCCTTGCACTCTTTTTCATTATTTATTCATAATGCTGAATGAATAATGAACAACTTTTAAGAAATCCGGCCACATTCTCTTCAATCTGCTTCAATCTCAGCACAGTTTGAGATTGAAGCAGTTTCCCTTGTTGCCCATGCTGATATGACTTCAGGCTCAGCTTTGAAACTGCCTGTCTGAGTACAACAGTCTGCGTTTTTTCTTATTTGTTATTCACAAATAAATAAATGTCTCCTGTATGCATCAGGCTTAAATAGGCTTATTAACTGCTTGGTACTTTCTTACTGTCAGGCTTTCTATGATCCTGTCTGAACATTTTGAATTGCACTATCCTATGTGCTGTAGTAATGAGTGAAGAGCTGCATGGATTCCAGATTCTGGTGACTCAGACATCATCCCAGCGTGATGTGGCAGCTTTCCTAACAGCGTCAGTGTTCAGTGGAGCTAAGGTCAGGTGACATGCAGTTATGTTTGTCTTCTTCTGTCTTCAGACTTTAACCTCCCTGGTAGAGGTAATGTAAAAATCATGTCTGTTAGTAGAATTCATGATGCCTGTGATTTCAGAGATTTTAGAGATCTGGATCCAAGAATTTTTGGAAGAATTCTATTAACCTATATGCAGTTTTGAATCTTGAGCTGCTGCTTCTTCTTGTAAAATGTTTGGATGTCTTTGTCTGCATGAGCCATTTGTCCTGCTTTATCTTTCTGAACAGTGTTTTGAAGACTTTCCTCTAAGAACACCACCTGTTGATAGGACCTGTGCTTTTTTGTGGAATCAAATCCTGTATCTGTATCTTTTCTATCTCTCACTGAACTGATCTTCCAATAGTGAGCTCACCTTTGGTCTGCCTGTTCCTGCATTTGATGCAACTGATTCAGTTTCCACAAAGAGTTTTACAGCTTCACGTGCTTAACTCTTACCAACCTTGTGTCTAAGATCAAACTAACAGCTCTTCTGACACTTTTAGATGCCATACTGTCCACGATAACTGTTTACATTTAAGAGTGTTTTTTGGAACAATGAGTTGATAAAATCAGTTTCATCTCCTTAACTCAAGGAAATTTGACCTTTGGTTCGGAGGAGCACTAAAGTACATCTTCTTGCTCATTAGTCCACAGTCTGAAATATTAATGTTCTTTTACTTTTACAGTTAGAACTGTACTTGTGTAATTTCTCACAGTTTCTTGTTATTTCTAAGCTTACATGAAAATGTGAAAGATTTCATTGGCTACAATCATACATATGTGACGCATATAATAATTTCCCCCAGGGATCAATAAAGTATTCTGATTCTGATTCTGATTCTGATATATGAATGAACCACATGCTTTAAAGCAAAAGCAAAGTAAAATATGTAAGTCTTGTACTTTCTTGTAATTGCAATTGTTTTAAAGATCTTACCAGAGCTGAAGTTATCCTCAGTAATTTGTATCCAGTAACACAATGACTGCCTCTCTTGAGGAGTGTCAGCATGTAGAGTTGTTAGGGGCGGAGCTCTACAGTGACAACTACTGACAGCAGCTTTTTTTTCCTGCCAGCTATGTCAGGACTCAAAGTAACAATTTCCTTAAATGTGCCTTGTGTAGATGACGTGAAACTGCCAGCTGCCTGTTGGGATGCCCGTCAGTCAAAGCAGCCTTTTTTTCTGTTTCAGCTCTCTTTAGATTTTTCAGTGAATGGATCTATACAACGATAAGACTGCTGCCATATAACTGATAAATAGTTAATCAAATCTTCCTTCTGTTTACGTTCTAATAGAGTTCTTCATTAAAACACATTTTAAAACTCGACCAAAGAAAAAGTGTCAGGAGTGCACAGTATGCCTCTGCAGTATGCAGCTTTTCACATGCAATGAAAAAGCAGTTGTAACAGAAACTAATGTGAATTGTGAACTCTTTTACTTTTTTGCAATCTGCAGTTTCATCAGACCACATGAGCCCGAGACCTCCGTTTCCACACACAGAGGATGAATTTCTTATTGCTGATTTTATGAGGGGTGCTTCATATACAAAGTATATTTATTGTCTTGTGTTTCTGTCTGTTTTGTGACTCTTAAAAAAAGGATTTTGAGAATTTAACCAAGACAAACTGCCTCCGCTGTTCTCTACAAAAGCCTTGTGTTGATTGTGTAGATTGTCGTCTCGGATCTGTCTTGTGATACATCATAAATCCACTTTACTGCACGAGGATGTAACCATTTATATACTCCTATACTCATCACCACAATATGTTTAAATACTTTCTTGTTGCTAAAACTGATTCTGAAGAAGGATTTCAACAGCTCAGAAAGTGTAGCAACTGTAGCAGTTTGTCTTGAAACAACAACTGTAATCTCCACATTTTTACACATTTTTCATTTTTTACACACTTTTTTTTTTCTCAAAATAGATTTTCAACTTTAATATCAAAATTTTGACTCTTTTTTTTCTCTTCTGGTAGAGAAAGTGAGGCCTAGTACACATTGATTTGCTACGGCTGCCTGTTGGGATGCTGTCAGTCAAGCAGCCAGATGTGGACGTGGATGTGTGGATGAATGTTAAAATATACTTTCATCCACCATATAGTAGCAAGGAAGGGGAAAACTATCTCTAGGGTTTGAATCTATTTTCTGCACCAAGCTGGACACACACCATTTAATGCAGTAAAGTTACTATGTAAGATTCTATTGACATTAACATTCTTTTGGAATTAGCTTCAAGTGTTCGTTAGAGGAACTGCAATTTGTAGCAACTCCTGATGGCTTCAATTTCCCTCGGGATTAATAAAGTATTCTGATTCTGATTCTGATTTAGCCTTACTACTTGCTTCTTCCATGTACATTTGACGCTGTAGCCAAGTGACTGAAGTCTGCTAAATAAAATACAGGCATATGTCTTGTAAGCTCTGAAAAGCAACAGAATGCAGTGCCTTGTTGGTGCTTTTCAAAGCACAGCACATAACACAAAGCAACATAAAAAGTTTTTGCAAGTGACCTAAACACACTTTCCTACATTTTTTTGGTGCAGATTCTACATGTGCCTTTATTATTTTCCAGTCATGTCAAGAAAGGCATGGAGCATGATTTTATTTTGTACCATATTACATCTGGATTGTCACAGTAAAGCATTCAGCATAGTTTCATTCCAGAAACCCCGGTAGCAACCCTCTGTTAGCTGAATATCATGTTGGAAACGCTCTCCTTTGTTACTCACCATTCACAGACTTTTCAAATGTGAATGTAGGAAATGGGTTTTCAGTGACATGCAGCAGCACATTTTCTGTTTACTTCCCAGTATGCAGCTGATTAAGTTTTCACAGAGCCACTTGAATGCTTTTCAAGCTTAAAGCTTGGTTGCTTACATGCATAGTCGAAAACCATCGTCCTTACATACCCATGCAAACAGCAGACCGCTTTTACCAATAAGTCTTCATTTCCTTTTGTGCTGTACACTTTGACTTCTGGTCCAAAAATAGTGGTCAACAAACACAAAATGTATAAAAAAGTTCATCAGAAGAACTAGATGTCCTGGAGAAAAACTAAGTACAGGTTTGAAATCATTGTGAAAATAACTAACAGAGAAGTACCTGTGATGATTATTGCCTGCTGACCTGTGTAATGGATGAATGCTGGAAAGTTGCATTGAGCATGGAGCTGAACATTTTTACTGCCACCACACTGATATGCAGAGAATGAAACTAAGAAATACTGCAGACACATATGGTGCTAAATTTTCAGCCGTAACACAGGGCCACCTGACAGTGTGTCATCTTAGCCCTCTTTCTGATTCTAAAAGGACCAAAATGTACTAAATTAATTTCATGGTGTTTTACGTGACATAAAACAACCTTAAATTTATCAGAAAAGTGCACTAAGGTCTCAGGCAACACTGTAACCAAAGAAGCCATCATGTTTGGCGTTGCGTTTCAGACCTGAAAGCTAGATTTTTTTATATACATGCTATGTTTAGTGAGCAGGAGCTTCAATGGTGACTTAATGAAACCCGTGTGGCCTGAAAAACATTTGCTCTTTCACTATGAAAGAAGAGACATGTCCTTTTGCAGATGACAAACTACACAAAGAAGGAGATGCAGTGTGTGTGTATTAGCAGATATTACTTGTGAATTCAAAGAGTTCCTGTTTTGTCCTGTTATGCCACTATTTGGTCCAGTACTCAAGACATAATCCAGCATAGCTAGTAACATTTTAAAATGCTGTGAGGGGCCAAAATCATCTTTCTGTCCGATGGATTCATTTATATTAAAATAATGTTGGAGAGAAGTAGTCTACTCTGTACTGCGTCAGCTGTAAACACATGGAGAAACTTGTTCCAATTTCTAGTCTTAGTGTGAAAAAGTATGCTTTGCATCTTCTGTTGACAACGGACCTGCTTTTATTAGTAACACATGTCAGGGACACATGATAGTGTGTAGAGGATGTGAGAGTCAGTAGGGAATTGCCAGGTAACCTAATGAAAAAACAATGAGGGGAACAAAAACGGTGCATATTTCCAGCTGGGGAAATATTGTCAACATCGTGGTAAAATGTAGAATCCTGGACAGTACAGACAGAATAACACTGTGTGCTCTGTCTGAGGGCAGACAGACATGAACACTGCTTTATACAGAATGTGTTCTGCAGTCTTTTCTTAAACTGATTAAACCATTTATTTGCAGCTTTCAGAAGTCTGATATTTGTTTGGACTGCTTCCGATTATTCTGTGTTATTTGTGTTATAATGTTATAATATAAGAGTATGTAAAGCGCTTTGGGGTCCTTAGGGATTAAGTACAGCGCTATACAAATACAAGCCATTTCTTTTAGGACTAGGCTACTCTAAACCCTTCTTCTTCGTCCTTTTTGAGTGATTCAGGAGTGCACTTGCTGGTGTGTTTTGAATCACTGCCCTGCTGAATAACTCGAGTGCGCCCTGAGTTTAAGGACGTGAACTGATAGCTGGACATTTTCCTTCAGGATTTTCGGATTGAGAGCAAATTTCATGGTTCCATAAATGATGGCAAGTCATCCTGAAACAGTGAAGCAGCTCCAGACTATGACAGTGTCAGCACCGTGCATGGATGAACTGCTGACGGTTCTTTTTATAACTTTTGCCTCATTAGTCTACATGATATTTTCCCCAAATCTTGGAGATCAGCAAGATATTTTTGGCAAATGTAAGATGAGCCTTGTCAAAGGAGCTTGCAAAGAAAAGCGTCTGGACTTCTTTAAGTTGCTTCAAGACGTTTCACCTCTCATCCGAGAAGCTTCTTCAGTTCTAAGGTCAAATGGTGGAGAGTCCCAGATATAAACCTAGTGGGAGTTTCCCCCCACAGAGGGACAAAAGGACCCCCTGATGATCCTCTAATCGCCTGAGCCAAGGTGTGAAACTGGGTGTGGGTCCCAATCAGCCAGAGCTTCGGGTGTGTTCATTGTGAAACCTGGCCCCACCTTATCATGCGAATTCCTGAGGTCAGATGGCCCAGGATGTGAGTGGGCGTTAAGGCGTCTGGGAAGGGATCTCAAAACTGGATTATAGATGGCAGAGAGTTGGTGTCGTAAACCCCGCCTCTGTTCAAAGATGGTCGCTCACAGTGGACATAGATGCTTCTTTCACTCCTCTTTCAAACCATCTGTCCTCTCTGTCCAAAATGTGAACATTGGCATCCTTGAAAGAGTGACCTTTGACCTTTAGATGCAGATGGACTGCTGAGTCTTGTCCTGTGGAGGTGGCTCTTCTGTGTTGTGCCATGCGCTTGTGAAGTGGCTGTTTGGTCTCTCCAATGTAGAGGTCTGAGCATTCCTCGCTGCACTGTACAGCATACACCACATTGTTAAGTCTGTGTTTTGCCGTTTTGTCTTTCGGGTGAACCAGTTTCTGTCTGAGTGTGTTGCTGGGTCTGAAATACACTGGGATGTCATGCTTGGAGAAAACTCTCCTGAGTTTCTCTGATACAAGACAATGTTGTTGCGTCTGTCCTTCTTATCCTCCCTCGCTGGTGTCTGATCTTCTTTTCTGTGCCAAAAGAAGTCCAGACGTTTTTCTTTGCAAGCTCCTTTGACTACGATGACCTGGATGACTGAGAACCTTCACAGACATAAGATGAGCCTTGTTGTTCTTTTTGGTGAGCAGTGGTTTTCCCTTGGAGCTCTCTGTGGCTCTATGGATGCCATTTTTGTCAAGTCTCTTTCTTATTGTTGATTCATGAACACCTTCAATGCGACCCTTTCCAGAATGATAGAAGTCAGTTATTTTGTTTCAGATTTGTTTCTTTAGATCATGATGTGATTGCAATTTAAAAAATCAACACTTCACTGACTTTTGTAGGGTATTTGTTTTGTGCTTTGACTGTAATGCATTGATCGGTCTCTCCCAGTGCCCCTGCACTGCAGTACTGTAATCTCACAGTGCCAAGTGCCACTGACATCATGGGTAGCAATGTAACTTCGTACATATACTTTGATATTTGAATGTACTCTGCACTTGCAGTATACTTTATTTGGCTATTTCATGCTGTTTGCAAATGTTGCATTTTGTACTTGTAGATAAAAGTACCAAGCAGCATACAAATGATTAAAATAATCTCCATCAATGATGAGTACTTTCACTCCTAAAGTGTATTTTGATGCTTAAATGTTTTCTCTTTGCAAAATGGTTATTCAATACTAAACAATGTTTAAACTCTTGTGCAGCTTATTTTAATGACATACACTGATATGAGAGCACAGGGCCGAACCTTCTTCATGCCTCAAAACTGTCCTCAGTGTATTTAAACAAATATTCTTATTTCCTGTGCCCTCATGTCTCATGTTTGTGATGTACAAGCCCTTAAAAACAATCCTGGAAACACTTGTAGTATAATGTGTATTTACAGATACTGTGACTCTGATCTCTCAGCTCAGCTCCCCAGATAAGCAATAAGTGTGACCCATGTGGACAGTAAACAGACTCCCTTCGATTTTTCTTAGTTTTCTGTATATTTCCTCCTCCTCATCATCATTGAGAACATTTTAATATCAACACAAGTAAAATGCAGACAAAATGCAGGTTTTAAATTATAAAAGCTGTCCAAACCTACCTGGTGTGAAAAAGTAATTGCCTTCCTTGTTAACTGTAATTAAGCACACTGTTTGTAAAGCTGAGTTTCACCAGCCAATAAATCACATAACATTCTCTGTCTGACAAAGTGAAGTAGGCTAAAAGATTTAAATACGCTGCAGTAGGATTACAATGCCTACTAAAGTATTTGGATGATCTTAAAATAGGATTGAGTCAGAAATAACATTACTTCTAAAGAAACAGCAAAATAAGTTCAGATTGATGAGGGAAAAAAGTACTTGTACTCTTATTTTCTTTAGAATAAAGTTACTTTTTAAAATATGGTTTGGCACCATTTTGCTCACAGCACTAATTAGGACCTCAAGCAGTTTATGTAACAGCTGTGTTGAAACCTCTGGGTACAACACAAAAAAGCACAAAAGCTTAGTAAGGCTTCATTAAACTTGCAAGTAATGAGGCAAAAAATTTGCCATTAATATTACCTTTGCTGAGTCAACATATCCATATGTCAAAACGTGACAATCAGAGTGCAATGAGTATTTCGACATTAAATTACTTTTACATCTTTTGCGTGAAAAGTCATCTCATTTACGTTTTAACTATGTTAATGAGATTTACTGAAGCCAAGGCAACAATTCCCAAACTTCAGATGTTGTTCTTGTTGCGTGTACAACTGAAAAGAAATACTTCATCAAAACTGCCATTTGGATTTTAAAAAATCCTTTTTTTCAGCTGGTCTGTGTGCAGAGGGATACCTGAGAGCGAGAACATCACTGTGTATGCATGTGTGTGTGGTGAGGATAATTTATCATATTTGAGTAAAAAAGACCCACGGATGAAGAAAACAA
Organism: Aulonocara sp. 'chitande type north' Nkhata Bay; assembly: GCF_057382095.1. Taxonomy (NCBI): domain Eukaryota; kingdom Metazoa; phylum Chordata; class Actinopteri; order Cichliformes; family Cichlidae; genus Aulonocara; species Aulonocara sp. 'chitande type north' Nkhata Bay. Next base: position 3,608,249 of record NC_141355.1, on the reverse strand, counting down.
GACTCGTGCAATAATGTCAGAGGCATCACTGATCATTTTTGTTTCACTGTGTGTGTGTGTGTCCCACTCACTCATGCAGCTTCCAGTGGCCTCGGAGCAGATCCGTACTTGTAATTCTCACTGTAATCCCTGTTTTTCTGCTTTGTTTTCTCAAAGTGTAATAAACGCGCAGGGACATCTAACTGACATGTTCATGCTTGTGTGAGAGCTTACCAGAGTCAAACAAGTCTTCAGCATGTCGAACTCTATGTTTGGCTGTTGGTAAGTTAACCAATGGGGTTTACACACATCAGTCTCTTATTTCCTGTTGCAGTCGAGTGTGTCTCATCGAGTGATTGTGTTATTATCCAGGTGGTGCATTTTGCCTGGCTCATAGTAAATCAAACTATATTTGCAAACAGTTCTTTATTTACAGGGTTCTTGCACTACTGACACACTTCATAAACACACACAGCCCAGATACACATGAAAATATTGTATATCTGAACAATAATGCAAAAAAAACAGCAGTACACTGTCAGAGCTGGAAGACACGTCTACAGGAATGAAACCTTGATGAAAAAGAAAAAAAATCCTACAACTGTAAAATTTCCAGCCTTTCATGAATCAGCTGCAGCCTGCATGTAAAGTCTATCAGCGATTAAGATCTTCAGAGAGGTGTGGTTGGTGTGGAGGCCGTAGTGGGAACAGTCACTGGGTGCAGCCCCAAGTCCAGGGATGGAGTTTCATCTGTTGGAGGCGGGCTCTTTTTCTGCGCCTCCATCTTCTCTGTCAGCTGGGTGTAGAGCTCCTTCAGTGGCTCACTGCACTGTGAACACACAGCACACGTGTCAGCACATACAGTATACTGACATTCAACTCGCGTTCACACGTGTGTGTGCGTGTAAGACTACAATGATCACTGTCCGCATTTTAAAAATGAGTTAAAGTGCATCATCCTGTCCACACTCTATGCCCTTAATTTCATTCTGAATATGACAGCAAAGAATCGTGAATCTCATCTGTCAGCCTCTCTGATCCCCTGCTCGTACTGCTGCATCTCAGTCTGCAGCTCTGCTCCTCAGGCCTGACATCTGATTAGACTGCTCTGCTCCAGATGTCAATCTTTATGTACTCAGATTAGTTCTCCAGACTCTGAACCTTCTTCTCAGTTTATCTGGCTGCTCTGCACAGACAGCACCGACTCGCCCAGTTCACCTCTGCCTGTAATCTGCTCGGTCAGGGCTCAATATCCCATCTATGATCCTTTCAGCCTGGAATGATTATTTATCTTCTATCCAAGCACAGGCTGCTAGATGCTACATTAAAGACAACAGATGCCAATGTGGTGGATAACTGCTAAGAGTTAAACATCTAATGTCAGTTTGTGTGCCGACCAGGTTAACATTTATAACCTGTCAACCTAATAACTGTTCAACACTACAGTGCTGTTGAAAATGAAACTTTTTTCTACCTCTGAAATCCCTCCAAGTGTTGTTTAGGGTTATGAATGTTAATTAATTCTGCTCTTAGTGAGTAGAGGAGCTGTGTGTCTGTGTGCAGCGGCACAATGCGAAGTGCAAATTTCAAAAACAGAAAGACTATTACAAGAAATGACAGCGAGGGGGAGGAAGTACACGCCACTGTGGTCGAGGAAGTTCTACAATGTTCTAAATGCTTAATCACTGGTCAGCTACCAGCAATTATTGATAAGTCACATTTTTGAATTAGATATAACTGTCATCTAAATATTCAAGTTCATCCTTACACACAGGTATTCGGGCCAGTTAAGATGCATATTTTGAAGGCGGAGTAAAAAATGAATGATGTGATCAACCATCATTGAACAGAGGGAGAGGCTCCAACACCAGCTGCCTGCCACCTGCAATGTAGCAAATGTACTCTTGAGAGTCCATCCCAGGCCCTTCAACCCCCACTCACACCTTTTGTCAGGTGACTTTAAGTGTTCGCATGACAGGGTGGGGTAATGTCTCACAATAGTTCTTCCCGAAACCTCTGGTGATAATGACCAGTGTTGTGCAAGTTACTTTGAAAGGGTAATTAATTATAGTTACTAATTACTTATTCAAAAGAGTACCTGAGTTAGTGACGGAGTTAAAATTAATTACTAGGAAAAGTAACTATTGCATTACTTTAGAAAAATATTTAACCCTCTGGGGTCCAGAGGCTGTTTTTGACCACTTTTGATGTTTCCTCCACATTTCACCTTTAAAAACTGTTTATTTGCCTTGTTTGGTGTCATCCTCACACAACCTCACGTGTCTGAATTTACAGTTATGTTTTCATTTTGATATACTGTATTAACACAACTGATCTGAAATCAGACAAAAAACATAAACTCTGAGTAGAAAAAAGTTAGATTTTTTACTGTAACAACCACAAACATGTTTAATGATCATATTTCAGAACTTTAAATGCAAATAAAATTGCAAATTTTAAAATCCTACGCACAAGTTTTGCAAACAACAAAGTTATTTGCAAACTTTTACCCTTTTTAAAATAAACATTTCAACCTATTTACAGAACAATCAGCTGTTCTGCATTAAATAAGACGCCACACAAATTATTTGTGCCACTCCAAAAAATAATTTCTGTCCACTTTAAGAGAACATCACAGCCTGATACCTGCAGGTCTGACATAAGGTCATAAGCAGAGAGGTCTCGCTGCGCTGTCCTTAGATATTAAATGTGACGAAACTATTCTGCGTATATCTTGTTTATCATGACTCTGGTTTTACGTGGACTATCAGCACAATTTAAAAACTGGTATATATCACCTTGTTGCTTTGTCATCATGAAGTGGTCATGTGATTGTTTTGCCACGACTACTTTATTCTTCCAAACAGCAGCACTCATGCGATCGTTTTGCTCCCTTGTGCCAAAAAGTGGTTCAACACGAGGGTTTAAATGGAGCTCTCCACCTGAAACCTACCTGTTTTGGAGGGTCCAGCGTTTTCATTAAAGTTTCCATACATGATGGTAACACTTTGTGGTGTAGATGCAGTAACATCCTCAGGGTGTGTCTGTGGACATTTTCTTTACTGTAACGAATTCAGACAGTCGAGACAATCTTGGTTAAAACAACAACAACAACAAATCATGTGATGAGAGAAGGGTGTTTGCTCTTTGGGCAAAGACGTGTCAATCATGAGTCTTTAGCCAATGACAATCCTCTATTCTCTAACACTGAATGACCAACTGGAGAGCTGTTCACTGTGCTGTGACCTACGTAAAAGGGACTGTAGGGGGTGAGACCTATGCAGCACAGTTTATGCCACACTTGAAGGTGACTTGTGTGATTGCCTTGTTAGCTTCCTGTATTATGCTAACAGGAACTCACGTTTACATGCAGTATTATGTTCCACAGTTAAATTATGTCCTGATACACACAGAATAAATGATCTTTCCATGTTTTCATGCTTAAGGACATGGACTGGCAGTTTTGGGATGGCCCCTTTCGGCACCTGCTTACATCTTTAAAATCACTTTTAAACTTCTGTAAAACGTGTTTATAAGATGCTACAGAAATTAAATCTTTATTGTTAATATTGTCATCCATTAACCTTCCTAACTGCTCAGCGAATTTAGTCTGGTGGCGTTGAAAGGGGACGGTCAGCAGTTGGGGATCTGAAACTACTGAACCACTAAGCTTTCTGCTATTGTCAGAAGCTGGGTGGTAATAAGAGCTTTGTGTATTTTTAGTCAACTTTGGTGGTGTGGGATGAGAATGGTGATGTAGTCTTATACTGTAACACTGAGTCAACCTACCTGGAGAAAGATGTAAGGAGGAATCCATCAAAGACAACTGAACAAAACTCTTCTGATCCAAACTCATCAGAGAGAAGTGTGAGGTGTCCAGTCAGCAGGTGAAGGAAGATATCACCAAAAGCCATATCATTGTAGGTCTCCACTACGGGGGGACAAAAAAGGAAACACTTGTAAGACTCAAACTGTTCCTATAAAGTGGGATGGTCAGTCATTAACACACTGAATGTGAAGTTTCTGAATATATGTTCCTGGTGACTAATTTCTTAGTTGACTAAACTAGAAAAGCCTAAACATCGAAAGTGTCCTTACTCTACTGAAGAAACATTTCTGTTCAGCGAAATTAACATAGGGGTGAAACACGTGATTTCAGTTCACTGGCAATAAGTCCAGCAGCAGAAAAACTCTTTGACAACAGCAGATGTAGTGGGAACATAGACAGCGACTTGCAAGTTGATGTAGTCATGGGAAACGACTAATACATGGCTGACTTTGGGGTTTTATAATTGAAAATTATTCATTTCTTCCTCGTGTGTTTTAATTATGTTAGGAGGGTATTGTTCAGCAAACTCATGGTAAAAGTTCAACACAGACCAGTGGTGGCACTTTTGAGGGAGCACAGGGACCACGCCCTTAATTGTCATCTGACAGCTCTAAGGTAGGGACACACAGCATGTGCGTCCATCAGCTTTGTGACTGTCCTGTTTAGATCAGAACCGGCAGTTTTCATCAAGTTTCATCATCAAAACAAGAAACTGCTTCCTACTCCAACATGATGTTGTTTGCCACTACCTTATTGCTTCTGTTGTCTGGATACGTAACGACCTCGTCTTCCAGTCCCAACTTGCTAACAGCACCTCGCAGATATGCTGCCAAGTTTTCCTCTAATCCACAAATTAAAAGCATTGCTAATTTCCTTCAGTAATAAAAGGACAGATTTTTGACACACGACTCATTTGTCGTGGAATTTGAACAGCCTGCTGTTGCATACTTAGCTTCATTTCCTCTGTCAGTTTTGGTTGTGCTACAGTCTGCCAGGCACCGTGTATTCAGGCTCATTATATTTAATGAACTTTTGAAAGCCTCTGCATTCAACAACACTGAGTGAAATCTTCTGCTGTGATGAGCTACGGACTGTAGCATATTCAGGTAAACAATGTCATACTGGTGTGGCTAACGTTAGCAAAAGCTTTCTTTACATGAAAATGAACGTCCCCATGCCTGTGCTAAATATGTGTATTGCTCATGTTGAGTGTTGACAGCCAGTTTATTCTGACAAAGCCTAGATACAACTCTGTTTTCATTTTCTGGAGCAAACCACGTTAGGAGGGGTGCAGCTCCATCTGGGGGCAGAGGGCTACATAACAACTATGTACTGGCACTGGACAGCAATCAAAATATTAACGATCATATTACATGACTGGTGCGTCTGTTGCAGACTGCTGAAAATATTGTAGAGTAGTCGACTAATCGCGCACATCTTTGTTAATATTGTGATTTATTAACAAAACCATAAAACAAGCAACGTAACTGAGAGATCAGGTATAAGACTCAGTCACGTGAAAAAAAGGCAGTGATACTGCATTTTGACTCAAGTTACAGGATGAAATTGTTGTTATAGTTATAATTCAGACACTCACCAAGTGCAGGCAGCAACCGTTGTAAGGCATTCTTGTTCCTCAGTTTGGCGATGTGGAGGACATAGTAGAGACCCATTTCACAGGCCACTCTGTTCTCCTGCAGGTATCTGACGGGGTAGGGAAACAATAACCTGCTACACCTTTGTGTGTGGTCCTGGAGACAACCACTGTCACCATTTGTTCAGCTTAGTGAACCGACTTAATGAATTGCCTCCACAAACGGATCCACCCACTAATTCACTACATCCCATTTCAAATTCCACCCAGGACAGAATCAGAATCAGAAAGACGTTATTTATCCCCAAGGGGCAATTAACATACAACAGAGCAGCATAACGTTGAAGATAAGGACAATAAGAGTGAGATAATAAATACACAGAATATACAGTCTAAAAATCAAAGTGACTGAAAGTGAATAAAGTGTTGGTAGTATATTATTCTATGTGTGTCATCGATAGTCTGGATGCCCTTGCATCATTAGGGCAAAGTGAACAGGCCAGCTACTGGTAGACAGAGCAGACCAGAATGACCAACCCGTGTACTTGTGTAGGAAAGCCTATGATTCAACCCAGGAATGCCTACAACTGCAAAGATTAACAAAACCCCAAGAGCCTTCAACAGTAATTCAGCGGGCATATGGAAAATGAGACTAAAGGCCAACTTCAAGCCAAAGCCTCCATCAAGTGCAGGATTTGCCAAAGAGATGCTCTGTCCCCACTGCTGTGCTGCATAGCTCCTCACTCAGGTCCTTAAATATGACAGGCTACAGACAGGCCACCTCCTCTACAGATGGTTGACTCCAACGTTATGCCAGAAATAAGTAAGACATCAATTCACTGATCCACAACACTTAGATAGACGGAGCTGTAGGGACTGCTCTGATAGAAGGCAACGCTGCAGACACTGAGGATCGTTATAAATACCTTGAAATCTGACAGGCAAATTTTAACCACAAAGAGGCCACTGGGAAAGATGCAACTACCAAACAGCTGCAGAGGAAGCACGAGATCTGTGGAACCAACACGTATGCCCTGCCAATCATCGGATGCTACTGATGCCTGGCCTGCTGGGATAATAAACTGACCCAAGGAGAAGTTGCTAGAAGCATAGAAGTCATTGTCATAAAGACAAACATGCCCAAGGTTTCAAGTAATGAAGTCAATGCAACTGATCTCTTACACCTCATACGTGGTTACATACATCATGTTACATCAACATCTCTATAGTTTATCATTTAAAACTACTGTCTCTGAGAAGAAAAATAAAGGAGCAGTACTAAAGACTTGTGGTTTATGATTTCTCACTTGTGTTTGGTGATTTGTTTTGTACAAACATGTGAAGAATTGACATTTTATAGTTAAATTTAGAAGTGACCTACATTAGAGTCAGATGTGAGGGTTACCGTGGTAACAGTGCTTCTTACCTCCCGAGAAAGGAAGCTATGAGATGAAAGTACTGATGACAACCTGCGTTTGATGCAATATAACATCTGCCTCTCCTCTTTTGCTGCTGTGTTTTTACCTGTTGAAGGATTCAGGCAGGGTGGTGGGGTATGACAGCGAGCTCTTTTCTTCACTTGGGAGCTTCTGTTCCACAGTAAAGGTGTGATCATCCACAACCACTGACATCATTGCAGGCAAAAAGCGAGTAACCACTTCCAAATCCTGAGGGTGACATAAAAATACCAATAATGTCACGGTGACTTCTGCTGGACTGCTTTCCTGATACTTGCAGTGATATCTTTCAAAGTAATGTTTGAAATTATTACAATGGAGATTTATCATTTGCTGATTTGGATTACTGTAACCGGACAATATAAAAGACTTCAACAATGCGCATCATCACTTTTTAAAAGCAAAACGAGGAAGGAACGAGGCACGTGCAGAGGTAAAGAGGAGGTGGAGAAGCAGCTTTCCCTGTTGCTGTTACAGTACAAACAGGGTGCAGAAAATGCCAAATATAAACTCAGGTTGCATTAGAGTGCTCTTGGTGCTTCTAAAATGTTTTTATTACGGGGTAGGGCTCCCATCTCTGATGAATTGAGACACCTAAGTCAGCCAAAGTGGCTGCATTGGTCACTCTGACAAGAACAGCAGACCCAAGCTGATCCCAGAAATATTCAATGGGGTTGAACCTGCATGCAGGCCACTTCATTCTCTCCACTCCCAAATAGTGGATGTAGTCTTTGAGATTGCCTCCAGTGATGACAAGCTAAATTTCCAGTGACAGAGATGCTGCCCCGTGCCATCACAAGTGCCATAGGCAGAATCTGGACTCACTGCTGAACATAATGTTCCTCCACAAGTTCCCAGCATATATTACCATCACCAGTACAAATGGACCTGACAGTGAAAGGCAGTGAATGGCGATTGGATGTGTGCAGTCTGTTCTGGATAGTCTGGGTAGAGGGATAATCTCAGCATATCTGTAGAAGACTGTCTATGGTTCCTAAGTGCTGAGAGGGTAAGGATACAGTCGTTGCGTTGTCTCCTCGGACACCCACTTTGCAGCCTATTTCTGACATCTCACGTTACACTGGAGCTGGGCCTTCAATTTGGAGATGGTACTAGGGTTCACTTCAAATAATGCTGCAAATTGGTTTTGGGGAACACCAGCTTGAAGTTGCCATATGGCACAGGGCATAACCAGATTGGCATGCAGGGTCCATGCTCACAGGTACAAACCAGGCATCTGACTATCAGCACCTGGGGTACCAGAAGCTCAAGACAAGAGTCAATAGAAGAATTAGCTGTATGGCACTGGTAGAGAAGATTTGCCACATTTTAGGTGCAACCCACAGTCAACTTTGCTGCTCAACCTATTAATGGATTGGCCTTACAAATGTGGCACAATGTAATGGGACATAAATAGGCTTTCCAACAGCATAAGATTTAGGGCGAAGAAGCATTCTTACAAGAAAGAAATAACTGACTAAACACGAATGATCTTACTTTTGTGGTAAGTGTATTTAGTTCTGTGTCAAGAAATCAAGGTTTATTGAGATATTCAAGTTCATGAGCTGTGTAGCTCTGCCTATAACACAATGCAAGGACGGCATGAGGGAAGTAATTATTGAGTCACTAGGGCCATGACCTTCTAAAATTTTGGAATTGAAAATATGAGTTACAGGTGTAGTGACCACATCAGCACTGCGATGGAGACATGCGTCTAAACTGTCTTCGCCCCTACACTTCTATGGGATTGAGGCAGCTAGTTTATTGTAGACTAAAAGAGAATTTGTTGTCATAGCTTTCAGTACTTGTTGAGAAAACAAGTATTGAAATATATATTACATACGACTATTATTGTAAGATTATCAGTATTTTAAAAACCATTTCTTATTATCTGTCGACAGTTGACATTAAATACCATGAATTAGATAAATTACTCAATTTAATACATTTTCATAATGCAATCAAAGGTTAGACAGCAAATTATTTTATAATTCTAATGATCATTTCTGAGTACTGCTGGCCAAATAAGTGCTTCTCATCCACTGTAAAAGCCAATGCGCAGAACCATGACTTTATTTTAGATCAGTCCGTTTGGCCTGTCTTAAGCATCTATTAATTCCCTCCAATCTGTCCAAAAATGTTCTCAAAGGTTCTGCACTGGCTTCCTGTAACATTGAGATTTCTGTTTCACATCTTGGTTCTTACTTCTATACCCTTACAAGGCGAGGCTCCCTCCTACATCCTTGATCCACTCCACTCCTATTCTCATGTCTACAAATAAAATTCTTCTTGTTGTCCCGCACACCTGTCTGAAATCTATGGGGGACTGTGCATCCCAAACTACTGAATAGCTTACCGCCCTCTCTTCGTACCACAGCCTCTGTGTTAAAAAACAGTTTAAAACTCATCTGTTTGGCGTTTGGCTCATATTTCATGTTCTGTGTTGTTTTACAAGTTCATACATGTTCATTTTGTCCTTAGACAAGCTGGTTATTGAAACCTCTGTAAAGCCCACTGTGACTGGTTTCTTGCCTTTCAAAGGCCTATATGGTATGAATACATTTTACTTTTTTTTTTTTATTAACCGAAAGAAATTCAAATCAAATAGAAATCAAACTAAAGGAATTTGCTTCAGTTTGATTTATAGCTGGTTTAAATAAAAATACAGATTTTTCCAGAGACACTACAATACTGTGAGTAACAATATTTACGTACACAGCAGGTCCCCTGTTTTCTAATCAGTGAAAGCAAAAACTTGATGCACAGATTCAGATAAACCTGTGTTGTCGGCATTTACGCACCAAACGAGGCTCTTTGAAGACCTGACTGTCAATCATGTCCCAGGCTCCTTGACCCAGTGAGAGCATCCTCAGCAGCAGCATCAGGTCAGGACTATCCTGTGAGCAAAAACATACGACATGAGACTGTTATCAAAAATGCTGCCCCATCACAGTATATGTATGTGGGTACAGACAACTAGTAATTAGCATTAGACAACATTTAAAATTAGAGATGCACTGCTGAACAGCATTGAAATATTATGTTTAACCTAAATTAGTGCATGAATTTTGTTTCTTATTTCGACTAGTTTAAAACAAGCCCACATTCAACATAACATTAGCTCACTAACTGAAACTGATTTTAAAAACATAACATGTACTGGGGCAGTAATGGTGTTGTCGTGGTTAGCACAGTTGCCTCACAGTAAGAAGGTCCAGTGTTCAAATCCTGCTTTGGCCTTTATGAGTTTGCATGTTCTCTCCTGGTATTCCAGCTTCCTGCCCCCAAGGATAACTGGTGAATCCAAATGTGAGTGTGAATGGTTGTCTGTTTCTGTCAGTGGCTGCATGAATTAAATGCACCGCTCTGACTGCTTGCTTAAAATCAACCATTTTTACACTGTTGTATTTTCTTCTTTTACTGAAATAACCTCACAACCTTAAACATAATATGACACTGCAGAATAACTGCAGGGAATTATTGTGTTTTGGGTTTATTTCAACTTTCTGTGTTGCACAACTAAAACTTGCACTTAGAGTGGCACTGTTTCATCGTCTAAACTTCTAAATGTGCCTCCCTTCCTTTTCTTTGCCACATTGCGTGTTTTTGCTGTATCACCCCAAAGTTGTCAGTCAGTATAATACCACAAATTGTCAGCACAATTGTGTATCACTTCTTCTGTTTCTCATGCACAGTATACTCACTCGTGGTAAAGCATCCTGACTCAGCAGCTCTTGCAGGTTCCTCATGATACTCAAGACTAGGGTGTTGCAGGCAAACGGGTCACATAGGATCATAGACAGGTCCCTGCAATGCACAATGATCAAAACATTATTTTGTGCATCTACCAATGATCAGCAACTATTTTCATAAACCAGCTCCTCGTCTGTTACCCAAGGACTTGCTCTTGTCCTTTCTTCACTCCATCCAGGAAACCCTGTAACTCTCTGGCTCGCTTACCATCCACAAACTTCTCACGGATACAGGCATCTAAACACCAAGTGAACTGTCAAAGTGCACAAAACAAACGAGAAGAACCCATTCAACACACAAAGTAAAATACACTGGAGATGTGATTAGGGACTTTATTTACCACCAGTATCTGTGCCCTCACCTTATGGCAGGGATCCACCGAGCAGATCTCACTGATGTCCAGGTCATGAAGAGACATGAGCAGTTCTGCTCTCAGGGTGCAGTAGTGGACATTCCGGGTTCGCAGAAAGAGAGTTCGTAAAAACTGCAGCACCATGTCATACAGTTTCACATTCTTCCCGATCATCTGAGTCAGCTTTAGAACCACCTACAGTACATAGACAACAGGAATAGTCAGCAAAGGGAATTCCAAAACAGGAGCTGTATATAATTTACATGCTCCTGAGAACCCCAGACCTTTGACTAAGAATGCCAAGTTATTTTTACTCTCCCCTAAATACAGCACTTTCATCAACTATTTAGACCTGCTGTTTCGAACATTAATGATGGGATTTCCGGCTCTTTTTAGAGGACCGGCTCTTCGGGTTGTTTTGTTGCTTTAATTTATTATCAACAACAATATAAAATTATGCACAAAAGGAATTACTAATGTAAAAAAATTTGGTTTTATTTATATAATAGGGGTGCAACGATACACAAAATTCACGGTTCGGTTCGATACTTTGGTGTCACGGTTCGATATTTTTTCGATACAAAAAAAATGTTCATGCCTTTTTAATTTGTCATTTATTAAAATTATAAATATATATTTTAACTCAAAAGTACAGTTTTTAAATTTAACCCTAACCCTTGTGCGCGTTTTTTATTTTGACAGCGAATGCGCATCAGTGCTGTCGCTCTCTATACACAGTTCGCGCGATTGCAAAGTGAAAGCAAAAAAACAAGCGCAAATTCAAACGCGATTTCAATATGTCACATATTGACAGTGGCTCACCGATGCCAATGACATAATTACCCAGCTACATTTCCGAAAGAATGCAAAAGCATTGACATATATTTTTCCTACAATAGCCCGACGGGCAGGGAAGAGATAGATTTTGGTAGCCCGACTGAAAAAATCGCTAGCCCCGGGACGTTGGGCTAGCGATATTGCGAGCCCTGTATCTGATTGAGGAATCACTCATCTTTGGAAAAGAGAGTTTATTACAGAGAAATGGCTCTTTCCAAAATAAAAGCTATACTATCCGCTTCTTCTGGGCTATATTCTCAGCAGCATAAGGAGAATCATGTGCTAACAGCTGTCTAAGTGACTCGGCTAAAGTTAGTAGCATGCTTGTTGTTTTTGTCTTTGCACTAGGATGATGTCGGCGTAAATGTGCAGTCATATTCGTTGTGTTCCCACTAGTGCTTTCAGGTTAATCTCGTTGAAATGACCTTAACGCCACAACACGGAAAATCTCCGTTAACGAGCTACCGCCGATCGCCCCGTGCATGGGGCTAGACGGCCAACACGTTAACGAGCTAACTGCGCTAACACACTAGTTCCCACCCATGTAATTGAGCACTGCATGGCACATCCAACATACTGTTTTACTTTAGTCCATGACTCGCTTACCTTCAGGGTCATACGTCACATGAAAACCAAAATAATTCCAAACGCCAGATCTGAATGAGGGTGGGGGAGGTCCATCTTGCAAGGAGAGCTTAACTTCTGTCTCGCTAGCTTGCCCTGCGCTCTTCCTTCTGATGATGCTGTCTGTGTTGAGCGCTCAGTGGATCTGCGTTCGACTACTCCGCCTAGGCTGCACTGTCGACCCTAGGCGGAGTAGTCGAACGCAGATTCACTGAGCGCTCAACACAGACAGCATCGTCAGAAGGAAAATTGATAAAATAAATTACAAATTTTGTATTGTTCGATACATATGCGTACCGAACCGAAAGCACTGTATCGAACGGTTCAATATCGATACGAATATCGTTGCACCCCTATTATATATATGTTTATATATAAATATATACGGTGGCCCCTAGAGAAAAAACACGTACAAACTCCAGAGCACATTGTTTTGGAAGTTCAATTAACGCTAGCAGAGCTACCTAGATCACTTAAATTACACAATTGAAAGCATATGTGTATTGTTTGTGTATTTATACACAAACACTCATATATATTCAAATAATTAAAAAAAGAAGAAGAGTTAATTTACCTGTTACTACCACACACCAAATGCAGTCGTTGGTACTTGCTGGCTTGTGTAGCCACGAGGTAACAAAAGCTCAACACTGCCCCCTAGCATCCTGGAGCACTTCTGTTGTGTTTTGGAGTTTGTGCGCATTTTGGAGGTTTCACGTGCTTCAGAATTTGTATGTGTTCTGGAGTTTGTACGTGCTTTGTCTGTAGGGGCCACCGTAAATATACTTGTATTTATTCACACCACATGAAATGTAATAAATAAATCATATAATACAAAAACCAACTAGTTACATTTCAACTTTTAACTATTTAAATGCATGAATAAACTTACTGAATCCTTTATCATCTGCAACTGAAAATAGTTGTGGATGATTACTATACCTTTCTAATGTGACCTTGTTGTCCCTGGCTCTCTTTCTCTCTCTCTCCCTCCTGCTCTGTTCCTGTGCTACTGTGAGTGTAACTACCGCCCCTCCCCCCTCTGCCCAGTGCAAAGCACAAGGCTGATGTGCGGAGTGAAGCGGGGAAAAGTGCGAGAGAGAGGGTGAGAGAAAGAAGAAAAAAACCACAGCTCCCAATAAGGAGCCGGCTCACGTCGTTCACTTCAGAGATCCGGCTCCAAGAGCCATTTCGTTCGTGACCGACACATCACTATTGAACATTTAAGAGTTTCCTATGCATCTTTGGTGACGTTATTTTCTCTTTCATTGCTTTTCAGTGCCTATGCCTTTCTTCTAATTCCACTGTCAGAACTGCTAAGAATTGTTAACAAAATAATTTCAGAGTGACGATGCTAGCACCCAATAGTTACAACCAGGTACAGCACGATCCATAATCCTGACTTATTCTAACATATTGACTTTAGTCATCTGTAACTCATGTTACAATGGTACAATGCAAACATAACTAGCATTTGACTTCTACAGATTGATAACACCGTGGCAAGGTGCCAGCTAGCTGCATGTTGTGCAAGACACATTATGAAAAGCACATACAACATAACAGGACAACAGGACAGGCAAGTCCTCTGTATGTCTCTCAACTAATTTGGTCCATGACAGCTTGCACACAATATGTCAACATGAGCCATATGCAAAGCGAAAGTAACAGAAGGTTGACTGGAGCTTGCTTATTGGATGACACCCGTGCAAGTAAAGAAGTTGCACCAAACTTCTTTTCTTTTAAATAAATGAATCTGATTCACAGCTGTGGGGACTGGGACACTAATCAGATCTAAGGACGGCCAAACAGACAATGCACATGGCCTGAGACGAGAGCTATAGAAGCCTGTCGACCTAAACAACACTACAGTGGCTTTTACTGTCTGTGAATGGTGCAAAAGAAGCCCACCATTGGCTGGGACCACCACTATGTTTTCTCAGGACTGCATTCTCAGCCCCTACTGTACGCCCTGTACACCTATGACTGCACACCAACCCACCCAACCAACATCATCGTCAAGTATGCCGATGGAGATCAGACAGCGCAGAGGGCGGAGATAGAAAACTTGTTTACGTCCTTAAAACAAAAGAACTCATAACTTCAGGAGGCACAGACATGTCCACTACCCTCTTATTATAAATGGAGAATGGGTGGAATCTGTCCAAGAAATGTCCAGATTGTAATGGCTGCTAAAGGAGCTTAAGGAAATTAAAATTGTGTTACATTGTTTAGTCTGAAATAAATCTGAAGCCAGTGTTATTGTGCTCTGCAACTCACCTCGCCTTGGCGTCGTGTTTTTGGAGAAGGGCTGAAGAAATTGTGCAGGATGGAGAGGTCGCTGCTGAACAGAGCTGCTTCCTTCTCCACAATGTACTGTTTTAGGAGAGGTGAGACTTCATCCCCAAACAGAGCCTGGTTGTCCTGCCAGATCTGCCTTTTTACCTCTACTGCACACACCTTGTAGAGCTCTTTGTCAGCCATCACCATCTTTAGTTTCTTCTCTGGCACCTGCAGGAAGAAGCAAGCAATAAAGGTTAAAAAGAGGTCCGCCTAAAACGGATCCTTGGCTTCTTGTCAAAACTATATTTTCTCATGTACTGCTTACAACATTCCCCTCCCTTACTACGAGCATCAGCTAATGCTGGAGACTGAAGTTAGTTAACTTCTCCAGTTTGCACGATGGCTGATTATTTCTATGCTGTACCAGTGTCTGGCAATAGTAGACACTCACAGTGATTGTTCTGTGGGAATTAAAGAGAGTTGGCCAAGAAACAAATGCAGCATGTCTTAGGTTATTCTCACACCTGCGGTATTTAATCTCTTTAAATCAAACTCCCCCCACCTCCCTCCCACCGAGGCTCTTTGGAGGATGTGGTCTGAGTATGGTTCCAAATGAACTCCAGAGTGCTTTGTTTATGGTGTGAAAGTGATCCGAGCCCAATCCAACTCCCAGGTGATAGTTTAAACTAAAATAAATCCCTTAGCCACATTTGCTTTGTATTTTCAATGCAGGATTAATTACGGATGAAATTATTAATCCTTTCAATTAAGGATCAATTCCTATAACGGATAATGGTTGAAATACTTGCCTTAGGTAGATGCTTCAGGACCTGCATCACCACCGGCTGAATAGATGGCATTTTAACAAGTGGGAAGCTCTTCTCGAGCAGCTCTTCAAGCTTCCTGTATCTATAGATAGAAGAAAAGAGCAAAAAAAAAAAAAGTCATAAAAACACTGGTTCCCTCAGCAAGCATACAAATAAATTAAAAAAACCAAAACACAACCAATCACAGACCTGTCCTCCTCCTTCCCCTCGGCTATGACGGCAACTCGCTCCATCAGCTTTTCTCTAAGCTCATCAAAGACAGACTGGTGGAACTCAAGCCGAGGCGTGCCATGGAGATCGAGAAAAGGAAGAGCAGACTGGAGCGTTGGCAGCAAGATTCCATTTTCCATCTGCAATAATGTAACATGTCAAGGACTCATCAGGAATTAGTTCTAGCCGTGCAGCTACTCTATTCAAAGTCAGCTTACCCATAAGGGCACACACCTGTAAAACATGGCCAACCACATTTTATACTCCATGATATGGTTCATATAATACGGGCTTTAAATGGTCCACAAAGTATTAAATGTAAGTTAAATATGAAATGTAAATTGCATAAATGAATAAACTTAGTAGGTTTATTGACTCTTTGCCTAAAAATGTAAACAGAAAAAAGAATTAAGCACGTCAGGAGAAGAAATACACCATGTTTTCATTTTGAATATTTTGATTTGAAACCGAACTGAGAGCTGAATAACAAATCAACTTTAACTGTGCTATAATGGCTACACGACATGGGCATAGCCTATATGCATAATAGGAACATATGTCTGTAGAAAACGGCAACTTATTGTAAGTTGTCCAGAAAAAGAATTATTCTCATATTCCCCCATACATTTGTTAGTCATCTGAATTATAACGTTTAGGGAAATCCCTTATAAAAAAATTTCAATCAATATGTCATGTTTTTGTTAAACAAAATTTAATTGTTATCACTGACCAAAGTAAGTTTGGTGATGGCTGTTTTGTTTTTCACATCGCCTTTGGAAATATCCTTTTTTCCCTGATGACCAGTCAAAAACCTAAATATTTTGAGCTTAGCATGAAAAAAATGCAAAAAAACAAACAAACAAACACCCGACAAAGCCACAAACACTCAGTATTACCAGTGAATGCTGAGGATTGGTGTTTGAAAAGCTCAAATAAACAGTTACTGAATTTGTTGCAAGTGAATCTGAATTTGATTAAATCGCTGATTTTCTGTAGCTCTGTCATAATGGTTGGTATCTGGGAAAATAATAAAACTGCCTCAGCATGTTCCCAAGCTGAAAATGTTCAAGATTGTTAAAGCTCTGATAAGAGAGACTACGTTTAATGCAAACGTAGTCTCTCTTATGAGTTGGCAAATCTGATCAAACTGACAAAAACACAAACACAGGATATTTCTATTTTAATCATGTTAGATTTTAATTTACATTGTAACACCTCTGAAAACCTAAGGTATTACCTATGTTGTAACTTGACATGCTCCGCCCTAAAAATCACACTTACTTCAGTTACTGTGATCGGTTGATTCAGCACTGTTCATTCTCCCTTCAAATTTCTAGCTACTTTTTGGCTGCAGTGTTTTAATTTATCAGTGAAAGAATAACTATGATCATCTCAATATAGGAAATAATAAACAAAGCATCATTACAAGGACTTACAGATGTCAGCAAAGACTAGTGAAGCTATTGGAAGGAACATGAGGGGATGTACAAAGAAGTGGAAAAACTTGAGGGACAAATGTGTTTACTCCTAAAAAAAACTGAGGACAAAAAAAAAAGAGACCCAGGAGGGAAAAATGTTGGCGCATCTTATTTCAAAGATTCACCGCAGATGTGGACAAGATGATAAACTTTAACTTTTCTACTTTTACAATCATTTATTAAAATGTATTTCTTATTTTACTACAGCCAGTCTCTTCATGACCTGGACATCAGTGAGATCTGCAGCTTTAAACTGCAGGCAATCACTGGTTCAGTGAGTTTCACAGTCACTGGACTTCTTTAAGTTTCTTGAAGATGTTTTGTTCATGTTTCTCTCATCCAAGAAGCTTCTTCAGTTTTCTGAAATAGTTCCCTGAACTGAAGAAGCTTCTTGGATGAAAGGTGATCTTCAAGAAACTTTTATTTCCAAGCTCCTAGATTACCATGACCTGGGTGACTGAGAACCTACACAGACTCTTCTATGAAACAAACTACACATGCAACGGGCCTTATAAGACAGTGATTATATACTCTCGTGGACACTGCGTGGATAGTGCTCATCTTTTTGACTGCACAAGACTATTACATCTGTGCAATTTTAAGGACAAGCGACATAGCTGGAATTTACAAATCAGCAGGGGCAGAAATGTGCAAAAGATGGAGTTAGCCACATCACCTGCTAGTTATCAATCCGACGTTCTGAACCACGCTGTTCAGTGCCATGGAGAGACACTGCATGCTCATATCTTAGTCGGTTATGGGACATGAATATCAGGCTGTATTAAATAAAACTGAAACTAGATACTGAGCCCATGAATCACCCAGTAAAGTGTCTATTGAGGACACAAATCAAAGAAGTTTAATGGTTGCTTTCCCATAAATGTCTACAACCAAAGGTATTGCCCCAAGGTGTCTATGTAAAAGAATGCAGGTTTAGATATGGTAGAGCCATTACTCTTAATCCCACTATACAATGTTCCTTCCTGTTAAAAACAAGTTTTTCCTTCCTACTGTTGCCATAAAGAGTGTCTGTGACATCCCTAATACTTAGGGAAGATTGACTTGAGTACAAATCTTTTTAAATATCTTTTTTTTTTTAAATGGGACTAAATCTTCTCAACCTCTTCTACGCAAAAAAATAAATAAATAAAAATTAAAAATGCACAAATCACGACAGGGGCAGGAATCTGTTTTTTGCTGCATCTCCATGGGGCCCAGTCTGGGTTATCTCCTGAGCACCGATATAAAACCGAAAGGCCAAATAGCACGATTACTGGTTTCACTTTTCACATGACAAAAGTATGCCCATTTTTCATATACAGTCTATAGTTTGTGCTCAAACTGTATTACCTATTTAAGACAATAAATAGCTGTTCAAACTCTCTAAAGCTCTAAGTTGTCGTCGACTTATATCACCTACTCTCACCTCATGGAGGTAAAAACACTCCAAACACACCACAAACAAACACAACAGAACGGCATACGTTCTGTGCATTGTGAGATTGTCTGCCATCTCCAATCCTCTCTCCTGCTTTTACAGATCTGGCGGGAGAGATCCGAATAAAGGGCGAGAAGGCGATGAAAATCCTGCATTTTGATTTTTTTTTTTAATGCAGGATATTAGCTCAAAAATATGAACTTGAAGTAGAGAGCAATTTTCATTGACCATTTCTCCCACTTTCTCTTTTTGCAATCTGTGTTGTTTTGTTGTTGTTTATCGCTACAACAGTGATGAAAATAGCTTGGTAGGAAACAACGAAGAACGGTGACTAGCTTTGGGTGGTTAAGAACATACGTTATCGTTTGTTTATCAATCCGGGAACGCTTATTTACCGTTAGTCGAAATGTACACTCTATCACTCGAAGCATTAAGCTGTTGGGTGTTACCTGAAACTGATCGATGGCTTTCAGCGGCTCTGTGCAGTTAGTGAGAGTTTCTTTAAGATCCTCTCCGTTGGATATACCAAGCTCAGGCAGCCCCGCGAACATCGTGCTTTCAGTTTAAGCATCAATTAAATTATCTGAGTCAAATCGATGTCTTCTGGCGGGAGTTTAGTCAACAAAAGTAAATTCCTTCTGCAGAAAACAACACATTCGCCTTTTCAGTGAGAGCTTCCTGTGTTGCAACTTTGTAAACACTCCGCCAGAAACATCCGCGATGAAACGTTCCAGCGTGCTCTGCGGTAAAAGGGCGAGCATCAAGGGTTCGATTGCAAGCTGCGGAGAAGCGCGAACGTACAGAGAGCTGATGTAAAACCGAGTGTTAAAAGTGTCCGCTGCATTTACTGTCTGTGCCTTTCATGCTGTGTTTTTGTTCGCGGTGAACTCAGCTGAAGCTGTCTGCTCTATTTCAAACTCCCTTTGCTCCACCGTAAATTGGCCGTACTCACAAACATGGGAGGATTCTATTGTGGCAAAGATCGTGGTAGAAGTATAATTACCTCGGGAAAATACGTTTAAAGTTTTATTTAAAGTCTCATATAAAGTCATTTTTAAATGCTTAACTAAAGAGATCAAAAAGCATATTTGCAGACTCATACAAAAAAGTTTGAGCATATTTGAAAAGTTTTACTCCATCAAAACAACTAACAACTTTTTTAAAATTTAAACATAACACATCAGTCTTCAAAATAGTGATGTGTCGGTCGCAAACTAAACAGATCTTAGAGCCGGCTCTTTGAAGTGAACGACGCGAGCCGGCTCCTTATTGGATTCAGAAAGTTTATTCATGCAGGCCCATATGAGAGAGAATGTGCATCTTTTTGTTTTCATATTTGAATTTATATTTAATTGTGTTGTGGTTTGCAGTGTTTTGTGTTGTTTCACTTTAAAATTGTTTAAAAGGAAAAAGCTGAAAATTTAAATAGTTAAAAGTTGAAATGTAAATAGCCGTTTTTTGTATTATATGATTTATTTATTACATTTTATGTGGCGTGAATAAATAAAAGTATATTTACGGTGGCCCCTACAGACAAAGCATGTACAAACTTCAAAACACGTACAAACTCCGACGCAGGTACAAAACACAACAGAAGTGCTCCAGGATGCTGGGCGCAGTGTTGAGCTTTTGTTACCTAGTGGCTACACAAGCCAGCAAGTACCAACGACCAGATTTGGTGTGTGGTAGTAACAGGTAAATGAACTTTTTTTTTAAATTATTTGAATATATATGAATACCTGTGTATAAATACTCAAACAATACACACATGCTTTCAATTGTGTAATTTAAGTGATCTAGGTAGCTGTTTTGGAAGTTCAGTTAACTCTAGGAATGTGTTTTTGAGTTTGCTCGTGCTTTGTCTGTAGGGGCCACCGCATATATTTATATATAAACATATATAAATAAAACCACGTTTTTTTACATTAGTAATTAATTCCTTTTGTGCATAATTGTATATTATTGTTAATAATAAGTTAATTAAAGCAACAAAACAACCTGAAGAGCCGGTTGGGAGCCAAAAGAACCGGAAATCCCATCACTACTTCAAAAGCCTTCTGTTAGGCACATGGCTATTTTGAACGACACATTAGCTGTTAGTGGTGTCTTAGAGTATGTATGCCACAGTTCTATATTGAACCTTAAGTTGTCCCTGATTTGTTCAGAGGTAGTGTGTGATAGAAAATGCGTTCATAGACTGCCTGAATGTGTGTGTGAATGGGTTTATGTACTATAGCTTGTAGCAAAAGCTACTTTCAGTGCTCATTCAAACTAGAAAAGTGCTAAATAATGACAAGTTAATCACAAGTGGTATTGTATTGCACACTGAGTCTGGAATATTTAAAAAAGGATCCCATTTATTTTGGATTTTGTGCACACTGACATGAGTAAGCTGAACATTTACTGAAATTTGTGAATCTAAAGCAAAACTTGTATAGGGCGAGCTTTACTTTAAGAATGATTTTCGCTACATAATATAAAAAGCCAAAATTAAAAAGGTGTTTACTGAAGGCTTTTTGCCTGAGAGAAATTTACTTCAACTTGGCTACCCTTGCTCTCAAACCATTCCTTCATTAGCTTTTGCTTTTCTGTAGACAAAGAGAAGGTATCCCAGTGCAAAGAAGATGAGGATGATGGAGAGGAAGAGGATGCCTTTCCAGGGCCCTATGGGCAGGGCCTTCATCACTACAGGATTTTCGGCTGGAACTAGATTGGTCAGGTTTAGCATGTAACCCAAAGCCCAGCCTACAGATGCTCCTCCGGCCTACAGAAACACAAGAAGAGGTGCAGTGATATCACATCATATTGTGGATTCTATCAGTTTCTAAATTCCAGCAAATCATTTCGTTTCACCTCTCACCTTTTTTTCAAAAGAAATAGAAGGAAGGGAAACCTCGTTAAAATGGTAGCCCTGTGTTAAGAGCACCTGGACGAAATTGGAGACGGCGCAGACATTCTTCATGTATTTCTCATCCTGCTTTGTCTTAGTCGTCATCTATAAGTGAAAATACAATGTGTGAGGTTTTGTATTATGTTATTTAAAGCTCATAATCAGAGAGATTTTATCAATCCCAGAGAGAAATTGAGTTGTCAAAGCCGGAAATATACAACAAACATCAAGCACTCATAAAAAACGAGTGTAGAAACAGAGATATTGATAGATATATAATAGATAATATATGTAGATATATGTCGACAGTGACTTTAGAACCTTCAAGTAACATGGTGAAGAATTGGTGGCTTGTTTGCTGGATTTACAAATCAACACGTCTCAAAGTCTTTATGGACAGTACCTCAGAGATGCTCATGTTGCAGACGCGCCGGACAGCCTTTGCGGTTTGATTAGGAGACGTCATATCCATGTTGGTGAGGGTAGAGATGTATTTGTGAGTGAAGTAGAAAGCAGAGAATGCCTGTGGAGAAGAAAGAATAGTGCAATGGATGAAGGTTAAGTATCCCCCTGCTGCTTTGACTGAATTTCTGTTTTTGAAGACAGAATTAAAAATGTGACCTGTAACCACAAAGGAAGCGTCAGTACAATCCATTAGGTCCTGATACAAATGCCTGTAATGCATCCATCTTTAGTGTTTAGGAGTATTTTCAATCATCAATCAATCGATGTATATGTGTGTGTGTGTGTGTGTGTGTGTAAAGAAGAAAGGATATCAGAAAGCAAAAATTAGTGCTCATTCAGTGAAGAGCATACTGCACTATTATTGACCTGGAACTGAGGAAATACTGACTAGAACACTGGTTTCTACTGCTTTGTCAAGATTAAAAACCTGGCCATTCCCAAAGTCAAGATTGCTGCGGCCCACTTAAAAAACCCCACAAAAATCTCTTAGGCACACTAAATCTCAAGTCTTCCCCCTAATCCAGGAGAAAGTGATGTATTTTCTTGAATAAAATGCATTAAAAAACATAAGGAATACAGGCTGTTGGCTATTAATTGTTAATGCTATCCAGTCATATGCATAAATCAGTATTAAGGCCAACGTGGGACCGAGCCAACCACCAGGGCACAAACTTCAAAACAAGAGCCACATATTTAGGTCAGAGTAATAAGCCATATTGCAAACTAATCACCTCATATTACCAGTTTAATTAATTTCATATAGATAAATACGTTTATTTAAATATTTAATTGTATATGCTTGTGAGTAATTTCAGATTTATCTTCTGTTATCACCTGCAGTACCTTCATCGTCCACCAGTGGGCCCACATGTCACTGGTAAAAGAGGTGTTGTATCTGAACTTTTTTTATTGTCATTGTACAGTTTCTTGCACATCGAAATTAGGTAGCAAGACCACAAAGTGCAAAAGTCTATTTTTAAAAAAGTAAAGAAAGCAATATACAAATAAGAATATATATCTAACTAGTATATAATATTCTCACTCTATATATACACACGGTGTATGAGTCACAGAAGCATTGTGGGTGTGTGTACAAGGGCAGCAATATAATATATAGATAAGGGTGGAAGGGAGGTCACTGGTCATTTAGGATGGGGATGGTAATTGCACATCTGCCAGGATATTGCACAGAGAACAAAATATTGCACAGAAAAAGGGGAAGACCAAAATATTGCACAGAGAACAAAATATTGCACAGAAAAAGGGGAAGACCAAAATATTGCACATGGAACAGAGGCAACATAGTCAATAGCAGAGACAGAGTGACTGATATGTAATAAAGTGAATGCCAGATTCCTGTGATTTTATCCAAATGTTTTCTTGAAACTTTCCAGCTCTTTAAGTCTTGTATGCTTGTCTGTATAACTGTTTATGTGCGAGTAAGTCTCTTAGGCAAAAATTGCAGAAAGTGTGCATAAGGGATTCAAAATATCTACCAGAGAGCTCCCATACACGTGACGATTTCGGTGTAGAACATCTGGAAAACTGTTCAAACACCTGTCCAAACTGTGTCCACATAGGAAGCAATTCACTCGTTCCATATCTTTAAAGTTGGTGGCTGTTCGCTAATGAACATTCCAGGGTCTGGTTGCATAGCTGTTTGATGCAATTACTACCACACTACCACTGACTCTCTCCTTCTTTTCTGTCTGTGTCTGTCTGTGGGCATGTTTTCTGTTGACAGTGTGTTCACCATTGAACAGCGTGTATTATCTCTGTCTCTTAACCTCCGATTCAAAGATAGCAATTTTACTTTAACAATCTGTAAATAAACCTGTTGAATGTTTTAACAGTGCTTTGTGAAGGTGTTTGGATGGAGGGTTCCAGGGGATCATTGAGCTTATCCTAGATGAAAAAAGAAAAGAGGCAGGGTACATGCTGGATAGGTTGCCACTCCGTCAGAGAGCAGGGAGGAAGCTATTCAGCATCACATTCATACTAACAGCAGGTTAAGATATCTCGATTAACCTACCATGCATGGGTTTTAACTGATCACTCAGAAAACATGCACACAAAAACCCAGCTGACCTAGAGCTTTTCTATGAATTACGAATGCTAATAATTACAGTAGAATTAGAACGTAAGAACTAGAAAAACTCACTGTAATCACTACAATGAGCAATCCAAGAACAAAGAATTAAAAATGATACCCAAAATTGAGTCTACGTTATGCTTCTATGCTTTTTTGCCTCAATATAGGATATTTTAGACAACATCTAAAAGCCTCTCACCATGAATCTTCCTCTCAAGCTGGGCTGAAAGACTCCATTAAAGGAGCACTTGGAGTATTTGCAATTCTCAAAGGAGAATATCTTCTTTACATTCTTTAAGCAGTTTTGGTAGTCCCCTGTGCCCACAACGTTTACATTCATTTCCAGGTCAATCTTGTCTGGCTTGGAGTCCACAGTACACGGAGAATCAAAGACGTCCTTCCCCAGGATGACATATTCGTTGAACTGCTTTGGATAGCAGGGGTGGAACACTGTGCTGTTTGGATAGTTATCCTTAAAGTTAGAAGATTAAAATTTTATTAGAAAACATTTTTTTTTATTTTTCTTTACAAAGACCATTTCACTGTTGAAGCAATAAAAGCCATCCATAACACAGACACTGCATTGTTCTAAGGTTCCTTGTAGCAACAACTCTGATTTTCCTAAAACTGGTAAAGACTGGTTATTTAATTTGGTTAACGAGCTAGCAGTTCTCCTGTCCAATCTGTATGGCAAGCTTTCATCTCTCTCTTAGCAAGAATGTAACAATATGATCCCAAAATGTGACAAATGTGAACTTAATCCATTTAGTAAGCTTAATGGAGATGTGTTTCAAACATCCTTATAGCTTAGCAGGACTGCAGCAAGACAATAAAATGTTTACACATGCTGTTTTATATGGTCTTGCTATCGGAACTTCTCAGTTGTTGAGAAGATACAGAATCATTATAACAAACAGGGATTTGGTCGCCATTAACAGTTAGAGTCTTTTAACTTGTTGAACAGTACCTTAATGAGATGAGCCAGCAGTTTCCTTAAATACTGGTCTTGGCCGTAACACAGGAAGCTCTGGGTGTATAGTCTGTAGGTTTTTCCAAAAAGCTTCAACTCCATTGTGTTACTTTTATTCTCCACCTTTTCAGAGGTCTCAAAAGTAATCTGAGTAGATGCTCCTCCTAAATCCAAAGCTCCAATTGTGTCTCTGCCTGGATTCATCCAGTGACCTACAAAACCATACTGGGTAATAACAAAGGACACCACAGTGGAATTAGAATCGCTTAGAATCAACCAATAACATTCAATGAAAACGTTTAGGGAAAAATGACCAAAGCACTCGAACGCTCTAAAACTGTAAGAGAAATTTAGATCTAAAATAGCTGTTTGGCTTCACTTGTAAATGGAAAAGAGGCCACACCCCCACCTAAACATGCAACTCATGCATCATAAAATACCTCCATGTAATTTTCAACTGGGACGCTTCCAGCACTTGGCATCTTCATGTACACCAGTCAGTCCATCACATTTCTAACACAGTGCTTAATTAAAAATGTTAACTAGATCCTGAACTCAGTTTTCATTATGTTGTTAATAATACTCACTGTAAGTAAGTTAACAACCACAAACAAGATACTCAGCTAAGTACAAGTAAAATTATTAGTTAATAAGTCAGTTTAACTAATAAATATCTAACTTGGAAAATAGGTGAAGCGATTTACTGAAACATATTCAGGTTAAAACAAACAATTCTAACAGGCTTGATCATGAATACTCAGGATGGCTGTCTTTAATCATCAGCCTGAAATCTCTTAGGAGAGCTTTTTTGTAATTTCTGTAAGTAGTCTTCAGGAATAGGACAATAGACAATAAAACAATAAAAGGACAAAAGGACAATATAAAAACTCTTCTTTAGGTGATCGCTGTTATTAGTCCCTTTCTAGAAATTTCAATTTTGATTGCTTACTCCATCAGACCTGTTGCCCCTATTTTTCATTGCAGATCTTGTGCAATGTGACACACCTCATCTTTTTTCCCCGTTACCCTTCTTTAAGAATGGCTTGTAATGGCTTTGTATTTCTTTTTTGCAACTTTAATTTTTATTATCTTTAGTTATACAGTAAAGAAAATTACAAACAGTCTGGAGTTTACATTTCTTTTTCCACCTTCTATCACATGCAAATCTCTTTTTATGTCGTGTTTTTGGTGCCACTTAAAAATGTTTTCCACTTCCTCCATTGTCTGTCATACTTACACCCCATCAGTCTAATATTGAAAGTAATTTCTGAGATACCTTCTACAATCCTAATCCAATCTTGTTGAGTGGGAGGGTCTGGGTGTAACCAGTTCTTTGTGATTGCTTTCTTTGTTGCGGCTAGGATTATTTTTACTAGATACATGTCCTCCTTTTATACCAGTTCCTTTATGTTTCCAAGGTACATCACTTGACTGGTGTTTGGGAGTGCATAACCCAGAATATTATCCATGGTCATTTTAAGGTCTTCCCAATACTTTTTGATTTTTATGCACTTCCAAAATATATGTGGGTAATCAGCTTCTGTTTCTCCACACAGTCTCCAACATTTATTTATTCATGCTATCTAATCAGCACTTTGACATGCCACACCTGTGAGGTGGGATGGAGAAGTTCTCACTAACACAGATTTAGACAGATTTGTGAACAATATTTGACAGTCATGGGTCATTTGTGTATGTAGAAAACGTTTCAGATCTTTAAGTTCAGCTCATGGAAAATGGGAGAAAAATCAAAAGTGTTGCGTTTATATTTTTGTTCAGTGTATGTACAGATATGGGCTATGTCCAAAACAAATAATAACAGTAACAATAAAAACATCTATGTGATTATAAATTAATATTTTAATCAGAAGCTACTATTTAAGTTTAT
The DNA here is from genome assembly GCF_057382095.1 of Aulonocara sp. 'chitande type north' Nkhata Bay. NCBI lineage: Eukaryota > Metazoa > Chordata > Actinopteri > Cichliformes > Cichlidae > Aulonocara > Aulonocara sp. 'chitande type north' Nkhata Bay. Next base: position 3,581,283 of record NC_141355.1, on the reverse strand, counting down.
GTTTAAAGACACTGACCCTTTCAGTTCTAGTCATATCCTAAAAAAACAAAACCTTTCATGTTTCATGAGGTTGTGAGGCAGTGCACTCTGCTATCCAGCTGCCTTGCATGTTAACAGAAAAAGCAGAAATTCATCAAAGAGACAACACTTACCTTGACAAAGTTTTCCAGTAAGTAGTTAACAGTGACCCAGCCAAATACCCCTTCTGCCTGCCCGCTCAGAATTATTGACTCTTTGAATTTGAAAGGGTAGGACTGGAGTTTGTTTTCCACTTCCTTCATTACACGCTGCGACTTTGAGGCATTGGTGATGCTATCAATACATTGGTTAAATGAAGCTTGGTTAAAAGACTTTCTGAATTCATTTCAATACAGATATTAATCACTGATGGAGTTTGTGGTGAATTATTAACCACTACTACTAACCTCAGCAGCCTCATGCCTGCAGTCGCTCCCAAACAGAGTGGAGTTTGATGGTGTCTGAATTTGGGGATATGCGTCAAAGCTTGTTCCAAGCACTTCTCGAGACTCTTTGCTGCTCCACTAGGGTTGTCGGCATAGCTTGATATCCCACCACCTGGACAAGAAGAAAAAGTAACTCTAATTGTTTAAGAACCTGATCTAAGGCTGCACTTTCTTGTCTTGGAGTCATCCACTGGTGTTTCTAAGGAAACATTGATAACAAGGCCAATAAAAGGGGAACAGCTGGTACTTACTAAGTTAGCAAAGAATGTCTGGCGAGGAAGTGGACCACTTAAGTCTTACACAACACATACAATTTGAATATCCTTAACGGCACTGGATATTTTTCTATAGGGTGAAATTGTGGAAGTGAAAGTGAGAGTGTCCTCACCAGTGGAACCTTCTGGGGTTAAATGGTCAGTTCTGGAGGCTTGCAAACATTTTCCACTTAACACCAGCAACATTTCTATAAATAGTTTTGGTATTTCTTAGCAATAATTTGAGAAATATTTGTGATCCGTTACATATTCCATATGTAAGGGTATGACCCCCTCTATGTTGTGGCGACACTCTGGCTAACCCGGCCATGCCCCACAGCTTAAGTATAAAACAGGTGTGCAGATGTGAAACTGGGGATTGAGTTTTGAGTGCCCTCCCTTTGAGCCTCTGGAGAACACTGAGATAAAGTGGCTATCACTTAAAAACCTCCCTCCATAAAATCTGCCAAAAGAGTTAGTGAACTCCAGGCACTATCGGTCCACAGTGAGTGTTGCAGGTGATTCCCGGATGGGAAGGGGGTGGAAGCTCCCCTTCCCTCGGTTGTGTGGGCCCACTTGGCCCATGGGGTGGCCACCTCTTAGGTCATGTGCGGCAGCAGCATGGTCCTCAGCTACCACCTTTATGCAGTTTTATCGCTTGAACGTGGCAGCCAGCCTGTCTTTTGGGTGCTGGGTGCCCATCAGCAGTAGCCTAGGTCCTTGGTTAGCCTAGCAACTTGAGGGCTGACCATGAGTGGCTGCTCAGTTGCGATCCTTGCGTCTTGCAGGACTCGCTCAGGTAAGTCTTGCATCTGGCAGACTGAAGCCTCTGGCCCCTGGCTCGGCCTTTGCGTCTGGCGTGGCCTTGACTGGGGTGGCATGTATATATGTACATTTGAAAATTGTTCTTTTGGTACACTTTCTGGGTTTTCGGCTGCGCTGTCTCCTTGCGGGGTGTCTTTAAGAGTTACCCCATACATATGGAATGTGTAACGGAGTTACGGAGAGATAGTTTCTCACTCAGTGAACCAAGGTTACAATGTAACCGTACGTATGAGAGAGGCCTGATAGCTGAAGGCTCTGCTGACATTATACTTTTAGAAACTAAAAGTTAGATTTCATTCTGAGCAGTGGCGGTCCTAGCCTGTTTGGCGCCCTGGGCGAACACTCCCTCTAGTGCTAGCATGTGCTCTATTTGGAAGCAGCCGGTCCCCTTTCAACGGATTGTGTGTGAGACTTTAAATCATCAAACTGTAAATTATAAATTGTTATTGATCCCTTTACTCCTGGTCCTAAAGTGTATATTTATTTTCTTACTCTTCTTATATTTATTGTTTGTTTACTTGCACTGCTGTAACTGGAGCCTCGTCGTCTCGTCTCTATATATGCTGGACTGCATGTTGCGGAGATGACAATAAAGTTTACTTTGACTTCAGCAGTGAGCATGCACACCGAGGGCTCTCGCGCTCACTTTTCGGGTATAGATTTGAGAAAAACGTCGGTGCAAATTATAAGTCTGTATCATGATGTCTGGTGTTTTGTGTTTTTTGGTTTGTTTTTATTTTGTTTTATTTTGCGAGTTGGTTATTAGACGCTGCTCCAGCCAGCCAGAGAATCCCCCGCAGCCCCGCCCTCTCCTCCCTGTGCAGCAAGCAGCAGGCGCACCTCGCAAACGGAGGGCGCCCTTACTCCCAGCAAATGGGCGATAGAAAACCGATCGGTGCCTGTACCATTCCCAGTATGCGCTGGCATGACGCCGGGGCAGCATGAGTACGAGCAACTATTTTTATTTTTATTTTTTGCCGATGCCCGTGATGCCGCTCCCCACCACGATGCTGCCCCGGGCAGCCGCCCGTATCAAAAACCGCTTCTGATTCTGAGTATATGCTGTTGCCCACATTTACCACTCAAACCACGAGATAAAGTAATGATTGAGTTCTCTTTTGATCAACTTTGTCTTGAACAATGCAAATGAACTCACCTTTTACATTACACTCATCGTGCTGGGTAACGATGCCGGTATTGTTTTGCTTGTCAGCCGGCCATTTGTAGATATACATGGAGGTGTGGGATGAGCCTGCATCCAGAACGATTCCATACTAAAAGAGACAGATATACAGTATAGTAGGTGACCACAGGCAGAGGTAAGCCTCCCAACTTCATCAGGTATTTGTAAGCTATCTCTGTGACCCTCTAATGACTTAACAATCATCCATCTGCTCTTCCAATATACACATGAACCACAGATATATCACAATTATACATATATCATAAATATATATATATAATGCTCTAAAGTTTTAGACCATGACGTTTGTCAATAACAGCTTCTGATGGGATAGAACATATTGCACAGAAAACTGCATAATGCATACGTCCTAAATCTTAATGTGTGTTAAGCGAGGTTGAGATCTGGTGACTGTGAAGGTAACAGCATAATTCACATTATTTATATCCTCATGAAATCACTCAGTAAGCCCTTGTGTCCTGGGAATGGAGGATTTAGCATCTAAAATAGACGAATCTCATTAGGATAAAATATTTGATCAAACAATAAACATGATCACCCAGAATAAATTTGTATTGAACTACAGACACTCTTCCCTGAAGACAAGTGTCTCCTCTCATATCGCCCAACTTTGGTTTGTTATTGTTCAATAACCATGGTGCAGTGAGTGGATTACACAGTCAAGAAATGTTTTTTTCAGAAATAATCAATTAAGGGAAAAAAACGGAAATACAAGAAAAAATATAAACAGAAAAGGAAAAAAGGAACAAAACAATTACAGTACAAGCACAAAACAATGTAACATTTTAATGTTACACTCGATTAGTACAATTAAATATATTTTTAATTATTATTTAAAAACGTAGCGTTTTCAATGTCACTGGGATGAGTAACAAAACGTTTCTCCCATTGAAGATGCTTCACCTAGATGAACAGAATCAACCTTTGGCATTTACTTACCTGGATGATTGATCGAGCATCAAGACAGTTTATATCTATCTTTGTTTTTGTTTTTTTTACAAACATTTTGTTGTTGTTGTTTTTTGTTTTGTTTATAGAGTTGGGTCAATTGGAAACACTAAATTGCCCGTCGGATGGATGGATGGATTTTTTGTTGACCTTTTCTTAAATATTTCTTTATCTTTAGTGTGTAATTTTTTATTAGCATTATTTGTAGATATATAACAGCATAAATATGACTTATTACATGTCATTTAAAATTGTGGTCATTTCTAATTGAAACGATACATTGTTGTCTCATGAAGAGCAATTCTCCTTGAGGTGTCTAATTTTTCAGTTGTGCAGTAGCTTAAGAATTAGTGGCCTAATGCGTGTATGGTCTGTATTCTCAACGTCTGCAAGCATAGCCATTTCACACTTTGGAGAGGCAAAGCATGAATTGTGGTAGCTCATGAGGTGGAGCAGGTGCTTGTGTGAATGGGTAAATGAGGCAAGTTGTGTTAAGTGTTTTGAAAGCTCAGAGTAGAAAAGCACTGTAAGACCCAGTCCATTTCTTATTTACACAGTGGACCGGTGTGTCTGTTGCATGCTTTGCATGATATTGAGCTGATACTGCTGCAAATTGCAACTTTTTTGTACACTAACCTACTCATTTTGATAGTTGCAACCACTCCAATGTGCGAAGGTGGTATTATTTTCCACTTACTGAACTTTAAGTGAGGTCTTGACAGGATGTGGTTAAAACCTATAACATAGCAAGTTTGCAACAGTCGCTATTTTTGTGCAGATTTACTGCTTCTTTTTTAACGATACATCTTAGGTTTCTTCTCATGTATGTGTACTCTTTGAAGTGACCAAATCAAAGCAGACTTGTTTCATGAGACTTATTTCTAAATACCTATTCTGTGGTGCCCTTTAAAAGATTTCAAATTGTCTGTGAGATGAACAAAATGAAAAGCCCACAAGCAATTAGCACAGAATAACTATCAAATAAAACAAACCACTTCTTTTATGTCACACTCTTTGTCTTGACTCGTTCAGGGTATTCTGTGTCACTTCCTCTTGCAAACCATTGTCAGGAAATGCATTCAGAGCTGGATGTGAAATTACGAGCATTTAGCTCAGATGTAGACAAGCACTGAGCAGTTTTAAATGAGCTCATTTTTCACTGTGCAAAGACTCGCTCCCTGTCAGTATACCAACACACATCCCACAAACATCTAGCAGTTTCAATACCTTTTGGCCTAGTTTGGCCTATCATACAAAGCTGTTGCTCTAAGAACTACAGTTGACAACACATACAAGCTAAAGTAAATTTTTGAAAGGTATCAAAAGCAGAGACAAGCTTTTAGGATCCTAATTTTTTCTACACATAGTGTAAACTCCGTGGTATAATTTACATAAAGTATTAAAATAAAGATCTTCTGTATTTCCTTACTTGGACTGATACATGATGATGGCAGAAAACGTAGTATGGGATGAACTGTGCATGTTTAGATTTCTTGTACTTTCAGTCACACCTTTGCGCAGAGCCTTCTAAAATGAAAATCTGACATTTTTCAAACTAATATTAAAATCTGGCTTAGCTGTGTACCCAAATTTAACTTCTAATGTGCATTTCTGATGCACACATTACCAAAATCCTGACCTAGATTTGAAACGGTGTTCTGCGCCTCCATGAATATATGCGTCTACAATAATATTTACCATGTTTTCTGGAGGCAGCGCCATCTCTTTAGCTGGAAGGACCAGCAACAGAATCCCCACAACTGCCACGACGATTAGCACAACCGCCGGTACGGTTTGGGAGCACCGGAGACCCATGCTGAACGCTGCTGCTTATGTTTGCCGCCAATAGTTCCGCGTAAAGGCGCATTAAATAACCATGGCTTTCGCGTGAGCTCCTGGCGTGTTACGCGCATGTTACGGAGTCCCGCTTCCTCTAACTTGTGCCCACACGGGCACTCAGACGTGGTTGAAACACTGTGTATAGAATATGAGCTTCATTCATGGGAAGCACAAGACAAATGCTTCATAGGGGAGTTTACAGCCTTATCCCGGGCGCTCGAGCACCCCCAAATTTTACATATAGCGCATTTTAGTATTATTTTCTGAATTTGTCTTCAAATTTAATATTTCTGTAACTTTTCTGTTGATAGAATGAAAACAGGTGTTATGTCCAGTGTTGTTGATGTCCTCAGGTTACGGTCTCACACACACAGGCTGGTTTCTCATTAATAATTAGACTTTGTTGCTGCAGCAGAGAACAGATGCAGAGATGTGATGCAGTTTCAAACACACTTTAACTTGAATAAAGCACATGTTCAAACTATTCTGATAATGTTGCTGTGACTTATAGTGTGTGCTTATTTTATTTGTTCTCTATATGTCGTCAGAAACATTAGGCAGCGTAGCTTAAATCACCAGAGATTATTAGCTAACTTTAACCTACTGATCCATACTCTGCTCGGATATCGAGAGTTTCCAGCCATGGAACTGATGTACTTAATTATTTTAGTTTGTTAAGTATATTCAGTGTTTGTTTACAGTACAGCTCCAGATCCGGGTGACAGCAGGTCAACTTATGTCACCTGCCCATGTGCAACTGCAGCCTGTTTTCAGTTTACATCACAGAAATTTGTCTCCTTCAGAAATTCTCTGATGACACAGCCATTATTGGAAGTGTGGTTTGGTTGCTTTGTGAGGTGGTTTGAGGTGAACCACCTGCAGCTAAATGTGGCCAAAACAAAGGAGCTGGTGGAAATCTGTCAGCACGAGTCTTCAGGCTTAAACTATAATAAATAAATGAGAAAAACACAGAACAGGGAGCAGCTATCCAAGACACTTATGGATGCATGAACTGGGATGTGAAATTCCCGTCCCTTGGAGAAACTTCAGAGAGCCAGCAACTACAAAAGAGTAGCTAGTTTCAAGGATAATTTGACTGAACTATTGCCGGTCACTCGTATACATTTACTGTATAATATAAAATATATAAACTAAATCTCTTTGAAACTTAAAGAATCTAATCTTTTGATTTCTTTTTTTTCATCAGAGCTGTGTGTTATGACTCTAGTTTGTATCCTAACAAAGGTGTGTAGCTCCCTCTGGTGGATGTTGTGGAGTATTGTGTTGTCTTTGCTCCAAAGGTTTTTATACAGTTCTGGTGTTCCCTGTCACTGTGGGCTTGACAGCACAGCAGTACACAGCAGAGTCATTAAATCCAGAGCTCTCCAGATCTACACCTTTCTTAGTTTGGTCAATGCGAGCCGAGAAACCCGACACAGTTTGATGAACTGATCCTCCCTCCATGATGTAGAGCAGGAACGCAGGTCTGGATCTCTGGTATTGTCGGTACCACTGGATGTTGTTGATAAGACCATCATATATACAGGTCAGGTTGATGGTTCCTCCTTCTGCAACAGCTTCATGAAATAGAAAAGCAATAACTAAATGGGGAAAGAATGACATAAACAGAGGAATTGACACAAAAGCATGAGAAAAGTTAAACTGAGGGAAAAACTAAGCTCAAACAGTCTTGATGCATGCTCAGTTATGCAGGTAAGGAAATCCCAAAAGGTTCATTCTGTGGAAAAGCAGCGCAAAAACGTTTCATCAAAGACCCAAGATCATGATGGGCTTAAATGTCAGGTAATGTAAAAGTGTAACTGATTTGATCAGGCCCATTGGAAGATAAATAGGGAGAACTTAACTCTTGACATCCACCAGAGGGAGGCACAGTCTAATACCTGAAAGGCACCTTTGATGAGACTTCTTATAGCATTTAGTGTGATTCGACTTATGTGCAGGAATTTCTTTAGATACAGATTCCAGAATATTACAACTCTTCCGTTAGTTAATCAGTTTCAAGGGCTCATGGTAATATGAGAAAAACCATACATGTATACTTAAGTACGAGTTGTAGTTGCATGATATGCAATAGTGCGTTTATTGATAGTTGGTGACCTTTTCATGAGTCACCTGACAACATTTAGTTTCACTGACAGTAACAACAACAATAAACATTTAAAATACCATCACACAACATACAATACACTTGATAATATGTCAACATTCCCGGGAAAATATCTTGGCAACACCTTGGCATCATTTATAATTGTAAAATGTTTTTCAGAATTAATTTAAGACATCTTTAAGGAGCCTTTCCTCAGCTGCTCAAGAAGTAGATTTAAGCAAATTAAAGCTGGACTGTCACATCTACCAAATGTGTCTGTACTGAACTGTAGATGACACGGCAGTTTGTTTTGTCTCTGTGGTTGGTAGGGGTGTGTGTGGTAGTGGTGGGGATGATTACATGAACAGAACTTCAAGGGGTGACACAAATGGCCATGAGGTGAAGAGGTCAGCAACATAATTCTGAAATGCACAGATAAATCAGAAGTGTCCAGGCACGGCGTCCAACCAGCCACCTGATGTTTCCTTTCCAAACACCCACTCCTCCCCCAACAGAGCTGCTACACTGTAAAAAACGTACTGCTTCAAGGCTGCACACATGACTGCCACATGCAAGAGCAGCGGAAGAAGAAATTCTTCTAGTATTCAGGAATAACCCCCCCCACACACACACACACAAAAACAAGCCTTAATTTTGCTGCAAGCTTCTTCCTCTGTTATCTTTTGTTGTTATTGGTGGTTTAATTGTATATTTCCTGACCTGTGCTAATCATATGGTTTTTGTTTCAGTAGTGCTCACCTGCAGCTCTTACTTGTAACTACAGCTGCAGCTGTTGCGCTACTGCTGCAGGTGAGAGGTGGTGATTGCAAACATCCATCAAACTTCTCAAGAATGAAGTCGCCGGTTCTTACGAGGGACATTTTAGCTGTCTCAGAGAAAATTTAATTACAGCTTTTGTGTCATTTAAACTGTGTTAAACCATTTAGTGACATAAATGAAAAGACTATTTTTGTTCACTATAGTAACTAAAAGTATATTTAAGCATACATAAACAAATATGTACCCTATGTCCTCTGTAATGGGCGAGTCAACCAGATCAAATCTTTGCACAGACATCACGACACATACAGCAATTATTAACATCTATATGTAATTTAAAAACATTTATTACAAAGAGCAATTCTTCTGTTTTTCTTATCACCCCACTAGAACTGTGATGTTACATTATGTTCAGTTTGCATCATCTGTGTGTAAATTAAAAGTCATCAAAGTTTGTATACGTTCTGTTGCTTTGGTCCTGAGGCAAACAGGACACATGAAATAGGCTGACAAGTTCCACATGAGCAGTTTGGTTCATCCACACTGTGAACAGTAACTTAAATAAATGACTAAATAAACAGAAGTGAAGCTAGACAAACAGATGATGACCTTTGACTTCTTTGCTTCTCTGATACAGAGACTACTCTTATTGTCTACAGTGCCAATAAGAAGTATTTTTCCCCTTCCCGATTTATGTTTTTTTGCATATTTGTCATACTTACTTATACCTCCGTCCTCCGATGTGGAAAAGTAATTGCCTCCTTTGTGGGTTTTCTTTTTTTTTTTGGTCCGCAGCGGTTTTCACCTTGGAACCCTCCCATGGATGCTACTTTTGCCCACTCTTTTTCTAACTGTTGAACACTGACCTTAACTGAGGTAAGTGTGGCCTGCAGTTCTTTAAATTTTGTTCTTTTGTGGCCTCCTGGAGGAGTTATTGACACACATTTGAAGTAGGTTTTCTCCATTTGTGGATAATGTCTTTCATCATGGTTCACTGGAGTCTTAGAAACAGCATCATGCCAGATGTCACTGACTTAGTTTCTCATCTAGTCGTGAATTTCTTCAGATCGTAGCATGAAGTGTTGCTTATTCATCATTTAGCGTACTTCACTCAGACAAGTTTTCTTTAAATGCTTTCTTGATTCAACAGGTCTGGTAAAATCTGCATTTTGTATTTACTCCTGTTATTGTGAAATATGTTTTCACAGCACTGTAACTATGACAACACTGACAGTATCTATCAATGAAGAGTTGCTTTTAATAGCTTTAATCAACTTCCTTTCATTATCTACATTAGCAGCTTTCCCAAATCCCTCCTGTAACCCAACAGAACACTTCAGAATATATTTAACTAGTGTTTAATTCCTGTGAATTGATCATTTAATGCAAGCCACTGACAGTTCCTGACAACTGATCATTTACCGTCCAAGCTTAAATTGAATACATTTCAGAAGCTCGGCTCGATGGAAGTGACTCTAAAGATGAAAATGGACTGCATCTATGGTATTACTATGTTCGATAGGCGAACACGCTTTCTGTGCATCTTGTCAAAAGTAATTCAGCTGAGCTCTAAAGACTACATAGCTTCAGACTCAACATCTTTTGCAGTGTATCAAAGGTCCTGAGAACTATCGTAGGCTGTCCTGCATACTGCAGGGCCAGGGCACACAAAGGGCATTCACACCTTGTTAAGTTTTACAACTTGTGCATTTGTTGGTCCCAGGATCTATTGCCCCTATGACTTGGTGTCTGCCTGAAGTGACCTTCTATGTCAACCTAGGTGATGGAGAAATTTAGGGTCTTCTCTAATCAGTGTGAACACACCTTTGGGTTTATATGGCTTGTTGGAAAACACTCTACAAACTAGGCTTAGTGAGAATGTCCTTCGAGACAAGCCAGTCTATCATGAGTTCAAAACATTCTTGTACATCGAAATGCATAACCTCGATTGGCAAAATGTCAGAAGTAAAAATGAAAATAAAAATAGGACACAATTATCTTCATTTAACTGATAAAAATTTTTTTTTAAATCAGCTCATATCAAATAATATGATAAATGGTTGTGATTTCCAGGACCTCAAGGCACACAGTATGGACAAAAAAAACATTCACCAAGATAAAGCCAAGTTACCTGCAGCACATATTCCATTGCTGCTGTATTGCTGCTTATCACCTTTTGAAAACAGTGAAGATCCGTGTTGTTCTCAGATGAGATGAGAAGACAGATGTCTCAGACTCTTTTCGATATAAATGTAAACATAGTGCTTGCTTTCTGTTTCTTTAAATCCGTTACTTTCTTACATTTGTTTGTTTTTAGTGTCACAACATTTTGTGAAAAAGCAATGAATACAATCTTAACATTGCACATTAAATGACCAAACCCCACAGAAATCCTGGTCTACCCGTTAAAGTGTGTGCTGTGATAGAAGCAAAATGATGCTCTCTTAGATATTCCTACTGCGATCTGTTCTCAACTACAGTAACTGCTGCTAAAATTACAGAACAATCCTCTAATCCCAGTTCAACTAACTGGTTATTATTATTAAACATTGGGCACAAATTGTATGAACCCTGAATTTGTGTTTGTGTGTGTAGGAATTCTTTGTCACATTTAGATATTCGTGGTTTTTACAGGCGTGTTCCTCGTGTGTTTTCTTCTTGTGCAGCGCTCCAAGGACTTTGTTGTCGTTGTAGCTTGCATGGATTGCTTCACTCTTGCTTTGAGAATTTTTTCGCTTCTTACCTGTGCATGACAGACTGCTGTAAACTGCATGAAGGAATGCCTATTGAGGTGATTAAAGAGCAGAAAGCAGGTGATATTTAAGAGTGGGGGTTTGGGAGGGGATGTGGTATGTGAGGATGGACTTCTTGAAACAGAGGGAAAAGAGGGGTGGAGGGGTGAAATCTCAGCCATGTTAGGAGGTGAAAGTATGAGGCTCAAACCACTGTAATTCTATAGCTTAGTTCCATCCTTTCACATGCACGGCCTACTGTTATTTGTGTTAGTCATCACTCACAAATACTACAGTCAGGAAGAGTATCCTGGACAATCTGGCCTCTGTGAAAAAGCAAGTGCGTTGAGAAGAGCTGCAGTGAAGGATTCAGAGGCGAGTCTGTTGAGGATCAGGATCTCTACCTTGTTCACCTGAAGAAGAAAAAAGTCAAAGATGAAAAAACCTACTATAATACTGATTTTTTTCATGTTCTCAGACTTTTGAGGGTGGGTAGGGATAAGAGGTAGACTGGAGGCACCTGAAACAGTGTTGTACCCACCTTTTCAATATGAATGACTTCTCTTGTCAGGACTGAATGTGGGATTAAATCTTTTGAGCATACCCACTTTGCAGAAGCTGGATGTGAAATAAAGGCAGCTATTGTGTGACACTGGCTCTCCCCCAGGGCTCTCACAGCTCCCCATCCTTCCCAGCCTCACCTCACATACTGAACCGGCAATTAGACGGTCAAATCAAAACCCTGGCACTCAGGGCTAATTGTTTCTAACATGCCTTTGTAAAGTGTCATGTTGTTTCCCATTCAAGACAGCTTCCCTGCCTCCTTGTGTGTCAGATAGGGGAGGGCAATGCTCCAGCCGGGAGATAAGCCGCAGGCTTTTTTTAATGCCCCAAAATAGACTTAATTTTTACCCTCCTTTCACGGTTCAGGTGCACTTGAGCATTGAGATGGTCAGAATTTGCAGTGGGTGGGTTAGTCTGATGGATACAGTACCCTGCAGGACATCAATTATTGGTAGCTTCTGGAATGTCTTTAAAAGAGAGCATGTGTGAGGGTCCAGCATTTTTCTTCTATTCTGCAATTTTTTTGAGAGTGAGGGCTAAAACGACTATCAGGACATGAAATGCATTACTTTTGAAAGTGTAGCTGTTAGATCTAATCGTAGAGCAGCTTCATTCACTTTGGCTTTGTTCTTACAGGTGTTGGGGTTTTCTACACTCAAAAGCCGCTGCTATGGCATGTAATGTTAAGCACCATAAAAGGTATTTATTGGAACTGGAAATACATTCAGATTTCTAATGAGAATTTTAGCCACTTGGGGGCAGCAGCCAACACACGCATATAACACTGTCGCTTTGTTTTAGGATAAAAATGCTTGCAAATATTTGTCTGCTAGTGTCTAGCAGCAGTCAGCAGGCTGAAAACTGAAACCAACACAGTGAGGTAGAGATGGACCAGTTAGAAGGTCGGTGGTCGACTCAGCCACCTGAGATGACCAATAGGTAGCTCAGGTGGTAGAGCAGGTCACCTACTATCTGGAAGTTTGGTGGTTTGGTCCCAGCCTGCAATGAATGCATTTAAAACAGCATAAGAAAAAGGTGCTTGTTTGAATGAGGCAAGTTTAAAGTGCTTTGAGTGCTCAGAGTCGTAAAGTGCAATGCAAGAACCAGTCCATCTACCACTCCCCAGTGATTTTAGTCTTGGGCAAGATACCGAACCCCAACTTGTACCCACACACAAAGTATTACTGTGTGCATTGAACAAAAGCAGAGGACTTTGCTTTGACATTACTTGAAAAAACGAATCGGATTACAGTAACGCGTTACTTCCATCTCTGCTGTCTACAAAGCTGGGTTAAAGACAGGAATGTACAATCGTGTTGGTTTTTATTCAGATCAGAGATTCCCAGATTATACAGATCACACTGCCACTGCTGTAGTTCAAAGTTTGTCGAACCTCCCAGCCCCCCACTGCGGCCCTAAGCAGCTGTCTGCTTTACCTGGTAGCAAGCAGCGCTCGACATGGATGAATGGTCGACAAGTGGGCTAGCACAGAGAAGGGAGGGACAGTGGAGTTCACAAGGAAGAGGAGAAGCATAAAAGAAACATCAAAGGTAAAGAAATAAAGATGAAAAGTGCAGATAGCAGCTTCATTGTTTTTCACACTCATTTTTATTTCCACTCTTTGTGTGTTATAACGTTGCTCTTCTCGACAGTTGGCCGAGAAGACCAACAAAAGAACAAGCAAGAGTAGCCCATAGTCATAGTAGACGGACTGTCTGCAGTTCCCGATGGTCTGTCCTCACACTGCAAATGGAGAATGATGCTCAGGCCTTCAGGATGCTGGGCGACTTCCCATGATGCACCAGGAACTTCTCCTTCACTCCCCTCTCTCCCCTATGTGTGTAAATGTTACTATTACATGTGTGTATTCACTGACACAAATGTGAAAATGTGCTACAAAAATGAAATTAAACTAAATTACACAACGAAACTTCTTTTGACAGCCAGAGAATCGGCTGGCCATTAGACCTCAAACATTTGCACAATGTTTTCCCTTTTAAAGAAGCACCACAAGAGAAAAAACTTTTTGATATTATCAGTTGATAATCACGCAAATATTTCACAAAGTAGGAGTGGTGAGCCACAGCTGCCAATATAAAAAATACACAAAAAACGAAACAATAGATTTACAGAAACAGGCAAATAAGTGGCTTAATGAGTGTGGCCCGTGTGCTGCTTCTCATCTTTGTTCAAATAATAAAAGGCAATAAACCTCTTGAACATTTTACTGCTATGCTTTCAGGTAGAATGAAAGCTTACACTCTCTTTCCCAACAGCCATGAGAGATTAGAAGTCGTGCTTGCACATCTTCTTCTTTGGTGTAAAAGAAAAACATTGTGAGGAGTGGGTGTCTAACTCTTTTTGTCTTTGACTGACCTTCTGTCTGCACCTAACCAGCCCCGAGAGCAGGGAGCTGCTTCTGTTTTAATTGGAGTGTGACTGGAAATATACAGGGAGCTGTGGGGGAGGGAGGCTGTAGGAGGGTGATGCTTGTCCATCAATGCCCCCCACACATACACACACAGACACACACTCCCTGCTGTGGACCCCTGTGTCTGCTGCCCAGCCTGTCAACCTGAGAGACGGGAAGGAGGGAGAGGGGACTGGAGTGCTGAAGTAAGGTATAGGCAGACATTTTCTCAGGAATGCTGGGAGCTATCAGAAGTGACATGTAACCATATCCCCTGTCAGATCTCAGACTTTATCTTTGCTCTGCTGTTGACTGCTCCTTCAGTATGCTGATGTATCCTGTCAGAACCTGAGAGCCTTGCATGGGAGCTGACCTTCCTCCTTCCATCTCTCCAGGAACGTTTTGATCAGGACTAGGTGAATAAAAACTTGTAAGTATCCCTGTAGCTTCATTATTTTGTCTCTGGAGATATTTAGAGGTATTCACTGGAAGTCTCATTAAAGCGTGATTTAGACTTCTATGTCGTAATTTGTGATTTAACCAGAAGCCCCTTTTAATCCTGTGCCATTACCTTCTGCGCCAGTCAGTCTTTGCTGCATTGACCTGACATGTAGTTACATTTCTGGAGAGGTGCACCTCAGCTTACTCAGATAGTTATGGTGCAAGGGTTAAAAGTCAGAATCAGGCCAAAGAGTGAAATGTTTCCTAATAAGCTAATTGCTGATTTAAAATATCAGAAATGTTAAAATATATTTGACAAATGACAAAAATAAAGAATGCTTGCAATACAAAACCCAAAGACAAATTCCCCATATATAAAAGGAGAAATACCTAACCCAGCCACGAGGGGTTAGTGCAGTTGGAGCACACTAGGAGTAAACCAGTGTACTCTTAGTGCTGGTCCCAAGCTAAGATAAATAGGGAGGTTTGCATCAGGAAGAGTATCAGGCATAAAAACTGTCAGAGCAAATGTGCAGGTCGTAAAGAACGATGTTTGGTTGGGGCACAGGTTAACAACCATATTAACCTGTTTGCCAACCACCTATGGTGCTGTTGGGCAACAGGTTGCCGGTGGAAACTGTGCTACTGTTGGCTGAAAATAAAGGAAGAGCAAAGGGGGAAGGCACGTTTGGAGACACTGAGGAAGAAGGAAATACAGGGGTGAGGTGGTGAACATGGCGGCTTTAAATGTTTAAAATTGAAAGCATTAGAAAAAAAATAATCTCACAGACGTAACATTATGTAGCATTGTGTGCTTCATCTTCATCTCCAACCTTCCTTTCTTATCAAAAAGTCTTGAAAGAGTAGTCGTACAACAGCTAACTGATCATCTGCAGAGGAGTGGGTCATTTGAAGAGTTTCAGTAAATGGAGAGTCACCTTCAAACACTAAGGTTATTTATGGAGTTCCACAGGGTTCTGTGCTTGGACCAATTCTGTTGTCATGCTTTCTGTATCATTACAAGGCATAGCATACAGGTTCACTCATATGTAAGATAACACACCAATTAGTTAAACTGTCTTCTTATCTTATCTTAATGACTTTATAGTACCATATCACCCCATTAGAGCTCTCTGCTCTCAGACTGTGGACTTGAGGTTCCTATAGCATTGAGGTTCCTGCCTCCCTTAGTAGAATGAGAGGCAGAGCCTTCAGCTTTCACACCCCTGTTCTGTGGAACCAGCTTCCAGTTTGGATTTGGGCGACTTATAAGATTAGGCTTAAAACTTTACTTTATGATAAAGCATATAGTTGGCGCTGGATCAGGTGAATCCTCCCCTAGTTGCGCTGCAATAGGTGCAGGCTGCTGGGCGATTCCCATGATGCCTTGACTGTTTCTCCTTCAGTCACCTTTCTCACTCACTATGTGTTTATACACCTCTCTCTATTGAATTTTTAGTTATTAATAATCTCTGGCTCTATTCTACAACATGTCTTAGTCCTGTTTTCCACCCCTTACCCACAGACAGTTGTGGCAGATGGTCGCCCCTCCCTGAGCCTGGTTCTGCTGGAGGTTTCTTCCTGTTTTTTTGTATTAATGTAGGGTCTTTACTTTACAATGTGAAGCACCTTGGGGTAACTGTTGTTTTGATTTGGCTCTGTATAAATAAAATTGAATCGAACTAAAAAATGCTGGGACACTGACTGGTAAAGGATGCTAAGGATAGGGTGAAATGGAGAAGAAAAACTCAATCAATTGAACATTTTTGTCACTGCGATCTGGGTTTTTATCTGCCACCACCATCAGGTTAACATTTACATTTGTTTTGGTTTGATCTATGACCAGGTGGCAGTGTTGAGTGCTAATTAGCTAACTAAAACATGTTAGCATGGTAACTAAGACATAAAGGCGTTAAAGATTCTTGCTGGATAGTTTCTTTATCCATGTATTACCTGTGTGCGTTACCTACAGTAGATATTTGGTATACCCTCATTTTGGAGAAACTATAGGAGTAACTGGAAAGTAAGCAATGTATTGCTTCAAATGAAGTCAGAAAAACTTCTACTGAACAAAACAAAATAAAAGAAACAACCAAAACAGTTTGCTTAAAAGGGGAGAAAGTATTTGCAGTATTTGAAGCATTTTCATTTCTGTACCTTTCAATTGGAGAGATTTTTGCCAATGGAAAATTGAACTATTACACAACTCTTTCTCTTCCACGCCATCAGACTCCACTGATGTAAAAAGCAAAACTGTAACTTTTGTCATTGTAGAACACTAAAAGTGCTGGTTTACCATTTCACAGTTTTGCTGTTTAACATTTCTGTTTGGGTGCAAAACGCCCTTTAAAACAGTGAAGTCACATAAACTTAGGTCCATGTTCTGTACATTGACTATGGAGAAGTTGTTTCATGCTTAGGTGTGAATTACTGTGTGTTTGGGGACAGATGTGTCGGTGCCAGTGATAGAAATAAATCAAATGTTGGGCCTTTTCCCTGCTTTTGCTGTGGTGAGTTGTTTTAGATTTTTTTCAGAGGCAAACATATTTGTCCCTCAGGTGTTTCCACTACTTTGTACATTCCCTTATGTCCATTTCAAAAATGTCAGCAATCTCCCTCCAGGAATCTCCTGATATTCATGAGTCGTTATGTTAAGGCAATAATTATTATTCTTTATGCTGGGGTGATGATTAATATTATCTTACTGTTAAATTTTAAAAACTCCAACAAAAAAAGTAGCCAGAAATACACAAGAAGAAGGCATAGCAATAATTGTGGGCTATGTTGACCTGATGTGAAATACATTCCTCAGGAGGTGCACACCAGCTTACATCGTATGGTACGAAGCAGGGTTCAGAGGGGTTTGCAGTTACCCTGCAGGTTACATATGGATTTCCAACTGAAGCGTAAATCAGGCATTAGAAAGCACCACTGTTCTTAAGTACAAAAAGAAAAAAAAAAGAATTCGATTGAAAAATAGTAGATTTCGTTTGTGCTAATGGTCTTTCAGTACTTAATAAATCTGGGTAATATAATATTTCTTCCTGAACATTTTAATTTTTTTAATTGTTTAAGTGGAAACATTTAATGTTTACCTAAAAAAAGAGCTCTAGTACAGAGTAATTAGAAAGCTGTTGTTTATTTCATAATACTATGCTAATACCCGTTTGAGGGTTCACAACCATCATCCAATTAGGTCATGCACCCATGACCCAACTGAATGTGCTAATGGAATTACTGCAAACGTCTTTGACCCCCACAGTCGTTTACCTTCCACTCAACCAAACAAGATCAAACGTTGTTATCAGAGCACCCTTTGAATAAGACCACTTGGCCATCAGCAAGTGAGATCCAGCTTCTGATTGCAGTAATGCCACTAAGTTAGGGCTTAATGGAGACAATTAATAGCTGATATGGGAGGTTAACACTCACAATTGCAGCCACACTGATAGATCCTGTAGGGACTTGCTTAGGGCTTGATCCAGGAGAAGAAAAAAGAGACACACTTGTGTGGGTTTTTTTGAAGTGTTTAAGTGCTGTTCTCTTAGAGAGATCCCTCCAAGACCACCTGACCGTATCCCCTCCTGCATAATGACGTGCTTATTGATACTCACTGGTGTTACTAAGCTAGTTTTCTGAGCATTTTAGACATTTCACTGAGCATAGTTTAGACGGGGTTACCCTGACGTTAAATATTATGATCTCTCTCCTTTTTAATTCTGTCAGACCTGCAGAAAAGCAATGTAATTCCTAAATGTGTGAAAAAGATATGAAAAATAACTTAAGACTCATTTTCTTCAGTGTAAATATGTCTTAATGTACAAGCTATAAACAAATGCGTCAATAATGTGTTGCACAGTTTAATTCTCTGCACCACACTAAATTTTAAATCAAACAATAAATATATGATTGGAGTGCAGACTTTCAGCTTTAACTCAAGGGGCTTATTAAACTTTTGCATTAACAGCTGTTTTTTAGTGCCTTAGAGGTACAAAATTAACTGGAGAAATTAACATAATTTTAATGATAATGATGGTATTTAATACTTGGATGAAAATCCTTTGCAGTCAATGACTACTTGAAGTCTGGAACCTATGGACACCATCATATGTTCCCTTGAGATACTCTACCAGATACTAAACTCTATTTAGTTTTGCATTCATTAGTTGACAAGCGTGCTTTTTGAGTTGACAGGTGACTGAATTGACCTTAGAAAAATAACCCACCTCTTTGCAGTTAGAAACAAACTCATTTTTTTTGTTTTGCACTCATTTGGTCATTTGCACTGTGAAGCATTGCTTGATTGCTTGATCAGCGAGTATAAGCCTTTATGCTTTAGTGTTAACTCTGCTACCTCATTACATCATCAATAAACACCAGTGTTCCTGTTATGGTATGTGCCTAACCTAACCCAACTTGGTGAAGTTGTTTTCTTAACTGTGCAAACAGTTTTATCGTCATTCACACATGTTGTTCAGCTATGGCATGAAACTGTTTGCCAGTTAATTGATTAACTTCTTGAAATTGGGCGACCATGTATAAAAGCTGCTGCAATTCCTAAACAGTTATTGTAAAACTAAAAAAATGTATAATAATAACTATTTTATAATAATTGAAAAAGGCCGTTTCAAATCATAATATGTGGCACAATTAATTGAAGTTTAAATCAGTATTAATTACTGATTAATACTGATTCTCAACAGGAGAGAAGGCTGATAGCTGTAGCCTCTGGTCCTCGGTCTGTGGCCCAGCATGCTAGTTACTTCCTGTTTTATTTTGAAATCCCCTTGTGTTGTGTTTGTTATGTTTAGTTTTGCTTCCTCTGTTTTTAGTCTGACCTAGTTCACCTGTGCCTTGTTTTCCCCAGCTATGTACCATCTCCCTAATTACCTCATGTCTGTTAAGTCCTCCGTTTCCTTTGTTTTTGTTACGTCTCACTGTCTTTTCCTTCACGCTGTGTGCTCTTTTTTTCCCTTGTCCCTCATTCCCAGCTTTGCCTTTATTTTGTATCTTGCTCTAAGTCTGTCAAGTTCAGCATTAAAGCTATTTTCGCTACGTTCATGTCAGTGTCCTGCATTTGGCTCCTTTCTCAGCCTGCCACACTGTGAACCTTGACAAAGGCTGTTGGGACTGAGAGTTTTAGGGCAATCGAGTCATAAAGAATTACAGTAGTACAGCTTAAGGACAATGCATAGATATTTCTATTGTTGACAATATAGACAGAAAGATAATAAAAATGTAAACAAAGAAAGTCCTAGACATTTGTTTCATGAGGCTGGAAGTACAAATACTTTGTTACTGTATCGAAGTAAAGTTTTCAGGTAGCTGTTTTTTAATTGAGTTTAGATTTTTCTGAATTCTTTTTACTTTTTCTCTTTTACGTTTCACTCAAATATTCATACTTTCAACATTTTTAAAGCTGTTGTGGTCCTGGGTTGGTGACCCAGTGTTTTGTGTTTTTATTCATCTTGGTTTATGGTTCTGTATTTCTGGCTCTCTGGTTCTTCTTTGTTTCTAGTTCTTGGGTTTTGTTCCTTTGCCCCTCATGTTTAGTGTAGGTTTAGTTCTGTCTTCATGTTTATTTTCTTGTTCCCCAGTCAGTCGTGTCTCCTATCTCTGTGCTCCAAGTTCCCTCTGTTCAGTGTCAAGTCCAAGCCTCTGTGCCTGTCGTGTTTCCTGTTTTATTTTGATAGTCTCTGTCCTGTGTGCAGTGTGTCTGATTTTGCTTCTCTTGTCTTGTTAGGTCTGATTTGTCCCAGCTGTGTTACTGTTCCCATCCTCTCGTTGTCCTGCTTGTGTATTTAAGTCCTGTGTTTCTCTTCAATAGTTTTTGCATCGTACCCTCTCCGTGCTGTGTGTTTCTTCCATGCTCTTTGTATTTTCTAGTTCTCTCTCCGAGTTTAGTTCCCTAGTTTTCATGTTTCTGGTTTAGTTCTCATGTTTTCATTGTGGAGTTTTTTCCAGCAAATAAAGCTGCCGTTTTAAGTTTACTTCCTCTAGTGTGTTGAGCCCTGCATTTAAGTACACAGCACACACGACAAAACAGGCTTATTACATTTAGGTTCATCCATAGCTTACACTCTGGGGCCAACTCTGAAGTGGCTCAGAACAAGTACAGATGTCCTTAAGTTGTGGTTATGGTACTTGAGCCTCATATCACTGCTACTACCCTGCATTAGCAGTTCTCTCACCTCTTGACTGAAGTAACACAAGACCTTGTTTGCTGAAGTCATATATGTATAGAACTCGTGACTGATGGCATTCTGAGAGAGCCTATGCATTTTGTCTGCAAGAGCAAAGATAACAGGGCTGCAGAGTCTGCATAGGCTCTCGTTGGCTCTGAAGTTGTCATGGAGGGTAAAAT
This sequence comes from Aulonocara sp. 'chitande type north' Nkhata Bay, assembly GCF_057382095.1. Classification (NCBI taxonomy): domain Eukaryota; kingdom Metazoa; phylum Chordata; class Actinopteri; order Cichliformes; family Cichlidae; genus Aulonocara; species Aulonocara sp. 'chitande type north' Nkhata Bay. The sequence continues at coordinate 3,560,351 of NC_141355.1, read as the reverse complement.
ACAGCCTGTAGAAGCCAGATGTGAGGAGAGATTAACAAAGGTTGATGACAGACCTCATGGAGGCTACAGTCAGGGAAAAGTGTGTCATTCTGTTACAGTATAGAGGACCCAACTGCAGACACGGAGATGAACTAAAGAAACAAAAAACAAACCTTTATTTGAGCTAAAAATAGGCTAAAAAAAAGTAGGCTCTATGATGCCTTGGATAGGAGGGTAGAAGAGGTATAATGAGGTATTTCCTCACGCTTGGACTATTGTAACTCACTGTTTATGTGTCTAAGCAAAGGTTCTCTGGATCGTCTGCAGGTTGTGCAAAACGCTGCAGCTAGGCTTTTGACAAAATCCTCTAAGTATTCACATGTGACACCATTACTATCTCAGCTACACTGGCTTCCTGTTGAATTTAGAGCCAATTTTAAGATCCTGGTCTTGACGTTTAGAGCCTTGCATGGACTGGCACCAGCCTACATCTCCGATCTGCTACAGCCTTATGTCCCTAGCAGGTCCCTGAGGTCATCTGATCAGGGCTTACTTGCTATAAAACAGACTAAGATGAGAACTAAGGGTGATAGAGCCTTTGCCACTGTGGCCCCGAGACTGTGGAACTCTCTTCCCCAAACCTTAAGAACTGTGGACTCAGTAGTTGTTTGTAAAAAAACAACTCAAAACTCACCTTTTAAAAACTGCTTTTGATTAATTTTTGCCTGTTTTATATTGTCTGTTTGACCTTTTATTATTTGTTATCTTATGTGCAGCACTTTGTGACTCTGTCTAGAAAGGTGCTGTATAAATAAAACTTTATTTATTTATTTATTTAATGAGGTCTTTCCAGAGGCGTGTCCAGCAACCACTGTCAGTGGAGGAGAAAACGGGAACCCTCAGGAGGCTGGCAGCAGTGAAGACAGAGCCCACCAGGAGGCCAGATAGAATGCCAGCAGTGAAGCAGCAGGACAGACAGAGATCGATGGCAGTCTACATGGAGGTCATAGCCACTTAAAAGGGAATTGTGTCATGGTATTGCAGGATATAGGACCAAGGAGGTTAGACCAGCAACAGAGGTACAGCTTCTATGGAGTACGGCTTTGAAGGAGGCCAAGAAAGGGCCAAAGATGGTGAGGCAGCCAGTGGCATGAATGGAAAAACCTGTGGGGGTGCTTAGGACCCACAAGCTTGTTTTCAGCCAGCTTGGGACATCCATACACAAGTTCAGGTAACTTGGGACCCTCATTCTGGCTGCTCATTTTCAGGTGGCTCGAGACCCTCGAGTTTAGGTTATGTTGCCATAGGACCCTCTGAAGGCCCTGATGACCAGGACTGCACAGGACCCATTGACGAACACTTGTGGCCAGGACTGTGCAGTTCCCACTGAAGACTCTTGTTGGGCTGAGCGTGGTACACGCTGTCATTCTGAGTAACCCACGGTTAACTCAGTTCTTTACAGACACTAAGCTGGGCACACACTCTTCACCTCCTTCTGTTCAGCTCTCCCCCGACTTGATGCTGCTGATCTGCGCGCTGGCGTTCTCGCTGTACAGCCCGCCAGAGAATTTTCAGCCCGGCTCACCGGAGGATTTTCAGCCTGGCCTGTTCGAGCATTCGGACCCCAGACCCTCTGACACCTCACTCACTGTGAGTAACTCTGTTAGCAGGTCAGCCTCTCTAGTTTCCCAGCCAGCTGAGGCCCGAGTGTATTGATTTTTCCAGTGACTATTCTCCTAGGGACTCTTGTGTTTACATGTCAAACAGAATTTCGACATCTGTTTCACTCCACAGCCTGTCAGTTTTGTTGCTTCACCCCCGGACACAGTTGTTCCCTTCCCAGTTTATTCAGACACAACCTGTGTTAATACTCCTGCACCTGTGACTGCTCCTGGACTTCTCTCTCCTCCTCCCTTTCCTGCTCCCAGGGCTGTTCCTCAGGTGAGGGTGGCTGTGGCCCAGCTGGTCCCTGCTTCAGTATCCAGGCTGGGGGAGGCTCCTTTTGTCTCTGCACCCACATCTACTTCTCTGGTGGGGATGGCGGACGCCCAGTCATTGCCAGTGCCTGTCCCTGTTCTCCGGGTGAGGGCAACTGTGACCCTGCCAACTCCTGCACCCTTTTCAGTTCCTTAGGTGGGAGAAGCAGAGGTCTAGCTAGCTCCTGCACCTATGCCGGTCCCAGGGTAAGGGTAGCCAGAACCCAGTTCGTCCCTGCACCTGAATATGTTCCTTGGGTGGGGATGGCTGATGTTCAGACAGGCCCAGCACCCGTTCCTGTTCACTGGAGGAGAGCAGTTAAGAGTCAGTCACCTGGTGTACAGTCACCGGCTGTTCCTTCTGGAGGCTTGGGAGAACCCTTCCAACACCTTCTCATGTTTGCTGGTGGCTCTGGTAGGTCCGTTCAGCCACCACCTGCACCGCCTGTGGCTTCCATGCCACTGCTGGCTGCGCCGTTGCCTCAGGCTTCCACACTCTCATCTGGTCCTGCCTCGTCTCTTCCTGCCTTGGCTCGTCCTGCCTAGGTTCATCCTGCGCCTACCAAGCCACGTCCAGTGGCCCAGCACCCGAGGGATGTCGGTGACAGCCACGTCTGCTCCTCAGCCACCGTCTTCAACACGGTCGGCCTCCGGACCAGCTCCATTTTTGGACTATGGTGCTCTCGATCCCCGGGTTGACCCCCAGAACTGCTTTGGACTTTCTGTTTTGTCTCATGGTTGACCCAGCTCCTCTGGTTTGTTCTGGACTCCTGCTGCTGGGCTTTTGATTTTTCTGGACTCATCACTGGCAACCTGAGTTCTTTTGACTCAGTTTTGGTTTTGTTACTTTGCCTTTCCTGTGCTTGTGCTCTTGTGTCTCGTTGCCTCAGTTATGATTTCATGTCTGTTATTTTCCGGTGTCGTCTGTGTCGGGTCTGTCTGGGTTTGGTCTGTGTGTTTCCGTTACTTCCTGTTTTACGTTGGTAGTCTCCTGTCTCCTGCACCATGTTCTGTTTTGGTTCACTTACTTTCAAGGTTCCTCATCTGATGTGTTATGTTCAGCTTTGCATTCTCTGTCTCGTTGTGTTGTTAGCCCCAGCTGTGTTCCCCATGTGTTTCCTGTTTCGTCCTCATTCCACGTGTATTTAAGTCCTTTGTTTTCTTCTGGGGGAAACAGCCACTGACAGGAGACCAGCAACCAAGCCAGAGGTAAAAGAGGTACTGCGTTACTAAAACCGTGATTTTTTTGCGAGAATGTCTCATGACAGTGACGTAAGCGAGTGCGACGTTCGTGACAACAGCTGTGCAGAGAGAGTATGAGCGTGCAGCGTTTAAAGTGTGGAAGTACTGACCTTACTTTGAGTTTGATTCCATACAAAGTGACAAAAACATTAGTGTCCGTTGTGCGTGGGAAGAAAACTTCTTTTTACAGCGAAAAAAACCCCTAAACCTCCAAGCAAGCACCGAGTAGCTACGACGTAATGGGAAACTCACAGAGAAACTCACGGATTCTTCCACTGACCGCGGCACACCTGCACCAGGGTAAACCTCCGCCTGCCCCACTCCTGCTTTACAGGTGAAAATAGAGCAACAGGACCGCTGAGTCTTTGACTTTATTTATTTTCTGCTGTGTTTTACTTGCATCTATTTGAAAGACTGAGTGTAAACACAAAAAATATTTTATTTTATGTGCTGGAATGTCCAGAAAATAGGTTTCAATGTTAAACTAATTTCTTCCAGTCAGAGAATGTTGCATATAATTACATTTTTGCTTGATGCATAAAGTTAAAAGATTAAAACTAATAAAACAAGTTTTAAAAAGAGACTTTTCCATTTGATTACATTTTGTATGATGGATTATGCAGAAAAAGTAGAATTGGGCTGAAAGATCTATCGCTTTATCACCTATTCAGGTTGTAAATCGTGTTTTTAAAAAGTAACTAAGTAACTAAGTAATTAATTACTTTTGAAAATAAGTAATGAGTAAAGTAATGGGATTGCTTTTTGGGGGAAGTAATCAGTAATTAGTTACTGATTACTTTTTTCAAGTAACTTGACCAACACTGGTAGTGAGACTGTCTACAGTCATGATTTGCTACATAAGCTGTAGCCGGAGACTGATGGATTCCACAATCCACGTGGAGACAACCCGCTCAAACACGGGTAAAACATGCAAACTCTTTTTTTGTCCCGTTTGGTTCTTTTGCATCAGAATTATTGTCTAAAGGTAAAGAAAGATGCCCAACGGAATTACTTTACCAAATGGACCATCCCAGCCTTGCCATATTGGTCTATTTGATTCACCTTCGCTTTTATTGTTTATTTTATTTTCATTTGCTGAACATGGGACAGACTTGACTGGGAAAAAGAAAGAGGGAAAGAAAAAGAGCGGGTAAGAGGGACGGTGATAAAGGGCAAAAACCAACAAAACAAACAGACAAAAAATATAAATATCAATCACCTGTTGAGAAAGAAAAAAGAAGCAAAAAAAAAGAGCAACATAATAAACAACATCATTGCAATGATCTATGTGAATATAACAGTAAATACTAAATATTAAACATTATTGTGCAGCACGTAAGATCAACAGCACACAGTGTGCTTTGAGGTAGGAGCCAAAAAGGGTGAAGTTTGTGTGTGTGAGCACCCGTGTGTACACCTGTGAGCATGAACGCGCTTGTATTTAAAAGGTTCCTTCATGTAATGATCTGCTAGAGGGTGTGGGGGGGCCACAGCCCTGTCCACCAGGGCATGAAGCAGGCACAGAGGAGATCCAGGCTCCAGACATCCAGAGGCAAACTCTGCAAACTCAACACAGATGGTGGAGTCGAACTCAGTCGAACTTGCTGTGAGGCAACAGCACTAACCAAAAGCAAAATTGGCCTTTAAATGTTGTCCAAGATAAAGACGATGTTGGATAACACCTCCCACCCACTCCATGACACACTGGTCAGTCACAGGAGCACGTTTAGTGAGAGACTAAGAGTACCAAAAAGCACCACTGAACGACACAGGAAATCATTCCTGTCTGTGGCCATCTCCCTGTACAGCTCATCCACTTAACACACTGTTTACTGCAGTAGCTACACCCTTTTTGCACATGCTCCTCTTTCTTATTCAAATATTTCCCCTACGGATCAATAAAGTATTCTGATTCTCATTAAATGTAGGCAGAAAAGGTTCATTTAGGTCGGCACAAACATGCTGGTAAAAGGTCCTAAAAGTATCTACTTTTTATTTTCTTACTTTGAGTACATTTCAGAACTTTTTCAGAACTTTTAGAGTAAGGAAATTGAATCAGTACTTCAACTTTCAGAGTATTTTAACACAAGTACCTGTACTTCTACTTAGCAAGAATCAGAAGACCATAGTTGTGATAGATGTCCCAGACAGCAACATCAGAAAGGAAACAGAGACATACCAGGGCCTGAACGAAAAATTGGAGTAGTTCAAGTTTTATTTGTCATATTCAGGTGATAATGGCACATCACTACCAGCAATGTATTTCTTAGGCTCAGAGCCCCCTCAGTATTGCACCAAGAAAAGCAAAATTTGCACATAAAGTAATAGATTCATCAACAACAACAACAACAAGCGTTGAATAAATAAATACAGATTATGACAAAATATGGGCAGCACGGTGGCACGGTGGTTAGCACTGTTGCCGCACAGCAAGAAGGTCCTGAGTTCAATTCCAATATCAGGCCGGGGTCTTTCTGTGTGGAGTTTGCATGTTCTCCCCGTGTCTGCGTGGGTTCCCTCCGGGTACTCCGGCTTCCTCCCACCGTCCAAAGACATGCAGCTTGTGGGGATAGGTTAATTGGATAACCCAAATTGTCACTAGGTGTGAATGTGCGAGTGAATGTGAGCACGAATGGTTGTCTGTCCCTGTGTGTTGGCCTTGCGACAGACTGGCGACCTGTCCAGGGTGTACCCCGCCTCTCGCCCTAGCTGGGATAGGCTCCAGCGCCCCCCGCGACCCTGAAAAGGATAAGCGGAAGTGAATGGATGGATGGATGGATGGATATGACAAAATACTGTAGTGGCTGTTGTGCAGAGGTAATTGTATACACTTGTACAGTGATACAGCAAAAGCAGCTGTCAGATATTTCAGCAGTTCAGTACCCTTATGGCTTGTGGGTAGAAACTGTCCCTGAATCTGCTGGTGTGGGTGTGGATGCTCTCATACCTGCTGCCATCAAGCAGAAGCATTAAGAGTGTATTGCTGGGATCAGAGAGCATCTGGAGGGCCAACCTCATACAGTGCTGTCTGTAGAGGTTCTGAATAGCTGGCAGTGTAGACTTTGTGATACATTGTGCTGATTTGACCTTCCTCCACAGAGCTGAGGTCCTACCAGGTCATGACACAGCAAGACAGAATAATCTCAATGATGCACCGATAGAAGTTGAGAGTCCATGCCAAACATCCTCAGAGAAAAGAGCCACTGTTTCACTGCTTTTGTGATCACATCCACGTGTTGTGACCAGCTCTTATCCTCACTGATGTTAATTTCTAGAAACCTGAAGCATCTCCACCTCTGTCCCCTCGATGTCAGCAGGGGTGTGCCCTCCACCCTGCAGTCTCCTGTACTCCACAATGAGCTCCTTGGTCTTGGTGATTTTGATCAGCAGGTTGTCCCAACACCAGGGCTCTCCCCTCTGCTCTGTAAGCAGACTCCTCTCCATTCAAAATGCAATTAATGATGCTGGGTTCGTCTGCAAATGTAACAATGGTCTTGGAGCTGTGTGTGGCCTCAAAGTCGTAGCTGAACAGGGTGTACAATAGGGGGGCTGAGCACACATCCCAGAGGGACACCAGTGTGGAGCGTCAGTGTAGATGACGTGACAGACACCTGTGGTCTGTCCGTCAGCAAGTCCAGGATCCAGTTGCATAAGAAGACACTGATTAGCTGATTTCAAAGCTTGGTGATAAGCCTGAATGGAATTATTGTCAGGCAGCGCTGTGTGGCAGGCACGAGGTTTAAACACAAGGAACTCAGCTTAATTTGCTGGCAGGGAAAAAGCATACAAAAGCAAACTAAACTAAACTGGACCATCACAAACTAAACTCTAAACTCCTGTTCACTCCTTTGATTTTTTCCTCGTACTTTTTGTTTTGCCTCCTCGTCACGTCTGTCTTTGTGCGGAGCTGCCATGTTCTCCGTTGTTTTGTACAGAACTGTTTTTGGGGCAAATAAAATGCAAGTAGGGATTAAAACTGCAGAATTAATGATTACCGGTGCTGGAAATACTAGTGCTTGATGCAGTGTTTTGATTTTGCTGCCACTCGTCCCCGCAATGCGCAAAAGTCCCGTGGTCTGTCGATCTCTATACAGAGTGACAGAAAACACAAGAAACTCAAAACATGCAAAGACACAGACCACGAAACACAGACTTACAGAACAGAGGGGGCACGGGGAAACATGAAGGGCAATGAATCAAAACTAGAAACCATAGAATAAATCACACGAGTACAAAATACAAAAATCACAAAGAACTAAAAACGCTGGGTCTGGAGACTCAGGATCCTGACAATTATGGTGCTGAAAGGGGAGCTTTAGTCAATGAGCTTATGGTTCAGGTGGGAAACGACAGTGTGCAGAGCTAGCATTGTTGCATCATCTGTGAATCTGTTTAGTCTGTAGGCTAGAAGTGAAGATGTGATTTGAGTCCTGACTATACGCTCAAAGCACTTCATAACAGTGGAAGTGAGTGCTAGTGGGTGATAGTCATCGAGACAGCTTTATTAGGTTTCTTCGGGACAGGGATGATGGCAGTCCTCTTAAAGCATCAGGGGACGACAGAAAAAAACACAGAGAGAGGTTGAAGACATCTCCCTGTTTTTTAACGCATGCTTTGAGAGCATGACCTGGGATGTTATCTGGTCTGGGCGCGTTTACTTTTTAAAGGAAATACACGGAAGCCTCAGACAGAAACTCCTCAGAAGCAGTCACCTCCCTGGTATGGATCTTACATTTAACCAGTCTTGTTAATTAAATGGCTGAGGTGCAAATGATAAATGGACTGATTCTAATACTGTGCTTTTATTCTCTCCTGGAGCACTCAAAGCACTTTATACAACATGCCACATTCAGCCATTCACACAAGCACTTTCTCCTATGCTTGTTAAGTGCTTTCTAACTAACATTCACACACATTCATACTCTGGTGGATGTATTGGAGAATAACCTGGGGTTAGTGTCTTGTCCAAGGATATTTGGAATGCAGACTGGGGGAGCCAGGGATTGAACCACCAACCTCCCAATCAGTAGATGACCAGCAGAACAACTGTGGGGACAGAGCATCTCCTTGGTAGAGCACATGATGGTAACTTGTGCATTTGGCTTGAGGTTGGTCTCTAGTGTTGTTTGCTACATCTTGATTTAATTCCTGATGAAGGCTCTTAGGTTCCTGTTGATCTTGTACAGTTGTAGGCATTCCAGGGTCCATGTGAAAGGCACTGAGTCATAGGCTTTGTTGTAGTCTTTCAAGGCGGTGCACAAATTAGTCAGTCTGGTCTTGCAGTCTCAACCGACTGCTCTCTCTACAAAAAGCTGATTTTTTTTGCCCCTTTGGTGTTTCCACCAATTCCTTTCTATACCCCACTCATGTATGGAGCCATCTGCCTGGTTATCTTAGCCATTATAATGCCTGACAGGAGCTTCTATAGGGTACTGAAGCAGGTTATTGCTGAGTCTATTCTGGGGATCCTTGGGTATCTGGAATGCTCAACCTAAAGTTAGCCTTTCCAGGTGTGTCTCCTGCATTTATGCTGCCAGACGTTCATGGAGTGCAGTCAGCTTCTTTGGCCAGTAGGTGTGAATCATGTCAGGGCCTGGTGCTGTCCAACTCTTCATATTGGAGACGCTTTCTTGGATATCTGTCACTGTGATGCCTACTGGATCCGGCTCCTTATATGGTCTGCACGTAGCTCCATTAGCCACTGAGAATTGTTGTTATGTGATGCGTCCTTCTCCCATGTGCTCTTCTAGTATTGCTTCATCTTCAGCCTTGGTGGGGCTGTTCCCCTGCCCCTGAGAGTACACCTTAGATGGTTCAGTGGAGATCAGCTTGTTTATTTTCCTGCTTTTCTAGGTCTCTGGTATACCTCTGTAAGTGGCTGGCCAAGGCTGTGAGTCTTTGCATGCCAGTTTCTAAGGCCTCAGGTATGGGCAGCTTGCTGTTCTTCTTAGGCAGTGATGATGATTAACTGTGATTTACTCTAGCGTAGTGTTTTGTGGTTTCATTGTGAAGATTACACTTTTATGGTTAGATGTCTCCTTCATAAGGGTTTGTTTATTTTTCCTCACAAACTGGGTAAACCAGAGACTCTGAAGTCTGTGATGTCCTGATGCTCATGCCAACAGATAAAATCATAATGTCCACTTCTTTGTGGGGTATAAGCCCAAACCACATAACAATATCCTTTAAGATGTGCCTATTCGTTTAAGGTAAGTATCCTTATTTCCAGAATGAATTTGACAATAATGTAGTTATGACAAATGCCTAAACATAGTACCTTTAACAGTATCCTTTAGCTGCTTTTCTTTCATCAGTGACAGGCAGCAACAGAGTCATGGAAGCTGGATGGAAATACCAGGCGTGCTATTGTGTCAGTGGCTAGTATGGGTGTTGCTGTCACCAGCCGCCAATTTGGAAGGGTACTTGTCTTGCCATTGGTCTGGTGGCTGTTGTTTGATGGGGTTGGGGGAGGGGATGGGCTCCATAGGGTGACAGAAAATAGAAAATGGAAAATTCCTGTGTGAAGTGCAGTCGTTGATCAGGTGTGAACTGCACAGCAGAGATCAGAGAAGGAGGGAGAGAGCAGACAGCTGCTGCAGCTCTACATAAAGCTCTTCCACGGCAGCATACCAACTGGCACTGGGGCCCAGGGTCTCACATTCTCACCACACTAGTAGAATGAACATGCTGCTGGTAGGAGGAGAACTGTGCACAGATGGGAACTACATGTTTTTCCTCCACATATTTCATACAGTTTGTATCCTAGGAACACTCGTGCAATCATATATCTTTGGCCTATAAGTTCCAAATAATAATAATTATAACAATAATAATGAATAACTGAACAGCTTCTCTAATTATTGATATTTTTTTTTACATACATACATACATAGAAATGTATGTATGTACAAGACCCAGGAGGTCAATGCAAGTTTAACTCTTTCACTGAAATAAGAAAACAATATTGCCTGGATACGAGTAAGTATAACAGGTATTTACAGGACAGGGGTCCATGCAGCATGAGCATCTTTTCCATTAGTACCTACTCAGATTGACTCATGGATCGCCACGACTTGACTAGGATTGACTGATTTTCCATTACAATCCAGTACTACCTAATGGGCGTGGTTGTTGTCATAGCAACTCTTGAATACAACCAAAGCTTGTGTACCAGAATAAACTAGGAGGGAACACAACAGAGCAAGGGCAGGTAAAGGAAAGCACCTAGCAAAGAGTGAAGATCTCAGCTGGCCTTGTATCCAGACCCAACCCATAGTGGTCATGCTGAACATTGGTAGTATAATGTTCTCCATGGCTTAAATAGACCCTTTGAGGTCTGTGACACGTGCTCAGGGTGAACATACTCTCATTTGTGAAAAGCAAAAAGGTTCCCACTGGTGGACCTCAGGCTGCAAGGTGCCAGGCAATGAGCACAGGGCCCACTAGAGGATGTCAAGCCTCACCCTCATCAAGTCAATTTCTGATCGTTTGGCCAGAGACATTTACACCAGTAGCCTGCTGGAGGTCATTTTGTAGGGTTCTGGCACTGCTTATCCAGTTTCTCCTAATACAAAAGACCCATCAAAGGACCCTAATACAGCGGTACCCATCCTCACTGGGTCCTGCTGATACGTTAAGGAACTTCTACAGCCCTGTCGAGCTCTCCAAGAATAACTGTTTATCTCCTGGAATCTGCTCTATGCTCTTGAGACTGTGCTGGAAGACAGAGCAAATTTTCTGCCATTGGCACATGTTGATGTGCCATCCTAGAGGAGAGGCTGTGTATGCTCTGTGGAGTCCAGATATGATCTCATGGTACCAGTAGTGAACTAGTGAAACCCCCACTCCCCAGAAAAGACGAGGAGGGGAAGAAAATGCCAGTGGCCTACAACTATGAAACCTGTTTGTTAAATTGATTTATATACACACAAATATATACATATATAAAGTTGATTCTCTGTCTTTGATTACAAATGTTTTTGTCGGCTTCTTCTGTGAACTGAAGAACACCTAAGTCTTTGACTCAAAAGGATTACTCTGAAGAATTCCTCAGGGCTAGTGTGTGTGTGTGTGTGTGTGTGTGTGTGTGGGGGGGGGGGTTGTATTTTGACTGCGAGGCCCAGTGACATCCGTGGCATATGTCTGTAGCTTTACCGTCAACTGATGACAGAATGAATCTTGAAAATGGCCATCAATTAGTCCTTGAAATCCCAAACCAGCCAAATAGAATGGCCTGATGTGTCCTCCCGGAGCAAGAGGTCACATGTTTCTCCATCCATAACTAATTTCTAATAAATGTCCAGTTTCCCTGAGCTGGTGTTCAGAGGTCACATTGTTTGGATGCTTTTTTTCCTCTCTGGTCGGATTCAGTAATTTTGTGAGGTTATCAAATGTTAAAATGAAAATTAGCTACATGCTGAAATGACAGCTCTTTATTCTGTTGCTTCACTTTACTAATTTAGTGATTGTTTTTGTATAACATTTACAGCACTTTGGTCCACGGAGGTTGTTTAAAAAAAAACTTTGACTTGAATTGTTCCATAATAAATTAAAAGAAACTCACCTAAACCTTTTAAATATTGGCAATATCATTTGTTTAAAGAGAGCTAGTTATTTCACCACAAACACTGTGATGATTTAACCACGTGACTAAATGTAGTTTTTTGGTCTTCAGTTCATGTAGCCGGCTTTTTCTTTCCAAAAAAAGTCCATATAAAAGTTGTAAACAAAAATATTGGCTGTAAACACAGTCAGTAAAAGGAACTGCTATACTTCCAGTTTGTTGACCATAATGTGCTATATGATACGATGCCTTTCCCTGCTAAAGCACATCATTACAAAACTACAAAAATAAATTATTAATTAGCTTTGAACGTCAGTTTGTTTAATATAGATTTTTTCCCATAACTTGTGCTACCATTACATTGTGTGTGCAATGCATTCTGGATAAATGAACTATAAAAAATAAAGGCTAGACTTTGATTGTAATAGGAAGAAAAAGAATGAGTGGAAATTGCTTGTGGATGAAGACAGTTCCAAATGAGAAGCCGACATGTATTTCTTCCATTGAGTCATTAAAAGAGTTTACAGACACTGCTCATTATCAGTGGTGACTAAAACCATAAGTTGTGCCAAAAGTCTAAAGTGCTTTTCACGGTGAGTGAAAAGCACTTTAACAAATGTGAACGATTTGAAACATTGAAACACTAGAGGCTCTTCCGCTTGGCAATAAAGCATCCGCCGTGAACATGAACCAACGGTCACCACCCTGATTGTGGAGTAAGCTGATAAGATACGATTCAGTCAGCCCAGAAATCCCCAAGTGTTCAGTGTTTTGTCAGATGCAGTAGTATGGTGGCCAGCAGATGTATGCAACCCAGTAATTATAAATCCTGTTTGTACACGTGAACATGAAATTGACAAGTGACAGGTTTTTTTTAATTTCATAAAAAGATACCTGCAGAGTTTTATTTAAATATGAGATTTAAATTGATAATGGTAGAAGTCAGGATGACCAGCCGAGTGCTTTGTATAGGTACATTTTGATAATAAAAGATCAATAAAATTATTTGTAAGCATTTTAAAATACAGATAAATAGGATCAAAATTATACTTAAAAGATATAAAACAAAAGTGAGAACAAAGAGAAATGTTTTTTTGTATAAGGCTTTAAAAGAGATTTGAGTAGTATGAAGAGATTCTCTAGAATTGAAAGGCTCTGGCTAATTGTTTGTTTACTCATTTAGTCTTGGTCAAGATTTTAGAAGCAGCTGTGAGAGTCCCACCTGTGGATCTGTGCTCTGGTCTGTGGGTATATATCAGTTAGTTCTTAAACTACACTACAGAAAGCTTCACGCCAATACCATCAATTAAAAGGCAACAATGAATTTCTCGAGCCCTCTCTTCAGTTACTGCTTCAAAGCAACAGCACGTGTGTCACTACTATTAGCGACAGCGTCTGTCTTCAGAAAGCGATCTGGCTCGGGTATGACCTTGCATCTAACCCTGTTAGATATGCGCCTTGAGCATGTTCATTGCTCAGTGACGTTTTGCTCCTTAAAAATAACACAGATGCTGGGCCCCGTTTGACACTGTGGACTCTGCGTAGCTGGGCAGCGTCCAGCTATTTTCATTAGCACCACCCCTTGTAACCCCTCACCCTCCCATACTCTCAGTGTCTGTTGCCCTGAGAATTGCAGTTGTGTGAGTCACTTTATTAGTTTTGAAGTCTGACATGTTCCTAAGTTCTCTGACTGCTTCATCTGCAGGCAGAGCCTGTCTGCAACTGGCAAGTGTTAATCACGGATCAGCAACTTGGGTTTCACCTGTCAGACATTGGAGCGCTGCAGGACTGGGAGGGATTTGCACAGTCTGGTCACTTTAACAATGTTGTCTGTCACCCATTACCTCTTACATATCCGCTTTAGTTATTCACACACCTTATTCTGACTTGCAGATGCTACATTTTAAACATTGTTTTCACATGTGCAGATTCAATAAAGTATTCTGATTCTGATTCTGATTCTGATTCATAATTCTGCAGTGCTGGCATTGTTCTTCATTAAGGCAACTTTTATCCCATGATTATCACATTAGGATTTCCATTATGATTGCTTGAATACGTGTGTGTACAAAGACCTTGAAGAGGAATACTCATTATAGATATAGGGGGTGGGGAAACTAGTTCAAATTTATTGCCTGCGTCAGCTGTGTCAAATTTGGCAAGCTCAAATGGTCAGCTTCCAAATGGCAGGGCAATACCTAAGGGTCAGCAGCCTTTGTAATAAGCACGAAGTTGTACATTTTCATCTCTCTCTGCCTGTGAGCCGTCATCAAAATAAAAACTAATGACACACATTCTGAATAGAACATTCCTAGGATGCAGAATCAGTTGACTGGGAGCAGTGAAGATTGATCTGATTGTGAAGGACAAGAAGACCCCCACTGCTCGCCCAAGTGAATCCTCCATTATTTCTTTTTAAAATTTTCTCTTCTTTTGATCATTCATAAGGGGACCACCCACTTTCTGAACCTTTGCCTCTATTTTTGCAGGGTCAGAAAGAGTTGCCAGTTGCTCTTTATGGCTGAGATTTTTACGATGTGGTCAGAGCTGTTTGGAGACCACCAGCTCCCCTTTGGTTTGTCACCGGAGCTACAGTAGCCCTGAGAAAGGCCGGAGTTGTGTGGGAGTTTGCAAAAGAAAAAAGTCTGATGAAACCAAAACTTGCAGGCGACACAATGCTGTCATTTGTATCCACATGTCATTAAATTTCCTAAACAAATATTATTGACTTTTATGCAAATATGGTGCAGTTGAAAAGGCTGCTGCTGAAATTAACTTGGCACGGCAGCTAATAAATAGCAGAGCACATACTAAGAATACCTGTTCAATCAGTCAAATTAATGTCACTTTGTTCTGCGATAAACTGAACTAATTTCTCCTTTATTAGGTTGGTAAGCTTCTATGTGTAATTGCATCAAACTGTTTCAGAGCTCTAATGTGTAGCCATCATGGTAAAATAATTAACTGGCGTTAAAATGTTTATTTTACTGCTCTGAGCGCTAACTCACCAGATGAATCATTTTCTGCAGCATTAATTACGTTCTCTTGTGTTCTAGTTAACTGTTGTATTTTTATGTCCTTTGCAGATGTTTAATCACCGTTTGATAACATCTCTGGAGTAGGCAGCACTAATAAGCATCAGTTTCTGTGAAAGAAAAGTTGTATGATCCATGTAGAGATTGGTTAGATTCTCCCTTTAATGTGAATGTGCAGGGGAAACTCGGGGTTAACTTAATGAGCTGACAGCCAGCTTCGTGTGGCATTTATCCTGATCGCCATTGTTAGTGTAAGTGAATTCAGATAACAGAAAGTTACCTATGTTGAACAAGCCTCATATTATAAAACCCTCGAGGAACCCTGCCTATGAAACAGATAAAGAGACCACATGCACGCTGACAGGTGAGAGAGAGGGAAAACCAGGGAGGACAAACAGGTCGACACGAGAGGACCCCTGGTCCATGTTCTCTTCGCTTTTTTCATAAAAATTGGGGAGTTTGAAGGGGGAAGCACCCCTGAGCAGTGTGTTCAGCAAAACAGTACAAATGGGGGTTAAAGTGAGGGTGAGTACAAATCATACATTATAGAAGTCACAGAAACGTCCAAACTTTTTAAAACTTATAGGTAAAGTCGAATTAACTTTCAGTTAAACAGCTGCCAAATCAATAGTCCAGACAGTAAAGTGTACAATATAGTGCTGGATTTAAAGATGCATCCATTCATCAGTTTTCTCTTTCTTTCTTTTTTATATAAGCCGAAAAGCCCAGAACTCCCTCTCCTCAGCCATCTCACCCAGCTTGTCGAGGAGAACAACATTAATGGCTGGGTTTGGCATTCTCAGACCAGTCGAGATATATAATCTCTCCAGGGTTTGCCCCAGGGTCTCCTCCTGATGGAGGAACACCTCACCCAAGAGGTGCAGGAGGCTGTGAAAAATTGTACCCTTGGCGATCCATCACTCCCTTGATGCACCTCCCACAGAATACTCCAAGGGACAAATGCCTTCTCCGAGTCTACAAAATACGTTTAGACTGTTTGAATGAATTCACATGAACCCTCAAATATGTGTCCTGCGACCAGAGTGAAACAAAAATTGTTCCTACTGTATCTGAGATTCGAAAAACCAATGGACTCTCCTTTTCAGCACCCTGGCATGGACTTTCATGGTGAGGCTGAGGAGTGTGATTTCCCTATAGTTGGAGCACATTCTCAAGTCTGGTGAGAGTGAGGGGAGAACCTGAGTCGCCCCCCTCGTCCACACACTCTGCCTCCTCTATGGAAGATGTGTCAGTGGGATTAAGGAGGTCCTTGAAGTATTCCTTCCACCGCCCTCAGTCCTCGGTTGAAATCAGCAGCACTAACCACACTGTACACTGTGTCAGTAAAACACTGCTTTCCCGTCCTGTGTTCCCCGAGGGTTTGCCAGAATCACTTCAAGGCAGTCTGTAATTCTTTTTCCACAGCCTCACTGAACTCCCCCCAGATCCAAGTTTTTGCTTCAACCTCTGGTGTCCACCAGCTGGTTCCAGGGTTATCCCCATGACAGGCACCAACAACCTTGCAGCCACCGCTCAGTGCAGCAGCCTCAGCAACAGAGGTGCTGATGATGATCCTTCTGCTGAAATGCTTTGGTGAGAGTTGAAGATCTCGTGGACCACGGCCTTTGTTAGGCATTCCCAGCATACCCTCATTATACATTTAGGTGCACCAGGTCCAGATGACACCAAAGTCACTTGGATGAGTGACCAAACATTTCTCCAATTGAAAACGGCCAGATGAACAGAATCAACCGTTTGGGGGTAAAGATAAAGATATTAAATGTCTTATTTACCCCAGATTTGGAGTATTCCTTTGTTGCAGCACTTGTCTGCTATTACTAATAATAAGATATAACTATCAGATAAAACAAACGGGATTTAAGAAGAATTATAAAGGGCCTTGCAGGTGTATTATACAGAGTTTTTGCATGTGGCATTAAATATTTTCTGTATCTTCTGCCCTGCAGTAATGTGTTTGACATATGTATTGGAAGTTGACGATGTAGAGGAGCAGGGCAAGCTACATGAGGGCCATCTCCTCTGAATCTTCATTCTGTATCCCATTACATAAACATCTTGCTGACAACGAGAAAACAGTGAGTTCCAAAGTGATGACAGCAAGTCCTGCAACAGCCATCATACATCAAGTACAGAATAATTCCTGCTAGCTTGTGTAACTGTGGGTCATGTTTCTTAAGCTTGCAGAATGCTACCTATGAGGTGAATTGTTAATGTGACTTGTAAAGTAAGTCCAGTTTGTGTCAGCTAATGTCAGGAGCAAAAGAAATACTAACATTGAAACAAAAAGTGCTTTGCTCTAGAAAAACATCTGAACAGCTTCAGAGCTTTGCATCATGTGTGGGCTGCAGCACAGTGCTTAAGAGTCTTTGAAATACTATGAATGAAGAGACAGCCTCGAAAGGTGGGATTGAAATACATTGTTGACTTAGACTGCCTGGTTTTCTCCTGCTAAGTTATTCCAGGGCTTTAGTGGCCCTGACTGCCAATACTCTATTCCCTTTCTTGATTTAAGTTTTGTCTATACGAACATGTATATAGTTTTTTTTTTAATGCGATTTTTCAACACACTTGTTAAAAAGAAAATTTTGTCCACTCTAGAACTGTTTTGAAAAATGATCTCCATTCACAACGTAAAAAACAACGTCAGGCACTATCAAGAGCACATCAAAGGAACAGCTGGCACGCAGTCAGAAAAGGAGATAAAGACTTGTCCACACACTGAGGCCCGAGGTCTGAGGCTCTAAAGCACTATAACTGCCTTGTGTGGTACCAGTAGGTCATTAATTTAACTGGGACCAAAAGTCTTGAAATCAGTTCCATAACATATTCTGAGCTGGTATAAAGCAGCTTAACTGACGGTAATGCAATCTGCAGACCTGCTGACAGAATATCTTTATGAATGTTTAATCTTTGTACGTATAGACAAGCTCCTTTGACTACGATGACCTGGATGACTGAGAACCTTCACAGACACTTTGTGAAAAGTGTTTCTGGGATATACAAAGTATTTGGGATGAGTAAGGATCCATAAACAGAATGCAAGTACGCAATGGTCAGCACAATGCTAATGCCCAACCTGTTCTCATGCTACATATTGATTGTTCATCAGGGCTACAACAAGACTAGAACTAGGTTGTTGTTGTTTTGTTTGTTTTTTTAATCCAAACCCAGCCATTAATTTTTGACATCTAAACCTGTTTTATAAAAGAAATTAACCAGATTTTGTATCACTAAACTCAACCAAATTATAATAAAAACCAAAAACTAACATACAATGAAAGGGCACCATTCACTACCCCAACTATGTATATGGATTTTAGATAAGATGCATTTCAATCACAGATTCGGCTTAAGGAAAAGATTAGTGGTCAGGCATTTATCTTATACCCTCAACCTAACAACCATGATAGCTACAGTATTCTTAGGATGCTAAGTCACAATTTCAACACACTGATTTGGAGCACAAAACTTATTTAAGTTATAGCGTAGGTCAGCGACCTTGGTGTGCACCGTTTCCAAAGTAATTTGTAGGGATGGTGCTCCAAGTTCTTTTCATTTTTTTAATAGAAATTATTTTGGAAAAATAATCATTTCAAACTCGTTTCACCTCAGATGTCCCTGAGAATCAGGGACATCTGACAGGGACACTAACAAATTTTCTTCTGAGAAATTTGCAGTTCAGCAGTGATGCTTCCAGTTTGATCAAAGTATTTCTTTCACAGTTAAAAATAAACATATATTTGTATTTATTTTTTATTTCTAACCATATAATCTCTAATATAATTTTCCTAGTCTTAGTTTTCTTATTGTCTGAAATCCAGGTTTTATCATTTCATTTATCACATGAACAAATCATTCACTCAGTCACTGAATTTATGCTGTTTGTAAGAATTTTGTTGTCAGTTTATTTTTTCTTTCAGACAGTTTACGATGAATCGGAGAGAGCGTTCTCATCGCATGGATGATGTGGAACTGTCACTGCAGCATTATAAGCTGGCACGGGCCAAGTTATTTCCCCAGGCAAACAAAAACACACTTGCTGCAGCCTGCATCATGCTGTTAAATCATCACTCACATTACTAAGTGTGTGTTTTCTTACTAAGACAATACTAATTGTTGTTCCACTAGAGGAGAACTGATGGATGAGTTGATGGGCTTACAGTAAAGGTGACATCAGCAGTCAGTAACAGTGACTCCTGTCAAGCAGTTAAAAACAGATCAACATGTCAGAGATGCCTAACTGCTGCATTTTACTGCTTTATTGCCCTCGGTGGGGATGATTGTAGTAGTGAGGTCAAGAGAACGTGAGAAGGCCAAGACGTGAAGGCACTTGAAGCTTCATGTTACACTGTTGTTCACAAAATACACCTCATCTGGACCCAGCAGCTAACAAAATACACGCCCATCTACCAGCTCTGCTGTCTTCTCAGATCTTCTTTGATCATTTTTCTTCTCTACCTTTTCTCTCGTTCCTATTCCCCTCTTTAGTTTTTCTCCACTTGCCTTTTCTGTTCTTTTTCACCTCTCATATTCCCCTGTTCTAATTCTCCCCATCATCTTTCTTTTCCTTGTCCTTTCTGGCTCCTCTTTTTTACCTTCCTTTATTTTCTCTTTCATTTTGTCTCATTCGTCTTTTTTCATTTCTGTTTGATTTTCTGTTTTCTTCTTGTTGTTTATTGTTTTTGAGCATTTTGCGTGCAGGTAACATTTTACTGCTCTAAATCAAATTTCTAAATCCTGACAACGCAACACAGAATTAAGGTTTGTTCGGGGTTTCCCATTTTGTTGGAGGAGAGGGTACCTGGACAGAAGTTTCCAGGTCAGCTGAGGTCAGATACTGATGATACTAATTCACCCCAAATGTATTCCATCTGTTTGAGCTCATGACTCTCTGTAGGCCAGTCTAGTTCTTTCACACCAAACTCGCTCATTCATGCTTTTATGGCCCTTGCTTTGTGCGCTAGTGCACGGTCAGATTGGAACCGTAACGTTCATGCCAAAACTGTTCCCAGAAAGTTGGGAATATGAAATTGTCCAGAGCTGTCTTGGTATGCTGAAGCATTAAGAGTTTCTTTCACTGGAGTTAAGGATCTGAGCCCAACTCCTGAAAAACAACCTCAGATCAGACTCATCCGTCAGATTGCCAGATGGAGAAGCGTGATTAATCGCTCCAGAGAACCCGTCTACACCTACAGTCCAGTGGAGATGTGCTTTACACCACTGTATCCCTGGATTTGCATTGTGCTCAGTGATATAAGGTTTGGATGCAGCTCTCCATGCGCTGCTCTTGAGCTAATCCGAAGGCCACATGAGGTGGGGAGGTCTGTAACAATTGACTATGCAGAAAGATGAAGACCTTCTGCCTCAGCATCCACCGACCACACTAAGTGATTTTATTCAGCCCTACCACTTCTTGTCTGAGTTTCTGTCATTACCAGTCGCTTTCACATAGTTATAGTACCATTAAAAGTTGACTGTGGAATATTTAGTAGCGAGGCCTTTTCATGACTGGACTTGTTCCCCAGGGGGCTCCTGAGAGAGACTCGTTCTTTCACAAATGTTTGTAGCAGCAGTCTGCATGACTAGGTCACTGATTTTATAC
The DNA here is from genome assembly GCF_057382095.1 of Aulonocara sp. 'chitande type north' Nkhata Bay. Taxonomy (NCBI): domain Eukaryota; kingdom Metazoa; phylum Chordata; class Actinopteri; order Cichliformes; family Cichlidae; genus Aulonocara; species Aulonocara sp. 'chitande type north' Nkhata Bay. The sequence continues at coordinate 3,539,933 of NC_141355.1, read as the reverse complement.
ACCTGTGGCCATGGAAATGATTGGAACTCCCGAATTCAGTGATTTACATGGGAAAGAGACTACCTTTGGCAATATCGTGTATCTGACCATGCGTTGATTGCATGCAGTTAAAACAGCCCATAGGGAATGTAATACGGGAACACAGAGGCCAGTATGCAGTCTCAAAACCACTGACTATTGCTTTAATGTCTACTGGGCATCTGCTGAGTGGAAGATCAGTGCTTCAACCACTGAACCCCAAACCACTTTTTGTTAATGGGCCACATGGGCTGAACTTAGGCAGCAAGGACGGAGGTGACTCTTCTTAGCTGATATGAACATGACAGGTGTGACTCTGGGTGAACAGAGAGCTATTAGTCTGAGAAGTCCAAATAAGTTCTGTAAGGAAAGTCCAATTAGTGAGTGAAAGTGAGGTAGCTTACTTGGACTCCTGAGGAAGAGGTGACTGGTCTGCTTTTCCACAGGTGGAGAGAATGCTGCAGGCAGTTGAGTAAGTGAGGTGAGTGCTCCAGGAAGAGCCTTCAGGTAAGGCAGAAACTGCTATTTTTTCAGAAAACTCATGTGCTGTCCGTCTCACACTTGTAGCAAACATAGCAGAGCTGGTGACTGATGTTTATCTGCTGGGTTTCAACAATCTTGCACTGGTATTGTGTCCAGTTGCACTCCTGTTTTCACGTTATAAAGCTTTATGTGGGGTAGGAAAACAAAAGGTCGTTTATCTTGAACAGAGAGCTTTTACAAACTAGAGTGGTTTTCAACATTAAATCGGAACAGAAAAAAAACCCTAAGGACAACATCCAAAATTGGCTTGCGTAGATTTCTTACACTGTTTTGGCCGGATTAAGAAAAGGCTGTTCTGAACTCCACTGTTAGCGCAGCTCGGGAGCTTCTCTCGGGATGCTGATTGCTCATGTGAAGAAAAAACACTTTTTGTCTAAATGATTTGCTCTACATGAGCCCAAAGTGTGACCAGGTAACACAAGCAGAAGTGTTGTGGGAGGTTGCTGTAGTTTCATTAACACCTCCCAACATTTCCCATAAATTGCTAATAGGCTTCTCATTTTCAAACACAGTGCTGTAATTAATGTTGAAAGTAGATTAAACCCTGACAGACAGGCGACCTGTCCCAGGTGTTTCCCTCTGGAAGGACAAGTTAAATAACTAAAGCACAGATGTCATTTCTTAAACACAACACTGACAGCAGCATTCGCTTCAGTTATTTATATATCACTAATCCACGACAGCAGTGAATTGCAGGGGTAAATTGAAAAATAGATCCTGTGGGTATTTTTAAAGAATTGAAGCGTAATCATCAACATCTGCAACAAACAGGCTGACTGAACCTTTGTTCGGGGCAAACGTGTTTTTCGTTGTACTGAAACTGTGTGTGATGCAGATGTGCTGTGAAAACTGTATTTTGCATTTACAGTTTCAAGAAAAGCTCAGAAAGTTTCGAGAAATCTGTCTTAGCACTTCTGACAAACTGTAAATTATTGGTCCCGCTGCTGTCCCCACCCACAAGATTTCAAGGAGGGACTTGAGCCTTTCACCATTTAACCAGTGAGTAGCCGGGTCCCAGTGACACAGAGGGCTTTTCAAAAGCTGGAATCAAACCAAGCAGCAGCGCAGCGAGCTGGGGATCCCCTCACGTTTCCATCCTAGTCATGTAAAGAGCAGCATTACAGCCTTTCCGCTTTATAATGGATGCGTCCGCTTTTGATGTTTCGAAGAATTTTTCACTACCCAATCAGCTGGATCAGTTTTCTGATAAATGTGACAGGAAATAACTGCTGCAGACTTTGTCGGTGTGGATGGACAGGTCAGGAGTGCATATGCGACACTGTGGGAACGCTTGGATTTATTTACCGCATCCTTCTGGGATTTACTGCCGAAAGAACTCTGCTCCTTGACCGGTTAAAATAAGAGAGAGAATGTATGGAATAAACCAACACTGTATTTACATGTAAGCGGGCCACACACTCTGATTGTATGATAGCCACAAAAAAATCACTTCTCTGTTGCTCATTCATTTTTTGTTACTCCTGCAGATCGTTTCATTTTTTCGTGCTGTGGTGTCAGGCTCAGGTAAGCCACTAAAACTTAAACCTGTTAACAATAAGGAATAGCTGAAAGAAGGAACAATTACAAGGCTACGATCCAAACGACATTTGAATATGAGTGCCGATGTTAGTGTGCAAAAGAATAGCCTATTCATTTGTGAAAAAATCTGACGTATTTTGGTGCTTCTAAAATTGGCTATCGTTTCTTTATCCCAGATTAGAAAGACAACATTATGTATTTCATTTTTCCCTTTGCATAAAAAAGGGGGAGAATCACCCGTCTCCTAATTTTAACCAGTATGTGAGGACGCAGGGCGCAGTGACGGACCAGCTCAGCCGAAGACAGGTCAGAGTTTACCAGCTCTACAGTCGCACTAGCGGGAAACACGTCCAGATTCACGGCAAAAGGGTCACCGCCACCGCCGAGGATGGAAATCTGTACGGTAAGAGCTAACAAGTTACTTTAAGAATAACCAAGGATTACGATCACTAAGGCCTACCGGTAGATATTTCATGAGAAAGCATTAAGTTGTCAATTTTCTTTCCAGCAGCCCATCCCTCGAAAAAATAATACAAAAACATTTACGTGAAAAAGATTTTCAACTGATTTGTTTTATGTTCTTCTTTTTCTTAATGTAAAGGTACATTTTTGTTCAAACACGCATACTGTGAAGTACAGTTAACATTTGGGCAATTAACATCATTTAAAACGTGTCGGGATAAATATGTAATGATCACAAACTGGTTTTATACATTTAGATATAATTTAATACATTTATATTGACAGACTCACCACCGGATTGTATTTTTATTTTGAATAGAGCTGCCACAATATGAACTTTTCTCTACATTAATATTATGGCTGAATATTCATGTAAAATAATACTGATATTATTATTAATGTTTCCTTAGGAAATAATAATAATAATAATAATAATAATAATAATAATAATAATAATAATAAATTAATAACAACAACAACAACAACAACAATAATAATAAGAATAATAACAATAATAATAATAACAATAATAATGATAATAATGATAGTACATTTTGTGACTATGTAACTATACCTGTACAGAAACCTTGAAAAGAGCAATTGCATACTTATTTACCATATCTCAAATGTGTATTACATTCACAATATATTTGATATTTAAAAATCATGGATATCATCAGTAGGCTTTGAGTATTAATTTATTTTTCCAAAATCCAATTGAAGAAGTTTGTTCATTCCAAGATTTCTATATATTGTAATAGTTGCATTATCAAAAGGCACAAAATGATGCTAGCCACATACTAAAAAAGGGCCATTTTCCACAAAGTAGCTGAACATGTTAATAAAGTGTCATACATATTTTTCTGTTAAAAGCTTTAACATTTCGATCTTCCAAATAGGAGAAAATTCTATATTCAGTAGAGATTCAGTTGAAATCCACTGAGACGTCAGCTGAACCGAAACCGTACTCCTGTCCCAATAAGTCACAAATGACTTGGTGGAGGTTAAGAGGTTAAGGGTTTTGCATAGTTTGGCAGAATGCAGTACACTAGTCTGCAATCAGTGACAATGCCTTGTTAAAGAGACTCTTCCGAGGAATTAGTGACAATCTGGAGTTTTGTGGTTCCCCACAGCGCAGCTATTTAGCCCCTGCTGGGCACTGATGTCCTCAGGCAAAGCCAGCAGTTTCACATCCAGCCTGCCCGTCCCTCCCACTTTGAGGTGTTTTCAGTCCTGTATGTTAATTCAGCCTCCCTGCTGCATCCATGAAACCATCGTCTGATGAATTTAGTGGCTGATTAGGACAAGCCCTTTGTTTCTGTAGTCCCAATACACAAGACTGTTGTAATGGCCATGATTAACTGCAGAATAATAAGTGAGAATGTATATTCAGCTTGCAAGATCTAGGTCTTTAATGACCAGACATAACATTTGTTTAATCAGTTGGTGTTTTGACTTTCATCAGGTTGTTATCACTAAGGAGTTTCAGCTCAACAGAGTCCACAGAGCAAAGAAGTGCAGATTCTTATACTAACAGCATTAACTCATTATCCCTGCAGGTTTTATATCTGTAGTGAATAGCAGACACTAAATGCTGGTCATACATGGTACAGCAGAAATTGGGCTTTATATTTCAGTGTCACTGTGTGTTTTCAATAATACCTGATTCCCATAAAGACATTTTGTACATGACTTATTACACACACAAGACAAAAGTGAGTCTGTGGCTGTGTCCTAGGCTCCTTTTGTCTTCAGCCCCCTGACAGTCTTGTGTCTTTCCCGCAGCTCGCCTGTTTGTTGAGACAGACACCTTTGGCAGTCGAGTTAGGATAAGAGGTGCAGAAAGTGGGCGCTACCTCTGTATGAACCGGAAGGGGAAGCTTGTTGGAAAGGTATGTGTTGAGGAGTATGTGTTAACACAGAAACTACACCTATGCTGACTTTAGTGAGCAAAGTAGGGGACAAATGCGGTGAAGCAAAAAGAAATAAAGAAACAAAAAAGCAGTCAAACTGTGTTATAGTAGACATCCACCAGGTCAACCCATCTAGGGTTAGTGTTGGGTTTTGTTTTAGCTACACTCTAAACAGGAAGGTTTTCAGAAACTACAATATTTTATATTTTAAATGAAGCACACTTTGCCAATGCAGTATATTTTTTTTTTCCAAAACTTTTATTTGGGGTAGATATTAACTGAACGCAAACCCCACTCCTAACCCTAACTGTAACCCTAGGTTCCCAATGATCTGGTGGATGCTGGTGGATACTGAGAGGTTAAGGCAAAATGAACACCTTGAACATCTTGAAAATGAACACATCAGGTAGAACACATCAGTGCTATTGTTCCGTCTGTAGCATGTAAAGTTAGCGTAACCATCTTCCCATAAGAAAACTTACCACTGATGAGAAAACTTTTCCTCAGAGGAAATACAGACTTTACTTTAACACACTGCATATCCAATAAAACATACACTGTAGCTCAGATGCTAAAGCTCCAGTCCATTGTTACTGAATTCTCATACCTTGTCAGTCACTTCAGGACATGATGTAGTACTGGAAAAAAGGGATCCTCTCAGGACTGAGTGATATCACTCAGTCCTATTGGCCATGGTTGACAATGACTGGGGGAAGTACCCTCCCATCATGCACACCCTGTGTGTTTGGTCATAAGTCAACTCTCCACTTCCTTCACGGAAATGGAAAAGATGGAATCACATATCTGGCTGACATGACAAGTCATAAATCTCGTTCTCATCACGATTCAGAGGTGTTGAAATTGTGGCTGCTGTGATATCTGTACAGAGATAAGAAGTTCAGTGACACAGTCTGTAGGTGAAGATAAAAAGAACAGTTCTTTTCAATAATTCTGTGTACAAAGTTGCAACAAACTTGAATGTAACCATCACACATTTTCTGTTACATTTTTCTAGTATTATAGATTGTACCTGTTATCAACATATCAGAAGATGACAACAAATGATTAAATCACATTAGTTTCCTTTGATCATTGGGGAAAGGGGTGATTACATTTTTAATTTGATACCTATCAACTGTTTTAACATAATCTAAAATCAGAAGCTTAGCGCAGCATAAAGACAGCTAGCACATCTCTGTGCAAAGGTAACAATATTTGCCAGCATTTAACCACGTGAGGCTTAAGTCGTTATCATTGACGATCACAACTTTAACCCTAACTAATCGTAGGCAATGATAATATGAACGTTTTGGTTTTCCATTTTTCTTCCAAATCTTGGCAATAAGGGAACAAATAGAACAATAATTCCAACTGAAATCCATGAATACAAGTCATAAAGGCTCCAGCCAGTTCCAGCCCTAACCCTCACCTTAGGCAATCTGAATACGTTTTGTTTTTGCAATTAGTGAAGAAAGAAAATAATAATTCTACCTGACACACATCAGAAGCTATTTGCATAAGTGAGTCAGCAGAAGCTCACTGTTGAGTAAACTGAAATAAGAAGGGTTATTGTTCTGGGTTATTGCTCATTCTCTCAGCATCTCATTTATATCAGAATTTGGTTTTGTCTTCCAAATGTTAGTCTTATTTTAAGCTGTTTGCACTGACATTTTTTGACACTGTATAAAGCCATTTATTCCATGAGTTCAGGCAATAATTTTATATATAGATGAATCAGTTTTTGTCCAGGTGTAACACAAGAAACCTTTCTGTCTTCTCACACAGCCAAATGGCCGGAGCAAAGATTGTATCTTCACTGAGATTGTACTGGAGAACAATTACACAGCCTTCCAGAATGCCAAGTATGAGGGCTGGTATGTGGCTTTCACCCGGAAAGGGAGGCCCATCAAAGCCTCCAGAACGAGGGAGAATCAGAGAGAGGTCCATTTCATCAAGAGGCTGCACACAGGATTACCTCCCTTCCCCAACACGGACCAAAGTAAACCATTTGAGTTCATCAGATTTCCGTCCACACGTAGAGCGAAGCGGAACAGGAAAATCACCTAGCTCTTCCTAGGCGCAGCAAAAGTGATGGACTGATGACAGTTGTGACATGGGAAGAAACAGATGCAACTTTATTTTTGTATATTTTTTGACAAGTGAAAAATGCCTTAGATGCCATAATATTGCTGTAAATACTGAAAGAGAGTAAAGCAAGTGGATTGTATTAAATTGTCTATTACGTCTGTGCGAGTGTTGAGGGATGAAGTGACACGATGCATAGGGTGGCTAGCAAGAAATCTGAGGAAGCCTATGAAACAGCCCACGACACCATTAGATACTACACTTTCACATTTCAAATCAATCATAAAATACATTCAGTTGTGCTTTAAAGGATGTTTTTCTTTATATCCCAGTGGGTCGACACAATACTACCATTCATACCACAAGGAAACATTTTTAAAGCAGCAGGTAACAAACAAAGAGTTCCAATAAGGTCATATTGGAGACAGTTGGACAGTTAGATTTAAAATAAATTTGAATTTTTGGCCCAAACATGCTGGCTGGATTCAGCCCTACATTGTTATGAAGGGGTAATCTATCCAGAGAGATCAGAAGGGGGGTTGCCACTTCAATTAAAAAAGAAAGAATGGAGAAACATATTTTACTTTGATGTAAAATCTAATTTTTCCTAATAAAATGACATTAAATGTTTAGCTGTATTACACAATCACTGTCTAGATATTTGCTCTGACTTTGTAATCGGATCAATGACATACCACATTTTCTCCTAGCCTAGTGGCAAAGATATTTCATGTATCAACATGCATGAACTAAAGGGAATGTTTTGGATTTTAGGACACTACTCAACCTCATGGGAATGCCAAGGGTGAAATCTGTACATTATCAGTGTCAGCAAGATTTGTTCTGTGTACGCCGTGAACATCCATCCATTCTCTTCAACTTATCCTTATCAGGGTCCCGGGGGGCCTGGAGCCTATCCCAGCTACTATAGGGCAAGAGACGGGGTACACCCTGGACAGGTCGCCAGCCTGACGCAGGCAAACAGACATCTCATCATAAAAATAAGTTATTTGAGATAACTCAGTCTGCATTTAACAGTTTACCAATCTGTGCTTGCAAGTGGTCCACTTATACTTTCACAGAAAGGATGGAGTGTTGTTAGTGTCTGCAAATACATTTACATACAAACACCAGTGCTCATATCACATTAAACTGTGTTGCTGTCGGTCAGGACTGACCTATGCTGTTTGGAGTTGAGCCAGTGAATGTAGCTCTTTTAATGAACTTGGCAAACAAGGAAGGTTTGAGTCTTACTCAGTATTAACACTGATGGAGGGAAATGTGCTTGCATTTATGTGAATATAATGAGATCTATTTTTAAAACAATGGTAGGAAAACACTTAAAAAAAAGATGGAGGAAGCACACGAGTATTTAATAATCCCATTTAAATCAGATGTGTGGCTTCAGAATGTTTTTCACAGTAAATTTATAGAAATAATTTTATAACATTCAAATGATTTCATTAAATATTGATAAACCAGATGTGAATATGTATGTATAGTATCTTCACCTCATTAAAAACAAATATTGATATAATATATGAAATGTACTACATATATAATAACCACAAAGCAATAACAATTATTTGTAATAATTAGTGCTCCCAAAAGTACAGCAGCAGTCATTTCAGTCGCATGTGTAGGGATCATAGCCCTCATTGATTATGAATTTCACATTTGTCTTTTTTAAAAATCAGGAATAACAATGGAAGCTCAGCAGAATTTAATGTATTTTACTACTTTTATTTTATCTTTGAAATTATTCTCTGCTCTTTTTCTTCTTTTTCTTGTAAGGTCGAAGGTCAGAGTTGACTAAAGGACAGCATCCCCTGAATGGCTGTGTCCCAATCCAGCGACCCATGCTTCGGAGTACGCGCAGTTCGCCTAGGTACGGCGCGTGCTAGGAAGCACGAGAAGTGCGGAAGTGCGAGGCTTGTGAAATGGGACGGGGTAGCCTTCGTCGCGCTGCTCAGGTTGCCTAGCAACCATGATACTAACCGCGCGAAACGTTTCATACAGTTTGTTTGACAGAAATGAAGGAGAACAATGTTTTTTTGTAAATTCGTTTTTTTTCAATGAGATCACTTTGATTAGTTGAGTATCTGAGGCTGAGACCACGTGACTGTAAAACATGATTGTTGGGCTTTTCTGTACTGAACAGTCATTTTAAGATTAGCTAGTAAATAACAATTAGCTAATTTTGGTCGTGAGACTAAAATCATCTGACTTTGGTAATGTAAATATAATATGGCCAATATTATAGTTATTGTCAGATTATTATATTACAGCAGTGAACTTGAACTCTGTGTCAAACACTGAGCTTCAGTAAAGATTCAAGTTGCGTTTATTTAAATTTCCAATCACCTTAAATCTTCACTCAAAGACGAGTATCTTTGACAGTGTATATACAGATGTATTATATATAAGAGGCAAATATTGTTCTTTTAATATGTTGGCATTACTAAATTTGGCTCAATGCTTACTTATATGTGTAAAAGCAAATGTACGAGCTGTGATAACTGTTTCTGATAGAATGAAGAGTAGACTGATATATGAAATATTCCTTTATTGGGTGAGAAAATCAGACCATGTCATAACTGCTTTAAGTCATACAGAATAGATATCAGAGCCTTAAACAGGCTGACTTCTGCTAAATGGGTCAAACTGGGCAGAAAGTAAACAAACACATAACATCCTTATAGAATATGATGTAACACTATAGATCAACTTAGCTCAGAATATATAAAGCATATAAACAATTACAGCAATATGATGCAACAAACACAGCAGCTACTGATCCAAAATACTCAAAGCTTCATAGAACTGAAACAAACATTTATTTTAGCTCCATTCTGCTGCTGATACATACTTTAAGTTTCTGAATATTAAACTTGTTGCTGCCTTTCATAGGGTGTAACTTGAAGGCCCTGAGTACTTTCTCCCACACTGGAAACACTGGGATGATCACATTATGTGAACATTACCTAATAAGACTGATTCAGCACAGACAGTTATGTTAAACTTTCCTAGCAGTCCTTCACAAACAGGGAACAGTCTGTCTATTCTCTCCATCTGTCAGCTGCTGCTGGCTCTTCCTCCTCCTCTTCCTCACACACTGCTGAGTTTGTCCTGGTGGATCATCAGGGCTGCAAAGCCTCACAGATGATGTGTAGCAGTGGGTCCCTCAGTCTGTCCTCACTCTGGACACTTGCAGTCGTCACACATGGAAATCAAATGTGTGATAAGCTGCAGGATTCAAACACAAGTGTAACTTATAAACACACGTTCATACTTTTATTCCACAATCAGAGAGAAAGAAACAGAGAGAGAGTGCAGGACAGACAGACAGGTGACAGTCTCAGGTGTACACACTGCTACACAACAGCACCAGAGAAGCAGGATTTAGTGTTTGTGTTATTACGAAACAAGAAGAGTTCCCAGATGGTGCAGTGGACACATGTGTGACCGAACAGAGGCAGCAATATAACATAGCTAACATTAACAGTGCAGTGAATCCTGCTTGTGCCGTGATATTCAGGACTGCAAACCGAGCAGCATCACTGACTTTCAGCTTGTTGTGTTTGTGGATATATGACTGACTTTAATTATCCACAAAATCATCACAATCTCTGTAAGATTAAGGTCGACTATTGTATTATTATATTTTAAAGGGTTTAAAACAAAGTAAACGCTGAAAGTACAAACATCACTAATGTCACATAACTTTGCCGACATGTGGCCAACAGTAATGTTTTAATGTTCTTCATTATTAAACATTTGCACATAAATAAGTGACATCATATTCAGTACTTACTTTTGACAGTTTACCCTTTGACCGCTCCGCTTCTGTCGTCTGCGGCAAAATTATCCACACCGACTGCCGCGCTATGAATTGTGGGATATGTACACCGCCACAGCCTTAAAATTCAGGGAAATGAAGGCCACATTTGAGGGCCGCATTTCGAGCAGCCTTTGAATTGGGACAGCCTTCGTCGCGCCGCTGTAATGTAATCGGCCTTAAAATGCGGCCTTTAAGGCTGCAGACCCTGGATTGGGACACAGCCTGAGCAACACTCAACTCCTGATGACCTTGTGCGGTTTGCCTACCTCACCTGTCCTGGTCGTGTTTCAGGGATTATATATGGTCTTTGGCCCCCTCTAGTGGTAGTTGCGGTCAATTGAACTCGGATCAGGTGGACAGTCAGCTGACTTTTGCACAAGCAGGAAGGGGAAGTCGCAGACTAGTCATGTCAAACAGTTAATACATTTTTGTGCGTTTCTTTTATTTAATAGACGAAGGCTTCAAACTTTTAAAAAAATGTTCGTTGGGGACGATGAGGACGGAGACTTCTTGTCTCCCACAGGAGGGTGAGTTGGTTTTGTACTCCGAGCTAATGCTCTTTAGGCTATAAGCTAACTAGCTCACCAGGATTTAGCCCATGTTCTAGCCGTTGACCCAGCTTTAATTTTAATCTTTGTATTAATCGTGATTAAATGGAGTCCACCACCATTAAAAAAGTCTAAAGAGCAGGCGGATCATTTTAAGCCCCTTTCTAACATGTAGTACATATTTCAGTTATGGTTTTAATTCCCTTTGTTACGTGTTTTACCGGAATATCAAGAGAATCCCGGTGAAGTGATGTGAAGTTTTGTCAAAGCAACATATCTGTGCCGAATTTCAAAGTGACCTCATATACACAATGAAGAAAATAAAACGGCATTTAAGTGAAGTTCAGGACTATTAATGCAGTGTAAAGTTAACAGGTATGAGCGGGTTTGAATCGTTTTGTCATGCAAAGTGTGACCTCTTATAGGTTTGCGGCAGTATGATTGCTTATATCAAACACTCTGGTGTTGGTTCTGCCTGCTCACATGATTCTGTGGCTCATTTTCCAAGTAGCATTCATGAATGTAGCTTCTCAGACTGTTCAAGCCTTCATCAAATGTAATTTTTCTTTCGTGTTTATCTGTCGCCCGCAATAAAAGCATAAAAGAAGTAGATGATTTTATCAGGCAAAAACCTGCAAAACTTCGGGGCTTTTTGTTTTTTTAAACAGCGCGATGACGTTTACCCCTTTTCACAGTAAACGTCATCGCGTTCAGAAGGACGCTACTGCAAATTAAGAGTTTCATTATTTTCATTTACTGAAGTTATTAACTTATTTTATGGACAGGTGCGTGAAAATTAGTTGGTGCGTGATGTTTTTTCATGCGTGAACTGGCCACAGACTTTCTTGTTTAAAAATGTGTGTGAGTGAGGAGAGATGCTTTGCACACAGGGTGAATGAGCACAACAAGATCTGACATCGGGATATTTTCTTTTCAGAAAAAATGAAAGCCAAGTAAATTGTGAGATACTGGACTGTTGCTTGAGCTTCAAAGTGTTCTTGAAAAACATTTAACCCATCCTGCCCTCAATGTAAGCAGTACAGGATTCCTCAAGCCAACTTACTGAACCACATTCTGACTATTAACATCTAACTGGTAAATGAAAATGAATGTATTTACTATGGAAGCGTGCATGTGCATATAAAGAGGTTACTTCTAGAAACTAAAGCCACAACCTGTTAAAAGAGGCAAAGTTTTATCGTACTTGAAATCTCTTAACGTGGATATTATTTTTTTACAAGAAACTCACTTGAAAAATGCGGCTCACAATAAACTTAAATGTAGATGGATAAATCAGGTGTACTACTCAACACTTTCCGCCAAAACTAGAGGGGTAGCTATCTTAATCAAGAAAGATACCCCGTTCAAACATAACTCCACTATAGTTGATAAGAATGGGAGATATGTATTAGTGACTGGGGAGCTGCATACTACTCCAATTATTCTACTGAATGTCTATGGGCCCAACCATGACGATCCAGAATTCTATAGAAAGGTCTTCAGCTTAATTCCGGATATACCCAACAGTAATTTAATAATTGGAGGTGACTTTAACCTAGTATTAGATCCATATTTGGATAAATCCTTGTCCAAAAAAATCACACCGTGTAAAAGCAGTAATTTTATTAAAACATATATGAAGAATATGAATATCTGTGATGCGTGGAGAATTTTAAATCCATCAGGCAGAGAGTATTCTTTCCACTCCCACGTACACAATAGTTATTCAAGGATTGATTATTTTTTGGTGGATGGAAAAATGCTCCCCCTAATTCGAAATGCAACCTATCACAATATTATTATCTCTGATCACTGCCCCGTTACTTGTTCCTTTGCACTTAGTAACCCCATTAAAACATACAGAAATTGGAGATTTGACCCACAATTACTGAACGATTTAGAATTTAAACAATATATAAACTCTCAGATGTCTTTATTCTTTGATATAAACGATAATGCTGAGACCTCTCCAGATATACTATGGGAAACGTTTAAAGCTTATATCAGGGGGTTTATAATATCATATCAAGCGTCACGGAACAAAAGGAATAAATTAGAACAGCTAAATTTAGAAAAAAGAATCCACGAACTGGACGTCAATAATGCAATGGCTCCTTCTTTAGATAAGTATAATACTATTTGTGCACTAAAATATAAACTAAACCAAATATTATCTATTAATATTAATAGAACTTTCACTTTTGTGAGACAGAACTATTTTGAATTTGGGGATAAACCCCATAAGTTGCTAGCCAGACAACTAAAGAAACTAGAAAATGATAGAGCGATTCATAAAATCAGAACAAGTAACGGAAATCTGGTCACATCACACAAAGATATTAACGATAACTTTAGACAGTTTTATGAATCCCTCTATACTTCTCATCCCACTGCAGGGCCTAATGAAATGCAGGAATTTTTAGATAAATGTGATCTTCCTGTGTTAGACCAGACAAATGCCAATATTTTGAACGCTAAGATCACAATTGAAGAAATTACAAAATCTATCGGATCACTAAAAAACAACAAGAGTCCAGGCCCTGATGGGTTAGGGAATGAGTTCTATAAATATTTTAAGATCAAATTAAGTCCATATCTATTTAAATTATATAACCATGCATACAAAATGAGCACCCTACCTCCAACATTGAATGAAGCAACTATTATAGTACTTCCAAAAAAAGGCAAAGCACCGGAGGAAGTGGGATCATATAGACCTATTTCTCTATTAAATTCTGATCAAAAAATTCTGGCTAAAATACTAGCGAGTAGACTTAATACAGTAATAGATAAATTGGTGCATTCAGACCAAACAGGTTTCATTCCAAACAGGAGTTCTTTTAATAATCTTCGACGTCTATTTAATATAATCTATTCCCCCAAGGTACAACAGGACCTACTTATACTTAGTTTGGATGCCGAAAAGGCATTCGATCATGTGGAGTGGTCCTACCTCTTTGCAGTTCTAGAAAAATTTCAACTGGGACAAGATTTCATCTCTTGGATAAAACTACTTTATAATAATCCCACAGCCAGAATTCTTACAAATCAGACATTATCAACTCAGTTTAAACTCAGCAGAGGTACAAGACAAGGATGCGCTCTTAGTCCATTATTATTTGCCCTGGCTTTGGAACCCTTAGCACAGACAATTCGAACCCATATGGATATACACGGTTATGATACAACATACACTTCTAATTCTATATCGCTCTATGCTGACGACATATTATTATACATAACAAAACCATTAATATCCCTCCCAGCAATTCTCTCCGTGATTGATAAATTTAGTACTTTCGCAGGTTACAAGATTAACTGGGGAAAAAGCGAAATACTGCCCATTAAATTAGAGAATAAACAATGGCTTACATCTCTCCCATTTAAAATATCCTATGAAAAAATCACTTACTTGGGCATTACAATACCAAAAAAATACAGCTCCCTAATGAAAGAGAATTTTCTTCCCTTACTGGAGAAACTTAAAAATAACATTCAGTACTGGAGGACACTTCCTATTTCTTTAATAGGGAGAGTGAATTCAATAAGAATGGTATTCCTCCCGCAGTATTTGTATCTGGTTCAAAACATCCCAATTTTCTTGCCCAAATCTTTTTTTAAAAAGATGGACGCCATCATTATGCCATTTATATGGAATTATAAAACACATAGAATAAAAAAAGACCACCTATGCAAACATAGATCCCTTGGTGGACTTACACTACCTAACTTTATGTACTACTACTGGGCATCAAATTTAAGAATAATTTCCCTTCTATTGGATGACACAGCAATACTCCCTAACGGCTTACAGATGGAGCGGGAGGATTGCCTTCCTTACTGTGTTGGTGGAATACTACTCTCTCCTATTCTTTTGACAAACTCATATTACAATTCGAATCCAGTGATTTATAATACCGTACAAATTTGGAGACAAATAATTAAGCACTTCAAATTGAAAAAACTATCAATGTGTACATCCATTACAGCTAACCCCTCTTTCCTTCCATCATGTGTAGACGGAGCTTTCAATATATGGCAGGAATTGGGAATCTGTAAATTAAAAGATTTATACCTAAATGATACTTTTATGTCATTCCAACATTTAAAAGATAGATTTGGATTGCCTCACAGTCATTTTTTTAGATATCTTCAACTAAGAGACTATATCCGTACATACCTGCCACAATTTGAAAACATATCGTCCGATCCTTTGGACAGATGTCTTAGTGATGGAAGGGGGTTTGAACAGAGAATTTCATTATTTTATAATTCAATACAGGAGATGAGTATACCTTCAACTACTTCAATCAAAGAGGAGTGGGAAAAAGATTTTGGGACTCTCCTATCAGAAGATTTCTGGCAGGAGGCCTTACACAATATAAATACGCCTTTTATTAATTCCCGTCACTGTTTAATTCAGTACAAAATTATACACAGACTACACTATTCAAGGGAAAAACTTCACAAAATGTATCCAGAGTGTTCCCCCCTCTGTGAAAAATGCAAGATACACTATGGAAATCTGTTACATTGTTTTGCACTATGTCCAAGGCTTCAGGGTTTTTGGTATGATATTTTTACTTATATGTCTAATATTTTTAAAAGTAAGATTGAACCAAATCCGACAGTAATCATCTTTGGGATTTCCAACGAAACACAAAATTTACAACATTCTCAAAAAAGGTTTATGGCATATGCTTTGATTATTGCAAAGAAAT
Organism: Aulonocara sp. 'chitande type north' Nkhata Bay; assembly: GCF_057382095.1. Lineage (NCBI taxonomy): Eukaryota > Metazoa > Chordata > Actinopteri > Cichliformes > Cichlidae > Aulonocara > Aulonocara sp. 'chitande type north' Nkhata Bay. The sequence continues at coordinate 3,524,263 of NC_141355.1, read as the reverse complement.
TGATCCTGCAGCTTTGGAAAGGTAATGAGACTCCTGTATTAAAAATGTGGCTTACTGAACTTATAAACACTCTTCACCTTGAAAAAAATAAGATATAGTATGAATGACAATGTAAAAGATTTTGAATTAATCTGGCACCCTTTACTTATATACCTTGGGAAAATATAAAACTTTGTTTACTTGTTTCTCTTCCCTTTTGCCGACAGCCGGGGTATTGGGACCCCTTATGGGTGACTGCGGGGTTTTTTTTTTTTTTGTTTTTTTTTTTTTTTTTTTTTTTTTTTTTTGTTGTTGTTGTTGGTGTCGTTTAATTATTTGCCTTGTTAGTTTAGAGAAAAAAAGGAGCATAAGCTATGTTATGTCAATTTGTAAAAACTACAATCATGATACTTGCTCTCAATAAAAATATTTGAAACAGAAACTAAAGCCACAAAAGCAGCATGATATGGGACGTCTAAAACTGTGACACACAGTTTAAAAATAATAATAAAATGAATACAATGAGAACACTGCAGGCTGATTCACAGTGATATAGACACTTTGATGGCTATACTACATTTAACTGTGGTATACAGTTATGTGAAAAAGAGTTCACATGACTCTATAGAGTTTACTGCTTCCATAGGAATTAGGAAGGTAAACGGTCATTGATAAGAATGGGGACGTATGTCCGTAGAAGCAAGTTTTGGACGTTTGGACGTGTTTTAAAATACTACCAATGGAAAAATAAAAACCAGTGTTTTAAGAGTACTATAGAGTTTGTACTGGGGAATACATGATGTAATCCCAGTTGTTAATGCAAACTGTGTGTCACGTTGTCATGGGAATGTGTGTGTATTCATTTAACCATTCACAAAATGTGTAAACATATTTATACTTGATTTTGACTTAGCTTCTTAGTCTGTTTTACACTACTGGAAATGCAGTTAGAGCATAGGACACGTGCCACAAATACCCATTCAATCAGTAAGAGCAGTTTCACATTGATATGCCAAAAAACCAAATCATTTTCGCTTCACCTTTACTGCGCTATGGGACGTTATATTTTATGTTGACTGTATCCACTAAGCTTCAGAGCTCTAATGTGCAGCACTATAAAGAGCGCTCGCAGCAATAAAACAGTTAACCTGTTTTGAATTGTGTATTTTACCACTGCATACTAAATCACTAGATTAACAATTTTATAAAGTATTAATCTAATTTTTTTCTTTCTTGCAACAGTGATGTATTTTATTGTTAAATTTTTATGTTCTCTCTAAATTTCTAAAAACCATGAACTCATTATCTGATAATCATGTCTCGAGCTGGACCAGGTGACACTCATAGAGCATCTGGGAGATGTATTGTGGAGTAAAAGGCCATCTATCGAGGGCTAAAGGTTGGCTGAGACAGCCATGTAACAGGACAATGATGCCAAGCACACTATCAAACCTATGAATAAATTTAGTCATTCATTTATTTATTCTTTTACATTTTTCAGCCAAAGCCTGGCCTTAGAATGTGGTAGCTTAAAGCAGCTGTGTGTAAATTCGAACCTTTGCATAACAATTAAAACAATTAATTTGACACTATTTTCAAAATGCAGCGTTTTGCAGCTTTCTTAGTGTCATTGGAAAAGTAGTTCCAGAAGCTTGAATTATTTCTTCTTCTTTAAAGAAAAAAGGGATCTGTGTGTTGAAAGACCCAAACTTGGTGCACTTTTGTCATGGGACAGACTCACTGAGTATTAGGAAAGCTTCCAGCTGACTTTTTAATCTTTGCCACTTTTCTCATGCCTCCTCCCTCTGCACGAGTTCTGTGTGACTGTAGTGCAGTGTGTGTGTGAGCGTTTGGGATCAGTGGCAAGCGTAGAGCCTGTTGTTGAGGAGGGACAAGTGTTATGGAATCTAATTCCTCTCACATGCTGCTTGTTAGAGTAGACTGGAGTTGAAGGCTTCTGCTACAGCCCATCTCTTCCCTCCAAAGACCCGTGCAGCACTAAAGCCAGAGCGCTGCGCTTTTCTTCTTTTTCTGCTACGCTGTTGAATTTGTCACACAAGTGTGATAGCACTGGGGGTTGAGTGGTCAGCATAGCAAGCGAGACGAGCATTGGAACAAGCATTAAAAGGATTCTGACTCACACATGCAAACTGGCTGCCCCTCCTCAGCCCAGTTCCTTACCGTCGGAGATGAATGCGTTAAGGCTTTCAACATGTCTGTTCTGGGAGATGCCAGTGATTACCAGTGGAAGGAGTTCCAGGGGTCAGTATCAGGCTGCCACCAGTGACTAAAAATTACTTGGCAAGTAATTGGATAACGAACTAATCATTTCAGCCATTTGCTTATAAAATATGTGATTAGAGAAAGAATCTTGATGTCATGTGAAATATGTGACAGACAGTTTACTTACTGTCCCACATAATTTACCCCCCATATGGAAAAGAAATAGAATAAACTTATAAAAGACTTGCATCAGATGTGGCCTTCTTCATATAGTGAATCATATAAGGCTGATATGATTCACTCATGAAAGTGGCCACTTTCATATATTGTTTTAGTAAATATCCAAAAGATACAAGTTTCATTTATATCATTTTTCAAGGGATCTTATGTGTTTTCACTCTTGTATGCTTTTCATACAAGTTTCACACAAGACAGATACAAACGTCAGAAGATTTATAAATATCTCTTCCATATGGGTATTATGACTGTGGACAAAATAGTATATTTGAATTTTAAAAACAAAACAAACATCAGCTGGTAGTGGTTAAAATGGTTACAATAATGACATCTTGATGCCAGCTCGATGATGTGTGGTTTTGTGACACTTTCTTGTTTACACATGTCTGGTTGCTATATATACAGTTTATACCTGGGAACTTGACTATAAAATAAAATGTTGGTGCTGTTACCGCCGTCTGGCGGGTACTGCCTGTGGTCAACAGTATTCTGATGATCACAGGGCTCACTGTTGCCTTCACCTTCCACATCTCTAGCTCTTGGTATTCCTCAAGCTTTTGTGTTCTTTGCTATCACTTGCGATGGCTATATCTGTTACTACAGACTTCTTCCGCTTCTTGCCCACCACTACTACATGTGGTTGGTTAGCTGCCACCAATTTGTCCATCAGTATCTGGAAGTCTTGGCCTGGTCATTCTCAACCACAACCACCATTTCAGCCTGCACCTGGGCTCGTGCCTAGTGTTGTAGACCCAGCCTCTGTCAGTCTTGTGCATATTCCTGTGCTGCCATGATTAGTGCCTCTGTGCTGTATTTTAGTCCAGCTTTGTCCAGCCATTTGTAGGATCAGTTGTGTCAGACCTTCCCAAAGTGTGGGGGGCGCAGAGCCATGGCGGGGCGGGGCGGGGGGGGGGGGGGGGCGCGGGATGGAAAGGGGGGAAAAAAACAAAACGCTTGGACACTGCTAGCACGGGCACCTACAGAAACGCAAAGCAGGAGATGAAGCATCGCTGAATATGTTTCCAAACCAACTTCATTCTAAGCCAAAGACTAGAAAATATGGTGAAGCAAATCTGCCCTTTGGCTTCACCTGCACAAGTGCCGAGGTAGGTCTCCCTGCAGAGACAAACAGTATCCCACATTCGTGATTTTTTTGTTCACAAACACTTCTTGTAATGACTAACTACTTCTGACATTTTGGAGATATACAGTGGGGCAAAAAAGTATTTAGTCAGCCACCGATTGTGCAAGTTCCCCCACCTAAAATGATGACAGAGGTCAGTAATTTGCACCAGAGGTACACTTCAACTGTGAGAGACAGAATGTGAAAAAAAAATCCATGAATCCACATGGTAGGATTTGTAAAGAATTTATTGGTAAATCAGGGTGGAAAATAAGTATTTGGTCAATAACAAAAATACAACTCAATACTTTGTAACATAACCTTTGTTGGCAATAACAGAGGTCAAACGTTTACTATAGGTCTTTACCAGGTTTGCACACACAGTAGCTGGTATTTTGGCCCATTCCTCCATGCAGATCTTCTCGAGAGCAGTGATGTTTTGGGGCTGTCGCCGAGCAACACGGACTTTCAACTCCCGCCACAGATTTTCTATGAGGTTGAGGTCTGGAGACTGGCGAGGCCACTCCAGGACTTTCAAATGCTTCTTACGGAGCCACTCCTTTGTTGCCCGGGCGGTGTGTTTTGGATCATTGTCATGTTAGAAGACCCAGCCTCGTTTCATCTTCAAAGTTCTCACTGATGGAAGGAGGTTTTGGCTCAAAATCTCACGATACATGGCCCCATTCATTCTGTCCTTAACACGGATCAGTCATCCTGTCCCCTTGGCAGAAAAACAGCCCCATAGCATGATGTTTCCACCCCCATGCTTCACAGTAGGTATGGTGTTCTTGGGATGCAACTCAGTATTCTTCTTCCTCCAAACACGACGAGTTGAGTTTATACCAAAAAGTTCTACTTTGGTTTCATCTGACCACATGACATTCTCCCAATCCTCTGCTGTATCATCCATGTGCTCTCTGGCAAACTTCAGACGGGCCTGGACATGCACTGGCTTCAGCAGCGGAACACGTCTGGCACTGCGGGATTTGATTCCCTGCCGTTGTAGTGTGTTACTGATGGTGACCTTTGTTACTTTGGTCCCAGCTCTCTGCAGGTCATTCACCAGGTTCCCCCGTGTGGTTCTGGGATCTTTGCTCACCGTTCTCATGATCATTTTGACCTCACGGGATGAGATCTTGCGTGGAGCCCCAGATCGAGGGAGATTATCAGTGGTCTTGTATGTCTTCCATTTTCTGATGATTGCTCCCACAGTTGATTTTTTCACACCAAGCTGCTTGCCTATTGTAGATTCACTCTTCCCAGTCTGGTGCAGGTCTACAATACTTTTCCTGGTGTCCTTCGAAAGCTCTTTGGTCTTGGCCATGGCGGAGTTTGGAGTCTGACTGTTTGAGGCTGTGGACAGGTGTCTTTTATACAGATGATGAGTTCAAACAGGTGCCATTCATACAGGTAACGAGTGGGGGACAGAAAAGCTTCTTACAGAAGACGTTACAGGTCTGTGAGAGCCAGAGATTTTCCTTGTTTGAGGTGACCAAATACTTATTTTCCACCCTAATTTACGAATAAATTCTTTACAAATCCTACCATGTGGATTCATGGATTTTTTTTTCACATTCTGTCTCTCACAGTTGAAGTGTACCTCTGGTGCAAATTACTGACCTCTGTCATCATTTTAAGTGGGGGAACTTGCACAATCGGTGGCTGACTAAATACTTTTTTACCCCACTGTACATACTATACTATACTTTATACAGTAAAGTTACAGCGGGATACAAATAACATCAGGCTGATCCTGCCACGATTTGTTCCCCGGTTCAAATCATGGACAAACAGGATCCCACAGCTGTTTATGTTTTTAAACCCATTTTGCACAGAGAGGCATTTTTTGAAAAAGCAATGTTGAATATTATTACACGGGGAAAAAAACAACTACACGTAAAATAATCACACTGTGACGCCTCTGCCTTTGTAAATGGAGGGACAGTAACTGTGTGTAAAACCTGCAGTCAGTCAGATTAACAGTATTTTGTGTCTGCCATTCTGCAGTTCATCTCATGTAAACAATAACGTGGCCACAGCGTGACGTGGAAAAAGGCACATACCTTTGATGTTGTGTGACGAACTCTGTATTCCTCGTCCACACTAAACTCAAAAAAGGAGTTTTAAAAATCTCAGTTTTCAGTGATTCGAAACGCCGTTTCCATGTGGACGAAACAGCTGCGTGTTCAAAAATACTCGTGTAGGTGCGGACGTAGCGTAAAAGAGTTAGTCGTTTATTTTCTTACTACCTGTAATTTATTGCAGATTACTTGTATTTGCTTAATTATTTACTAAATGTTTGAAATAAACCGCAATGGAGCAAAATATGGGGGTGTGTGTGGTTGGAGGATGTGTGCGCGCGAACATTTTTCTTGTAAAACAAAGGGGGCCCAGCAAAAAAAGTTTGGGAACCACTGAGTTGTGTCATCTTTCCGACATACTGGCGGATCTTTGTTTCATCCTGAACAGTGGTTCTGGCACTCACTAGTCCCAAGCTTCTTTCCTTCCACTTAGCGTAAAGTGTCAGAGTGCTGGACTTTTGTGGTGAAACCTTCCATGCATGCTAGGGAACTTTCTTGCCCTGATGTCAGTGGGACCAGTCTCCTCCTTTGACTGTCTTATTATCCCAGTAAAGTATCTGATGACTGACAGGACATATGTGGCAACTCCCTGAATCGTGTTTTTCTTGTTCAGCTGACTCCTTAATCTCTACACAAATGCTATGGCAAGGGGGAGTGAGGAAGTTGGGTCATAAAATATAAAGACAGCAGGAATAAATAACAAATATGAGACATGTATACAAAACAAGAGAAAGGCACACATTAGAGCGGCGGTCTCCAACCTTTTGCACCACGGACCAGTTTAATATCAGACAATATTTTCACGGACCAGCCTTTAAGGTGTCGCGGACAAATACAACAAAATAAAATGATACAGACAAAGACAAACTGTGGTATTTTGCAAATATAATAATAAACCGAATTCACTGTGTAATTGTGTAACTTTATTAGCAGCCACCTCCTGAAATGCGCCAACAACATTGAGAGTAACATCCTCTCTGTCTTGATGCATGCTCAGTGAGTAAATCTCCAAAGGTTGATTCTGTTCCTCTGGACGTAGCGTTTGGGGAAACCTGCAGTCAGCTGAGACTGAAGAAGTCACTTGGATGAGTGACGAAACGTTTCTCCCACAAAACGCTACGTCCAGACGAACAGAATCAACCTTTGGAGATCCTCCTCTCTGCTTCTTGATGCTCTCTGATCGCTATGGCAATGCGTAAATAGTTCTTTCAAAATAAGACATACGACTACAACACGGAAAAAGACCCAGGGAAACCGACTTAACGATAAAAACCCTGAAAACCATACATTTCACACCCGAGCCTCAACTCTTGCGGCCCGGCACCAAACGACTCACGGACCAGTACCGGTCCGCGGCCCGGGTGTTGGGGACCGCTGCATTAGAGGACAAAAACACAAAAAAGGTGTACAGTAGTTGGGAGCGCTGTGCTGCTGCATATGTCTGAATAATGCCCATAAAGGCAGCATGGAGGGAAGTTAGCCATCTGTCAGAACTGCAGGAAGGTGTGATGAAGAAACTGGTGCCTAAGAAGTACAACAAGCTGTCCATACTCGAGGCCTGGTGAATTGCCAAGCTAAGATTCACAACCAGCACCAGCAGGCCAGCATCAGTCTTTCAAAGGATATCAGGGTGACAGGTCTGTAGTCATTTAACCCAGTGACCAAGATGATTGTGGAGTGCTTGAAATGGGAGGGGACTTCACACAGTTTCAGGGATCTGTTGAAGATCAGTGTGAAGATGGGAACCAGCTGGTCAGAGCATACTTTGAGGCAGGAGGGTGACACACTGTCTGGACCTGGTTCCTTCCTGGTCTTTGTCTCTTGAAGACTTGCCATCACACATAAGAGTAGGTGGGATTTCAGTAAAGAGGGGTGGGTGGTGGGGGCAGCACCATGACACTGTGGCTACGTCCACACCTCGTTTTCTCTCCGTTTTGGCCTCCTGTTCACACTGAGACGGCGTTTTCACTGAAGGAAAATGCAGCGTTTTGAAAACGCTCTCGAAAATGCATACATTTAAAAACAGTGCTTTCACGTCGCGGTGTGGACAGCGAAAAGACTTTTTGAAAACAATTACATTTTAGTCATGTGATGCAGTCATGTGACCAATTAAACTAAGAAGGCATTATACGGCAGTTGTTTTGTTTGCTCTCAATTTTGACAGTCCTATTAAAGATTAATATCAGTTTGTACATGCTGCAGATGGCTTTTCTTCAAATTCTTTAATTCTCACTCGCTTTCGCTTTCAGACGAAAACGCCGTTTTCAAATCTATCCGGGCTAGTGTGGATGTAGCCTGTGCCTGACAACTGTCTTTGTAGTCTACCTGTATAAGAAATAGAGGTGGGAATCACCATACATCCCACGATACGATATTATCACAATACTTAACGCACAATACGATATTATTGCAATTTTTTAAAAATATTTTGCGATATTCAGATTCTGTACATAAAGGTAAACTTTATCAATATTCATTTTATCTAATATCAAAGTCTCGCACTCAGTCTTTCTCTCAGTTCAGTTTTATTGTTGACAAACTGAACGGTTTGTATTACAGTCTAGTCCAACTTAACTGAATGCAACCATCTGGTACAATTACAGCTATTCTGAACTATGCAATATGAAAACTATGCAGCCCATTCAGCAACTGAAGAATTTAAAAGTAAATTAAAACAAAATATAATTTTACATTAAATAAAAAAGTTTTAAACTTAATTAAAATAAAACGTGTCTTAAATTAAAATAAGTAAACTGTCATGTTTATTGCTGCCAAAATAAAGTTAAACACATTTGGACAGTGAAGGAATGTCAGGATTCTTGCTCAGAAAAAGGATCAACATGCTCTGAAGTCAGAGCACAAAAACCTTTTTTGTAACAAAATATCGATTTCTGCTGTCCCTGTATCGATACATTATTAGCAAACAAAATATCACGATACTACAGAATCGATTCCCCCCCCCCCCCCCCCCAACCCTAGTAAGAAATAGAAACCCAGGCTGTTTTTGGTTAGCTCAGTAGTCAGTGTTACTAGCTTTAATTGGTATGTCTCTGGCTGTTGTAGTAGTACTACTACTACTACTACTACTACTACTACTACTACTACTACTAATAATAATAATAATAATAATAATAATAATAATAATAATAATAATAATAATAATAATAATAAAAATAATAATAAAAACAAGCAAGCATTGTTATTTCTTTTGTAGCTATTTTTAATTACTTAATACAGTAAAATGCAATGACATAAGGGAACAGATTTTAGTCAAGCATGCCTATCAGACGTATAAACGTATACAGTATTACCACCGTAGCAATAACCTTCTACCAATGTGTGGTAAACAGTTGGGCTGAAGAGTTCGGCTCACTGCTCAGCCCCTGTGGCACAGAGGCCCTTCCCCGGAACAATGTCACATCTACTGGTGCATTCTGCCATGCTGCCGTGTTGGTGTCACTTCAGCTGGTCAAGATTCTGTTTGAGGGGAGATCCCCCAGGAAACCATCTGTCATCTATTTGGGATCATGGTTTGATGTTTCAGACATGCATACAATATAATAATTTTTATTTAATCATTTTAATTTCCATGACATTATTTTGCATACTTTCATTCCCAACACATTACCCAGTATCAGTATAGATGTCCAGCATGTTTTTTTTTTTTTGTTTTTTTTTTTAAAGCACCATATAGCAATGCAAATACAACCACATGTACATAATCTTTTGTGTTTTTTAGGGCCAAGCTGGCTTCCCTGTTTGGATTAGACCAGGAAACCAGTCAGGGGAACGAGTCATTCCAGTACACAGCCCCCAAACAGCCTAGAAAGAGCTCCAACCAAGGTAACAGTCTCAGAACTGCAGCATTGCTGAATTTACATCCAGTTGTCGTGCAGAGCCACCACTGATCATTTCTTTAATATTATTGCAGCTCCATCCAATCAGAAGCCAGCTCTACAACCTGGAGCTCCAGCAGTATTATTTGCAACAGCAGTCCAAGCCTTCAGATAGTGAGTTTGAAAACCATTTTTAAGCACTCATCTAAATATGTCAGGTGCTATATTCTAAATGTCAGTTTTCATGTTTATTTGTTTTTTACATCTGTTTGGAGCATTATCCCCCTTTTCTTTACACAAATTAAACTCTTTACTCCCCCAAAGTTCTCTCTCTGTTCACTGAACAGCTGTGTTGTCTCATGTAGTATTAATGGACAGTACATGAAGCAGGGAAAGCTGGGAGCTGCTGTGCTGGGCAACCATACAACAAAAGAGGTTGGAGCTTTGTTATTTAGTCTCTTACTTTATGCTCCTGGTTTGACTTTTGTTTGGTTTTTAATAATGAGCTCAGCTCTTCTTTTCTTCAGTACAAGCTGCTTCTGTATTTAAGCCAACAGAAACAAGTAACCTCTGCCAAGATTCACGTGGGCTTTGCTTTCACGGTGAGTATAGTCATGAAGGATACAAAAGTAGATGCACCATCTGAAAATGTTAGTTATATATTTCCGATAATCATTGCGATACCTGTTTAAACCCTGTTCTTTAGATAGTTTTTCTTTTGAAAAGCTTGTAGCAGCTGTAAAGAATAGCTGTTTCCCCCACTGACTGTTTTCATGGCTACATGCTCTTCTTCCTCTGCAGGTACAGCAAAACAATTATTGCACTTTTTATGATGACCAGAGGCAGAACTGGTCCCTTATGTTTGAGTCAGAGAAATCAGCTTCAGACTTCTGCAAAGAGGTGAGCCTCAAATAATAAATACTGTGATTACAGTTGGGCCAACACAAAACAAACAGACTTTGTTTATTGACAGCACAAAGTCCAAAAGTATCAGGCGATCTTCAAAAAACGATGTGTGTAGTCCACATTATGTACAAGCATGATGAAGAAGTCTTCACAAATTTCTCATGTGTGGGACTAATAAAGGTTATCTTATCTTTTATCATCAGGTATGTTTAGCAAAAGTGAACAGCGCTGCGACTGTAGATGTAGTGGTACTCCAGGACCTCAGTCTTGGTGAGGGCCAGTCAGTGGAGAATGGAGACTCTGTGGAGGTGGTGTACACGGGCTGGCTTTTGGAGAACCACACTTGTGGACAGGTCAAACACTCACATCATTCATTTTAACAAGTATCAGTGTTTTTTGTTTTTTCTCTTGTGGATTTTCTGGTTATGATGACGAACAAGTCTTTGAATCTTATTTGTATTGCTACAGATGTTTGACTCCAACCAAAACAAAGACAAGTTGCTGCGACTGAAGATTGGAGCTGGGAAAGTGATCAGAGTGAGTGAAAGTATACTGCAGTGACTGTGAATAGTAGCTCAAAGGGCTGTCCACACAGGAAGTGACATGCAGTGATGTGGCAACCCAACACCATAAAAAGAATGGGTGAAATAAGTGCGGGCGATATGAAGTTGGTGGTTCGAGTGAAACTAAATGAGGTGGTTGCTGATTGGCATGGCAGGGTGCTAAATACATCGGAGGATTATCTAGGCAGCCTGAGCATTGAATGTGTGTTAGCAACCAACCTTCAGCAGCAAGATAATGCATGCTGAGCTAATTGCTTTCTGTGTGGATTCATTGAATCAAGTAAAACGTGAATGAATAATGTAGCTGTCATAGCTAAACACTGTAATTCCAGCTACATTTTTATGGAGCTCTGTGCAACTTGATAAACTCACTGATGCACACAGGATTTAAGTGAACTGAAGTTTGTGTGTCATTCATGTTAACACACTGTGTGACCAGACTGTCCTTCACTACGATGTTGTAATATTATATGTACGGTATGTACATCAACTAGCATATTTTAGGTATGATGATCAGAGTTCCTGTTACCATGACTAAGTAGCTTGTTGTAAAAGGACTAAGCTCGAAACATTATGCTCTCCATATTGCAGAGAGCTGCCTAATCTTCCCATCTTGACTGTTCTTGGAAAAGATTTAGTTCTACATTCAGTATTTAAAATTCAGTTTTATTTGTATAGCACCAAATGACAAAAACTGTCACCTCAAGTCTCTTTAAATTATAAGGTAAAGACCCTGCAATAATACAGACAAAACCTCAACAATCAAACCTCCTTTGAGCAAGCACTTGGCGACAGTGGTAAAGAGAAACTGCCTTAAAAGAGGAAGAAACCTCTTGGGGAGGGCGGTCATCTGCCATGACCAGTTGGGTTGATGGGAGGAAGACGGCATACAATACACACTGTGGAAGGGAGTCAGATATTAATAATGAATAATGATTATGATGGTGAGTGAAATAGAGCATCATGGTAAGCCCCCAGCAGCTAAGCCTATTGCAGCATAAGTAGAGGGGGATTCAGAATCACCTGATCCAGCCTTAACTATATCCTTTTTTTAGGCTTTATGAAAAAGGACAATTTTAAGACTAATCTTACACGTAGAGGGGAGCTCTGTCTCCCTGGGCCAAACTGGGAGCTGGTTCAACAGAAGAGGGGCCTGAAAACTGAAGGCTCTGCCTCCCATTAGGCCTGCAGAGTGAGAGCGAAGTGCTCTAATAGGGTGATATGGTACTACAAGGTCATTAAGAGAAGATGGGGCCTGATTATTTAAGACCTTGTATGTGAGGAGCAGGATTTTGGATTTAACAGGGAACCAATGAAGGGAAGCCAATACAGGAGAAATGTGCTCTCTCTTTCTAGTCCCTGTCAGGACTCTTGCTACTGAAGACTTTTCAGGGAGTTTTTAAGACATCCTGATGATTATAATGAATTACAGTACAGCCAGTGAAGAGAGAAAACTCATCCCTATCAGTACTGATGTTGCAGAAATCTTTGTGCTTTTCTTTTTTTTTTCTTTTCTTTGTACAAGACTTGGTGATGGGAATAATCATCATTGTCTGACATGCCTCATGCTAGCTTGTGATGTAATTTGACAAGCTAACAAAACACTAGAGGGTTCTATTCTTATGTTATAGATTGTAACCTGCACTGTGCTTAGAGCCGTTTGTTTCTCACTTAGAGAGACTACAGCCCACATTCTTCACTGTCCACAGACTGTTAGTCAACCAAGAAAGTTGGAGAATGCCTCATTTTTAAAGATATGTTACAGTTCATTCACTCATTAAAAATAAAAAGCACATAATACATGAAACGGCTTAGCTACTGCCTGCTTAAATGACAAAAAAAGCCAATATTACATTCTCACATTAGGTTTGATATTAATTTGTTTTACAATGCTGGGGTCGTAAATGAGACCAGTGGATTAGCCAGCTGCTTTTAGGCTCACCTTAACTTATGATGTTGTCGATTAAATAAATATAATTTTCAGTTTATTAAATCATCACTTATTTATATTTGCTCTTGTGTTGGGTCTGTCCTGCATTTCTAATCATCCAAAAATGCTACAGTTCCTTTTGAAAGGTTCTAGCATAGCTTTAAATTAGTGTGTGAGCACTGAGATTGTGCCGTTTATCACTCTTCTGTTGCTATTATGTTATTACCTCATCTCTTTCCTCTCCTTCGCTGTATGCACAGGGCTGGGAGGAAGGGATGCTGGGGATGAAGAAGGCAGGCCGTCGTCTCATTGTCATCCCACCCGATTTAGCTTACGGATCTAAGGGTGTCCCTAACCGTGTCCCGGCTAACAGCACTCTTATCTTTGAAGCAGAGCTTCGACGGGTAACATCCGCTGCACAGTCCTCGACATCTCCCTCATCTGCTTGTATCTGTTTTAGCAACTATAGTCTACCGTTCAACCACTTTCTGAAATATTAGAAGCTTATTGAGCTTGTTTTGTGGTTTAGGTCAAGTTCTCAAAGGACAGTGGCTCTGATCGGGCAAGTGCTGGCTCCAGAGACTCTGCTGCTCCTTCCCCAGCCCTCAGTATTGAAAATCTGGTCCCAGAGCCCTCAGCACAGGCCCCCTCTTCAGGTTCAGGAAGACCAGGGTAAGATTTAAACCTGATAAAATAGTTAGCACTATTATTCTAAACTTTTTTTTCCCTCACAGTAGCTGATTTGTCTTCCCAGGGAGCCACCACTTCGTGCAAAGTCAAACTCTCTGAGTGAGCAGCTGGCTGTAAGCAAGCACCTCATTTTGTGTTTTTGGTATTCATTTGTTTTGGTGCTGTGAAGATTGGAGCTGCTATTCTTCTCCAATTTCAGAACCCAGATGCTACTAAAGCCAAACTGATTTCTCGGATGGCAAAAATGGGCCAGCCCATGCTGCCGTTTCTGACAGGGGCGGCCAGCCAGCCTGAATCCAGTGACTCTGAGCTTGAGGTCAGTATCTTGTCATGTGTACTGGTTTAGCATTTTCCTGTTGTCAGTAACCTAAATATTACTGCCCTTGTATCCAAAGCCTGATAAACTTTATTCCTGTACCTGTAGATCATTTTAAACCCACAGGTGCTTAAAATACTCTCCAGAAAATGTACCTGAATCCTGCAGCTAAGCCTGGTTTAGTGTATTTTTAGGCATTTCTTTAAAAAGATTTCTATCTTTGGAAATGACCACCGCCCTCCTGTAGGGCCAGTGTACTGTTTGTAGCTGTAGTCCACGAGGTAGAGCAGGTCATCCACTAATTGGAAAGTTGGTGTTTAAATCCCTGCCTGCTCCAGTCTCCATACCAAACACCGCTGGACAAGATACTAACCCAGTGCTCTGCAATGGATGCGTCATGAATACGCGTATGAATGTTAGATAGAAAACACTTGCTGCCAGTATGCTGGGGTTCTTACTGGTGGATGGGAGCGTTGCTTCTTCATGTTTTCAGGTCATGGAATGGGTCCTGACTGTCGTTTGCACTTTAACTATTATTAGGGTTGTTATTAGAAGTATTAGCGTTATTAGTGTTATCTGCAGTACCTGCTTCAAAAGACTTGGTGTTTAAGCTTCACAGGACAAATTTATGGTAAAAACTTCATGTCAGGAAGTCCCTGAGATTGTTCCTTGGCTCTCACAGCTGATCTAGAGTAGGAGGCTATTTTCTGTAAAAAAAACAAAGGAAAATTAGTCCAGTGCTTTAATTGCTTAACTTTGTCTGTACAAAACCCACAAACGCCGTATATGGAATAAAATGGCTCCTTGCTTATGTTTTCACAAAAGATGAAACTGTTTTATATTGTATGTTATTTCTTGTTACATTTAAAGTGGCATCTGAGTGAAATGTGGATCAGCTGGCACTTAGCCACACTGTCCCAAACACAACTGTACTTCATACTGTTGTGTGTCTGTGTGTCTCCATGGATGTGCACAAACACAAATGTTTGGATGTTTTTCTGTTTGTAAAACATTTACATGTTTTACTTTTTTCCCTTTTATTAATGATATTTAAAACATATGGTTAAAATAGTGTTTTATGTTTGTCTTTAGCAATAGAAGACAGTGTGTATGAGTCATTAAATTTCAGGTTAGTTTGATTTTACAAAACTGCGATTGTAACCATATTTTTTAATATGACTAATAATGAATAACTAATAATAAGTATATATATATATATATATATATATATG